>NC_043762.1:23767378-24367378 GCF_902148845.1 Salarias fasciatus
TGGATGGATGATTTAAGCTCATCCTCCTCTTTCAGGGTAAATTCCAGGCTTGTTTTCAGTTCCTGTATGTCCTTTGTGAGCCCCTCCAGTCTGGTGTTGTCCATGATGTCCATGATGGTTTTTGCAAAGCCCTTAAAGTTTTCTTGTGGCATCCGGTCATCCGTGGTACTTTGAGTCTGTCATCTTTTGTCCAATCATTTGTGTGTTTGCTGCAGAATGTGGAGAAAATAGACTCGCTGTCGGATCACTTCACTCTGTTTTAGGTTTCAGGTGCATCAAGTAAAATGCATCCATCGGAAATACAGCTGTTTATCAGAATGGGGGCGGATGTTTCTTCCTGCTGCAGCCAGTGTAAAATGAGCCTGACCGATTGTTTTTTTCCCTTTCCTTCTTTTCTTGGATTGCTTTATATTTGACTGAAAATACACTCCTCTGCATTGAATAATGACTTCAGTTTGATTTTAGATTTTCAAAATTAAATCTTAAAAAAAAAAAAGTGAAACAGATGAAGGGATTTTCACCACAATAAAAACTTTAGGATGTTGTAATCTCTGTACGATGATGCACACAATATTGTAATTACAATATGTGATTGATGGAATTTTTTTTAATAAGATACACCTTATCAAAGTAATATACATTATTTTTCAAATGGTTTGATTAAACCACAAACTATGTTCCATCTAACAAATTTCTGCTGAACTTTCCAGACACAGTCTTACTTTTCCCTTCACTTTCCACTTCAGTATTCCACTCTGCACATACTGATGTTCATTCTTCTACTTTAACTGCTGTAATAATATACCTGGAGCTTTATATGGACACTGAGTTACTACCTCCACAGCAACTAGTCACACTGTTACTTGCAGCAGACGTGCCACAGTATATATTCTGGAGATAATGTTTAACCTGTTGTTTCCCCCATCACCTTTTTCTTGAGTGTTTTCCCCTCTTACTCTGCTCTTGCCCACCTAATAGTCCCTTGGAAATTAAAAAAGTTTGTTTCTCAAAATGATTCTGCTTCATTTGTCTTTATATGTTATACTGGTCATTTTATGTCATTTCTTTTCATGAATAAATTAGTCTATCTGTATCCACGTAGTAGGTATTGCTTTACAACTGTACTTCTCAAATAGTGGGACATGTAGAAACTAGAATTTGGCACTCAGAGAGCGCAGACCTCCGCCACAGCTCAAATCAGTCACCAACAACAAAGAACACCACATATAATCAAAGATTGTGATCGGAACGGAGCACTGCAGTGTGCGGTGCCTCTCTCTCTCGCCCTCTCTCCCTGTGTGTGTATCAATCAATTTATTTTTGTATAGCCCAGTATCACAACAACAGTTGCCCCAGAGGGCTTCAAGATGTTACATTGGTTGGTAAAAATAAAAACAGTGAATAAGCATAATGTTAATATGTCAAATTCAGTAACGAGACAAAACGAAGCAACCACCGCCTTAGACCCTCACATCCGGCAAGAAAAAACTCCAAAAACCCAGTGGGAAAAGAAGAAATCTTGGGGAGAACCACAGTATGGAGGGATCCCTCTCCCAGGGACGGACAGCTTTGGCAACAGCATGAGACAATAAGAAGTAAAGCAGGACTATGTTGAGTACAGTCCGTTGGACGGTCCAGCACAAGAACCACGGATCCCAGAAGTAGAACCGAAGCCAGTCCGCGGGCACAGCACCAACAGGAGTGTCCTCCCGGTCCGGCCGGAGCTTGTTCGTAGGCCCTCGTAATAATGGAGTCAGCAACTGAAACTCGAGAAGACTCCCCCTCGAAGGGGGGGACAACAGGTGAAAAGCAATGAACGGACTAAAGGGAATAACATTCAGACATTAGAGGATAGGGCTCAGTGCACCGTACTTCCCACAGCATTCTGGCTCCTAGGGCAGCTTTGTGAATAGTTTAGTATTTAAACTAGTATTTAGTTAGTATAGTTTAGTTTAATTTAGTTTGGTTTAGTTTAGTTTAGTTTAGTTTAGTTAAGTTTAGTTAAGTTTAGTTAAGTTTAGAATCCCCAGCTGACCTGATCATAGGCTGCATCGAAGAGAAACATCTTGAGCCTAACCTTAAATGTGGAGACTGTGTCTGCCTCTTTGACACCACTTGGAAGCTGGTTCCATAAAAACGGTGCCTGATAGCTAAAGGCTCTTCCACCTAGTGTCCATTTAGAGACTCTAGGAGTCACCAGTAACCCTGCATTTTGAGAGCGAAGTGCTCTGATTGGTTGATAAGGCATTAAAGCATCTTGGAGATAGGTCGGAGCCATCCCATTTAGGATTTTGTAAGTCAGGAGAAGGATTTTAAATCAACTCTCAACTCGACAGGAAGCCAGTGAAGAGATTTTAGAACGGGAGTTGTATTAATGACTACGTTTTGTTCTGTTTTATTGTGTTGATAATGAAAAGAGGATGTGACGTAGTCGCGAGAAGTAGGAAGTGAATGTTTCCTGTTTTTCTCGAGTGAGTTTTCCGGCGTTCGCTGTCCTTACCTTCTGAAGTCTCCATCCGATGTTCATCCTAGTCACGGCGTGTTAAGTCATTGACGAGAAGTAAGCTATTCTGTTTCTGTTTTATATTTTCCATGTTTTGTATATTTTAAGTAGTTTAATGTCTTCCGTCGGGAGCCGCGGCCATAACGAGCATGTGTGGGTGGATATCCGCGGAGTGCACGTCACTCCATGTTATGTTCTTTCTTTGGCCACAGGGTGGCACCATTACCACATTTATGTTATTTGAGCCATTTGGTTTAGGGATATTACCTGAAGAGTGAATCTGTCAGGTGGTTTAAAAGCATCTGGTTATGTTGAACATCTGATAATATGATTTGGTGCTTGTTGTGAGTATTATTATGTGAATACATGCTTATGGGAGCAGATTTATGAGGATTTATGTTTTTATATGTTTATTTTGTTACAAATTGAGTCTGTTACATTCATTTGGATTTATGTTTATTTCAGACTGTTACAACACTGTCTGTGAATAAATGGACTGACCCTCACAGTCCAACAAAGGAACATCGGCCTCATTCCTGTATCCTGACCGATACACCATCTTGTTTATTGCATAATCCTGAACGAACTGGTTTACCTCGTCCTCATCTCAATAGGAGTAATGTGTTCATGTCTTCTAGTTCCGGTTAATAATCTGGTGGCCGCATTTTGAACCAACTGAAGGTTTTTTTAATGCACTTTTTGGGCAGGCTGCAAGAAGGGAGTTGCAGTAGTCCAGTCTAGTAGAAGCAAATGCATGGATGAGTTTTTCTGCATCGCTTCTAGGTAGAATGTTTTTTATTTTAGCTATGTTGCGCAAGTGGAAATATGCTGTTTTACAAGCCAGATTGATGTGTGCTTTAAAGGAGATATCCTGATCAAATAAGACCCCGAGGTTCCTGACAGTAGAGGAGGAGGATACACTGACGTTATCTAAGGTGATAATCTGTTCAGATAGGCACTCTCTCAGTTTATGGTTGCCTAGTATAATGACCTCTGTTTTGCCAGGATTAAGACAGAGATAGTTCGTAGTCATCCAGGTTTTAATTTCTCTGATACAGTCACTGAGTCTGTCTATTTGATTAGTTTGATCAGGTTTCATAGATAAATGCAACTGTGTGTCATCTGCATAACAAGGAAAATTGATATCGTGACTTCGAATTATGTTCCCTAAAGGAAGCATATATGACAGAAATAAAATTGGCCCGAGCACGGACCCTTGAGGAACCCCATAACTGACCTGGGAGCACGGTGAGGACTGTTGGTTCACGTGAACAAATTGGTACCTATTAGATAAATAGGATTTGAACCAGCAGAGGGCTTTTCCTCTGATGCCAACCTCACATTCTAACCTCTGCAGGAGAATATTGTGGTCAATTGTATCAAAAGCTGCACTGAGGTCTAAGAGAACCAGGATTGAGACTAGACCTGCGTCAGCCGCCAATAGCAAGTCATTAGTGACTTTAATGTAGTCTCAGTGCTGTGATAAGCTCTATATCCTGACTGAAATTTCTCAAATAAACTATTGTCCTGTAGGTGGCGGCAAAGCTGTTTAACCACGGCTTTTTCCAGGACTTTTGAAATAAAAGGCAGGTTTGATATCGGTCTGTAGTTGGCTAGAATATCAGGATCAAGATTAGGTTTTTTCAGCGGTGGTTTGATTACTGCGAATTTAAATTACTGTGGCACATAGCCAATTTCTAGAGACATATTTATTATTGTTATGATTGTTTTTAAAATAACTGGAAGAATATCTTTGAAAAGCTTAGTTGGAATTGGATCTAGGAGACAGGTCGAAGTTTTAGAAGACATTACAATCAAAGTAATCTCAGCCCCATTTACTGGTGAAAAACTATCTAGTATTTCAGGTATTTCAGGTGGCGGCAGTGGCTGGATTCCCTGAGCTTGATCTGAGGAAAGCGCTTCATTGATTTTACCTCTGATGGTTATGATTTTATCATTAAAGAATTTAAGAAAGTCATGGCAGTTTAAAGATTCTGGGATTACTGGTTCCACTACAGTATGACTGTTTGTCAGTCTGGCTACAGTGTTGAACAGAAACCGAGGGTTATTTTTGTTTATTTCTATTAAACAAGAGTAATATAATGTCTTGGCTTAAAAAGAGTTTGTTTATAGCTTAGCAAGCTACATTTCCAAGCCTTCAGAGATTGTTCCGATTTAGATTTACGCAACAGTCTTTCTAATTGCCGAGTTTTTTGTTTGAGAACACGGGTTTCAGAATTAAACCTTGGAGCAACGCGCCTGGGTCGATTGGTTTTCAGCTGCAACGGAGCCACTACGTCAAGGGCAGATTTTAGTGAGTGCATAGCACTGTCAACAAACTGATCACTATTATCACCACTGGTCAATAAGTTCATTTCTGTGAGTTCACAAGATAATGCAGCAAATGCAGGCTGGATCAGTTCTTTGTACCGAGCCACAGATTTTTCAGATACTGTCCGTATCAGCTGAATTTTATCTTTTTGAGCACAGTAGTCTTCAATCAAAACCTGAACAGTAATTAAAAAATGGTCTGAGAGTATGGGGTTCTGAGGGAGAACATTTAGGTCACTGACCTCTATCCCATATGTTAAAACCAGATCTAGGGTGTGCTTGTGACTATGAGTGGATTCATCAACATTTTGAATGAAACCGATACTATCCAATACTGCAATAAACGCATTACTCAAACTGTCACCAGAATCATCCACATGGATGTTAAAGTCACCTAAGGATCTTATGTTATTATTATAAGCCAATATTTTTTGCTTAAAAACTCTGAGAACTCAGTTAAAAAGTCAGAGTAAGGCCCAGGAGGTCGATACACAATAATTAATAGCACAGCTTTTTGATTCTTCCAATTTGGACAAGTAAGCGTTAGTATTAAGCTTTCAAAAGAGTTAAATTTAACATTAGTTTTGGGTTTAAGAAGAAGACTGGAGTGCGATATCACTGCCACACCTCCACCTCGACCTGTTGATCTAGCTGTTTGGAAATTAACATAGGTTGGAGGGGTACATTCATTGAGCCTCACATAGGCTGAATCCCATTTCACCCCTTAGCCCTTCCCCTTGGCCCTACCCCTCGTTTTGCGCGTTCACGTGGAGGGGTAGGAGTGTCCCAATTGTCATTATGACGGAGGGGTAGGGCCAAGAAAGAGGGCCAGTCACCCCTCCAAAAGGAGATTCTCGAGAGGCACACTCCAAACGGAGGGGTATCGGCCGATGGCGAGGGGCGCTTGTTCTTTCAGCCTAGATCATGCCTGGCGGGCGGGGTTAATTCACTTCCGCATTGACTGGAGTGATCGTTTCCACACCCGCGCATTCCAGGCGCATTCCAAACACAACAGATAGACGATTATTTTCAATAAACTGGTTTCTTCAACACGGCCCGCCTGGAATGCGCGGGTGGGAAACGAGCGCCCCCGCCAATGCGGAAGTGAACTAACCCCACGGTCCAGGCGAACAAAACAAGCGCCCCTCGCCACCGGCGCCACTGGATGACAGATTTCTCAGAAAGCCTTCCAAGATCGGCAAGATGGCGGCGTCCGCAACGAAAGACGTTCATAAATGTCAGTATTTTGTCAATTAATAAAGTTTTAAAATGTAAGAAAAACATTCTTCTTCGGCAGATAATTGTCGCATCTGCCTACGTCATCGGCAGCGGCGACCACTGATGACGTACGCGATTGTCGGAGGGGTGTCCCAATTCGGAGGGGTTGACTTTCTCCCCTACCCCTTAGCACTCCGTTTCATAGGCGGAGGGCCAAGGGGAAGGGCCAAGGGGAAGGGCTAAGGGGTGAAATGGGATTCGGCCATAGTCATCTTGCTGAAGCCAAGTTTCTGTTAGAGCAAGGAGATCAATGTTATTGTCACCGATAAGGTCATTAACTAACAGAGATTTAGTGGAGATTGCTCTAATGTTTAGTAGACCACATTTTATGTATTTCCTGCTGGAAAAGTTATTCTGTCTCGTACAGGTGTTAAGCTTTTTACCCATTGACTTTTTTTAATGCTTTGAGCACTATGGACAGACACAGTCTCTGTTTGCCTAGGTAAACCTCCATGCTTGACTTGTAAGAATCCGGGAGCAGGATTAGTGATGGGATCAACAAGAGCAACAGAGGAGCGTTCTACATGACTGCTCTGCGCCCGGGGCTCATAGCTGGTTTGTCAATTTAGGGTATGAAGCCGATCAGCCATATTGTGAGCTAAAAGGGCTGCACCATCCAAAGTTGGGTGGATGCCATCCCTGCGGATGAGCCCAGGCTTTCCCCAGAAGGTGCACCAGTTGTTTAGAAAAATAACTCCGTTTTCCTCACTCCATCTAGACAACCAGCGATTGACTGATGAAAGTCGGCTATACATTTCATCATTGACCAAATTGGGCAGGGGACCAGAGAATATTACAGCATCAGACATCGACTTAGCCAATTCACACACCGAGGCTAATTGTAATTTGAGCACCTCTGATTGTCTCCGCCGGGCATCATTACCGCCTGCGTGAATCACGACTCGATGGAATCTCCTACCTTCCTGTTTTAAAAACCTAAGGTTCCCCTCGATGTCACCCACTCTGGCCCCCGGGTAACACCTAACCTTCACCAAGCTAGTTAGCACGCTAAGCTAGTTAGCATGCCGGTGGCGCTAACGGCGGAGAAGAAATGTAATTCACGAGAGATCACTGGTCAATCGGGGGCAAAAGTAACCCCGGGGGCGTAAATAACCCTGATTTTTTGATTGCTTCGTGAATTAACAGTAATAGCAAGAGAGAGACAGCAAGCACTTCAGTCGCTTGCAAGCTTCAGCAAGCTTCACCAACATGGAAAACACTCACCGGAGTGACATCAGCCAGAGGTGTGTGTGTGTGTGTGTGTGTGTGTGTGTGTGTGTGTGTGTGTGTGTGTGTGTGTGTCAGTTAATCTGAAAAGGAAAACCGAAAAGCCACATAATTAATATTATTTAACTTCATTTTAATTTGAAAATTGACCGGATTCTCTCGTATTTTCTGTTCCCGACTTCCTGTCTGGTGAGATCTGCTCTGTCCAGCTTTACAACTGGCGGTACACAGCGCGTGAGGCTTGCAGAGAAAATGGAGAGGAGCCAAGCGCCCGCAGTCCACAGCGCTTCCCCATGCCTCCTGTACGAACCATCAGATAGGTTAACAGGGGTGCCGATCTGAAACTCGGTGCGCGGCGCTTCCACTTCCGCGTCGGAAGCGACTCGTCCTGCGTGAACCAGACGTTTGTCCCTCCCTGTCGGCGGGCCTGCCCAACTATGTGAAAAACTCCCTATCTGTCAATGATAAAGAATCCTTTAAAAAAAATTCCTAGATCCAGACAGTGATCCGGATCTTCACCAAAATTTTATGGATTCTAAGTTAGCCAAAGACCCACCTTTCCACAAAGTTTCATTGCAATCCATCCATAACTTTTTCCGGGATCTTGCTAACAAACAAACCAACCAACAAACGGATGTGATTCCATAACCTCCTGGCGGAGGTAAAAAGGGAAAAATTCCCCTTTAGCAGAGAGCAAAACTAAATTGTAATACTAAAATACTAATTCTTATGTCATACTGTTGATGTGGGTCCTCCTCATGATGACGGGATTTAATAGAGGAAAGCTGGAGTCATGAAGCTTTTTGAAAAGGAATAAGCTGATCAAGGTGACAAGTGACCGATGTTTACAGTTTAAACAAAGTTTTGAATGTTTAGTGTTCCGTCTATAGATGCAGTTATTGATCCCAGTTCATTTTTTTATTTTCAGTTTCTCTGACACACTGAACTGTCTTGATTAAATGGTAGAAATTCAATCAATAAACTGAACTTGAAAATAGTTTTAAGTTGTTTAAAAATGTGTGGATCAAGAATTTAGAACATTCTAAATTGTATTTTTTAAGATTAAAGTCGATGAAATACAATGAACACTGATTACCATCACAACTGTAACATTTTCAACAATAATACTAAAAACAGGGAGAAAGTCAGCTAAATACACCAAAAGGACAGCAGCCCACACTTTGTGTGTGTGTGTGTGTGTGTGTGTGTGTGTGTGTGTGTGTGTGTGTGTGTGTGTGTGTGTGTGTGTGTGTGTGTGTGTGTGTGTTTGTCTTACTTCTCTGTCTCTCCGACTCCAATCACCATGAAGTGAAATCCTCCTTTTCTACCTTTTATTCACTCCAAGAGGGAAATTTGAGTCTTGTTTCACAAAACTTCGATAAAGAGTCAAACATCCTCATTGGTCAGAGTGGCTGGACACCTTGACCAATTCTTTCATGATTTTCAACCTCAGTTTTCTTCATTTATTACTGTAGTTCACTTTGAGTCAGGATTTTCTAAGAAATTTAGATTTGTTGAGAATTGTAACACAGATTCACTCCAGATCTCATTTTAGAACCAATGAATGTAGAAATCCTGGAAATGTAAAAATATTCACAAAAATGTTTTTTCTGCCAGTGTGTGTCAGGAGTCAAACCACAGCAGTGTGATTGAGTGGGGCTCCCTCTAGTGGAGGATTGTGTTGTCTTTGCTCCAAAGGTTTTCATCCACAGTTGTGCTGTTTCCTGTCACTGTGGGCTGCAGAGCACAGTAGTACACAGCAGAGTCAGACAGCTCAAGCTTCTGGATCTTCAAAGGAACTGATTTCTCTTTGAGCTCAGCATCAAATCTGTCTTTGGGGAAATCTGCAGCATGTTCCACTGTTGTTGAGTAAAGCTTCAGCATGTACTTTGGGTAACTGTTAACTTCTTTTTTTGTACCAGAACAATCTTGGGAATGTATCAGTGGTTTCAAAACTACATTTAAGTGTAACTGAGTCTCCTTCAGCAGCAGGAACATCTCCTGATGGCTGCATCACTTTGTCTTCTCCTTTACACTCTGGAGAAGAAGAGAACATGCAGAGAAGAGAGGAATCAATACAGATGATTGACTGAAGGAGAACAATTAGTAGCATAGAAGAGTTTTCAATAAATGTCAGGCATGATTTTTTTTTTTCACAAGGTAACAAACATCAGCATAAATGCTGGAGTGTGATTTAGTGGATCCTGAACATTCAAACTTCTTCATGTAGAGCTCAGTAATGTGCTCAAGTGTTTGAAGAGGAAACATGTTGAGTTCTGTATCTTACCAAAGAAAAGAGCAGCAAGAAGAATCCACAGTCAATGTTCCATGTGTCCAACAAGGTTTCAGTCAACAGGAGAAAGTATCTGATGTTCAGCACTCAGTGTGACAATAGTTGTCTTCACAGTAGCTCTTCTTATTGACACAATGGTTGAACTCTGTGCAGAAGTAGAGCAGCACCTGCTGGATAATGTGGCCCTCTAGTGGAGCTCCAAAGTTGACTTGAACAGTGTGAAAAAAGTCTTCCAGCAGCTTCTCAAAGAGTCACTGACAGACTTTCAGCAGCACTTTCACTCATTCAGAGGAAGTTAAAAAAAAGGAGTTAAAACTTTGGAGCAAACTGGAATTCCAACTCAAAAGAATATCCACTGATTTAAGCTGCTATGTGAGCATGTGATCTCTTCACAGTATAAAGACAGAGGGTCTTAATACTCCTGTTCCATGAATATTCTGTGTAACAGTGTTGATTTGTGCTTGTTGTTCTTCACTAGTTGCTGTGTGGCTCATGACCTTTCAGGTTCTGTTCTTCTTAACATTGCTGCTATGTGTTGTTCTCTACCATCTTGATATTGTCTTGATCTTGATCTTGTTATTATATTCTCCTCGGACCAGAACCTCTTCCTCCACATGTTTGCTGTGTCTCCAACGTGACTGATGACAAACTGCAAACAGGACTTCTTCTGCTTTGACTTTCAATGACTTTCTTCATGCCTCTCTTCCACACAGGTCTGATTTGTGGAGTGCAGACTGATTGTTATCCTGTGGACAGATTGTCCCAGCTGAGCTGTGGCTCTCTTCATATCCTCCAGAATTCTCATGGTGACAGCCAGGTTTCTCTGTTTGGACAGGAAGTCCCTCCTCCTCATCATGTCACAGTGACATAAGTGAGAGCAGCAGGTTGGATCTTCATCTCCCAGCACTTGTTCCTTTTTCTGTCTTATAATGGCCAGTTATTTTACCATCAAGCTTTTATCCTGAGCAGCTCTGACCTGACAGACAAGATGCTGAATGAGAAACATGAGAGACAAACTGAAAAACACTGATGGTTTGTGTATCTTAGATAGTTTCATCCATACTGGTCTAAAATGTTGTAAAATGTGTGAAATGTCTGTAAACAGGGAACCAAATTGAATTCCAAGGTCAGAAACAAATAAAATTTGCCAAATCATTAATGAATGATGTCGTGGATGAACTTTATATTCTATTTAAGTTTCCAATTTTGTCAATGATCAGTTTGTTATGATTCCCAAAATGATGTCTGGCATCTTTCTGGAGAATTTACAACTGATGAGAAATTCCAAATATCGTATTCAAGGAATTTGATTAAATGTTTATGTCTCACAGATGATGATGATTAAATTGAGAGTTGTAAAACACACAGGACAGTCCATTCATGAAAGAGCTGCAACTGTTTGAGGTGAGGCTGATAAGCTGCAGTTCCCCCTGTGTCCACTAGGCGTCAGTATGAAGCTGAACGCTGTTTGTGATCCTCCGGAAACAGTGAGAGAAGAAGCAGCTTTGGAGGCTGTTTGAAGCTGTGTTGTCGTGTGACTCGTTTCTCTCAGAGGAATGAGTGAGTTCAATGAGGAACAATGAGTTCAGTTCAGGCTTTGAGAGAGTTTATCAAGCAACGACTAACTGCTGCTGCTGGAGAAATGTGAACAAACTGTGGTTCAGTAAGAAGTGGAAACCTCCAGTCAAATCTCACAGAGCAGGTTAGTAAAAGAGTGAATGAAGACAAGCAGGCAGGCAGAACCGGCTTGGATCCGACCCAGACGAGGACGCTCCACTGTCATCAGGCCCCAGAGAGGACACCGGGGTGGAGGAGCCAGGAGCCGAGCAGCAGATCAACGATTTGTGGGGGTAGCGAGCGGCCCTGCGGAGCGGCAGCGAGCTTCGGAGACGGAGCCGGTGTATCGTGCTCCTGCTTGAGGAAGTGTGACGACTGGATACTGGAAGCGAAATCGAGGATGCTTGTCGGTAAGCGAACTAGCCGCCGCTAAGCTAACAACAGCTGATCGCTATCAAACAATCTGAGAAGCGTCTGTCCGAATGAGCCCGAAAACACCTACGGAAGTAAACACTGCGGTCAAGCTCGCCGGCGCTCTGACAAACACAGTCAAGTGAGCCGACACGTTGTTTAGCGGTGCGCACATATTCTACGGATTACGGTAAAAGCGAAGCCGAGCATTGGGGAGAGAGGATTGCAAATCAAACGTCAAGTGCCACGGATCACAACTCGCCTTTCTCATAATTAATAGAAGACACATGAATACCGTTCATCAAAAACCAAAATGAACAACAAAGTAAATTAAATCGAGCTTGTGCTAATGCTGATTTTCGGTCAATACTTTAGATAACCTGGGAGCTATTGAGAAAAAAACTTTTTTTCATAAAAACTTTAATGTAAAGTATTAGTAATATTAACAGAGCAAACAAAGAGTTGTGTCTGAAAGAAACACTACAGTAATGTGATTTACAAGTGATTTGGATTCAATTGGTCAAATAACCTGGGAGCTATTGAAAAAAAAAACTTTTTCATAAAAATATTAATAAAAAGAATTAGGAACATTGCCGGACCAAACAGGTGTGTCTGAATCAGACACTGTAACTATATGGTTCACAAGTGATTTCAGATCAATAGGTCAAATAATATGGGAGATATTGAGCAAAAATGTTGCATTTTTCATAAAAATATTAATGAAAATTATTGAAAATGTTAAAAGCTGAAACAAAGAGGTGCGTGTGAACCACACCGTGCATTAATGTGATTCACAAGTGATGCGAGGTCAATGGGTCAAATAACCAGGCAGCTATTGAGCTAAAATACTGTATTTTTGATAGCTTTCAACATTTTCTATAATTTTTATCAATATTTTTTATGAAAAATACAGTATTTTAGCTCAATAGCTCTCAGATTATTTGACGTATTGATCTGAAATCACTTGTGAACCGTATAATTACATTGTCTTATTCAAACACTTTTTTAGCTTTGAACAATTTCAATAATGTCAATAGCTCCCAGGTTATCTGACCTATTGACTCCAAATCACTTGTGAATCACATTACTACAATGTCTCTTTCAGACACACCTCTTTGTTTGCTCTGGCAATGTTCCTAGTAATTTTTATTAATAGTTTTATGACAAAAAGAGTTTTTTTCTCAATAGCTCCCACATCTTTTGACCTATTGACTCCAAATCACTTGTGAATCACATTACTGTAGTGTTAATTATTATGTAATATTCTTCATGTTTATCTAGTATTCATTATATTATGTTATTTAGTATTCATATTATGTATGTCTCTGTTTAGGTACAGTGTGTGTATAAACAGGTGTATTATGTGGGGAAAAAACCAAGTATTATTCTGCCTGCATGCTTCTTTTGTTTTACCGGGACTCACTTGGCAGCAGTGTAAGACAGTGGTGGCTGGTGCAGTTTTCTCCAGGCAGGGCAATAACTCCAAAATGGGCATATTCCACAAACAGGGTTTCTGTCGATTTGAACAAAATTAAAACTTTTTTTTAATTTAAAATTAAATTCGAGGTAGATGCAAAGTTAGAAGGAAAATTGTAGCCACAGAATTTCTTTCAAACAAACCTAGTTTATGGCCACAGAACAACCCTAAACAACCAAGAACAAAAAGCAAGCAAACATGTACTAAGAATTAAATCATTGTATTTACATAAATTACAAGTGCAAAAAGAAACAATACTTTTGTATTACTACTTTTTGTTAGGGATGTGCACGGCTAATCGTTTAGCCGCCTACTCATTTATTAAACGCTTAGTATTTTACTAGTCGGTTAAACGCTGCATGGCCCGTCCTTCACATGTCCGCGTGGGTGTGTGTTGCGCGTTGGTCACCGCGCTGCACCGCTCCACAACTCTCCCCCGTCCAACACCGCATGCAGGCACCTTGTCTTCTCCCCCTCCGCCCGACACCGTGCCTGCGCTGCTCCGCTCACATTTTTAATTAAATATGGGTATTAAATTGCAGGTTTTCTTGCTTATAGACAAGTCTAGTCGGCGGGGAAATTAGTCGAAATTCCCATCCCTACTTCTTGTGCATGAATGTTGCCCTTCTGTCCTCGAGAGGAGCAAATTTCTCAATGATGAACTATTTACCGTATTGGCCCGAATATAAGACGACTCTGAATATAAGACGACCCCTATTTTTCCAAATATCATTTTGTGAAAATAAAAATATGTTGAAGACAATAAGGTTACTCATAAGAGAACTTTTTATTGTACAATTATTTAAACTCAAAAACTCACAACAGAGATAATATTTCAGGTGATTTAAGATAAAAAAAAAAATATTACCGCAGTATTAAAGCGACACTAAGGAACTTTTCAACTTTAATAAAACATTTTAATATCTTTTGTGATGATACATCGACTTACAACTAGTTGAATGACCCCTCTGTCACGGGCTGAGGGCGTCAGCATTGCTTCACTTGGACTAAGCAGCTGTGAGGAGGGTGGTAGGAACCCTGCACGCTAAAAAACTCCAAATGTGCGGACTGCTTTACGGCATGCGTCACATCATGATATAACATTGTTTAGCCACCTTTAGATTCATTACCTCGTCGTTATCCATCCTTCACACAGCCGCTGGAAACAAATGTAGGCGAGTTCAGTCCGACAGCACGCCACTGGGAGCAGCATTTTACCACGCCACGCGCTAGTCCTCATGGGAACTATAGTATTCCTTCAGGCAAAACACTACCGCTTTTGTCCACTGGCGCCGCCAAAAGCAACGAAAATTGAAAGTTCCTTAGTGTTGCTTTAAATAAAAATATATTCTCTTTCTCAAAATAAGCAACAATAAGCTATAACTGGACAATTCCCATGGAAATTGTGGCTTTGTGCCTGCAACCTGCTGCCGAGTCTGTGTGTGTGTCTGTGTGTGTTTGTATTGACCTTATTCAGGAAGTACTGCTTTGCGGAGCCATTATGTGTTGCAACTTCCGGTTTGCTGTCTCTGCGCTGTGTTGACAGCAAGTTTGCCTGCTTTGTTGCTCACTTTTATTAAGTCTCAGCATGACCAGCCTCATCTGCTCCGTCCATGGATGCCACAACAACTTTAAGAAGATGAAGCTTTCACTTTCTCAATCCCACGACGTTTGTAATTAATTAGAAGGAAGTATCGTCTATATTGTCAGATCTGCTGCTCATAAATATACCATGTTTGCGGAAGGTACTGCTTCTCAACGACACCTCATCACTGAACCTCTCCTCCACACAAAACCGTGCGTTATTAGCAGGGTTAACTGCAGCTAAAAAAAATGTTGGCCTTACGCTGGAAGCCTCCTTACACACTCACACGCACCCAATGGCTGCAAAAATTCCTGAGCATAATTTACATGGAGTTGTCAGTGGTAAGGATGCACGGGGCTGGCCACAAAACAATCTGTACATGGACCTCTGCGGCTGCAGCCGTAAAAGGTTTACTGGCTTGAGGAATACGTACGTTTATATATATATATGCAAACTGTGACCCTGTCTCTTATTATTTTCTAATTGAACAACTGTTTAAACACCTTTGTTTAGTTCAGTAAGTAATTTATTATTATTGTGTTTGAATGTATACCGGCGTACTTATGCGAATGCATATGTGTGTGTGTGTGTGTATATATATATATATATATATATATATAGTCTAAGTACGTGTGCAGCGGGTATGTATGCATAAATGCATATCTCTGCCATTTTCTCTTTTTTTCTCTACTTCAACTTACTAAGCGCTAACGAGACCAAGATATGGTGTGCTGTACTAGTATATTTTCTTTGAGCATGCAATACAGAAGATCATGGGAGGGAGAAGGCCTGGGCGATATACCAAAAATTTATCGTTACCGAAGTTTACTATGATAATCGACGTCATTTAACCCATGTTGGTAAATTCGATATTTAAAAAAAAAAAAAAAAAAAGTCCACTTTGGCTGTGTAGGTGGGCTGTGTTCATGTCCCTTTAAGACGCTGCGCTACGCGACTCCACCAACTACTGTTTGAAATCACAAATCACAGCAACCAGCAGAAGAAGCTGTCAGCAGAGCAGACAGATGCTGTTCAACCCTCTGAACATCCGAACCAGCAGACATGATCTCTGGACACATAGCATAGCAACATGCTAATTTAGCCGCTACAGGCTAACAGCCCGCAGGGCTGCAGATTAATGCTGGTCCGACCGCCCCGGACAGTAAAACTCCTAGTTTGCTTGATTGGCTAATTTTTCCTGCAGAAGCTCCTCATGCTCTTTTATTGAACAGGCCATATCTTCTGGTGTTGTGTTTGTTTACATCACGCTGCATGTGCAGCCCTGTGTCTATGCTTCATGTCTTCTTCTCCATTTGGGAGTTTCTGTGTCAGAGTAACAGCGCCATCTGAAGGCCTGGCAGGTGAACTACATCGTTTTGAGTCCTTGTTATGTTGCATGGATGTAAATATTTCCTGAAGCGATGCTGTGTGGACAGCAAACTAAGGAGGAGATTGTAAACAAAAAAGTTGGGCTCATTTGTAGCTCAGGGACAGGTACACATCCAGTTGTGTTCCATTCTCAGCTGCTCATAACACCACATCACACTGGAAACATCTGGAACCATGTAACAATCATTTCCCAGAGTCTTCCAGTCATCGGATTTTCCCTAAAGCCCACAGAGAAGACATTTACATTAACAGCAGAGCTCTGTCGGATTTGGACGTCTGTTGCTGTGAAAGTTAGGATACATAGATATGTTTTGTACCCTAATCTTGATAAATCTAATCGAATTTCAAGAAAATTGACCCCATATAATGAGAAATAAAATAATAGTGTTTGTACCACCTGAGCCCACAGTAAACTGTCAGAAGTTTAATCCAGTAACATGGTAAATGGACTACACTTGTATAGCGCTTTTTACCCTGCTTGACAGAGACCAAAGCGCTTCACACTGCAATATCACATTAACCCATTCACACCATACTGGGTGGTGGTAAGCTACTATTGTAGCCACAGCTGCCCTGGGGTAGACTGACGGAAGCGAGGCTGCCAATCTGTGCCATCGGCCCCTCCGACCACCACCAACCATTCACTCTCACACGACATTCACACTTAGGCAAGGTGGGTGAAGTGTCTTGCCCAAGGACACGACGACAGTTTTACGCCTGCGGGAGCGGGGATTGAGTACAATATAAAGCTGTGATTAAATGCCCCCCCACCCCCCCAAATAGTTATCGTCATCGAGGTGAACTGCTCAATATTTTCGTGATATTGATTTGAGGCCATATCGCCCACACTGCAAAAAATGATAACCTAAATACAAGATATCAACACTAAATTAAAGAAAAATACTCTTAAAACTAATGAAATTATCTGTCCATGCAGTAAGTGAATTTTACTTAAAATGAGATCTTGATATAAGAATATTGAACCAAGAAATAAGTCTCTGTATCTTAAATATATCTTAAATCAAGTGAGATGAGACATTTTGACTGAAAAGAAGACTTTTGAACTTGGTAAGATTATGAATTTTTGCTGTTTTTGCAGTGCAGCTCTAACATATTTGTATATATTATAGATCCTGGTATATTTCTGGTTTGTTGTTTATCAAGTTAGATATTTTGCAGGAGTGTGGTTTGGTTTGGTAATGCTTGACTTTCAGAAGGCTTTTGGCATGGGGGATCATTGTATTCTGTTGAACAACCTCAAGGCCCTTGGTATGGATGCAAGTTCTGTGGAATGGTTTCAATCTTACCTCAGTGAAAGACTACAGGCTGTTGATGTGAGTGGTCAGTTGTCATCTCATAGGACAATAACATATGGAGTACCACAGGGTTCCATTCTTGGGCTTTGCTGTTTCTGATTTATGTCAGTGATATGTCTGGAGCAGTGAAATGTAAATTGTCACTACGCTGATGACTCGACATTACTGTTTTTTTTTTGTTGTTTTTTTTTAAGGACCACAGTGGAAACAAGCCCCTGACTTTCCTGTGTTATCCTTGGCAATTAGTTTGAATTTATTATTCTGTATTCATGTTGCGTTAATTTATTATTGCCAAATCAATCAATCAATCAAGTTCGTTGTAAATAAAGTTTGAACATATATTCCACACCTGATGGCAATGATTATTCTCAGATCAAGAAGTTAAAGGCCAGGGTTCTGCCTTTATTTCACTTTTACGCCATCACATTAAAAAGTGTCAGAAATGTTGCTACACCCTACAAAGTACATTAAAAGTTGAATGAACCATCTTCTTAATTTTCTTTATTTTTTAAGGGCAAAAAACTTCAAATTGGAAGCTAATGATGGTTAGCTGCCATTGCAGACTGCCATTTACCTGTGATCCGATTAGCTGACGAATGGCAAAAATAATTGACTTGTTGATTATCAAAATCATCATTTATGGAATTCCTGTTCTTATTATCTTGTACTTCTTGTCCCTCCAGATCTCCCACAGAACCACAACTGTAGAGAGGAGCAGCTCTTTAAACGGGAACCAAGCTGCTGTCGAGAGCAGGGAGAACCAGAACCTCCACAGATCAAAGAGGAACCAGCAGAACCAGAACCTCCACAGATCAAAGAGGAACCAGAAGAACCAGAACCTCCACAGGTCAAAGAGGAACCAGAAGAACCAGAACCTCCACAGATCAAAGAGGAACTAGAACCTCCAGAGATTGAGGAAAACAATGAACTGGGTATCAACCAGGATGCAGAGCAGCTTCCACTGAAGTTTGAAAGTATTGAGGAACAAAATTACCTGAGTGAACTAGAAGTTCCGGACCCTAATCAGTTCCTCTTTTTTGACTCTGAAGTCCACGATGTCAAGAAACATATTGGCTCAGAATCAACGATAAATAAAAAGCTTAAAAAAAACCCCAGCGTATTTCATAGTGAGCATGTGGGAAACTTTCCTGTGTCAGAGAAGCAGGCTGAATGTGGAAAGCTTCTCTGTCAGGAAACATCTGCTGACACTGTCCTTAAAAAACGTAAAAAATGTCACAACTTAGAAACTATCACTGATAAGAAGAAAGTTTGTGAAACCTTTTGTGAAAGTTTCAACCAAAAGAATGATTTGTTGGTCCACAAGAAAACTCACACAGGTGAGAAGCCTTATTCCTGTGAAACATGTGGGAAAAATTTCAGGAAGCAAAACTATTTGTTGGTCCACTTGAGAACTCACACAGGTGAGAGGCCGTATTCTTGTGAAACATGTGGGAAAAATTTCAGTCAACAGGGTCATTTATTGACCCACAAGAAAACTCACACAGGTGAGAAGCCACATTCTTGTGAAGCATGTGGGAAACGTTTCAGTCGTTGGAGTAATTTTTTGGACCACATGAGAATTCACACAGGTGAGAAGCCGTATTCTTGTGAAACATGTGGGAAAAATTTCAGTCAACGGAGTCATTTATTGACCCACAAGAAAACTCACACAGGTGAGAAGCCACATTCTTGCGAAACATGTGGAAAATGTTTCAGTTACCGGACTCATAAGTCGCGCCACATGAGAACTCACACAGGTGAGAAGCCATTTTCTTGTGAAATGTGTGGAAAGTGTTTCAGTCGTCAAAGCAATAAGTTGGTCCACATGAGAACTCACACAGGTGAGAAGCCATTTTTTTGTGAAACATGTGGAAAGTGTTTCAGGCATGAGAGTTATAAGTTGGTCCATGTGAGAATTCACACTGGTGAGAAGCCATATTCTTGTGAGATGTGTGGAAAAAGTTTCAGTCACCCCTCTGGTTTTAGACAACACAAGAAAACTCACACAGGTGAGAAGCCGCATTCCTGTGAAACATGTGGGAGATGTTTCAGTAGTCGGACTGATTTATTGATCCACATGAGAATTCACACAGGTGAGAAGCCGTATTCTTGTGAAACGTGGCAAAAGTTTCAGTAACCCCTCTACTTTTAGACTACACATTAGAACTCATACAGGTGAGAAGCCATATTCTTGTGAAACGTGTGGGAAATGTTTCACCAGACAGAGTAATAAGTCGATCCACATGAGAACTCACACTGGTTCACACTGTTCTTGTGAGACGTGGGAAAAGTTTCAGTGACCAGTGTTGTCATTTCAGAAAAGAGCCTCAAATTTGGTTACATTGCTTCATTTAATCTGTCCAGTCTTTCCTATGGGCATAACCTTAGATCAAATGAGTGTCGTCCCTCCGCCTGACTCCAATGAAAAACATGGCCGATATTTAAAATTGCTGTATTTTAAAATAGTTTGTGGCTTTGGCTTCATTTTGATGACTTTTCCTTCCATTTGGTTTATGTACATGATCCGTAGTTTCTTCATTTTGACATTTTTTCTTTCAGCTCGATCAACAACACTGTGGCAGTGCTGTGATTTTAGTTGATTTTGCGTCATGGGCTGAAACCCATTTTACAGTCGATACAGAGCAGATCTGGAGTTCCACAGGTTTGCCATTCCCACCAGATGAGAATGTGTTGCGGAGTGCAAGGGGGGATTGGGGACTGGCATCCAGTCATCTGTAGCATGATGATTCCGTCATCTTCCGTCCAAGCCTTTGTGTGTCGACTGCTGTATCCAGAAGAGACTCGCTGTCAGATCATTTTTCACTCAAGTTTCAGGCGCATCAAACTTCAGGATGAGTTTGGATCAATACAGAAAGCGGTACTGAAACTCAACATTACCAGTTTTCGGTGCTTTGGTGTGTGTTTATGTAGTAATAAATGTTCATTTATTGCTGGCAGCAGAGGAGTCGCTAACAGATGCTGTGCTAGCATGCTAACTGTGTTGAATGCAGAAGTTGTAGCTGTAGATCTGAAGCTGTTTAAAATGCTGCACTCCTCAGCCTTGAGAAAAATCTTGTTCTTAACCAGGAGCTTCCTCAGATTAGAAGTATTCCTGCTGCAGGGACCATAATCTGTATCACATTTTGAAAAGTGGAGCCATGATTTGGATCGCGTCCTATCAGCCATGCTGCTGTGTTTACTGAAGACTCAGCAACTAATGTCGTTACGTTCATGTCCAAATTCAGTCAGTACTGATAAAAATACCGAATTCGGTCCCCATCCCTTGTCAAGCCGCAAGTACAGTGCATCCAGTGGAAAACCTTCAGCTTGTTAATCCATTTAATTTTCAATCTTTTGTTTTTCTGTCAGTGTTTTTCTGAGATATTGTTTGATCAAAATCACAAGAAGTTGCTATTCTCATGAAATTCTGAAACATTTTATTGTGAAGAAATCAGACCTTTTTCTTAACTCGTGTGTTATATTGTGAATGAAATTAAAATGAATTTTTAGAGAAATTCAAACATTTCATATTGTTTTATTCACATTTTGAGCATTGTCATGACCTCTTTGGAACTGTAAATAAATCACTAAATATATTTTTCATCAGTGTAAGTTCTTTATTTTTAAATGGACATTGATGTTTCTAGTAATTTCACCTCTCAGAGTCTAATCAGGAACTCCTCCAACCACAGCAATGGAACAGACAGAGTACCTGTTGTGGAAAAACCATAGGAAGAACATGGAAACTAAAGAATAAAAATTTCATCAGTGGAAGATTGGTGGTGTGAGGTGACAGTTGTAACCAGTGAACCATCGTGCCAGACCTTGTAACATCTCTTATCTTGTATTAGTGAGCAGAGTGTTTGAAGAGCAGCTGGAACCACAGTGACTCTGATCAAACAGGAATTAGCAGAATCCAGCTGATATGAAGCTGTGTGCTGAATCCCACTTCCCTCCTCTTTGAAGAGGAGTCCCATATCTGTGTTCAGCTTTTTGTTCAGCCTCTTCTACACTTTGGATCACTGTGTCTCAGAGCACAGTAGTAGAGAGCTGTGTCTGCCAGGGTTAGCTTTGGAATGCTCAGTGTAGTTGATGAGTCTGATGTTTGGGATTCATACGATCGGGAATGTGTTTAACCCCACGAGCTGATATGGCTCCTTCATAGAGTATGAACTGAGGAGCCTGAAGTTCTAAATGATGTCTGTACCAGTAAAGTTCCACACCACCACTATCTGTCTGATAGCGACATGAGAGTGTGACAGATTGTCCTTCTCTTCCACTGACTTCTTGTCGGTCAGGAGAGATTGTGTCTGCAGCTGTTAGTCCTGGAAAAAGTGGAGAGAACGAAGACTTTAGATGAACATTGTCCATGAGGCTGAGGAGAAGACAGTGGAAAATGTCCCCTGAACACTGTTACTCTGTGGACACAAACAGCTGGACTGCAGCTGAGATTCCAACCAGTTTGTTCACAACTTGATGTCAAAGAACAAATCCAGTGAGATGAAACAATGATTGTTGGTCAGTGAGACATTTTATGAAGACAGCAGGTTGAATGAGACGTTCTTAAACTCACCTCTAATGAGAGACAGACGCACAAAGAGGGAAAGCAACATGACTTTGGAGGGATTCAAAGAAGACACACAGCAGATCAACAATGTTCTTCCACTGCAGTAGAATGAGGATGAGCTGAAGTTCAGTGGGCGGGGCCAAATATGTCTTGATATTATCTTTGTTCACTTCAAGTCGACCAGCGAGATTCAGTTTAGCTTCTACATCAGGTGTGTGTGTGTGTGTGTGTGTGTGTGTACTTAAGGACTCTGAAGTCTGTTCACCAGTCTAACAGTTACTGACCAAGTCAAAGTTTTAATGATCACTACACGACAGTGTTTTACCGTAAATGACTTATAATGGGAGAATCTCCTCAGTGAGGAGCTGTCAGGTTTTTGTAGAGAGGTTGTGTGTTTCCTGTCACTGTGGGCCTCACAGCACAGTAGTACACAGCAGAGTCAGACACTGCAGCAGAGGAGATGATCAGATGGATTTGTTTTTGTGTCACATAACCTTCAGTCCTGGAACTGGATTAATTCCCACTGATCCTGATGCTGAGTGAGAGATAAAAAACTGTGGACATTTTCCTGGATATTGTCGATACCTGTGAGAGCCACTGCAGTGACTGTTTGGAACAGTGGACCCCCCCCCCCCCCCCCCCCCCCCCCCACAATATTTTGTTTGACACCCTCATATTTTGTTTTTTCAGTTTCTGCATTCTTCCATGGTTAATTGTGAAATTGTGATTTTAATGCACCTTGGGATAGCACCACAAAGAAACTCGTTGTCAGGGTTACTGAGTGGGTTGAAGTGAACAGGCACTTTTGGGGGCAGCTAAGGCACCAACAGGGGTCCTTGGAATGCTGCTCAGTGTAGCTGGAGCTGGTGTAGGAATGGTGATGCTCAGAAGAGTTCATGTACTCTGTTACTGTTACACCCTGGCTCAGCGGGTGCAGCATAAAGGAAGACGAGCCAACTAAAACTTTAACAATTTATTACAGGTTTAGGGGTTAAAAGCAAACAAGAAGTAAATCAATGATAAGTGAGGTGGAGAGCAGCTGCTGCCATGCTGCCAGCCAGGTGGAGAGAGAGAGAGAGGGCCTGGCCAAGGTGGCGCTTTTATAGACCTCAGGTTCAGGGCAGGCTGCAAAACCTGGAACTGGAATGGCACACTTAATGCAGTTCACCATAACAGTTACAGCTAAACAACACATTTCGAGCCCCCCTGCATGCCTGGACAATTTTGAATATGTCTGCACGGGTGTGCAACAAACCAGAAGAAAAATCTCCAGATGAACGTTTTTTGGTACTCATAGAACAGAGAAACATTGCTTCCTGATAAACTGAGCTCCTTATGCTTGATTGGTTTGAGGTGTTCACAGATGATGTCTGCAGGGAAATAAAGACTCCTGATATTTGTTAGTTTTCTTAATGCTGAAACATCAGTAAATAAATGATGAGATGTTAATCGAGCTGTCAGTGAATAGAAGAGGAAGAGATGATTTGTGAATGTTCTGCCCTCACTATGCGTAAGCCACTTTGCAGAGCTAGGCAGACAGTTAACATCAGAAGGTTGGGAAAAAAGGACCAGGAGAAGACTGAATTTCATTTGAAATCATTTGAAATCTTGTGTTTTTGATTCTCTTTTCATTTCCTTCTTTTAATATTTCTTTTTTGTAGAACTGCAGTGACATGAAATACACACAGAATATACTTACACTGTGTACTGAATAACATTTTCTACTTTAAATAGTTGACCCTTTTTAACAATGCTTTTTAAACATATGAATTGACACAAACATGAACTTAGCTACTGAACATTCACAAAATTATGACGAGATGGGATGAGAAGTGCTAAAAATAAACTATATTATTTGCTTAGAAGAGTAACTTTCAATGTCTTTATGAATCACATGAAATGACATGGATATGAAGTGACAATACTCTCGAAATGATAATGCAGAAGCCACACTCAAAGTGCACATGTACATCATGTAAGAGAACAGAACTAATTCAGTATTAGCTCACAGCAATAAGCTAACTTCACAATCAGTTTACTGCACATCATGCTAAAGGCTAACAGAATAAGCTATATAGCTAGAGCTAACTAGCAAAGAGTTCGGCATTTCTACCACAGAAAGTAACATACATCTGCAACAGGCACCATCAACACGCAGCAACAAAACAATGAATCGTTACTTACAGACGTATAATCGCTCAGACTTGTCATAGAAACGGAGAACTGCACATAGCTCTGATGCACACCGCTGCACTGAAGGGGAGCTACTGCTGGAGACAACAATATCAATGTTTTAACCTTGTTATATAGTTATGTACTCACCAAAAACACCCCCAAAGGGTTTTTCTTCCTTCGTGCCTGCGTGTTTGAGCTTTCCTCGTTGTTGTGCTGCTCAGAGAGGCAGCCCCTACCTCACCCGTGAAAACGCTCCGTTTCCCATGTTCACGTCACACTGTGAAGATGGCTCCCCTGAGCCCCCCTCCCGCAGGCCCTCGGCAATCAGCGTTGCTGCTTTTTGTAACTCCGATTACGGAGATAAACTTTAACCATCGTCTGAAAGCAACAGTCAAGCAAGAGCAAGAGTCTGAAGGGTCTGAAGGGTCTGCACTTGGTGAGATTCTAACAGGAAAAGACGTTTTCGCGTGTCTTTGCATGTAGAGAAGCTAGAGCTAAAGAGCTAAAGCTAGCTAGCGTATTTGTTTTGAAGCGCTGATTGGTTGAAGTAGCTGTCAGTCAAAGTCCACGGGGGGGAGAGGCGGGATTTTCAGTGAAACAGCGTTTTCTCTTCCGGGTTTCAGAATTAGCCCCAGAAAATCTTTCATTTCACACAAAATTACTTTAACTTAGCGCCAAAAATAAACTATTACCATGTTGATGCCATTTGATGCAGTTGATGCCGTTTGGACTAGCTAAAAAAGCATGATACAGCCCCTTTAAAAAGTTTTACTTTCATTAAAAGTGGTCCAATGTTTTCTGAATGTGGAGTTGATGGAAAAAATGTTCAGTGAAGCTTTTGTTGGTTCAAAACATCCCAGAAAAGAAAAGTCCAGGCTGGAATGATACAACATGGTGGAGGTATCATCATGCTATGAGGCTGCTTTTCCGTCTCTCCTACTGGAAACACAGACTGCGCCTAAAGAATGCAACCTGATCTCACAGAAGTGCGTGAAATGAGCACGAATTGTTAGTACCAGAGGGTCCCAGATTGCGTGCTCCTGTCACGCAAAGTGCTGAAATTGCATGTGCTCACCACGCAAACAGTCTCCACTAAAAGTCAATTAGAATCTGTGGCGTGGTGGAGACACGTATTCTCAGCTTCAACGACGTCGCTCCGTGGGTGTCGTTTCAGAGATCCCAGAAGTGCAAATGTAGACTAATCGATATTCTGAAGAAAGATGTGATTATTATCCAAAACAATGTAGCCATCCAAGGCAGACTGTGTAGCAATGGTATGAGCTTCTGCTGAGTCAAAAAGCACCGTGAAATATCAACTCTATTTTAAGAAAACACATTTTATTGTCAATGTAACATCACGAAGAAGGACTACAATACCCATAATCCTCATGTTTAACAGCGACGTGTCTGATTGGTCCAGGTTGCTATTACCAGCAAATTAAAAAAGAACAAAAAAACAAATTGAGCTTTTATCTTATTCCCTTGGTCCTTTTTTGTTTTCAACATTGAATTTTCACTTTGTAGTTCAATGAGTGAAATGTTCTTTTTTTAAAATCTGAAAAACACTGGCGTTTCCCATTGCCTAGGTAACACTGTTGGCGTATCCGCATAGGGTGGTGACAGAAAGAGAGCGAAACATTTATTTCCCGGTCATCATATGTTCTGAATTACACATATGATGTTTGTGGAATTAAATGATAATTTGTTGTGTTGAGAGTTTGACGGTTTGTTGCTCCGATTGTTTCCCTCCACTCGCTCGTGCTCGGTGCAGGACCGTCGGAGCATGACGTCACATATGCCACTTGGAATTAGTTTGGCTTTTCCCATAACCTTTTACAAAGCGATCGGCGAAACAAACTTCAAATTCTCAAAGCGAAAACGGATCATTTAATCCCACAAACATCATGTGTATCCAGGATTATAATTACCGGGTTTTTTTATTCGAGAGGACCCATGGGCTCCAGCAGAAGGCTTCGCCACTCGCTGTTTTCACCCCGATTCAGACGAGGGCTGTTGTGGAGCTAATAATACCCTCCTGACGTATTTCTAACATACCTGTTTTTTTAGGGGATTTTTTTTTTTTTTTTTCAGAGCGGCTCCAATGTGATCTGCCACCAGAGAAGACAGCTGGAGCTTCTCCGATGCTGCACTGTGCGTCTTGATCTCCACAGAAACTATATATATATATACACACACACACACACACACATATATATGTATATATATGTATATATTGTTGTGGAATTTTTGGTGAATCAGAGCCAAAGATGACGAGTCAAGGTGTTGACGCTGCACAAGGAGGATTTATTGAGGATTGCAGAGGAAGCACACACAAATCAGCTGATTGAGAGCAAGGCTGTTGCTCCGGAGAGAATCCAACCCGACTCTGGCATGACTTCCGGCCATGCCAGGTCATATAGCTAGATCTCACGAGACTAGCAGACGCTGTTTCCAAGTGACTTCAGACAAAACAGAGCGGCCTTCACACTGTGTTCCTGAGAACTTTGAAAACAAAGCATTATTCCATATCATATATATATATATGTAAGTATATGTATATACATTCTCCTTGCACCTACATATATTGTCACGCTTACACACACATATATTCTCCTTTCACATAGATACATTCACCTAAATAATGTGTACGAAGAAAATATATGTGTATGTAAGAGAAGAATATATGTGTGTGCGAGTGAGTATAGTGGAAAAGGAAGTGTGGAAAACAAAGTGAGTATAGTGGAAAAGGAAGTGCGCTGTGATTGGCTGAAAAGCTCAAGCAGGCGGGTCTTGTTCAGATCAGTCAACATTGAAGGTGCAGCTGCTACAAGCCACTGGGGTGTTGGGAAATATTTTGTCATCCCCAGAAATGGCCAGATCCTCATCCTCATGGCTTGAGCAGCAGGTGACAGGTTCATCTGCTCCAGACTGGACTCACAGCAGGGTGGAAAGTGAGAAACTCTTCATACCTGCCAATGTCCAAATGGCTTCAGCAGGACAAGCAGCTAACGCTAACACTACACAGCGCCCAACTGGAGGATTAGGGCAATGTTTTTCAACCCCTGTGCCATCATGTAAAGAGTGAATGATGCTTTCCATACGGATATGACGCCTTAAGACACAGTAAATAAACATACATTATGGAAAAAAACTCAGCTAGCTTAATGCTAACGTCAATGGAAAATAGAATGGCCATGCTAATAGCATAGCAGTCACAGAACTTACTGGAACAAATTAAACTGAAAATTTCACTTGATTAATGCAAATAACAAACCAATTATTTCAAAAATAACTGGAATATGTATTCCTCAATCAGAAGATTACGGACAATAATAAAAATACTAACATAACACACAACAAGTAGCTATGGAAGCTCAAGAGGCTCAAAACGCAAATCAAAAATTCATCGAGATTACAGATTCTCATCACTGTTCATAAGGAGAATATATGTGTGTGTAAGAGTGACAATATATTAGTGTGCAAGGAGACTATATGTTTGTGTAAGCACGAGAATATATGTATGTGCAAGGAAAATATATGTGTAAGCATGAGAATATGTGTATGTGCAAGGAGAATATGTGTGTGTAAGTATGAGAATATGTGTATGTGCAAGGAGAATATATGTGTGTGAGAGGGCCAGAATAAATTATGTCTTGTACGGCCCCTCATAGCTTCGTTGTCCTTCTTAAAGTTTTATTGCTGCATGTGTTCAAGAGAAGTGATTTCTTGTTTTTTTTTAATGTTAGTAATGATGCTATAATTTGTATCTAGCTTGCTGGTAAGTGAATTCGGTCGATGCAGGCAAGAAAACGTCGACTCCAATGTAGTTTTATGTGCCGGACACCTACGGTGCGTTTCCACCAGCGGCCGGCCGGGAACTCCCGTTGTCGCCACGAGCCGGAGCCCGGGGTGGGCGAAGCCGGAAGCGGCCAGCCTGCCGCGGCGGGGCTGTCGGTGGAGGTCCCGCCCAAGCAGGCTACCAGCCACGCTGAACTGCATGTCCGTGAAGAGGAGCGGTCCTCAGTCACACTCACTTTGATATGTCGCTTTACTCACTATTGAACACATTTCAATCCAGAATGTAACCACCTACATCACCAGTATGTATTTTGCTCATACAGAAAGTGGATTATTTTTTTTTCTTTCCTTTTATATCGGAAAAGATATGATCACGATGTTTCCACAGTGTTACTGTTCAGCAGTGTGGGTGCACACATCTTTAAAGGTACCTTTAGTGTGGGCAGGATAATAACAGTAAAACTGGCTATTATCTGAGTGTCTGGATAAAAGAAGCAATAGTATATGCATGCTTAATTTTGAGGGGTGCTTGGCCAGGTGACTCATTGAGATCTTTCAGTTTTAAGGGGACATATTATGCTATTTTTCAATCATGTCATATATGTGCTTAACACTTTTTTTTTTTTTTTTTTTTTTTTTTTTTTACAGGCAGGGAGACAATTTTGTTGTCTCTGCAATCATATGAAGTGGACCTGTGAGTTTTGTGTATTTTCCACAGCTAACCAGCGCAGTATAATTAGGCATTATAAGGTGAAACACGGACATAGCAGGGCTTGTCCCTTTCCTTGCATCTACAGTAACTGTGTTTGCTCCTTTAAGACACAAGTTGCTCTCAAGAATCATTTACTCAAGCACGAAACAGTGACTGGTTAACATCAAGATGCTGTCGGGTGTGCCAAGATCAGATCATGACTTTCAGGACAGGGTGACTGAAAATGTCATGTTGCCAAATTCCCATGTATGTTGATGCAACATGTACTTGAACACCTCTTCTATAATGAAGCAGCAATGATTTGTAGTATCCGTACACCATTATTGTGTAAAAAGACAATGAACGCAGGTACCCAAATCCGCATTTTTTAAGGGGACGGACACTACAACATGCACACGCATCCTATTGAGACCAACTGCTGGGTGTTCATCATGGTGCTGATGGTGTCTTTCTTACATGTTTGTGACCCAAAGTAATCTTTTCGTGTTACAGAACGCCAAAATGCAAGAAACTTGCAAAATATCAACTGATTTTATGAGTAATTTCACAAAGTTTAAAAATTTCATTTTCAATAGACTATATCTGCCCCCATTGTTCGTCAGAGTGAAATCTCACTGCTCTCATTTAGTTGAATATCAAACAACAACCTTTCAGTTTCTCCATTAAAACATTTATTCCTCATTTAACTATGTTCCTTATCAATTGTAGCTTAAGTAACGATTCACAAGAAAGACAGACGCTACACCTGATGAGATATTCGTACAAGGACCATTTAAACAGTGATCTCAATGGGATTGATGGTGTTTTTCTGCAAGTTTTTGTCCCAAAGCAAGCTTTCAATGTTTCAAAATGTCAATGTGGGACTATGGACCTCTTTTATTGTGTTTTTATTAGGGGTGGGACTCAATTAAAAAAATTAATTAAGGCCTTTGTAATTAATTAATCTCAATTAATCGCATATCGATATTTGACCCGAGATCAGTGAGAACCTTTCTTTTTCTAATGGATTTTGGTATAGTGAATCAATATAGTGATACATAAGCTTAAGCAACTAAACACTGTTCATTTTTTCAGCAAGGAAGGAGGAATTTAACCAAGACAAATAAACCAATACACATTGATTAGTGCAACTTTTGTTGGGCTGGGCGAGGGCCCTTGAAGTAGTCGGAGTGACGTCCTCTTCAACTCTATCTGTATGCGAGGCTTGCGTGTTGGCCGCTGCTGCGACATGCTTAGCATTCAGATGATATAGCAGGCTCGATGTGCTGCCATGGTATGCAAATTCTTTGCTGCACAATGTGCATACAGCTTTAGTTTTATCCACGCTGCCATCCGCTGGCTTTTTAAATCTAAATTTTCTGTGCACGAGACCAAGCAGTGCGCTGTCGTCGGGAGCAGTCTTGCCAACTCCCCAGTAAGGAAAGTCACTATTGGCTGTCCTAAAAGTCGCCAGAAGTCGTTAGATGAGGTCATTACCTAATTTGCAATTTGCATGTAATTGTAATGGACGCTGTAGGAGAGAGGAATAACGTCATGGGAGAAGCAAAATGTGAGTTAAAAAAACACCCTAAATATGTTTAGAACTACAAATTAATTTTCTTTTCATTTGAAGTGTGGAGGAATGGTGTGGGTCTCCTCTCTGCTCTGACTGCAGCAGGGAGCGCTGCGTGAGACTGGCCGCCTGTGAGTGCTTTGGGACGGGGGAGGGGCTCACGCAGCACCCGCAGCTCATTGAGGACAGCAGCTGCAGAACGAGATGTCCTGTCACGTCTCCAGAGCACCAGAAAAAGTCGCTAAATTTGTTGCTAGTCGCTTTTGACAAAAAAAGTCGCCAGGAGGCTTTGGAAAGTCGCCAGATTTAACGAGAAAGTCACCAAGTCGGGAGCTGTTTCGTTGTTGTGTCACAGCGAAATATGTCCGGGTGAAACTCGTCCGGTGACAAACGTTCCGCGACAATTTGCGATAATTACTTTAACGCGTTAAAATTTCTGTAATTAATTAATCGTAACTAACGCATTAAAGTCACAGCCTTAATATATATATACACACACACACACACACACACATATATATATATATATATATGTATATATATATGTGTGTATACATATGTACATAGCCAAATTTACATACATGCATTTTTTTGTACTTCTCTTCCTTCCTCTTTCCCTTCCATTTATTTTTTAATACCTCCTCTTCTCTCTTCACCTTTCCGTTTCCTACATTTCCTCCTTTTTTCTCTTTTTTCCCTATTTTCCCCCTTTCTTACTTTATACTTCCTTGCTTCTTCTCAACTTCCCCTTTTCTTTTTTCATCTTTTTCCCCTTCTTTCTCCTCTCTTTTCTTTCCTTTCCTTCCTTCACTTTTTCCTTTCCTCTCTTCCCCGTCTCTCTCCCCTTCCTTTTTCCTGTTCCCCTTCCCCTGTCCTTCTCCTTACCTCTTCCCTTTTCTTCCTTCCTTCTTTGTTTCCGTTTTCTTCCCTTCTCCTGTCCTTTCCTTCACTCCACCCTCCCCATCATAACATCAGTCCAATCTATATTTCAGACACAGAAAGTGCTTTAAGTGTGTTATAAAGAGTCAAACATTTTTACTTTCCTTAATAAACTTAGGCAAACTGTTCCACAGTTTCACCCCACAGACTGAAATACGCATGCTTTTCAGAGTGGTATATACAGTGGGTTGTTTTAATTTAAATTTGCCCCTCAAGTCATACCCTCCTTCTCTCTCTCTAAACATTTTTTGTATATTACCAGGAAGTAAGTTATTGCTTGCTTTGTACATTATTTGTGCAGTTTTGAATTCTACTATGTCAATGAGCTTCAATGTCTGGAGATTTAAAAACAGTTCATTCGTGTGATCACGATAATCTACATTACTAACTATTCTTATTGCTCTTTTTTCCATTAAGCACAGAGTCTAAGTTGCTTTTATAAGTGTTCCCCCACACCTCCACACAATAAGTCAAATACGGTAGTATAAGAGTGCAGTACAACATGAATAGTGATTTCTGGTTCAGGATTAATCTTGCTTTACTTAAGATTCCAATACTTCTTGCTAACTTCGATCAAACATACTTTATATGGGGTTTCCAGCTGAAACTGTGGTCAACAATCACTCCCTAGAAAGGATTTTCAAAAACCATTTCTAATCCAACACCGTCAATCGTTACTTCAACTTGCGCATTCAAGTCTATTTTACTTTTACCAAATACTATAAATTTAGTTTTTTTGAGATTTAGTGATAATTTGTTAGTGTCAAACCAGTTTCAGCTTACACATTTCCGCTGAGACAACATCCAACAGCTGCTGTAATTTGTCCCCAGAACAAAAGATATTCGTGTCGTCTGCAAAAACAACCAGTTTCACAATACTAGATACTTTACATATATCATTAATATATAAAGTAAATAATTTGTCCCACAATTGAACCTTGTGGCACACCACATGTAATATCCAAGCTAGTTGATCTGTATTCACCCATTTGAACAAACTGTTGCCGGTTTCCAATACAGCTACTCAACCAATTATACCCTACCTCTCTAATCCCCATCCTTTCCAACTTATGCAATAAAATACCATGATCAATTGTATCAAACGCTTTCTTCAGATCAATAAAAATCCCTACTGCATATTTCTTATTGTCAGTTCAACTTGTTAATTCTTCAACTAATTCCATTAAAGCCATTGAAGTTGATTGGTTTGTTCTGAAACCATACTGGCAATCCATTAATAGTTGATGCTTCTCACTGAAACTGTCCAAACGTATAACAAATATCTTTTTCAGAATTTTTGAGAATTCAGAGAGTAAGGAAACTGGCCTATAATTAGTGAAAAGATGTTTATCACCAGCTTTGTACAATGGGATCACCTTAGCAGTTTTCATTTTACAAGGGAATGTGCCTGATTTGAAAGACAGGTTACAAATGTACGTTAAGTCAAAGTCAAAGTCAAGTCAAAGTCAAAGTTAGTTTATTTGTCAAATATGCCATACATAAACACATACAGCACAAATGAAATTACAGTCCTCTCGGACCCACGGTGCAACAAACAAATAAATAAAATAATTTACTAATAACACAGTAAAACACAGAAAAGTTCAGGCCTGAGGTCAGTGGCGGGGGGCAGAGACAGGGAGTGGGGGCAGAGCAGGGAGGGAGTTTAGCTTCCTGACTGCCTGGTGGAAAAAGCTGTCCTTGAGTCTGCTGGTTCTGGCCCGGAGGCTCCGCAGTCTCCTAGCCGACGGCAGCAGGCTGAAGAGGCTGTGGGCAGGGTGAGTGGGGTCACCTGCGATCCTGGTGGCTGTGCGGGTGAGGCGGGTGTTGTAAATAGAGGAGAGGGAGGGGAGAGAGACACCAATGATCTTCTCGGCTGCTCTCACAATGCGCTGCAGGGTCTTGCAGCAGGACACGGTGCAGGCGCCGTACCACACCGTGATGCAGCTGGTCAGGATGCTCTCTACAGTGCCTCTGTAAAAGGTGGTCATGATGGGGGTCGGGGCTCTCGCTCTTCTCAGTCTACGGAGGAAGTAGAGCCGCCGTTGAGCTGTTTTAGCCAGTGATGTGGTGTTGGTGTTCCAGGAAAGATCCTCAGAGATGTGCACACCCAGAAACTTGGTGCTGCTCACTCTCTCCACAGCAGCACCGTTGATGGTCAGTGGAGCATGCTGGGAATGCTCTCTCCTGAAGTCCACAACAATGGATCTGCAATAGCAATAATTACTTTCTTAATCACCATCATATCAATGCCATTCCAATCTTTTGATGTCTTATTCTTGAACTTGTTGACAATATTAATTATTTCATTTCTATCTGTATCCCTCAAAAAGATTGTATCTGGAATTCTTTCACCTAAGTTCTGAAAAACATCTCCCCCTTGTGGAGGTTTTATTTGTTTTGCTAGTTCAGGTCCCACTTCACAAAGAAATTGTTAAACCCCTCAGCCACATCGTTCATGCTGGTGATAGCCTTTTCATTATCAATAAAAAGATCTGGGTAGCCTGAGTTGGTCGTTCTATTTCTGATAATTTTGTTTAATATATCCCAAGTACCTTTAATGTTATTTTTGTTCTTTTCTAGTATAACATTATAATAATCTTTCTTACGGTTCCTAATAATATCAGTTAACTTATTTTTATATGTTTTATATTTGGTTTCTTTATCACAAGTTCTATGTTTCATAAAATCTCTACATAAGTTGTTCTTTTTTTTTTTACAGGCATTTAACAATCCCCTTGTGAACCAGGGCTTATCAGAACAGTTTGGTTTCTTCCTACATTGTCACATAGGACAGTTTTTGTCATACAGCAGTAGAAATTAATTTTAAAAAGCATCATATGCTGAGTCAACATCCTTCTCTTCATACACATTCCTCCAGTCATGGGATATCAACTCGGTTTTAAATGCATCAAGAGCTTCGTCCGTTCTTACTCTCACATAGCCCATACAATTCCCAACCTTCTTCATGCTGTAGTCACAATTATAAATTACAAAAACTGGCAAATGGTCACTGATATCATTCAATAATAATCCACTCACTATATTATTTTTCATGTTATTAAGTTGTACATGGACTCTGGTGAATACAACAATCTAACTTACAGTGCATTATGTACATATTAAACTGTGTTTTATAGACACAAACCACAAAAAGAAATGTTTCATTGCATCAGTCGTGTCAGTAACGGTCACGTTGTGTGATACAATATGTTGTGACATGGAGCAGACTATCACCTGGAACCATTCATCACTATATACAGCTTTATCATAAAAAAACGGACAACAACAATACACTACATTAACAATGTATGCATTTATAGATATATTGTGACTGTTTAACAGAGTTTTTGACAGTTTTTAACATACCCGTGGATCAGTGAAGAGCAGATGAAGAAAATACGATCTTCATGAGACCAGCGCCATTTTATTCTGACGCAACTGGCTGCTCTCGAATGACCCACAGAAGCGCTCAAGCGCCATCTACTGGATTGGTGACAGTCATTACACCACATAAACTGAAATGTTTTATCACTAATTCAGTTCTCTGTATTGGAAAAGAAAAATGAATTAAAAAAAATAGAGGGGGGGGGGGGGGGGGTGACTGTTTTATATTAAAACATAGAAAACCATAACACTTTCTGTTTCATATTTAAACTTAATGGTGTCTGTGCACAATATGGCGTCTGATGACTTCCGGACCCTGAGTGTATGCACGAATACTTCTGGTGACAACTTCCACTGATTTGACAGCTTAGCGCGGCAAACACCAACTTTTGACAGGCTTCATTGTTTTCATTGATGAGTGTGTTTAGAGTTCGAAAAAGGCATCTTGCCTATCAGAGGGTCGGAGCATCGGCACTGCATTGTTGTGTGCCGTTGTGTACCGTTTCGTCCCGCTATAATAATGAAGTTAGCTTTCATTCTTTCCCCATGGACTCTGTGGTGCGGACACAGTGGCTCCAAAAGATTCGGAGGGATAACTTCACCCCGACCAAAAGCACCCGGGTTTGTTGTCGGCATTTGAAGTCGGATGATTTTTATGTGACTACCAGGGGACTGAGAAAGATGAAGAAGGGAGCGATACCGCTTTTTTTCGAGTGGACTGGGTACGAACTCCCCACCCCCAGACCGAGCGTTTGGGACCTGCATCTGCGGGTCGAGAGTCCCACCCGCCGTCAGACTCGGATGCAGAGATGGAGACTGAGGCGGAAAATCGATCTGAGGCAGGAATCAACCACGATTATTGTCTGGTCCCAGAAACAGCAGCGAGGGCCAGTGATTTAGCGGACGAAAACGAAGCCTTAAGCCACAAGATTGGATAGCTGCAGCAGCAGCTGGAAGTGTTTCAACTGCACCAGCGCTTTGGAATAGAGCGCCTGTCAGGATCTGATGAGGACGTGCGTTTTTACACCAGATTCCTACAGACGTTTCCTGGCATTTTGGCGACTGATTGAACCTGCTGTGACCCACAAGATGGTACGCATAACCAGCGCCAAGGCGGCCACAGCCCGCAGCCTCACAGTCCCTCACCAAACAACAGTAGGTCGAACTGAGAACATGATGTGAATTAAGACAAATGTCATTAGTACTCATTAAATTTAGATTTGAATAAACTATTTTAATCAAATATTACGTTTATGTTACATAATTTTATTGAATAGAAGTAAATCCAAATTATAATCTTCAAAACTTATTACTCAATTATAATACTAATTACAGTTTTTACATCTCAACAGAAACTAAGACCCATTGATGAGTTGCTGCTGTTCCTCATGTACCTCTCAGTGGGTTTTCCTTTAAGGGACTTAGCAGAGAGGTTCAGCATTCATTCCACCACTGCAAGTAGGATCATCTCGTCATGGACCCATTTCCTCTACTGCCTGTTGGGAAGCCAGCGCCTTTGGATTCCCCCAGAGATAGTGAAAGCTCAACTGCCACCTGAGTTTGAAGCTTTCCCAGATACACAGGTGGTGCTTGATTGTACAGAATTATTCTGTCAAACAACATCCTATCTGCTCCTTCACAGTGAGGTGTTTTCCAGCTATAAATCTCATGCTACATTCAAGGCTATGATTGGTATGGCACCGCATGGTGCAGTCACCTTTGTGTCTGGGCTTTACGCAGGCTCGATGAGCAATCATGAAATCTTTAAGCTCTCTGGCATCATAAAGCTGTTGAAGCCAGACATGGTGATCATGGTGGACAAAGGGTTTCTCGTGGACAACATTGCTCCATGCAAGGTGTACCGGCCTGCCTTTCTCCAGAGCAAAAAACAAATGAGTGGGGAGGATGTCAGACAGACACAATTTATTGCACGCCTTAGAGTGCATGTGGAGAGATGCATAAGGAGAGCAAAAGAAAAACTGTTCGACAAAGACATACCATTGTCTGTATGTGGGAACATTGAAGAACTGTTCTCTGTGGCCTGCTTCTTGGTCAATTACCAGAATGGGTCATTAGTCAAGGCATGGGCAGCTCGAGAGTGACTTACATCAAAGATGTGTCCAAATGGTGTGGATGGACTTGTGTCAATGGTACAAAATGAAACATAATGCTGATAAATGACTCACCTGCAATAGTGTTCCCCCTTGCAGCAGGAATCAGCATTTCACACATTGTGATGTTTGTTGTGAAGAAATAAAAAAGGCATAATCTGCTTTTTTCAAACCTTTTTTGCTTTCTTGTCATCATTATACTGAAATTAGGTTTTGCTGTATTGATGTATAATTGAAAACGCAGCGGAGATAACATGAGAAAGTGTCTGATTTAATAAGGAAGTATTGCAAACAAACAATACAACTTAAACACTTGTGGGATTGTGCTGTAAATCAGCCTGAGCAACTACGCCTGATAGTTAAAACCTTTCTTTCTTTCTTTTTCCAACCAACTTACCAAACAACAGTCAATCAAACAGAATACAAACAACAATCTACAGTGAAAAAAATAAAACAGTCAAATATGAAGGGAGACAAGAAGAAGTAGAGTTTATCATGACCTGCAGTTATCCTTACAGTGTTATAATATCACCCATTTAATGTTACAGTGTGTGTGTGTTTGAGTGAGTGAGTGAGTTAGTGAGCATGCATGTGTGACTACACACACAAACAATCTCACATCAAGTAATGGCAAAAAAAGAAATAATCCCCCTTCTCCCTGATAACCTTAGCCACCTCAGCATCCCTAAAAATCCTCTGGACAAGAACGTCCTCCTCAGCAAAAACAACTAAATCGCACCACTGCATGCCAGTTATAAGCAGTTGGCCTTGCACCAGAGTCCTACACGGGTCAAATTTTCCAATTTTCAAGACCCGCCCTGGCCCGACCTGGGGACGTACAAACCCGCAACCGAACCGCAAACCCGCGCGTCAGCCCGATGAGTACCGCGACCTGATCCGACTCGTTGAAACACGACCCGCAGCCCGACCCGCAACCCGTATTTAAAGTTATCATTTTGGGTCTTAAATACTGAACAGCATATCACCACAGTTAAGGTGCCAGTGACTAAATAACCCACCTGAATGAAGCAGCTCTTCCAATAAAAGCCTGACTTCAGTCATGAATTATCGGCCCTGCGTCTTCTTCTCCTATACAACTGTAAAAACACTCATTTGTTACGTTTAATGCTTTTAAACATTTAATCTCTTAAAGGTAACTTTATGTGTGTAATAGACTTACTTTCTGTACAGACTTGAGCGGCGTTCAGCAGCTACGAGCCGTGACATGTTTTAGAATCCATCGAGGAGAAACATAATCCATCCATCGAGGAGAAACATAATCCATCAGGGAAACACTGTGTGTAATGTTTGAACACTTCAGGAACATTACAAAGTGATAGTTGTTCATTTTATCCATTTATTTCTCAAATATCTAAATAGCTATTAACTGTTTTGGAAGTGCCTCTTGTTAGATGGTGGCAGACTGTTTGATGCTCTCGTCCAATCACAAATTGTGTTATTCAATGGTGAAACGCGTTTAAAAAGCTGAGCCAATGACTGTCACAAAATAGCGGAAGCGACCCTCAGAGAGTAAATAATGACCAAGATAGTTTTCTGTAGTTTGCTCAACTCACTGAAAAGCCCGGAAGTGGATGCAGAAGAGACGCGGTGCAGCTGCAGACAGTCGTAGCAGATGGATCACGTCACAACGTTTTTATTTTATTTATTATTATTTTATATTGATTCTCATGAGTCAATCTACAACCCGTGACCCGACCCGCAAGCTATTTTTCCCACCCAGATCCGAACCTGAGAAAAAAAAAGCTTTTAAAAACCACCCGCAATTCAGCTGTTTTTTCGGGTACCCAACCCAGCAGGACTCTGCCTTGCACCTGCCAGTAGTAGCTGTGGCCTGGCTTCAGGTGCATGGTGCCACTTTGCATGTGAAGGTACCCAACATCTACATAGCTCTTTGCATTGGGGCACTTTACCTCCACCAGCCCAAACGGTGGACTCTCAGTTGGATCAAACACTAGGGCTGAACGATATGGGCAAAATTTCATATCTCGATATCCATGCCAGATATCTCGATATCGATACGATATATTACAATGGATTCAGTGAAAGTTAAGCATTTTTCAGAAAAATAAAAACATCATAATACAAAAGGATGTAAAAAAATGCAGTTATATTTATGAGAACTCACTGCCACTTCCATCAAACTCGTTTGTGCAGATTCTGCAACCGCCCTCTGCCATCAGCTGTCAACCAGTAAACGAGATTTGTGGTTGGCTGGCCTTACCTGTGCATGGGCAAGCTTACATGCAGGGCAAGCAGGGGAAATCCTGATATCGTTGATTTTGGGAAACTAATGTTCTGAATGTTCATATCCTGATATTGATATGATAACGATATATCGTTCAGCCCTATCAAACACAATGCCATCTGGAGAGGATCCAAGCCAGGGAGCATCTGGGTGGATGACAAATCCCAATGGCCTGTAATTAACACATTTAATTTGGGCATATTCCTGAATAGCTGCTGGCTCCAGTGCTAGACCCCTCTTCATCGGTGTTGTCTGAACCCCACCTTTGCTGATCCGTTCAGCAAGGTTCTCAGCGGCGCTGTGGCCTATGACATGGCACACCTCACGGAATCTGGAAGAGGTGAGCCTCATCTTCCTAAGACTGTGTCACTCAGCGCTCCCACTCTGCTCCCTTGTGGCCATCTCAATGGATTGTGCCATGTCGAAAGTGACATTAAGTGACATTAAATTTCGTAGTTGTTGGTGAGTGCACACAAAGGAACGTGTGCTTTGGTCAAGCCAGTGACCATTTAATGGCAAGGGTGGTGGAGGGGGGCATCTGGGTGCTTAAAGGAGCACAGCGCAGTTTGCTTGTTTTATGCGAAACACCGACCCCTGCAGGCCTTAGGCGTAACTGTAGCTTAGTGAAAAGCTCGTGTCTGTGGCATGCGCCCATGTACGTGCACAGAAGAGGGGACCTTCCTCGCTCTTTTAGCAGCGCTCGAGTAAAATGTAAGTTTCTTTTGCCTGGTGGGGTCTGTGCTGGAGTTGTGGCAGTGCTAGAAGGCGTTCTTTTCTTACTTTCTGGAAGCTCCATCCTCAGTACTGCTCAGTTGTTGCTGCTAAGCGTCTGGCGGAATAATGGCGGACAAATCGAAACTTAGGATTACCAGGCCAGCAGGAGCGCGCATTACGTCAGGCTCAGAGCGATTCGTACCCGAATCACTCATATTGCTGTGCCTTCAGTGCGCTGCACAGGAAAATAGGAGCGACTGCGATCTTGCAAAAATAGCTCTTGCTGCCCATCAGGCAAAGGTACAAACGTGTGTGGGTGTGAATAATGGATAATTTAATATTTAAAACTGCGCTGTGCCCCTTTAATGATCACCCTACTCACTGGCACTGGGTGCTGGTATGAGATGGGGCTGCCTTCTTGAACTGTCCCGAAAGCTGAATCAATGAGGGGGACCTCATCACTTATGGCTAGTGTGGTGATTAGAGGAGCAATGTCAGCCGTGAAGTCCTGGTACACCTCGTCGACCTTCATGACGTCTGGGTCTGGCGAATCTCCTCTTACTGCTTTGTAGCGTTGACTCCTTTGAAAATAGTTGTTAAATAATTAGAAAAAGAAAACAGAAAATATGAACATAACTACTTCATTGTATTTAACTTGTAATGTAAACAGAAATAATGTGAATAATTTTATATGACTATGACCAGTGCTTAAAGGAACTACTATGTAAGAAATCTAAAGTAAATAGTCCTAAAATCATCCTAAAAAGTTAGAGACTCAGGAATAATGTTAATGTAGCAGTATACTGATCTCACAGACAATAGCACAACCAAATTATGCACATTTTTAAAAAAATGTGGGATCGACAGGGGTGGTGTATAATGGACGACGTTTTAGCCAATGAATGGCGTGATGCGAGTCTCAACTATTGGTCCTCCAGCATATCAATCACACTGGAGAAATGCTTGCGTAATGCCGTCAAGTGCCCTCGTAGGAGCAGCAGAGCAGGTAGGATGGTCTGGCACATGCGCGTTTTTCAAAAAGCGAGTAACAGACGTTTGGCTTCAACTTTTTCGAGAAAATCGTTCATTATACCTTTAAGCAATGACTAAGACTAATAAAGGAGTTGAAGACTCAATGAAAATGAGAAAAGATGACTAAAACATACCTTACACCGTCAGCCTGTGTACTGTCTTGATTTTGGTTTTGTTGAGATAAAAACCATGTCACCCACTTTGCCTGGTTTCACACTCTGCAGTAAACAAAAGAATGAGAAAATGATAGAAAATGATTAGTCTGTGGTGTCTGTTGGGAGAGTGTGTTTCCTCACATTAGAAGGGGCGGGGTTTAGTCACCTGAGGAGGTGTGGTTCACTGTGGGTGGGGATAAAAGGGCAGGAATGATCTGTCAGTGTGTTGCTTCCTGGAATGGCTGCTGCCACCCGTGTGCTGCCAATAAATGACACCCAGCTCAACTCTCTCGTCCGTCTCCTCCTTGTGCGACCGCCACATTGGCGACCCTGACACTGGACATGTCTGTGGAGTCAAGCAACAGAGTAGGAGCGCAGGGCGCTGCCGCTGTTTATGCAATGGCGATCAAGCTGCCAGACTTTTGGCAAAAGGATCCGGAGCCGTGGTTCCAGCACGTCAAGGCGCAGTTTCAGCTGAGAGGCATCACGGCGGACGAGACACGGTATTACTATGTGGTGGCAGCTCTGGATTCAGCGACCACCCACCATGTCATGGGTTTCCTGCACGACCCACTGGCGCAGGACAGGTACGCCACCCTGAAGGCGCAGCTCCTCCGGCTCTTTCAGTTGGCGCACAGCGGAGCATTCTACCGGCTTCCAGCACTGATAGAGCCAGTGGTGAACATGGTACGCAGCTGTATGCCATGAACGGGACTGCTATTCGCACATTTGGCACCAGGTGTGTGTTTTGACAGTCGGCAGTTCAGCTGGGACTTTGTGATGGCTGATGTAGCTGTTCCGATCCTTGAGGCTGATTTCCTATGTGCACATGGATTATTAGTGGACATTACAAACCGCTGCTTGGTGGACGCGCTCTCTTTCTCCTCCTATTCATGCACCTTGGGGAGGGGTGGATTGCTGTCCCTGACTAATCGTCTACCCACTGGGGATGTGTACCAGCAGCTCCTGGCTGAGTTCCCAGATCTTACAGTCCCCACCTTCTCAGCCTCCCTCGTCAAACACGGGGTGGAACATTACATCCCCACTACTGGGCCGCCGGTTTATGCGCACCCTCGCCGGCTGGATGCAGCTAAACTGGGGATTGCCAGGGAGGAGTTCACCACTACGGAGCGTCTGGGAATTGTGCTGTGCTCGGACAGCCCGTTGGCCTCACCCCTACACATGGTCCCAAAATTGGATGGCAGCTGGAGGCCGTGTGGTGATTTTCGGTGACTGAACAACATCACCAAGCATGATCGGTACCCTATTACACACATCCAGGATTTCTCGGTCCACCTGGCAGGGAAAGTTATCGTCGAGTTCCTGGGTCATGATGTCTCCTCGTGTGGGATGGTTCCATTACCCGCTAAAGTGGAGGCGATCGCCTTTTTTCCGCTTTGTTCCTTGGCATGGTGAACTTCTACAACCGCTTTATCGTACACGCAGCTCACCTGATGCATCCCCTGTATGAGGCTCTGAGGGGCGTGAACACCAAGGACTGGACTGGACACCCGAGAGAATCCTGGCATTTGAGAGGGCCAAGGCCGCGCTCTCCAATGCCGCCATGCTGGCGCATCCCTCCCCTACAGCACCGGTCGTGCTCACCACTGACGTCTCGGATTATGCAGTGGGTGCGATCTGTGAGCAGTGGGTGGATGGTGCCTGGCAGCCTCTCGCGTTTTTCAGCAAGCAGCTGCGAGACAGCGAGAGGAAATATAGCACATTTGACCGGGAGCTGTTGGCTCTTTTCCTCGCCACACGCTATTTTCGGTTCCTGCTGGAGGGACGGCGGTTCACCGCTTTTGTGGACCACAAGCCCCTCACTTTTGCCATGGCTAAGACCACAGAACCATGGTCTGCCAGGCAGCAGCGCCACCTCTCGGCCATCTCGGAGTGCACCACGGACATTCGGCATGTTGCTGGTAAGAGCAACACTGTTGCTGACTGTCTCTCCCGGGCGCATGTGAACTCTGTGCAGCTGGGGGTGGATTATGCTGCGATGGCTGCCGACCAGCAGACTGACAGAGCGGTCCAAGCATATAGGACAGCCGCTAAAGGGTTGCAGCTGCAGGACGTGGCATTTCAGGGCTGCAACATTTCGTTTCTCTGCGATGTCTCCACAGGTCAGCCCCGCCCTATGGTACCTGCCGGCTGGCGTCGCCAGGTGTTTGATGCCATCCACACACTGTCACATCCTGTAGTGAGGGCGTCAGTGAAGTTGGTGGGGGCAAAGTTTGTCTGGCCGGGCCTCAGGAAGGACATCAGAAGCTGGGCAGCTTCCTGCGTGGCATGTCAGCGGTCCAAGTTTCACTGCCACACCAGGGCCCTGCTGGAGCCGGGGCTCTGCCTCCCTCGCTCCTATATTCCAAGGACTTTGATGATGGCTAGGTATGTGTTTGTTTGCCATGACGCCCACCGGGCCCCGCTGCGGCCTCCTTATGATGGCCTGTCCCGCGTTCTGGAGGCGGAGCCCAAGACATTTGTGTTGGACAAGGGCGGGAGGCTGGTCCAGGTTTTGGTGGATCGCCTGAAGCCTGCGCATGTTCTGCCAGAGGAGCCGGTGGAGGTGGCGCAGCCCCCGAGACTGGAACGTCCCCCCAGGTCAACTGCTGCCATGGGAGCTCCGGCCCCTGTTACCCTGCCGTCGGGTCCTGCTCCTGCCCCTGGGGAGGTGCGCAGTCGATATGGCCGTGTGATTAGGCCTCCCTTAAGAGACCGCTCATCGTGCAAGACTGTCATGAGCTCTGCTTCCTCTGCCTTGGCTGGCAGCATCATAGACAGCGGGCCTCCTGCCCGGCCTGTCTCGCGCTGCCGCTCAAAGAGAGCCAGCGGCGAGCGGCCTTCATGGACGCAACCTACCTGGTTTCTGCCCATGAGGACGATGCCGAGGAGACCGCCGCCCCCGTCGCTGCCACCTACGACTGGGCCGAGATCTGCGACAGTGGCAGCAGCAGCAGTCACAGCAGCGTGTCGGTGTCACGGAGTTCGACTCGGTTCGACTCCACCTCCGCCTCCAATGTCTCCCGCCCCCCCCGCGAGCCTGTGGAGCACCTCGCGGGGCTCTTCACTTCAGCTGCCGAGCGCACTGGCCTTGCGCTGCCGCTGCAGCCTCCGGAGCCGGTGCAGCGTGATTTTGCTCTCTGCTCTCAGTCACGGGCTCGGTCCCGGACTGCAGTGCTATGTCCCGCCATGTCGTCGTTTTAAGCTCACGTGCAGCGGGACTGGTGTACGCCACTTGCTGCCAAGGGTACGGTGAAGGGCTACCGGGAGTATTCCTGTGTGGACGGCTGGTCGCCGGTCTCCAGAGAGCCTGCCATTGAGGACTCTGTTCAGCTGTGCCTCCTCCCCCGATCCTGCACCGGGCCTGGTGGAAAGCCCGTGCTGCCGTCGGAAAGGGACAGGCGCATGTCCACCTCTTCTCTTTTTGGGCCCAATATACAGGTCACAGCCCCAGCGGCTGCCCCGCCGTGAGCCGCCACCGCAGCGCCGACGCACAGCGGACCAGCAGCAACCAGCCCCCTGGAGCACCCCAGTGCTCCCGAGACATGGAGCGCCCCACGCCCCGCGACCCATGTTCATGGATGCATCTCTCGCCAGATGGGGAGGCACCTTAGACCACCACGCGGTGGGCGGTGCTTGGGATTCAACTCCCATTCACATCAATGTGCTGGAAATGACGACAGTACAAAAGGTCCTGCTCCATTTCCAAGCCAGGCCGAACGGCAGCCACCTGCTCGTCAGGACCCACAACACTACGGTGGTCGTGTACCTGAACAGGCAGGGGGGGAACCGGTCTCCCCCTCTTCATCGCATAGCGGCGGAGATCCTCCTGTGGGCGGACCGGCACGTCGCGTCTCTCAGAGCGTGTCACGTGCCCGGAGTCCTCAACGTCGGTGTAGACAGAATGTCCCGGGGAGGCCCACTCCACGACGAGTGGGGCCTGTCCCTGTGGGTCACGGCCCAACTCTGGCGCAGGTTCGGGCTCCCAGTGGCCGACCTTTTCGCCAGTGTGGAGAACGCACTGTGCGCACTCTGGTTCTTGCTCAGGTCGTCAGACGCGCCCCCTCTAGGAGTAGACGCCTTCACACACAGGAGCTGGCTGTCGGGCCTCCTGTACGCTTTCTCGCCAGTCCACCTCTTGACCCCGCTGCTTCGCAGGGTGAGGTTGCGCAGTCTTCACGTGATTGTGGTGGCTCCGGACACCCCGAGTGCATGGTGGTTCCCGGACCTGGTTCAGCTGGCGGTCGGGGACCTGTGGTCGATTCCGGACAGGCCCGACACGTTGCAGCAGGCAGGGGGCGCCCTTCGGTCCCGCCCCTTCCTGGGCAGGAGGCTCCTGGTTTGGAGGCTGAGTGGGTGAGGCTGGTGGAACTACACCTCCCCCCGGCGATGGTGTCCACCATCCAGAATGCCAGGGCCCCCTCTACTGTCAAGGCCTACAGGTCTCGGTGGCAGTTCTTCACGACGTGGTGCTTGGAGAGGGGTTTGGACCCGGTCTCCTGCGCTATCGGTGGAGTATTGGAGTTCCTCCAGGCCCTGCTGGACAGCAGTCGCGCTGCATCCACCTTGGCGGTGTTTGCATCGGCCATCGCAGCGGGCCACGGCGGCTTCGGCCGCTTCTCTGCACGCAGTCACCTGCTTGTGAAGCAGTTTCTGCGGGGGGCTGTTGGCTGCGACCACCCCCCCGGCATGTGGTCTCTCCGTGGGACCTCCACAGGGTGTTGGAGGGTCTTAAGGGGCCTCCTTTCGAGCCTTTGGAGCAGGCGGAGAACCGCTTTCTCTCCTTTAAGGCCGCCATCTTGTTAGCGCTGGCATTCGCCAAGAGAGTTGGGGATCTCTGCGCTTTGTCGGTCCACCCGTCCTGCATGGTGTTCAGCGAGGATGGGGGACTTGTGCACCTCTGGCCTAACCCCAGCCTGTCGGCTGCTGTGGTTTCCCGGCCGGCATGTGTGTGTGTTGCTGTGGCGATGCTTTGTACGTCGTGGGCAGTGCTTTGTCGCTTGGGTGCCCACCACGTCCTTCGAGAGTTCTACGGCCGTTCTGGACGTCCGGTTTGTTTACTTCCGTCTTTCGCACCAGTCCCGTCAGCAGGCCAGCTGAGAGTACATTCATCGACCTACGGCCTTTGCCTTGGTGAGTACCACTAGCGAAGCCCGTAGGCAGGCTAAGCACTTACGAAGTAGAATTAGTAGTTACTGGATGTAACTCCATTTCTACAAGTAAGCGCGTGCCCGCCTACCTGCTGGCCCAGCTGTCTGCTTCCCTTGTTTTGCTGACGTCAGAAGAAGGGTCTGCTGTAGCGCCGTCCGAGGTTATGTATCCTCGTGAGGGGCGTGGTGCTGTGTGCCATCGTGCGCGGGGGATTGGTGCATCAAGCTTTGTTTGGTCTCAGTGGATTGGACAGAGATGGAGGTGTGCCACTATTGAAGCCCGTAGGCGGGCACGCACTTACTCGTAGAACTGGAGTTACATCCAGTAACTACTAATTCTATTGTATCAACATCCCAGAGGGCAGAAGATCAAACAGGGGGTGGGCAGGGTGTGAGGGGTCTTCCGTGATGGCTTTGGTCCTCCTGAGACAGCAGGATGTGAGATGTGTTCCAGGCTGGGCAGAAGGGCAGCCGATGATCTTTTGGGCAGTGTGAATGATCCTCTGCACTGCCTTCCTGTCCTCAGCTGTGGAGCCTGCGCACCACACCCTCAGACAGTACGTCAGTACAATCTCCACAGAGGAGTGATAGAAGGCCACAAGCAGGTTGTTTTTCCTGAGGACACGTAGGAAGTGTAGCCACTGCTGAGCTCTTTTGACCAGGGCCCTGATGCTGTCAGACCAGGAGTGGTCTGCAGAGTTGTGGGTGCGCAGAAACAAAGGTGGTGACAGTCTCCACCTATTCTCCATTCTCGAGGAGGGGTGTGTGGTCCTGTCTGATCCTCCTGAAGTCCATGATCAGTTCTTTATTTTTCTCGACATTCGGGGACAGGTTGTTTGCGGAGCACCAGCGGGATAGCTCCTCCACCTCGAGGGGACAATACTGATCAGTTGTAAATTCTCCAAATGCCAGGAATCATTTTGGGAATCATAACAAACCCATCAATGTCAAAGTGGGAAACTTAATGCAAAGGTCATCCACAAGATCATTCATTAATGATTTAATTCATTGTACTTGTTTCTGAGTTTCTCGTTCATATTGGTTCCCTGTTTTAAAGACATTTAGCACATTTTACAGCAATTTAGACCATGAAATTATTTAAAGCCCCTTTCACACTGGCCAAAAAACTCATTTAAACCCATTAATAATTGGCTCCTCATGGCAGTGTGAGAGGGTTTAATCGGCATTTAGACCTGGGTCATTCAATCGACCCGGGTTTTTAGCGTGTTGGCTTTCTATTGGCTTTTAGTAGTACATCCAGGAACTTACGTGAAGACACTGCTGTGGTTCATCTCCTCACACACAGTGGCCACAAAGAATTGTGTGAATAATTTGAGATTTCCATGTTTTCTACATTAAATGTTTCTTAAATGTGATCTGAAGCGATTCTGTGTCACAAGTCTCAACAAATATATCGTTAACCTAATACCACTCAAACAATTGTACTATTTCACTATTAGAGCGAAAGAGAAAGAAAGAAAGAAAGAAAGAGAACCAGAGACACATGTTAAACATTTATTTAGGAGAACAAGATGGATACTGAGAGACAAAGGAAGGAAGTGACTTGCAGAGAGGAAGTGAGAGGAGCCACCAAGTGAGGTCACATCTCTCCCTTCACCACCTGAGGATGCAGTTTTCAGTCGTCGGGGTTGAACATCATGTGTGACTCTGTCCTGCAGGGCCTGTTGACGCAGTGCACGCAGTGACGGTGAGCTCGGAGAGCTGCTCTCTGCTGAAGACACGATGCTACTGTGGTACAAAGACCAGGACGTGGTGAAGCAGAGCGGCTCTGCTGGGTCTTTGCCTCTCACCGTACCGTGAGCCAGACGACAGCTCCTCTTACAGATGTGTCGATGAAAACCCCAGAGAACGTCGGTCTCTTGAGGTGGACGTGGTTTGCAGCCTGCAGCAAACTGAAGCTCCCAGGTGAGACTGAAACTTCTGTCTGCATGTTCACCAGAGCATCTGGTCATTGCTCTTCTTGTAAAGTCATTGATCTACTCTGCTGACCCTCTAGAGGGTCTCAAACCCCAGATTGGGCATCAGTCTGTGTAACAGTATGCAGACTCTGAGGCTGGATGCCAGACTGTGGGTGACTGACTGGACTCTGACCTGTTCCCCACAGCTGAGACTGGACCACAGTCCTGGTTCTTCCTGATTCCCATTCTTCTGCGTTGTTGCTGCATCATTTTCTGGATCATTCTGACAACCTGGAGCAGAAGAGAGATGAAGCAGCAACTTCATCACACCTGAGCTGGAACCAACCTGCAGACTCAGATGAGACACATGAATCAGGCTCCATCATCCACATGAAAGAAAGAAAGAAAGAAAGATCTGATGTAGAAGCTAAACTGAATTTCATTGGTCGACTTGAACTGAACAAAGACAATATCGAGACATATTTGGCCCCGCCCACTGAACTTCAGCTCATCCTCATTCTACTGCAGTGGAAGAAAATTGTTGATCTGCTGTGTGTCCACTTTGAATCACTCCAAAGTCATGTTGCTTCCCCTCTTTGTGCTTCTGTCTCTCATTAGAGTTGAGTTTAAGAACGTCTCATTCAACCTGCTGTCTTCATAAAATGTCTCATGTAGAATAATTTTATAATATTCTTTACATCATGCTTATTATATTATGTTATTTACTATTGTTCATGTAATGCATGTCTCTGTTAGTTATAGTATGCTAGTAAGACACAGGCGTGGAAAAGACATGTATCCTTTTTCTGTTCGCCAGCCTGCCATGTTTCATTTTTACGGCAGCCTCTTGGCAGCTGGACAGTTTGTTTTTTCAAAAGTCAAGACTTTAGGTCAATTGTCTCTCTGTCTCCCTCTGGTGTAAATGAGGCTCATTGGACAAGAAATGTGACACTATGATCTGTTGCACAACACCTGGCATTTGGGAAGACTTGATGGAGACTTGATGGAGACTTGATGGAGGCTGAGAGGGCCTCCCAAGGGGTCACGGACCATGACCTTTGTAGGGAGGGGGGAACAATTGTGTCTTGACGAAGAGTCCATGGAGAGTTGACGAACTCCCAAGAAATAGTATAAATAGATGGAGCGGAGAGCGATCGGCGCGTCAGTTCTTTTGGTCAACCTGACTGCCAGGAGGTGTTTTTGGGAATAAAGTCCTCCTTTTGCATTCTGACTCTGACTCTGCCTGATTTTTCTGAGGAGAACTACGATGGAAGACTTCAAGAACCAAGAGTGGATATACTTGAGGATTTTACGTTTTTTCTGGAATATATGTTTGTGGGGTTTTTTGCACCGTGACTGGCCTAGGATACTTTTTAAAATAAAATTCCACGACATATTATTGGCGAGCCAGCCAGGAGGAGTAACCGGAGATTGATTTTTATCTGTGGAGGAGGACTGATTCAGCACACTGTGGCCACAACAATTGGAGGTAAGCAGATTAATTTATTCTGCGTCTAAATTTTTTGTGTGCTCGATGTCTGGTCTCTGCCCAGGTGAAATCCAAAACCGGATTAAACTAATCCAAAAGAACCTAGTTAAAGTTAAAAAGTGATTTTTAAAGATAAAAAAGAAAATTTGATTTAAAAGAAATTCAGAGGGGGAGTTCGGAGTCAGAATGCAAAAAACGACCAAATTGCATAAGAGTAATGACCATGGTGCAGAAAGAGTCTGCTTGCTAAGGGTAAAAAGGGGCCGCTTGCATGTGCGGACTGTCTTCAGGCTGCTATGTGTCTTAACTTCTGAGGGGGAAGCGACACAGCGGCCAGAGAAGGGTCGGCTAAGTATAAGAGTGGGAGCCGCTTGAGGATAATTCTCCTAAGACGGGAGTAGGCGCCAGTGTGGAGATGCGGATACCGCTAAGGGTTTGTTAGACAGGAACAACTGTAATTCAATACTTTAGATAATGTTCTAAATTTTACATGGAGTAAAATGAATGCAAATTTGCTTGTTTGAATATTAAATACAAAACGCTATGTTTAACACACATTATTTACCCAACTAAATTAAAGAAAAGTTTAGATAAGTCTGAAATTTAAGTAGTTTAAATTCCAAGTGATCTGTATTAAAAGAGAACTTTGCAGTTAAGTGATGTTTATTTGGAAATAATTAAGGTAACAATTACTCATAATTTTATGTCTAAATGCTTGCCGAGGTTTTTCTAAGTAAATAGCGCTCTATACTATTTTGGATGTGAGTGTGTTGTTTCTGTGTAATTTAACCTTAGGGCTGAATGGGTAATCTCTGCCATAAATAAAGCCTTCTAGGAGGGAGAGGGTATAAAACAGGAGACCCAGGAGTGGGTCCTTTACGGACGGCCGGTCCAACCTATGAGAGGTTAATTTGTTGACCCAGCGGAGAGACTGGGCTGTCAAAGTGAACTCTGGGTCTGAAGCGTAGGTTGTAATCTAGTAAGCCTTCTCCCAGGAGAGGAGAAAGTGTACACAAGAGACTCCAGGAGAGGGTCGAGCACGGATGGATCCGTCCCAACTGCGGTTACCGCCAAAGGTCAATTTGTCGGCTCAGCTGTGAGCTGCACCGTCAGAGCGAATTTTGGGGCTGAAAGGGTGGTTGTAAAACAAAAAGCCTTCTGACGCGGAGGAGGTAATGTGTCTATGTCTAAGAGAGTGTGTGTAAAAAGAGCAAGTGAGTGTTATAAAGATGTGAGGAAAGGAGAAGGGGTGACTCTGCGTGTGAGACTGTCTGTGAGAGTTTGAAGGAGAGCAGATGGTAAAAGGAGTAGAAACTTTGGCCAAAAAAAGTACATATGTAAATAAAATGCGCATGTAATCATAGGGTATTTTAGCAAAATGATATAAATAGTGTAAATAGACAGAAAAGGAAGACTGACTAAATTGAGAAGGTGGAAAATTTACAGCAGGTTTGCCTTCAAATGAGACGATTAAAGAATATTTTATTTAAATACTGCAGCTTATGTGACGTTAAAGTTTTTATTATGAGACGGGTATGGATAATTATAGATAGGAAATTGTATTTGGGATGGTGGCAGAAACTAAGGGATCAAATTTAGAACCCTATAGTACAGGGCTGCGTAAAAGAGTACGCTGAGAGTCAACCATGGGGGAGTGACTGCTAGTGAGAAGAGGCAGCAGTGATAAGGAGTATTTATTACTCTCCTGAGAACATAGGAGAGAAATTGAGATGCATGAAACAACTTATTATTGGATAGAATGTAGATATAAAAATGAAAACTGAAGTTGAATTGTGGCAAAATCGGCAGGAAATAATTCAGAAAACTGTGGCATTTGACCAGATGTGTTATTCTAACAAGTACAGGGGGAATTCCCCGACGTGCTCTGGACACGGGGATCAGGAGCCGCTGGAATGCAGGGGGGTTGGATGCGTTATCAGTGCAGCTGAAGTGAAGCACCATCAAGGCGAGCCACTTTGCTGCCAAGTAATCTATTACGGCACGGAATGGCAGTAAAATCCATGGTTGGATATCAGTCATTCCATGAAAGGGTAACAGGTTTCCACAGATTGGTCCGTATCTCAGTTTGGGCTTACGGTTTTATTTCAGTATGTATTTTTGCATCCTGAAAAAAAAAAAGAGAGAAAAGACTTTAAAATGTATTTTCTTTTTTTTTTTTTGAAGTTTGAATGTAACTACCTGAAAAGAAAATACACAAATTTAAACTTTAAAAATGCCTCGACAAACTTTTCCTTCTCGTTCTCCTCTACTCCTCCACTCGCCATGGCTTTCTGGAACGGGTTATTTGCGATCTGTAGGTGAGCGCTCCTCTTGCTCCTCTGGCTCAGATTTCACACATAGGCAGCAGGGGGGTGTGGAAGAGACAGTGATTGGACAGCTACTCGCAGGATGGGGATTTCTTTAGCAGAGTGCTTATTCATGCAGGTAGACAGACAGAGATCTGTTCTGCAAGTAGGTGGCCAATTGTAAGAAATTAATTAATTAAGCAACGACAGACTGTGGTTTATAGGTGAATTGATCTATGTATGGCGTACAGAAGGGTTTGGTACAAAACTGAGAACCACAGCATGCCTAATGATTATATTAGAGAACTAGTATTGAGAACAGCAGTTCTAAATAAATAATAAAGAAATAAATAATTTATTGTACTAATATAAACTATCCCCACAGACACAGAAGCTGTGTGGAAAGAGTCAAGGGATTTAAAATGGATCAAGAGAGAACAGGAGGCACAGGTACTAATATGACAGCACCCAAAATTTGAAAAAGAAATTCTAAAATGTATAGAAAATAGAACAACTGAACTCCCAAAGGGGCAACATGGCCTCTAGGAGTCTTTGATGAGAAATGTTGTGATGAAATGGCATCAAAGATCAAGCATTATGGAGATGAAGATTTCAGCAACAGAAGAGAAGAAGATCTGAGTAAAGAACTGACAAACAAATGGACAGCAATGCAACTTGGAGAACAGAGCAAGCAAGTTGTGACAGTAAATCAAGAGCAAGGAATGCTGCAATGGATTTGGTTGGACGGGGGGCGGAGACAGCTGACACCCGCCAGGCCCACAGCTCCTAATAGCTCCACCCACCTATCAAATTCCAAGAAGAGGGATGAGAAGGGGGGCTACACAGCCAACTGCCAGGCAGAGGAGTGACGCCTGCTGGAGAAGAAGAGACTCTGCAGACAGTGGAGACAGATGACATTCCAACCACACCGCAATGAGTTCATCTGCGGAGGCTGCGGTAGTATCTATGGATCATGTATAGGCCTCTGCAGCTATGCCTGACGCTGCAGACCTGACTGAAGACCCATGGCATAAAAAACCCATGATCTTTCAAGATAGATGGAGCCAACAATTTTATGCCAACTACAAGCCAACATAATGTGCATACCAGATGGGGTATGTGGATTTCCCTGACAAGGAAATGAAAGAATCAAGCACTATGAGGTGCCAACAACCAGAGGGGAAAAAACCAACAACCCTGATCTACTGGATCCAACTGATGGAAAACTTCATTCAACTCTCGAAGAAGACGAAGAGCTAATTCTCCAACAAGTGTCACTGGAAGTATGGTCAAGACATAAGACTGATGTGGGCAGAGTCAAATCAGTGAAACCCATCCACTGCCAAACAGAAATTGGTACCCATTGAAGCAACATGCAATCAAAGGCATTGAACCAACCATAAATGGATTACTAGAAATGGGAGTGCTAGTTAAAACAAAAAGTTAATGTAACACACTAATCTTCCAATCAAGAAAAAAACAATTCTACAGATGATAGGTTGGTTCATGATTTAAGAGCTGTCAATGCCATTGTCGATGCTGAGACTACTGTCGTCCCTGATCCACATATGTTTTCCCTGATCCACATACGTTGCTATCAAATGTCCCACCAGATACTAAATGGTATACGGTAATAGACCTTTGTTCTGCATTTTTCAGTATGCCGATAGATAAAGAGTCACAGTATCTTTTAGCTTTTACATATCAGAAGCAACAATATACGTATACTCGACTTCCACAAGGTTATGTAGAAAGTCCATCAGTATTTGATAGCATACTAGCCTAAGACTTACAGCATATAGATGTTGCAAGCACAGTAATGCAGTATGTAGATGACATAGGAAAGAGGAACATAGCTCCATCAGATAGAGGCTGTAACTCAAGCTCCACGGCCTTTCTGGGGATGACTGAATATAACCATCCATGGATAACTGACTATGCTGGAAAAAAAAAAAAAAAAAAAAGCTCCATTACGTGCACTGAAAAAAGCTGCAGACCAATTAAACGTAAAAAAAGGACCTGCAGTCGGCACCAGTTCTAGGTAATGAAGTTATTCTTGATGCTCCTGAGCTCACAATCCAGCGGTGTGCCGCGGTGAATCCTGCCACTAAAATGGTAACTCCTGATGAAGGTATCCAATATGACTGTAAACAAGAAACAGATAACTCTATGAGGGTATATGATGACTTATATAACCAACCAATAACGGCTGATGTGACTTTAATTATGGATGGATCTTGTTTTAAGGATGCCATGGACAACCATGTGGGTTTTGCCATAATTGAACTAAAGCCAGATGGCACCTTTTTGGGAATTATAAAGTACTAAATTGAGAAAACCATGCTCTGCCCAATTGGCAGAAATAAAGGCTTTTAGGACACCCATGCAGATGAAATTGCCAAACTCTTACAAGTAATGTTACTTTCAATGGCAGTTACAGTGATTGAATGACCTGCCCATCAAAAGCCAAACAACTTAATAGCTAAAGGGAATCAATAACTGATGAAGAGGAAAAAAGGCAGCAGGGGTAAGTATGTGCCTCATACTGTTTGCAGCTGATTGTAAACCTTAACTATTCTATCTTTTCTTATAGCAGCACAGGACAAGGCAGTCCTGCAAGGAAAAACGGTGTGGCTTAAGGGGTATGACCATGAACACCCTGGATGGGCCACAGCGGGATGGGAGGAAGCAGTACCAACCCATGCACCAGACAGTGGATCTGTAGCAAAGTTTTGTGTAGAGAGGTTTCCTAAGGTTTAGTTTTCCTGACACATGTAGTTCAGACAGTGGATCCCACTTTGTGGTGGAGGTAATAAAACATATTATGAAATACTTGGGATCCCGCAGACGTTTGGATGTGTATAACCCACAGTTGCAGGGAACAGCTGAATGAGCAAATGGAATTTTGAAAGCTAAGGGAATTAAGTTCATAGCGAACAGAGAGAACAAACTAAGATGTCTAAGAATGTTTTGCTAAGTGTTGTCAAACTAACTAAACTAACACACTAACCCATCTAACAGTGCATGAAATATGCATAGAGAGACCCATGCATATACCTTTTTTGAAGGGACTTTATGAAGGTCTATCTCTTGAACAGCTGAGAAGTTATGTTCAACAATTGTCCTGTATTTGTAAGGTGATTTTTCAACAGGTAAAAGGGGCCAAAGAAGACAGAGAGGCTGAAATCACACCATCTCTAGAATGAGTGCGACCTGGAGAGGGGGTATAAATAAAAGGTTTCAGAGGGAATGGAACCAACTGAGACGAGGAGGTCCATTCAAAGTTGTCCTGAACAAGTTGCACTGCACAGGACATCGAGGGTAAGACTGTTTGTTTCTATTGAAACTGCTGCTGCAGGGCTGACAGACCGCCCTCAAAGCATCAGCAGACACCACCTGAGCTGGAAGGGGAAGGTAATACCTCCACGCAGGGAAGAGGCAGCCACAGGAAGGGAAAAGATGATGCCTCCCCTGCAGATTAGGCGCAGCTAGACAGAAATAAGATCTTAAAGACTGATCTCCAAACAAAGCAGCAAAGAAACTAGGAGTAGAGGTTTGTTACCAAGTAGGCAAAGGGAGTGATTCAGTTAGAATTCAACTAAGTTAGAAACAAGTAGGCTCTGGAGATCTAGAGTAAGGAGAAGGACCATTAAGATATAGATTATGAAAAAGTTTAACACAACCAATAGGTTGTTGCGACTGTAAGGTTGCTATGCTACCTCACCCCACAGTAGGTGGAGTGTTAGCTACTTCTGGAGAACTCCAGATAGGGGTAGTATGGAAAACAATGAAAAAAAAAGAAAAAGGTAACAATGTGCCTATGGTGGATACCATTAGAAGAATGCTTAATGGGTTATTTGTCTTTATAGGGAAAATCATGGTGAAGAGCAATATTGACAGGAATGCACTCCTGTTGGACAACATACCATCGATGACTCGAGACCAAACAGGAGAGAGGACGTCGGACAGTGTCTTCCAGATGGAGCCTGCCCCATGGCATCTGACGATTGGGGATCTACAACCAGGACCCAGCAGACCTCGTCCACGAGAGTCCACCGGCGTGTACTGGGCTCCACCTCCATGCTGCTATCAGCCTCCGAGGACCTACTACCAGCATCCCCTCCCAACCTATGTCACCAGTTCCTGAGACCCTCTCCTCACCTCCCCTCCCTTCATGCCAACGCAGGGATGTGCTCCAGCGCAGGAGCAAAGGAACGCCGATCACACACACGGGTCCCCGAACCCCTGAGAAGCCAGGGAGACACCTCTCTCCCCAACCTATGACCCAATATCATCTGACGGCAGCGACGTCAGCGACAGCGACACCAATGCTCGCGTAGGATCTGAAAAGTTTGTGAAAAGTTTGTGTTTATACTCGGGAGGACCTTGCCACCATGCCTTTGAATGATGTACGAGAGATGATGAAAGATGTTCAGGTGTTGGAAGATACACCACGTAGCTGAGTGCGTCAATACTTGCCACTCACAAAAGATGATTTGCTTTTCAGCATTTCCGCTGGCAGCAGGATGTGGTTCCCGCTGCACCCAATAATACCCCAAGCTTCGCTGAGTAGTGTACTGCTGCTCATATCCTTCTGTTGGGAAGGTTCAGTCAGGAGATTGATTGATAGTAGATGGTTAACCGTTAGTAGTATAATCTCTGTATGAAGTTAGTCATATAATCTTAGTATTGATCATTTATGGGAATGTGTATCATGTTATTAATCATTTTATGTAGATGATTTAGTATATTCATACGTGTGTGCTGAAACCACATAACCTTTTTGAAAAGGTGCAAGATGTGCCGCAGTTAAATACTGCCGTTACACGCTTACAGACAAATGCTTATGTTTGCTATGAATAAGTTGTTGATTAGTTATAGTGGTGTAGTATGAGACTTGTTAGTCTCACAGGGGGGAAATGTAGAATAATTTTATAATATTCTTTACATCATGCTTATTATATTATGTTATTTACTATTGTTCATGTAATGCATGTCTCTGTTAGTTATAGTATGCTAGTAAGACACAGGCGTAGAAAAGACATGTATCCTTTTTCTGTTCGCCAGCTTGCCATGTTTCATTTTTACAGCAGCCTCTTGGCAGCTGGACAGTTTGTTTTTTCAAAAGTCAAGACTTTAGGTCAATTGTCTCTCTGTCTCCCTCTGGTGTAAATGAGGCTCATTGGACAAGAAATGTGACACTATGATCTGTTGCACAACACCTGGCATTTGGGAAGACTTGATGGAGACTTGATGGAGACTTGATGGAGGCTGAGAGGGCCTCCCAAGGGGTCACGGACCATGACCTTTGTAGGGAGGGGGGAACAATTGTGTCTTGACGAAGAGTCCATGGAGAGTTGACGAACTCCCAAGAAATAGTATAAATAGATGGAGCGGAGAGCGATCGGCGCGTCAGTTCTTTTGGTCAACCCGACTGCCAGGAGGTGTTTTTGGGAATAAAGTCCTCCTTTTGCATTCTGACTCTGACTCTGCCTGATTTTTCTGAGGAGAACTACGATGGAAGACTTCAAGAACCAAGAGTGGATATACTTGAGGATTTTACGTTTTTTCTGGAATATATGTTTGTGGGGTTTTTTGCACCGTGACTGGCCTAGGATACTTTTTAAAATAAAATTCCACGACACTCACTGACCAACAATCATTGTTTCATCTCACTGGATTTGTTCTTTGACATCAAGTTGTGAACAAACTGGTTGGAATCTCAGCTGCAGTCCAGCTGTTTGTGTCCACAGAGTAACAGTGTTCAGGGGACATTTTCCACTGTCTTCTCCTCTCAGCCTCATGGACAATGTTCATCTAAAGTCTTCATTCTCTCCACTTTTTCCAGGACGAACAGCTGCAGACATCTCTCCTGACGGGCAAGAAGTCAGTGGAAGAGAAGAACAATCTTCCACACTCAAGTAGCTATCAGACAGATAGAAATGATTCTGTACTTTTCTGGTACAAACATTATTCAGACCTTCAGGCTCCTCAGTTTATACTCTGGAAAGGAGCAAAATCAGACAGTCATAGACAGTATATTCCCGATAATCGATATGGATCCCAAACATCAGGCTCATCAACTACACTGAGCATTCCAAAGCTAACCCTGGCAGACACAGCTCTCTACTACTGTCCTGAGACACAGTGATCCAAAGTGTAGAAGAGGCTGAACAAAAAGCTGAACACAGATATGGGACTCCTCTTCAAAGAGGAGGGAAGTGGGATTCAGCACACAGCTTCATATCAGATGGATTCTGCTAATTCCTGTTTGATCAGAGTCACTGTGGTTCCAGCTGCTCTTCAAACATTCTGCTCAATAATAAAAGATAAGAGATGTTACAAGGTGTGGTACGGTGGCTCACTGGTTACAACTGTCCCCTCACACTACCAGTCTTCCACTAATGAAACTTTCATTCTTTAGTTTCCATGTTCTTCCTGTTCTTTTTCCACAACAGGGACTCTGTTGCACTGCTGTGGTTGGAGGAGTTCCAGATCAGACTCTGAGAGGTGAAATTTCAAGAAACATCAATGTTCATTTAAAAATAAAGAACTTACACTGATAAATATATTTTTTAATTTATTTACAGTTCCAAAGAGGTTATGACAATGTTCAAAATGTGAATAAAACAATGTGAAATGTTTGAATTTCTCCAAAACTTCATTTAAATTTCATTCACAATATAACACACGGGTTAACAAAAAGGTCTAATTTCTTCACAATAAAATGTTTCAGAATTTCATGAAATTAGCTTCTTGTGATTTTGAACAAACCAATGTCTCAGAAAGACACTGACAGAAAAACAAAAGATTGAAAATTAAATGGATTAACAAGCTGAAGGATTTCCACTGGATGCACTGTACTTGCGGCTTGACAAGGGATGGGGACCGAATTCGGTATTTTTATCAGTACTGACCAGATTTGGTCATGAACGTAACGACGTTAGTTGCTGAGTCTTCAGTAAACACAGCAGCATGGCTGATGGGATGCGATCCAAATCTCGACTCCACTTTTCAAAATGTGATACAGATTATGGTCGCTGCAGCAGGAATACTTCTAATCTTAGGAAGCTCCTGGTTAAGAAGATTTTTCTCAAGGCTGAGGAGTGCAGCATTTTAAACAGCTTCAGATTTACAGCTACAACTTCTGCATTCAACACAGTTACATACTGGTAATTCTAAACAGCTCTTCTCAGCAATAAACAAGTTACTCAAACCTCCCACATACTCGCATGCCGACTCCAGCACAGATCAGTGTAATAAATTTATGGACTTCTTTATCAACAAAGTATCTTCAATTCGGTCTGCCCTCCCGCCCTCAACCACACCTCTCTTGGGCACTTCTCTCCCTGAACTACCGAACACTCTCCCTCTATTCTCAGATGTCACCAAGTCGGAGGTTGAGAGGGTTCTAAAAAGCATGAGGACCTCTCCATGCCCACTGGATCCTCTCCCAACACAGTTACTTAAATCAAACATCTCTGCCATCAGTCCATTAATCACTGTCATCATCAGTCAGTCACTTCAATCCGGTCATGTCCCCCCACCTCTCAAAACTGCTGTTATACGCCCCCATTTAAAAAAGCCAACTCTCGACCCAAGCATTTTAGTCCATTATAGACCGGTATGAACCCTCCCGTTTATATCAAAGGCCCTGGAAAAAGTTGTTCATACCCAACTCCATAATCTGTATGAAAAATTTCAGTCTGGATTCCGCCAATCTCACAGTACAGAGACGGCCCTGGTCCGCGTTATCAATGATTTGCTGGTGACTGCAGACCGGGGCTCACCATCCCTCCTCCTCCTGCTAGATTTGTCGGCCGCGTTTGACACTGTTGATCACACCATCCTGCTCCATCGGCTCCAGACCACGGTCGGACTCTCTGGTACAGCACTAAACTGGTTCAAATCATATCTCACCGATAGTACAGAGCATGTGGCCCTTGGACAATCAACATCATCACCGCACACCGTCACCTGTGAAGTACCACAAGGGTCTGTCCTTGGTCCAACCCTGTTCACCATCTACATTCTCCCCCTAGGTCAGATATTCAATAAACGCAAGGTTTCTTTCCACTGCTACGCCGATGACACACAGTTATATATGAAGATGGACTCCACAATCCCTTCAGCTCTGCCAGCTACATTTCAAGCCTGCCTGGAGGAGATTAAGGCATGGATGGCAACCAACTTTCTCCAATTCAACAGCAATACAACTGAAGCCATCATAATAGGCACTCTGCATCAGACCCAGTCTCTCTCCCTCAACAGCATAACCATTTTGGATCAGAACATTCCCCTTTCCACCTCTGTTACAAACCTAGGAATTAAATTGGACTCTCATCTCTCATTTGACACCCATATCCGCCACCTCTGCAAGGTCTCTTTCTTCCATCGCAAAAACCTCTCCAAACTCCGTCCCTCCCTCTCCAAACCAGATGCTGAGAGGTTGGTCCATGCCTTTGTCTCCTCCAGTTTGGACTACTGCAATGCCCTCCTCGCCGGGATCCCTGGCAAGAGCCTCCAAAAACTCCAGTACATTCAGAACTGTGCTGCCTGGATCCTGACGAGGAGGCGCAGATACGATCACATCACTCCTGTCCTCAAGTCCCTTCACTGGTTACCCATACAATACAGAATACAATATAAACTCTGCCTCTTCACCCATCAGTGCATCCATGGAACTGCCCCTGCCGACCTCAGCGAATTACTCACCATCCACACCGCCACACGAAGACTGCACTCCTCCTCTTCCACCTACTGCCTTCACCAACCAAGGACTAAACTCTCCACCATGGGACACAGGGCCTTCCAGGTAGTTGCCCCTCGGCTCTGAAATGCCCTCCCAGAGACCATGAGGGCTCCACAAAGTGTGGAGGTCTTTAAAAAAGGCCTATTAGAAGTCTTTCAACAACATTGTTTTGATGTTTTGATTTTTGTAAAGCATTTCAAACTCTTGCTATTTGTTGTTGTTTTAACTCTGTACTGCTGTAGCACTTTGAGATTTCATTGAAATGTAAAGTGCATTTTCAATAAAATTATTAGCACAGCATCTGTTAGCGACTCATCTGCTGCCAGCAATAAATGAACATTTATTACGACAGAAACACACACTAAAGTACCAAAAACTGGTAATGTAGAGTCAGTACCGCTTTCTGTATTGATCCAAACTCATCCTGAAGTTTGATGCGCCTGAAACTTGAGTGAAAAATGATCTGACAGCGAGTCTCTTCTGGATACAGCAGCCGACACGCAAAGGATTGGACGGAAGATGACGGATTCACCATGCTACAGATGACCGGATGCCAGTCCTCAGTTCCCTCTTGCACTCCGCAACTGCATCTGGTGGGAATGGCAAACCTGTGGAGCTCCAGATCTGCTCTGTATCGACTGTAAAATGGGTTTCAGCCCGTGACGCAAAATCAACTAAAATCACAGCATTGCCACAGTGTTGTTGATTGAGCTGAAAGAAAGAATATCAAAATGAAGAAACGACGGATCATGTACATAAACCAAATGGAAGGAAAAGTCATCAAAATGAAGGCAAAGAAACAGAGTATCTTCAAATACAGCAATTTCAAATGTTGGCCATGTTTTTCATTGGAGTCAGGCGGAGGGACGACACTCATTTGATCTAAGGTTATGCCCATAGGAAAGACTGGGCAGATGAAATGTAGCAATGTAACCAACTTTGAGGTGCTTTTCTGAAATGACAACATAAATATGCTGTGAACTAACATAGGTATAACAACATTTGGAGTGAGACTAGGTTTTCCTTTGGACCGGATGATACATTGTGATTTTGGGCTCAAGCTAAACTTCATGAATGACACCTCCCGACGAGTCTTTCACGTATTGTGGCAGGACAATAAACAATGATGAAATCGATTCTCACATTTCTGAGAAAAATACAGCGACTTACCTGTGTGAGTTCTCATATAGTGTAAAAAAAATCACTAAGGAGGAGGAAACGTCCACATGTTTCACAGGAATGCGGCTTGTCATCCATCTGAGTTTTCTAGTGTATTCTAAAAGACTGGTCACTGAAACTTTTCCTGCGTCTCACAAGAATAGTGTGAACCAGTGTGAGTTCTCATGTGGATCGACTTACTACTCTGTCTGGTGAAACATTTCCCACACGTTTCACAAGAATACGGCTTCTCACCTGTATGAGTTCTAATGTGTAGTCTAAAAGTAGAGGGGTGACTGAAACTTTGTCCACATGTTTCACAAGAATACGGCTTCTCACCTGAGTGAATTCTCATGTGGATCAGTAAATTAGTCCGACGACTGAAACATCTCCCACATGTTTCACAGGAATGCGGTTTCTCACCTGTGTGAGTTTTCTTGTGTTGTCTCAAACCAGAGGGGTTACTGAAACTTTTTCCACATGTTTCACAAGAATACAGCTTCTCACCAGTGTGAGTTCTCATGTGGACCAACTTATTGCGTTGACGACTGAAACATTTTCCACATGTTTCACAACAATACGGCTTCTCACCAGTGTGAATTCTCATGTGGCGCGTCTTATGAGTCTGACAACTGAAACATTTTCCACATGTTTCGCAAGAATACGGCTTCTCACCTGTGTGAGTTCTCATGTGGACCAAAAAATTACTCCAACGACTGAAACGTTTCCCACATGTTTCACAAGAATGTGGCTTCTCACCCGTGTGAGTTTTCTTGTGGGTCAATAAATGACTCCCTTGACTGAAATTTTTACCACAGGTTTCACAAGAATACGACTTCTCCCCTGTGTGAGTTCTCATGTGGCGCGACTTATGAGTCTGGTAACTGAAACATTTTCCACATGTTTCACAAGAATATGGCTTCTCACCTGTGTGCATTCTCATGTGGTCCAAAAAATTACTCAAACGAATGCAACGTTTCCCACATGTTTCACAAGAATACGACTTCTCACCTGTGTGAGTTCTCATGTGGACCAACAAATAGTTTTGCTTCCTGAAACTTTTCCCACATGTTTCACAAGAATAAGGCTTCTCACCTGTTTGAGTTTTCTTGTGGACCAACAAATCATTATTTTGGTTGAAACTTTCCCTAAAGATTTCACAAACTTTCTTCTTATAAGTAACAGTTTCTAAATTGTGACATTTTTTACGTTTTTTAATGACAGTTTCAGCAGTTGTTTCCTCACAGAGAAGCTTTTCACATTCAGCCTGCTTCTCCGACACAGGAAAGTTTTCCACACGCTCACTATGAAACGTGCTGATTTTTTTTTTAAGCTTTGTATTTATCATTGATTCTGAGCTATTATATTTCTTCACATCGTGGACTTCAGAGTCACAAAAGAGGAACTGATTAGTGTCCGGTACTTCTGGTTCACTCAGGTAATTTTGCTCCTCAAGACTTTCAAACTTGAGTGGAAGCTCCTCTGCCTCCTGGCTGATACCCAGTTCATTGTTTTCCTCAATCTCTGGAGGTTCTAGTTCCTCTTTGATCTGTGGAGGTTCTAGTTCTTGTGGTTCCTCTTTGATCTGTGGAGGTTCTAGTTCTTGTGGTTCCTCTTTGATCTGTGGAGGTTCTGGTTCTTCTGGTTCCTCTTTGATCTGTGGAGGTTCTGGTTCTTGCGGTTCCTCTTTGATCTGTGGAGGTTCTGGTTCTTGTGGTTCCTCTTTGATCTGTGGAGGTTCTGGTTCTTGCGGTTCCTCTTTGATCTGTGGAGGTTCTGGTTGTTGTGGTTCCTCTTTGATCTGTGGAGGTTCTGGTTCTTGCGGTTCCTCTTTGATCTGTGGAGGTTCTGGTTCTTGTGGTTCCTCTTTGATCTGTGGAGGTTCTGGTTCTTGTGGTTCCTCTTTCATCTGTGGAGGTTCTGGTTCTTCCTGATCTCGACAGCAGCTTGGTTCCTGTTTAAAGAGCTGCTCCTCTCTACAGTCGTGGTTCTGTGGGAGATCTGGAGGGACAAAAAGTACAAGATAATAAGAACAGGAATTCCATAAATGATGAGTTTGATAATCAACAACTCAATTATTTTTGCCATTCATCGGCTAATCGTATCACAAGTAAATGGCAGCCTGTAATTGCTCTGATAGAACCATCATTAGCTTCCAGTTTGAAGTTTTTTGCCCTTAAAAAATAAAGACAACTAAGAAGATGGTTCATTCAACTTTTAATTAACTTTGTAGGGTGTAGCAACATTTCTGACATATGTTAATATGATGGTGTAAAAGTGAAATGAAGGCAGAACCCTGGCCTTTAACTTCTTGATCCGAGAATAATCATTGCCATCAGGTGTGGAATATATGTTCAAACTTCAAACTTTATTTACAACAAACTTGATTGATTGATTTGGTAATAATAAATTAACACAACATGAATACAGAATAAAAAATTCAAACTGATTGCCAAGGACAACACAGGAAAGCCAGGGGCTTGTTTACACTGTGGTCATTAAAAAAAAAAAAAACTAAATTAAATTTAATTAATTACAATATGGTACATCTGGTAAACAAGATTGCATTAGAATATATAATAGATTTATATCTTTAATATTTAAAATCCTACAGTCATTAATAGAGAAAATATCTTGTTGTTCTCTGGACTGTAATTCAGCCATCAGGTTTTGTTTTTTTTAATTTATTTTAACGTCTTGTTTGGATGCGAGTTGCCTGGTAGTAAGAGGTAGGTTGTTCCAGAGTTTGATATAGTTATAAATAAGAGTTTTTGTTGTGAACACCAAGTCTTTTCTGTACAACAAAGGTTAAGACTCTGTTCCTCCATGTTTGACTGGTGTGCTCTACATTGGACAGAAGGTATGAGGAAGCATGTCCACTTTTACAAACTCCTCTAAACCAATATGACTCCTTGATGACAGATCCAGCAAAAATCCAATCACTGTAATTTGTACGATTTGGAGGTGAGATTTACTGTTCTTGGTGAGACCACTGAACCAGGAGGAGCAGGCATAGTCGAAGCAACACTGAATCAAAGCAAACACTAACAGTCTTGGTGTGGAGATCAAAGTTTTGTGTGGTTCTGCAATGGAAGCAGAGTTTGTTGTTAGATTTTGTGATTACTGAGGTTGCAAAGGGGTGGAAAATTTCCAGTAAATTTCCAGAAACTTTCCATGGGAAGTTAAGCTCGGGAATTTTGGAAATATTCCAAATTAGAAACTTTCCATGGGAATTTATGGGAATTGTTGGGAATTTATGAGAATTAACTGGAAATTGGGGGCAATTTAAACAAACTGTATCATATCCGAACATAAATGTAAATATGTTTGATCATAAGCAGACATCCATGCAAAATATACAAAAACATGACATTTCAACAGATTTATTTTTGTAGAACTTTGGGTGGGGGAGGGGGTGAGTATTTACTCAACATTCATGTTTTGGTTGTTCATTAAAATAATTGTTCATACAAGAATAAAAACTAAAGTTCTACTGAAATAAATGTGTTGAAATGTCATCTTTTCATATTATTTTGTATTCTCTGCAGAAGAAACAGCATCAAATTTGAGGTAGCTACCACCATAATGAGCTAGCCTCTTAAATGGTCAATGAAATGAAAAATAGCTTTCATTTAGCACCGAACTTACCAGCCAGTTAGCTACTACAACTGTATTAATACATTTTTATTTAATATTTGTAAGTTAACAGGGCTTGGGTAAATATATTTACCCCATGATATTATCAAAACTTACTTGACTTTATAGAGTCCGCGGGCTCAAATGTGTGACTTCAATAGTCTTGTGCATTGAGCTCTAAAGTGTGGCCTCCAGGCTTCAAGAAATCACCTGTGCATGTGATGGAGGAATGCACAGTGCATGTAGGGGACGTGGCCTCAATAGCCCTGCAGTAAGCAGTGTGCTATGTGCATGTGACTGAGGAGTGTGCTTGCATTAAATCTGCTTTTTTAGGCAAGACTATGCTACAATATATTCCCCTCAACTATATTTAAGTTCCCTGTTAAGGGCCAACCTTCAGTTTTGAAAATTTCTTATTTATTCCCATATATTCCCGTTAATTCCCATGGAAAGTTTCCAACTTTGAAAATTCCCAGAATTGTGCAACCCTAATGATTACATTTTGGGCAGTTTTTTTACCCGACAAAAACTGATCTAAATGTAAACCGAATTTGAAAAGTTGTTGCTCTGACTCAATGTCTCATCCAGCACACCAAATCTTTACCGAGTCATGTTTCCTCAGGTTCTGGCTTGATGCAAAGAAAATGCTCCTAAATTTAAGGGAAGCCTATTGTCTATTAACCATTCATGAACCATAGACAGTTTCACACTAAGAGTTTCTTGCACAACAGACATGTCTTTTCCAGACACTAGTAATGACGAGTCATCAGCGTATAGTGACAATTTACATTTCACTGCTCCAGACATATCACTGACATAAATCAGAAACAGCAAAGCCCAAGAATGGAACCCTGTGGTACCCCGTATATTATTGTCCTATGAGATGACACCTCACCACTCACATCGACAGCCTGTAGTCTTTCACTGAGGTAAGATTGAAACTATATTGTCCTGCCCGGTGGCTTTGTTGATACTCAGACCACTCAAAACCTTTGAAACACTCTCCACTGTGACACTCTGGAGCTTAAAAACATTCTGCATGCAACACTGATCTTTCGAAGATGTTCTTTCAAAACCTTCAAACCAAAATTACCCGTACCAACAGGTAGATTGACCACGAGAGAGAATGCTACAGTCGGAAGAAACTTGTTCAGGTAATCAACAACCATAGCTTTATCCAAGTTTGTTGTTCCATTCACTCTCGACCTAATGTTGTTTGACTTGCTTTCACATTTTGAAGTTGAACGTCTCCGCTCCCAACGGAGCTCCTCCAATGGGGTGGGAGCTGGGCGGAGCTTTGGGGAGATGCTACATTCATGCTACATACTAGTTTTCCAAGATCGCCAACCCTAGCTTTAAGAAATATGAAATCACTGTCAAATAAACATAACTTTTACCTTTTTCAATATAAATAGCTTCAACTTTACACTTAAATACAGGTATGTTATTGTTATAGATTCAAACAAAGGTGCTTCAACCACAAAGAAAAATAAAAGTGCTCAGAATTACTGCAATAAACAAAAAAAAGAATGAGCAACTACAAACAAATATTACTGGGACAGGGAATTGAAATAACTGCCATATACTCACATTTTCAATATTAATAGCTTTAACTTTTAAACTACAACAGTTTTTCTTATAGATTTAAACAAAGGTACTTCAACCAGGAAGAAAAATAAAAGTGCTCAGAATTACTAAGGTTAAGTACTGAATCACTTAAGGTTGTAGTGATTATGGTGACACTGCAGTGAATCCCTGTTCTGTTTTTTTTTTTTTTTTCTTTGTGGTATTTGTCTTCACTGTTTCAGGATCTTGTAAATTGTAGACAGTCCATTAACCCCGCAGCACAACTGTTGCTCATACAAATCAATATTGTTTCTGCTTCTTGATAGACAGATACTTTTAATGAAAATGAGCTTGTAGCATGTAGTCCACCTCACAACGATGGGAAGGAGGCGCCCTTGGTATGTCACTGACGTTTTGTTAAAGAGTTATTGAGACCAAAAGTCCGCATCTGTCAATATGCTGCTAACTTTACTGGACTGTTCAGTGAATGATATACCTAATTCGTAGCCATGAATTAGTATTTCATTCTCACGATTTATTATTTCGTGGCCACAAATTAGCTTGTGGAAGCTTGTTCAGTCGCGTTTACATCAAGAGTTCTCATTTTGGAGCTCAAACTTACCGCGGTGGAGCTTAGCTTGTAGCCTGAGCTGAGGACAGCCAGCTGTGGTGTGCTGCCGAGTAGTGATCACTCTCTTGCGGCGCTTTCTGCTCGGCTTGAATCAGCGGCGCCGTGAACAGCAATTAATAATTGTGAAACGCATACTGTAATGCACTATATCGAAAATTTGTTGAAAATTCATATCACCGATATTGAATAAAAATATACCACGGTATATATTGCTATCGAAATTTTGTCCAGCCCTTGTTCCTGCAATACACAAACTTTACATGACCTTCTTTTTTTTTGTCTGTTTCGTATTTCTTTACAAATTTGTTTCCCTCCATGATCATTTCTACAATTTCACTAGACATCCACAGTCCAGGGTTATTTTTCACTCGTACCTCAGTGGATGGGGCCAACCTGTTGAATACATCGTGAAACAGCGATTTGAACTCAGACCAAGCTTCGTTGATGTTATCGCAAGAGATATTTTCCAAATCCTGCACAAACTGCTCTGGGTTGTAATGCCTGAATGATCTGACTTTAACAATAATTTTGTTTGTTTCTGAAAGCTCTCAGCACTTTCCTTGCACAAGAAATCAATCAATCAATCAATCTCTTTATTTGAGCAACAATAATAGCATCAATTGTCCATTTATAGTAGTAGTAGTACAGTAATATTTGAACTGTGCTCAAAAAGGAGCAGGGAGAAGTTTGAAGAACTTATTAAATCTACCCCTTCACATTTAAGAATCGCACAAATTGAATCCCACATCCATTAGAAAAAAAGGAAAAAAAGAGAAGAAAAGGAAAGAAAAAAGCAAAAAATAAATAAATACTTACAAACCTTGCATACAAACTCACACATCAGACAATTTATAATTACAATTAATGTATATTACAATTAATGTATATTCTTTTCAGTATTCCTTAAATTTACAATATTATTATATTTACAATATTAACACAGCATCTCAATAAACACAATATTATTATATGGCTTTAGACAGTATAATGAAGTTCATCAGCCATCAGGGGTTTGGATCACACGTATTTCTGGAGTAATTCTGCTTTTAGTTTCTTTTTAAATACATGTAGACTTGTGGATTCTTGGATGGATTTATCGAGCTCATTCCAGATTTCAGGACCCTTACATGTAACAGTGAAGCTGGTACACTTCAGCTTTCGCTTTTTCCCTCTTATAAGCTGTTTTCTCCTTGTATGATGTTCATGACTGAGAGGGGTCAGAGGAATGAGTTGACAAAGTCTAAGGTTTAGTTTATATACCACAGTATACATGATCGCAGCATTGTGAAGAGTGTTAATATCTGAGAGTTTCAGAAGCTTAAACCTATAGAAGAGAGGATCAGAGGGAGCATTAAACTCTGCCCATGATAGAACACGTATAACCTTCTTTTGTATAACTTGTAATTTCTGTAAGTAGGTAGGACACGTGTTGCACCATATGACATTGCAATAGTTTAGATGTGGTTCAAACAGAGACCGATAAAGCGTTAGAAGAGCTTCTAAAGGAAGACAGTATCTTAGCTTGTAGAAGAGACCAACATATTTAGATAATTTATTGGTTAAATACTCAAAATGTTTTTTGAAATTTAAAAATTCATCAATAAATATTCCAAGAAATTTGATGTTCTCTACTCTTTCCACAGCCCTGTCATTAATCTTAATCTGTATTGTTTCCACCTTTTTTCGGCTTCTGTTTGAACGAAACAATATGCATTTGGTTTTATTTATGTTCAGAGATAATTTGTTACATTTGAACCATTCATTTATGCTTCCTTAACGCCAACAAATATTTTCATCAGACGTTAATGCCCCCCAAGCCCCCTTCCTCCCCACACACACACATTGCGCTCCAGCTGACCATCAAAGAAGCACACACAGCAGCAGCACTTTCTGCAGTGAAACACGGTCCATTCCTCATTATTTGCCATAATGAACTCAGCCGAATTATCAGAAAAACCACGAGGAAAACGCGGGTATGAGGCACAAACTGAAATAAGGAGTGCAAATATGATGAAAATGAAAGTGAAACTTAAATCGCGTCTTTTACCGGCAGATCGTTTCAGCCCGCTGGGCAGTCTTCAGGCGCTGAAAACACGCAAAATAAAGTCAATTTCCCTTCAACACACCATCTGGCTTAATGAGGCACAATTCGGCGTGACTGAATTTATCCTGCCTTCTCTGTATTAGGATGAGAGATAGAATGAAGTTTGAGGAAGTGTGCACTCATAACACACTTTGTTTTTCATCTGCTGTGCTCTTGCTGGGGTGTGTGTGTGTGTGTGTGTGTGTGTGTGTGTGTGTGTGTTTGTGTGTGTGTGTGTTGGGGGGGTTGGGGGTGGCAATCTTGGTAAAGACTTGGTATTTTAAGCTATTAAATATATTATTTTATTGTAAAAAATATACGTCTTGCAAAATTCTGGCAAAAAAAAAAAAAGTTCCTGTCCCTAACTGGGGGCAGGATGATCATTACAGCGTACTTTTGAATTCATTTATTGTATTTTGCGCATAATGCGATTAATCACGATTAATCACAGAAAAATTATGCGATTAATCGCGATTAAAAAATTTAATCGTTGCCCAGCACTAATTTATTTTAATCATTTCATCATTTACAAGACTCTCTAAGCTTCCTAGATTTGTGTGTGACAAAAATAGATTTGTGTCATCAGCAAAAATGACATTGTGGAGGATAGTTGAGGAGTTTACCAGGTCATTTACATATAGGATAAATAAAAGTGGTCCTAATATGGAGCCTTGCGGAATGCCACACCAATGATTTTATGCTGAGATTTACCATTTTTAATTTGCACATATTGCTCTCTCTCAAATAGGTAGCTTCTGAACCAATGAAGTGCTTTCCCTCTGACACCATAGTATTGCAGTTTGCCAACTAAAATGTCCAAATCAATGGTATCAAACGCTTTTGACAGGTCGAGGAATACACCAATTCCACACTCTCCTTTATCAACAGCGTCATTAATTTTTTTCAATGAGATCAAGGATTGCCATACATGTAGTACTCTTCTTCCTGAAGCCATACTGAGATGGACTGAATAAGCCGAGTTTATCCAAATAACTACTGAGTCTATTATGCACAATTCTCTCAAGTACCTTAAAAAAATATGGGCAAAATTGATATTGGTTGGTAGTTTTCTACTTTGTTTTTATCACCTGATTTAAATATCGGTATGATTTTTGCAATTTTGGTCATTTTGGGTACTTCCTCGTGCAGTAATGAGAGGTTAATGCAATAGACCAGTGGGTCCGCAATTTCAGGTGCTACGAATTTTGCAATTTTACTACATATATCATCCACACCCACAGCCTGTGAACTTTTCAAGTTCCTGATGATATCAATAACTTCTGATTTGTCTGTGGGTGTGAGAAAAAATTAATTCAAATAGTTACCTTTAAGGTATTGTTGGTAAGTGGCTCCCTCTTGTGGCTTTATATTTTTCGAAAGAGTTACACCTATGGAGCCGAAGTAGTTGTTAAAACAGTTGGCAAGATCATCATCAACATTTTGATTTGCATTTAGTTTGGCTTTGGTGTCAGAAAGGACTGTAGACTTTTGGCCCCGACTGAGGACATTATTTAGTATTTTCCAGCACTGCTTTTGGTCACCACGAGAAGCCTCAATGAGCTCAGTGTAGTAACTCCGCTTACTTGCTCGTATCACTTTTGTCAGCTTATTTTTGTATTTATATATTTATCTTTATTTTCAACTGTTGGACTTTTAATGTAGTATTTATATAGCTTATTTTTCTTTTTGATTGACTTCAGTATACCTTTTGTAATCCATACATTCTGCTCATTTTTATTGCTTCTCACCATCTTTTCCGGTATGTGTTAATACTGTCAGATATCTCATTGACAAATGCATTATAGGCTTCCTCTGGTGAGTTCTGATTATATACAGAGTCCCATGACCTGTGCCTAAGATTTTCAGATAATTTATTTAAACATCTTTTGTTTAGCACTTTTACTTTATGTTTGTATGATTGTTTCTCGTACATAATTGTAAGATCTCTAAAGAGTACAATGGGAAAATGGTCTGAAATATCTGACAGTATAACACCGGAGTCCAGGTGAGCCTTCCGCAGGTTCGTAATGATATTATCAATGATAGATTTACTTGATTCCGTTTTTCTTGTATAGGAATTTATTGTAGGGAAAAACGATGATGAATAAAGACAATTGAGGAAATCATTTTTCTTAACATTATTTTCAGTCAAGTTGATGTTAAAGTCACCAAGAATAAAGCAATTTTTATTGTTGTTATTAATATAATTTAGTAATTCTTCAAATTTGGTTATAAAACTGTCAAACTTTGAGTCTGGGGGTCGATATATTACCCCTATAATAATATTTTTCGTGTTTTTAATGTCTATTTCTATAAATAAAGAGTCTATCTGTACATCATTAATACATATATCATCACGAACAATCACAGAGAGCTGTATATTAGCATAAATACAAAAACCACCACCTGATCTGTCTGTTCTATTTTTAGTGTATAGTGTGTAGCCATCCAGGTTGAGTGTGTCCAAATGGGATTTTTCATTAAACCATGTTTCACTGCATACTATAATATCAAATTTCTGGTTTAAACTGGCCAACAAAGACAGTAGATCATCATGATGCTTTGTTAGGCTTCTTATATTTAGATGTAATAGAGAAAACGGGAATTTATCAAAAGCTGCTAGGTTTTCAGGCAAAACTCGCTTGCAGTTAAGGTTTTCAAAGCAATGCTGTTCAAGTACTTCATAATTAGTGTCATTTATTTCATCAAAGTCCATACGATATTTGTGTTTGAAGAAAGTCTGATTTCTGATGCATACATTATTTGGAGCATTTTCATCACAATAGCAATCTTTCCTATAATAAGTTAAAGTTGAAATCTGTTCATCTAACAGTCACCCAATTACTCCAGTACACACACACACACACACACACACACACACACACACACACACACACACACACACACACACACACACACACACACACACACACACACACACACACACACACACACACACACACACACACACACACACAGTCTTGTATTTCTATCCTTGTGGGGACCGTCCATTGACTCCCATTCATGTCTAGCCCCTAACCCTGACCCTTATCCTAACCCTAACCCAAACCACAACAATGCCTGACCCTAAAGAAATGTTTTTGCAATTTTACTTTTTTCAGTAACAACAACATGGTCAAGAAAACACTGTTTCCCCTCATTAGGACCGGAAAAAGGTCCCCATAAGGCACATCGTGCCAGGTTTTCCTATCCTTGTGGGGACATTTGGTCCCCACAAGTATAGAAAAACGCACGCACACACACATACACTCTCTCTCTCTCTCTCTCTCTGTCTGCCCCCCTCTTACCACCCCAGAAATATTTCTCTAGACTCGCCCCTGTGAGTGGACATTTTCAGGAGTTGGCAGATGAATGTTAGTGTTGATTTGCATTTGGGGGCGGGGCTTAGCCTGAGGACAAAAGCATGGATAGATGAGAGGTGGGGCAGGTGGTCCATTAGTGTGAAGTGAAAGTTAAGTCATGAGAGTAGCGTTGGAGCTGGAGGCAAATCTTCACATCTCAATATTAAAATCTGGATACAACGACCAAATATTCAGATATTCAGGTGAAGCCCGACATATTTCCTCTGGGGAAAAAGGATATGATGTGTTTGCTTCAGTGTAATGCTGTAGTGTTGCTGGGATTACACTTCCACACCAGAGTGTAGTCAAGTTGAAGGAGAGAGTGGAGAAGAAGAGTGGCTGCGTTTGCAGCAAGCGCCAACCTCTGCTCATAAAACATGAAAATGATGCGGAAGTGTAAAAGAGCTGTAATTCTAGGGAAAATTCAGCAGGGGGCGATGATGCTGGTTTCAAAAAGAGCCCCAGTCTCATTGGAACCCATTTAAAAATACAGATTTTCAGAGTGCAAATAAACATAACGCGCCCGGTTTCAGAACATGTTTTGGTCTCTGTGAATAGTTTCTATAACCGAGTTGGCTTCACCAGACTCTGATTTTCACATAATCATTTGTTGTTTCAGAGCGCAGCGGGGGAAGAGCTAAGATGTCCCCCGAGGAGCAGACACACTGTTTGGCAGGTCCTGTGTTTGCCCCAAAAGCTTTCTAAAACCATCAAAAGACCTCGGATTTGGCCATCAACAAGTTTGTTTGTGATCTTTATATCTGTCTATCTTCTCCTGAGTTTGACATGCCCTCGAAAAATGAGTAATCTAATCCTCTACCCTGCCAAGCAAGGTCAGTACATTCTGTTCACAAGACTGCTGGATCGTGGCCATGCTAGGCCAGGAAAAAAAAGATCAACTGGACTCTTCCAGAGTCTTCTAGACCATTCCTGGGAATTGTTAATCTTGTGATGATACTGCTTCTGGCGGGTGAGATTGAAGAAAATCCTGGACCACTGCAGCTACCTGGGCTAACACCACTGCAGCTACCTGAGCTAACACCTGGGCTACCACCACTGCAGCTACCTGGGCTAACACCTGGGCTAACACCTGGGCTAACACCTGGGCTACCACCACTGCAGCTACCTGGGCTAACACCTGGGCTACCACCTGGGCTACCACCACTGCAGCTACCTGGGCAAACACCACTGCAGCTACCTGGGCTACACCTGGGCTACCACCATTGCAGCTACCTGGACTACCACCACTGCAGCTACCTGGGCTAACACCTGGGCTAGCAACACTGCAGCTACCTGGGCTACACCTGGGCTACCACTACTGCAGCTACCTGGGCTACCACCACTGCAGCTACATGGAGTCCCATCTCAGATTGGCCCTGTATGTCAACCACGTACTTTTGACCTGCAACCACAGGTAGAAGAGTGGAAGGTAAAAGGTTCCTCACCAATTGTAAAATTACAATCTTTAAATCCTGCAATTAAAAAACAAAATAAGATGCATTTTTTTCAAACCCTTAAAGCTCGTGTCCGGAGTTTCCGTTCGTTTCCAATGTATGTATCATTTTTCAACAGAGCTTAAATGTGTTAGTCTGGTTCGATACTACAATATAATATTAGCATAAAGCAATATAAAAATTTATTTATGAGCTCCGCCTTCGTCTCATAGACCCCCATGTTATCCGAAAAAGCGCCGGTCAGCGTCAGCCAATAGAATGCGAGTTTCCGCATTCTCGTGCTGTCAGTCAACATATGCGTGCAGCCAGAGAGCACGCACACTCGCCCAGGCAGAGGTGAGTTAGCAACGCAGCAGCCGCCCCGCTTACCTCAGATATATCCACTGTCTGCTGAACATCCACCGTGAACAGCTCAACATGTAGGATGCTGTAGGACTCGGAGGCTCTCATTTTCACCCAACAGATAATTCGCGAGCATGATTAAAGGGGCGTGGCTTGGTCGCTCATGAAAGCAGAGGGAGGGCGGAAAAAACCTCTCTCTTTCAAAACTCCGGACACGAGCTTTAACAGTGCAAAGGTAATCTGGGATCCACGATCAAAACCAAAAGGAATTTTAATAGGTCATATCAACATTCGCAGCATGGTTAATAAAATGGAGCAAATAGAGCATTTGCTAAGTGACTCTAATATTGATATACTTGGAATATCAGAAAGTTGGCTGACTCCTACATCACCAACAGCAGCTGTGAATATACCAGCATACAATGTATTTAGACGTGATAGAGGGTCAGGAAGAGGTGGAGGTGTATTGATTTATGTAAGAAATAATTTGAAATGTGAACTAAACAATTGGCCAGGGGAAGTTAATGTTGAATGTATTGGTCTGAATGTAACACTGTCCTCCACCACCATGTCTTTTACTGTGATCTGTATGTATTGATCCCCATCTGCTAAGGATGTTTTTTATGATCAACTTGAGACCATTTTAAAACATCGCAATTCTCAAAAGGAATTGATTTTTATGGGTGATCTTAATGTCAATTGGGACAAGAAACCCGATAGGAGAAAATCGAAACAACTTAGTGATAAGTACAATTTAACGCAAATTATAAATGGACCAACAAGAATAACAAATATGTCAAAAACAACAATCGATTTAATTTTTACAAACAAACCTGAAAGAATCTTGAAGATCTATAATCTCCTATCGGGTCTTTTTGACCACAATTTTATTTTCTGCTCAAGAAAAATTAAGAAGCAGCATCCAATGACTATTGACAAAGGCCGAACCTATCGTTTTATACCTAAACATTTGCAACAGCATTTGAAAAGTGAACTAGAACAATTAAATTGGTTCAATATATTAGAGAATGTGAACACCGAGACTTGCTCTAACAACTTTATTAAAAGTGTCAATGAAATTCATACACAGTTTACAAAAGAGGCCAAAATTAAAAAAAAAAAACTAAGGATAATAATAATTTTCCTTGGATTAACAGTGATAGTAAAAAAACTGATGAAGGAAAGAGACAGAGCACTAAAATAATTTTTGAAAACAGGGCTTACATGTGATCGCCAGATCTTCACATCACTCCGCAATAAAGTGATAAAACATTTCCGTAAAGCTAAAGCTAATTTCTATATTGACATTATAAAAGGTGCTAATGGAAACGGGAAGATAATATGGGATAATCTAAATAAACTCCTAAGACGTAATACGGATGGACCTATTAGGGATTTGCAGCTTCAAGTAAATGGTACACCGACAGATGATTTAGGCAAAATTGTTAATATGTTTAATACATTTTTCATTTGCTCAATTGAAGATTTAACAAAGAATCTGAAATGCCCTGTAATCGCCAATACTTCTCTAGTTCCCACTGAACCTGTATTTAATATACAAGAAATCTCTGTTCCTGATGTGATAAAAACAATAGCGTCTTTAAAAAGTTCAAAAGCTACAAGCAATCTTACATTTGTGCGACTCCGTGGTGGGCGCCATGTTGTTTTTTTCTGGCCAATGTGAAACTCCGCCTACCCCTATAGAGAATAGGGAGCATCGATGCAGACGTCGCTGAAAGGGGTGAAATAGCCCTTCCCCTTACCCCTACCCCTATTCAAAAAGGAGAATTGGGATAGCCCTTAAGCCTCGTGAACGCGCATATCATAGGGGTAGGGGTAAGGGGTAGAATTGGGATTGGCCCTTAGTCATATCACCTACTGTTATACAACATGGTCTCACACTTCAGAGGCTGTTTTGAAGCCACTAAAGTCCCTCTTCAAGAGAACACTGAAAACTCTGGACAAAAAGCCATTACATTACCATTATTGTAACATTCTAATTAAGTATAATATTTTGGATTTCGATAATTATAAAATATTTATGGATGCTTGCCTTGTTTTTAAAGTTGTTAATGGACTTGCTCCTCCTCCCTTAATGGATTTTATAGGTAAAAAACCCAGTGATAGAACAAATACCAGAGCATCGACCAGACGAGACTGTAACATACAGCAGCGTAAGACTAAATTTGGTCAAATGGTGGGGTCGATCAGAGGCTCACAAACCTGGTACACACTGCCAGCCCATGTCAGGAACTGAGGCACTTATTCAGCCTTTAAAACAGCTGACGCATTGGCTGAAAACAAATCAAACATGCTCACACTAGGTCATCTTTACTCTTGAGGCCTTTTGAACTCTGAGATTTGGCTTTGTCTCTAGATGTTGTTGGTGTAATGTCTGTCTGTTTTGTTTCTCTTGTGCTGTGAGTCATTGTTAACTGTCCTTACCTGCCTTAGGACTACGGATGTAAATTAGCTTTTGTGCCAACTCCGGCATATTTACATTGAATCTTTTGCTGACGTGTTGATGAATATGCATTGTCCTAATTAAAAAAAAAAATAAATAAATAAATAAATAAAATATTACGAGTTAAAGTTTTGCATAAATCGCCTTATCAGCGCCTCCTCTGTCCACGTGATGCGGTCAAGTGAAGGGCTGCACCAATGACATTTATCCGGTTTCAAATTTTCATTGTGGAGACCTCCTGGTGGACTTGCTGAAGTCTTCAGAACAGGATTTTGGGAACGCTATGGTTGATGTCACGTAAGGTCTATCCATTGTATTAACGATCTATGGTTTGGAGTTATCAGTCTGGGAAATAAAGAGACTGAAAACATAACAGCTACAAACTTTGCTTCTGTCTGTGGTGGATAAACCAAACACAGCCAGAACCATGGAGATCCTCCACCAGTCACATTCACGTGTTCATTTACATGTTTCCATACCTGTTCTGTGTCTGCGCTGACCATCAGTTTCCATCTCGTACTGGACCACAGTTTCGTCAAACACGCTGAATATTTCCACAGCAGCAGCAGTTCGTCTCTGGCTGCTGAAGTCTCTCAAACAGTGGTGGGAATTGTCACTTTCACCATCAGGAACAGTCACCTCAACAAGCTCTTCCTCCTCTTTCATGTGTGGAGCTTCATGTTCCTCCTGCTCCACACTGGAGCTCGTCTTCTGCTGACCAATGTGTTGCTGTGGATTCTCTGGAGGGAAACAAGACAAAAGTCACTGATGTGATGGAAGGGAAGATTTTACACTGATGGATGGATGAGACAGGACAGACTGCATTTAAAACACAAACAGTTACAAAACAAAAAGTATGCTCATTTCAAGAAAACTGACAGTAGTGGGCTTTAAAGAATAAATGAGAAAACTGTCTGGATGCAGCATCAGCTTCAGAGTGAAGTGAAGAAGGTGTACAACAATTCAGGAGATGGAGAGTGCTTCCATGTAAACAGACTTTATTCTCACACTTAAAAACCAGTTCCAGAAGATTTTCCAGAATGTCTCTATTATAAAAACGTACCCTCAGCTCCCAGTTCTGATCCTTCTCTCGTTTCAATGTAATTTCATTTTACTACTGTAATTTCATTGTATTGCTACATGCCATTGATGATTGTTCCTCTTGTAGCCTATGTACCCTGTGTTTATATATGAATTGTATGTAGATACAAGAACCTGTCCGTCCTATCTCCTTCTCTTTCTGTCGCCTCACCCCAACCGGAATAGCAGAAAGCCGCCACCTCTGAGCCTGGTTCTGCAAAAGTTTCTTCCTGTTAAAAGGGAGTTTTTACTTTTCACAGTCGCTTATGCTTGCTCATGTGGATCTGTTGGGTTTCTCTGTAAAAGTGTCTAGAAACAACCATGTTGTAATTGGCACTTCACAAATAAAGCTGAATTGAATTGTCCACGGCGGCCATGTTCTTCCTGTTCCAGATCTGTCGGCAACGTGCATACAGCGTAAATTTGCATCACATCCCCACGATTACGCGGGAAATTCAGATGCCGAACTGTAGCCAATAATGTGGCACACAGCCTATATAAGGCAACAGACAGATACGCGGACTGGCCTGTTATTTTAGGTTTTAAATGCTTCACGGCCCATTAGCATTGAATAAACTGGAAATGCATGTGTAGTTTTTCACAAATCTTGCCTTAAGTCCCTTTAAAAACGTCTGACACTTTGTATATATCATTTATCCAAAGAATAATAAAATGGGACCCAATACTGCCCCCTGTGGGACACCACAAGAAACATCCAAAAGAGAAGAACAGAAATCTCCAAGTTTTACAAACTGCTTACGGTCAGGCAAATAGCCCTTACAGTGTTTCCCCTATCATTATATTAGAGGGGCGCCCCGCCCCCCCCAACGGCACCCCCCGCCCCCCCTAGAAGGTCAAGTTAAATCAAAATAATTGTTACTTTTTTTACACGCAAACTTTAGTTTTCCTGCATAAAGGCTACGGCTGAACGATATATCGTTATCATATCGATATCGGGATATGAACATTCAGAACATTAGTTTCTCAAAATCAACGATATCAGGATTTCCCCTGCTTGCCCTGCATGTAAGTTTGCCCATGCACAGGTAAGGCCAGCCAACCACAAACCTCGTTTACTGGTTGACAGCTGATGGCAGAGGGCAGTTGCAGAATCTGCACAAACGAGTTTGGTGGTAGTGGCAGTGAGTTCTCATAAATATAACTGCATTTTTTTACATCCTTTTGTATTATGTTGTTTTAATTTTTCTGAAAAATGCTTAACTTTCACTGAATCCATTGTAATATATCGTATCGATATCGAGATATCTGGCATGGATATCGAGATATGAAATTTTTCCCACATCGTTCAGCCCTAATAAAGGCCGCTCCACATGCTGTCCTTACACGAGACGCGCCACTGCAAACTAGTGTTTGTGTGTGTGTGGGGGGGTGGGGGGGCAGTGTGACTGTTTATAAGACGGGGGGGAGTAGACACAGTGGAGTGCTGCAGCAAGTGCCGTACGGGGGGAACGCACTGAACGCGGAAGCGCCGCGCAACGGAGTTTCTCGCCTCCTTTATCTGACTGCCTGCACACAACGCGCAGGGGGGCGCCGTGTGCCGCTAGCCGAACCTGTCCTGCGCCCCGAGTAGGAGAGCCTCACCGCGCTCCAGCTGAGCGTCAAATAAACAAAACACACACACGCTTTTAGCGGTGAAACACGGTCCATTCCTCATTATTTGCCATATTGAACTCGGCCGAATTATCAGAAAAATCACGAGGAAAATGCGGCACAAACTGAAATAACAAGCGCAAATATGAAGAAAATGAAAGTGAAACTTAAATCGCGAGTTTTGTCGGTGCAGTGTTTCGGCCAGCTGGGCGTTTTTCAGGCACTAAAAACACGCAAAATAAAGTACATTTCCCTTCAACACACAATCGGGCTTAATAAAGGTAAGTATGAGGCAAAATTCGGATTGACTGAATTTCGGCTGTCTCGGAGATAGAATGAAGTTTGAGGAAGTGAGCACTCATAAGAAACTTTCATTTTTCATCTGCTCTGCTGTGTGTGTGTGTGTGTGTGTGTGTGTGTGTGTGTGTGTGTGTGTGTGTGTGTGTGTGTGTGTGTGTGTGTGTTCTTGTATTTCTATCCTTGTCGGGGCCAAATGTCCCCACAAGGATAGCAAAACGTGGATCGACGTGCCTTGTGGGGACCTTTTTCCGGTCCTAAGTAGGAGAAACAGTGTTTTCTTGACCATGTTGTTGTTACTGAAAAAAGTAAAAGTGCAAAAACATTTCTTTAGGGTTAGGCTTTGTTGTGGTGTGGGTTAGGGTTAGGGTAAGGGTCAGGGTTAGGGGCTAGACATGAATGGGAGTCAATGGACGGTCCCCACAAGGATAGAAATACAAGACTGTGTGTGTGTGTGTGTGTGTGTGTGTGTGTGTGTGTGTGTGTGTGTGTGTGTGTGTGTGTGTGTGTGTGTGTGTGTGTATGTGTGTGTGTGTGTGTGTGTGTGTTGGGGGGCAATCTTGGTAAAGACTTGGTCTTTTAAGCCATTATAAATCATATTTGATCAATTGTAAAATTATTTATGTAACACACACATTTTGAATGGAATCGGCAGACTTCAAACGAGCCATTTTAATTGTGATTAATCGCGATTAACTCCAGGATTGGGGTGCAATTAATCGCGATTAAGAAATTTAATCGTTGCCCAGCTCTAATTAGAAATGAAAAAAGAAGAACATATTATGACTCAAATTCCTTATTTGGAGTTTTTGTATGATGGCGACAACGACCGACACGAACCCCCCCCCCCCAGCAAGGGGCCAATCCTCGGGGAAACACTGCCTTACCCAGTCCAATACTCTCCCTCAGATCCCATATCTCTCTAACTTGTATCTTAAAATGTCATGGTTAATAGTGTCGAAAGCCTTCTGGAGATCAAGGAGTATTACGATTGTATACACTATCAATAATTTTTATTAATATTTTTATGAAAAATACAGCATTTTAGCTCAATAGTTCCCATAATATTCGACCTATTGATGTCAAATCACTTGTGAATCATATTACTACAGTTTCTGGTTCAGACACACCTCTTTGTTTTAGCTTTAAAGCAACACTAAGGAACTTTCAGTTTTCGTTGATTTTGGCGGCGCCAGTGGACAAAAGCGGTAGTGTTTTGCCTGAAGGAATACTACAGTTCCCAAAAGGTCTAGCGCGTGACGTCGTAAAATGCTGCTCCAAGTGGCATGCTGTCGGACTGAACTGGCCTACATCTGTTTCCAGTGGCTGTGTGAAGGACGGATAGCGACGAGGTAATGAATCTAATGGCGGCTAAACAATGTTATATCATGATGTGACGCATGCCGTAAAGCAGTCCGCACTAGGGCTGCCACGATTGGTCGATTAATCACGATTATGTCGACTATTAAAATCACCGACGATTAATTTAATAGTCGACGAGTCGTTTTTTTTTTCAAATTGTTTTTGTCTCGAAACTGCCGCACCTTCCACTGTCGCGTTTGCCTTTCTGTATTTGACACACATGCGCAGTCGTGTCAGCCGCAACGACACCAGACTGGTGTCATGGCTACCCGGCAGCAGCGGAGCTCCAAAGTGTGTGAACATGACAAGAAAACCTCAGAGAAAAGTGCAATGCAGCTATCTGCAGGACAGAACTTGCCTTCCACGGCAGCACAACTGCGATGCATGAGCAGCCGAAACAGAAGCACGTCGTGGCTCGTGAAAACGATGATTGACCGTCGTCTCGGTAAGCTAATAATATTAGCATAGAGGGCTAACTTGCTATTTACGCATAGCTTTCAACGTTAACATTAGCGGTGACGATTTGATTCATTAGCTGCCTTTAGCACATATTTAATGTTTTCTGTAACGTAACAGTGATGTGTTTTAATAAGAAGTTACGTCATGCTAATGTTTTCTGACGTTATGTTTCAGAGCTTCACCCCATCGGAGCGGATTTTCTCTGCAGCAGAACATCTGCTCCCAAAAGAGAGAAGTCTGTCTCCAACACATGTAGAAATGCTGACTGTCCTGGCTATGAACCAGAGCCTTGTGTACTTTGGGATGATGTAGAGTCAGAGTGTAATAAAGTTGCATACAGTTGAGCACTGAACACAAAATGCACTTTTGTTTTGAGTCAGTGAGACGGAAACTTCAATAATTCCTTGGTTGCTTGATGCCAAACACAAATTAAGAAAAAAAATTAACATTAAAGTCCGAGTTAAGCAGAAATAAATTTGTGTTATGAGTTTGTCACACTGCATAAACATGTGTCATTAACCACTGAGCCAAATTTGAATGATTAAAAAAATTGCCAAGTATATAAAATAAGGTCTCAAAATCATGTATAAACCAGCTCTTCTCTCTGCTGTGAAACGCTGGGGGCATGTCAGCTAGAAGCGCTGGAGTGACGCCCACAGCGGGAGGGGAGCCGCCTCCAGCTGGGTCCGAGATGGACCCAGCCCTACCAATTTGAGCCATCAGAGCCAAAACTGAATCTGAGTCAGATGCCGATAGTGCTCAGCCTCGTTCCTCACAGTCTCCATCAGAATGGTCATTTATTTGTTTTAATTAAACAGTCGGATTCCCCCGGTCCGCACCAGTTCTAAGCCAGCTGCTAAGCGCCAGCCGAGTCGACCGGCGGCTCCGGGCGGGGGAGATCCGCGGGAAGGGCCCGGCGCGCGTCCAGAGTCGCCGCCGCCGACCCGACCCCCTCCGAAACCGACCCGCCTTCCGCGGCGGCGGCGGACACCGCGCCGCGGAGGAACCCCCGCGACCCCCGGGGAGAAGGTCTCCCTGACCCGGCCGCGCCTCGTGGCGCGGTGGCGGGCCCGGGGTGAGCCGACGCCTAACGGGGACGAGGGCAACCCGCAAGGCGGGCCACGCGGGTGTATTTAGCTCACGGCATCGTTACCCTGCACACTGTGGCACGCAGGGAAGATGCACGAGCGACGTGGAGATGATATGCCTGGTTAGCTGGCTGGCTGACTGGTTAGCTAGCTGCAAACTGTCGTACGAGATGCTATCCGAGACTCGAAAGCTAGCGGGAAAACCACCGATGCTAATACGCTACATGTTTTTATATCGCTCAGTATCCGGGGGGCGGGTTTATGTAACGCGGCCCTCATTTCTGACCCGCCCATTAAATCCTGAACACAGAAGCGGTGAAAAAAGTCTGCAAAGTCTACCTCCAAAATTAAATCATAAATGGACGAATGGCTTTTATATGTTGTAAAGAAACACATTTATGACTTATTTAAGGTGTTTAGAAGAAAATGGCTGATTTTGGTTAACTCGGACTTTAAGGATTAATTTTTGTGCTGTTTAGGCAAGTGCCTTTTCCTTATTTTACTCAAGTATTTGCACTTTATGGTACATAGTTAAACAAGTGTTTGTTGCATATTTCAATAAAGGTTTAATGAACTGAATCTGAATTGTCTTTATTTTTAGTTAGAATATACCTTAAACACTTAAAAGCTGAAATTTAATTGTGGCTATATAAGAGCAGCTTCATGGTGGTGCAATAAACTACGTTTTACTTTAATTTATATATGATGCGATTAGTTGACTAATCGAAAAAATAATCGGTGATTAGTCAACTACCAAAATAATTGTTCGTGGCAGCCCCAGTCCGCACATTTGGAGTGTTTCAGTGTGCAGGGTTCCTACCACCCTCCTCACAGTTGCTTAGTCCAAGTGAAAACAATACTGACGTCCTCAGCCCTTGACAGAGGGCTCATTCAACTAGTTGTAAGTCGATGTATCATCACAAAAGACATTAAAATGTTTTATTAAGGTTGAAAAGTTCCTTAGTGTTGGTTTAAATATTACCAAAAGAAATATTTTTAAGAGAAATACAGTATTGTAGCTCAATAGCTCCCAGTTCATTTGACCTACTGACCGAAAATCAGCATTAGCACAAGCTCTATTTAAGATACTTTGTTGTTCATTTTCATTTTTGATCAACGGTATTCATGTGTCTTCTATTAATTATGAGAAAGGTGAGTCGTGATCCGTGGCACTTGACGTTTGATTTGCAATCCTCTCTCCCCAATGCTCGGCTTCGCTTTTACCGTAATCCGTAGAATACGTGCGCACCGCTAAACAACGTGTCGGCTGACTTGTCAGAGCGCCGGCGAGCTTGACCGCAGTGTTTACTTCCGTAGCTTTTTTCGGGTTCATTCGGACAGACGCTTCTCAGATTGTTTGATAGCGATCAGCTGTTGTTAGCTTAGCGGCGGCTAGTTCGCTTACCGACAAGCATCCTCGATTTCGCTTCCAGTATCCAGTCGTCACACTTCCTCAAGCAGGAGCACGATACACCGGCTCCGTCTCCGAAGCTCGCTGCCGCTCGCTACCCCCACAAATCGTTGATCTGCTGCTCGGCTCCTGGCTCCTCCACCCCGGTGTCCTCTCTGGGGCCTGATTACAGTGGAGCGTCCTCGTCTGGGTCGGATTCAAGCCGGTTCTGCCTGCCTGCTTGTCTTCATTCACACTTTTACTAACCTGCTCTGTGAGACTTGATTGGAGGTTTCCACTTCTTACTGAACCACAGTTTGTTCACATTTCTCCAGCAGCAGCAGTTAGTCGTTGCTTGATAAACTCTCTCAAAGCCTGAACTGAACTCATTGTTGCTGCACGAGATGAAATATTTCCTCTGTGAGAAACGAGTCACACGACAACACAGCTTCAAACAGCCTCCAAAGCTGCTTCTTCTCTCACTGTTTCCGGAGGATCACAAACAGCGTTCAGCTTCATACTGACGCCTAGTGGACACAGAGGGAACTGCAGCTTATCAGCCTCACCTCAAACAGTTGCAGCTCTTTTATGAACGGACTGTCCTGTGTGTTTTAAAACTCTCAGTTTAATCATCATCATGTGTGACATAAACATTTAATCAAATGCTTTGAATGAGAGATAATACATGGAATTTGTGATCACTTGTAAATTCGACAGAAAGACACCAGGAACCCCTGTTAATAGACATTTAACACATGTTACAACAATTCAGACCAGCATGGATGAAACTATCTAAGATACACAAACCACCAGTGCTTTTCAGAGTTTGTCTCTCATGTTTCTCATTCAGCATCTTGTCTGTCAGGTCAGAGCTGCTCAGGATAAAAGCTTGATGGTAAAATAACTGACCATTATAAGACAGAAAAAGGAACAAGTGCTGCTGGGAGATGAAGATCCAACCTGCTGCTCTCACATATGTCACTGTGACATGATGAGGAGGAGGAACTTCCTGTCCAAACAGAGAAACCTGGCTGTCACCATGAGAAACCACACACACTTTACAAAGTTTAGTTTGAGGATCACTGAGCGCTTTTAGTTGAACATGATGCTTTTAGTGTCACTGCTGCTCCTCCATACATTCACTGGTAAGTCTACAATTCATCTCTTCCTCTTCTATTCACTGACAGCTGGATTCACATCTCATCATTTGTTCACTCATATTTCAATGTTACACAGCAAGAAAATAGAGAAAATACAAAGCTGCTCACTAACTTTAGGACTCCTTTGTCTTTATTTCCCTGCAGACATCATCTGTGAAGACCTCAAACCAAACAAGAATGAAGAGCTCAGTTTGTCAGGCAGCAATGTTTCTCTGATCTATAAGTACCAAAAACTTTTATCTTCAGATCAATTCTTCTGGTATCGACAATATCCTGGAAAACCTCCACAGTGTCTCATCTCTCACTCAGTAAAAGGATCAGTGGGAATTAATCCAGTTCCAGGACTGAATTTCAGCGTGACAGAAAAACAAATCCATCTGATCATCTCCTCTGCTGCAGTGTCTGACTCTGCTGTGTACTCCTGTGCTGTGAGGCCCACAGTGACAGGAAACACACAATCTGTGGACTCAAACTTTTGGAGCAAAGACAAAAAAAAAAATCCTCCACTAGAGGGAGCCCCACTCCATCACACTGCTATGGTTTGTCTCATGACACACTGTAGCAACACAGGAATCGTGAATGAATTCATTTGGTTCTAAAATGTGATCTGAAGTGAATCTGTGTCACAAGGCAACAATGCTGATCACTGTGCAGCCCTGAAAGTGCTTTTAACTTGTTGGAAAAACTCATTAAAACACATAAATGTCTGTCATTTTCCCTCTTTTTAGTTAACTTTAGTTTTTATTTTTTATTTTTTATTTTTTATTTTAGTTTTTAACTGTCAGTTAACCCTTTTTAGTTATCACTTCTATTAATCTAAAAATCACATAAACTAAAAAATGTAAACTTTTTCCCCAAACTTTTTTTAGTAAAATTTTTCATGGTCTTTTGTCACAGCAGAACATGAATTTTATTGACAGATCAGGCAAGAGAGCAGTGATCAGAGAAGCAGCCCAGAGGCTCATGGGAACTCTGGAGGACATGAAGAGAGACACAGCTCAGCTGGGACAATCTGTCCACAGAATAACAATCAGTCTGTGCTCCACAAATCAGACTTTAGTGGAAGAGAGGCATGAAGAAAGTCTTTGAAAGTCAAAGCAGAAGAAGTCCTGTTTGCAGTTTGTCATCAGTCATGTTGGAGACGCAGCAAACATGTGGAGGAAGAGGTTCTGGTCCGAGGAGAACAAACAGAACCTTCTGGACTCAATGCAAAATGCTGTGAGTGGTGGAAAACTATCACTGCACATCAGCTGAACACACCATCCCCACTGTGAAGCACGGTGGAGGCAGCATCATGCTGTGGGGATGCTGTTCTCCGGGAGAGACAGGGAGGCTGCTCAGTGTTGATGGGAAGATGAATGGAGTCGAATACAGGACCGTCTTGGAGGAGAACCTGTTAGAGTCTGAAAAAGACTTGAGACTGGAGGAGGCTCACCTTCCAGAAGGACGATGACCGTATGAGTGAAAAGATCAAATCAGAGCAGTTTATCTAATCGTGGTCACAAATATTCCACAGCTGTATTTATTCAGAGAATCTTATTATGTCTCTCTGATGTTTGATCTCGAATTATACCTGGTAACATCAGCTGGTATTTTCATCAGACGGGTTTTAAGAGCCACTGAAGTTTAATGTGTTTCTTTTCCAAAGCACATCTGTTCCATGTCCATCATGTTAATGTGGCCTGCTGAAGTATTTGTTCCTGCTTTTCATTTGGATGATGATCGTCTCCTTTCAGACTGGTAAGTCATCCAGAGATGGAGGGAGATGGAAGAGGAGAAGACAGACATGAAGCACATGTCCATGTTTGAGTTGATTCACTTTTTCTCTGATGAAACTGAGTTGAATGTTGTGGAATTCAGATCCAAATGTTCTGGAGAAATCTGTCTTTGTTGTTTTCAGGATCCTCGGAGGATTGACTGACACCATTTAAAGATGAACTGACGTCTTTGGAAGGAGACTCTGTGACTCTCTCCTGTAACTATTCAGCTTCTGGCAGCTTCCTCTACTGGTACCAACAGAAGTCCAGTTCATCTCCACAGCTTCTCATCAGTCCATATTCAGAGAAAACAGAAAGACTGTCTTTCAAACATGATAAAAACACAAAGGAGCTTCATCTGGAGATCTCCTCTGCTGCAGTGTCTGACTGATAATTCCAAACACTTAGAATTCTACAAAGTTCAAAACAAAGACCAGCTCAGGTAGTGATGAGCAGAAACTGTTGTCTTGACTGACCATTTTCTTTCTGTGCATCTCTTGCAGTTAGATCAACAGTTTAAAAATTGTAAGTGTGCACTTTTTGCTCTTTCAGACTGCAGCCATACGGTCGGGGAAAAGATCAGTATTACCCGGTGCAGCAGGTTGGAAGGGCCAAAATGAAGAAGTAGTATTTGAAGTAGGAATGTAAACTAAATAAATATCTGAGTACGGATGTGTTGAGTGGATTTTAATGCACCACAGTTCTAAAGTCCTCTGACTGTGTCATTTCTTTTGGGAGAAAATACTTGTTCAATATTTCTCAGGGGAACCAAATGGAGGTGGTGGAGTGGAAGACTTGTTCCATGTAGTTTGGATCATTTCTCTCTTTTCTTTATTTTATAAATAAATGGTCAGTTTTATCATTCATATCACAGAATTTTTTAATATTTATTGTTAAATGACGTGTTGCTATTTATTTATATTAACCTATTTTGAAGTGAAATCATAAACAGAGGATCCGTATAAATATCTGACCATATGAAGGTAATTTATAGTTATTATATCACTGTGTTCATGTAAACATAGTGAGGAAGTGAAGCCTACTGCGGCTCATTGTCCTCTACCATCATGTTGTCATTGAATCTTCTTTGTATTTATTGCAGTGAGAAGATGTGGCCTCTGCAGTGGGGCAAAGGAGAACTCCAATAACACCTAAACACCTGCATCTATAGACTGAACACTACACATCCAAAACCTTCTTTAAACTGTGAACATCGGTTACTCGACAACTTCATCAGCTTCCTTTTCAAAAAGCTTTATGACTCCAGCTTTTCTCCATTAACTCCTATCATCACATCAACAGTACGACATAATTAGTATTACAACATGTTTTGCTCTCTGCTAAAGAGGATTTTTTTCCTTTTTTCTATATGTCCCACTATTTGAGAAGCACAGTTGTAAAGCAATACCGACTACGTGGATACAGACAGACTAATTTATTCATTAACAGAAATGACATCAAACTACCAGAATAACAAAGATAAAAAAAGTAGAATCACAATGAAAAAAAAAAACCTTATTTTCCAAGGGGCAATTAGGTGGGCAAGAGAGGAAAACACTAAAGAAAAAGGTGGTGAGGGAAACAACAGGTTAAACATTATTTCCAGATTATATACTGTGACATATCCGCAACAAATAACAGTGTGACTAGTTGCTGTGGAGGTAGTAACTCAGTGTCCATATAAAGCTCCAGGTATATTATTACAGCAGGTGAAGTAGAAGAATGAACAGCAGTATGTGCAGAGTGGAACACTGAAGTGGAAAGTGAAGGGAAAAGTAAGACTGTGTCTGGAAAGTTCAGCAGAAATTTGTTAGATGGAACATAGTTTGTGGTTTAATCAAACCATTTGAAAAATAATGTATATTACTTTGATAAGGTGTATCTTATTAAAAAAATTCCATCAATCACATATTGAAATTACAATATTGTGTGCATCATCGTACAGAGATTACAACAACCTAAAGTTGTTATTGTGGTGAAAATCCCTTCATCTGTTTCACTTTTTTTTTTTTTTTAAGATTTAATTTTGAAAATCTAAAATCAAACTGAAGTCATTATTCAATGCAGAGGAGTGTATTTTCAGTCAAATATAAAGCAATCCAAGAAAAGAAGGAAAGGGAAAAAACAATCGGTCAGGCTCATTTTACACTGGCTGCAGCAGGAAGAAACATCCGCCCCCATTCTGATAAACAGCTGTATTTCCGATGGATGCATTTTACTTGTGGATTGACGCACCTGAAATCTAAAACAGAGTGAAGTGATCCAACATACAGGAACTGAAAACAAGCCTGGAGTTTACCCTGAAAGAGGTGGATGAGCTTAAATCAGAACTATGCAAACATTCTGAACACAACAAATCAATACAATCAGGTGTTTTAAAAGTGTGTGACAGTCTGACGGTTGTAACGGACCAAGTGGACTATCTGGAGGGCCAGTCCAGGAGAAACAACCTGGTCTTTAATGGCATACTGGAGTCGGCAAGTGAGACCTGGACAAATTCAGAAGGAAAAAATAAAAAGGTTCTCACTGAAAACCTTCTGTTACAACAGGACACTGAAATGGAAAGAGGCCACCACACAGGGAAGCCTGGAGGCCACAGACCCAGACCCATGGTAGCAAAGTTTTTTAGGTACAAGGACAAAATGCCAGGAGACTAAAAGGCTCTAAAATGTTCATAAATGAGGATTCAGCAGATGCAGTGAGGAGGAGGAGGAGGAGGAGGAGGAGGAACAGGGTATCCGCGGGGTATTAAAAAGTATTAAAAGTTGATAAATCAATTGTGGGAAAATTAAGGCCCTTAAAAATTATTAAAAAGTCTTAATTGCAATTTTGTCAGGTATTAAAAAATGTCCATGAATATTTATTTTCCCTCTCATGACTATTACAAACGTGTCAGGAGCGTGATCGCCTCGCATGCACTGATGTGACGTGACGTGACGTGACAGTGAATTTTCTCGCGTTCAAACAGAAGAAATCGAAAAGTGAAATGGGGAAGTGCAAGTTCTCGGAGTCCTGGCTCGAGATGTCTGAATTCAAAGAATGGAGCAAGCCGGTAGAAAATAACAATCGAAAAGCCTATTGTACATTTTGTCTGAAAAAGATAGGCGTTGCCTCGATGGGCATCAATGCTGTCTGGTCCCATATTCAGGGTGCTAGCCACAAGATGAAGGTTAGCTGCAGACAGCTGCAGCGGTCAATGGCATCTTTCTGTGGTCCGCCACCAGCATGACCACCAGGGAAAGTGACACCTGAGCTAGCTAACACGGCTACAGCTGTGACCTCAGTCGTCTGCTGACATAAGGGCGGCTTTGGGCGGCACACCAACGCTGCGCGCTGAGGTTATCTTGTGTCTCAAGACAGTGGTGAATCCCCACTCGTTGGAACTCAAATGAAGGAATTTCCGACATATTCAGGTCGATGTTTCCGGATTCGGATATTGCCTGTGGAAAGGACAAAACCAGATATGTCATTAAATTCGGATTAGCACCGCACTTTAAGCAGCAGCTTATTAATAGCATGAACAACACTGGCCGATTTGTGTTGATGTTTGACGAGAGTCTGAATCAGTCAACAAAAAATAAGCAGCTGGATGTCCATGTGCGTTTTTGGGAGGATGGCTGCGTCCAGTCCAGGTATCTGGGCTCTCAATTTTTGGGACATGGAACAGCTCAGGACCTGTCGCATCATATCAAAGTAAGTGTACAGTATGCTAGTCTACTAGGCTAGCATTTATCTTTTCATTTCTTTTAGTCTGTTTGTGTGTGAATGAGTGTGGGGTTTAACATTTAGCAAGCATTGGTGGTGCAATTTTGTTTGAAACGTGCTACATACTATTTGATTTGAATGCCTGTGTAGACAAAAGAAATCCAAGGCATAATGTCATAAATTAATTTACTGCCATATCAATTCACAGGAATGTGTTGCAAAACTGAATGTGAGGCAGCTTGTCACCATCAGTATGGATGGCCCCAATGTCAATTTGAAGTTGGGAGACCTTCTTCAGAAGGAGCATGGAGAGCTGTATTGAGTGCAACTGGTGAAGACTGGAAGCTGTGGGCTTCACACCCTGCACAATGCGGTGAAGGCAGGCTTACTATGTGGCAGCTGGACAAGCTACTTCGGGCTCTCCACTTCCTCTTCCACAATGTTCCAGCTCGGAGGGAGGACTTCACTGCATTGACTGGGTCCACCACCTTTCCGCTGCTGTTCTGTGGCCACAGATGGGTGGAAAATCTCCCTGTAGCTGAGAGGCCAACTCAAGTATGGCCAATGATTTTGAAGGTATGAGGAATGCTTCCCGTTTCCCTCAATTTTATGGCAACAGTTCTTATAAAGAGCTTTTGCGCTAAAATTGACATGTACATGTATTTTGTGTTGTTGAGTTATGCAGCAAACATATTTGAATATTTTTCAGGCGCTTGCATGATACTCTTATCAGTGGTGCAGGGGAAAAAGTACGGTAACACTTAACTTGAAGCACCCGGTATAACACGTTATAAGTAGTTATAAACACTCATAAATTATCACAATGCTGCGGCATTCCAGGGGGCAGATCTCCATTGCTCTGCAGGGCATCGTCGCTGCGGGTTCGGCGCACGATGGGGCAGAAGGTGGGGGGCGAGCTGCTGAGAGCCCCGGGCCGCTGCCTCCAGATGCTCGATGATGACCTGTATGTCAGGACTGAAGAGAAAGGAGGTAGACAGGGGAAGCCCCAGGACTCCCCTCTGGTCCCGTTCCGCAAGGGAGGAGAGGCCAAGCCACAGGTGCCTTATGGCAAGCTGGGTGCTGCTCCGTTGATGGCGGTGGCGCGGCACATGTGCATCAGGACCTCGGCCGTGTTCTGGATCTCCTCGATGTCCTCCAGTGACAGCTCAGACCGCTTGTGGCAGATCTTATCGATGGAGCCTAAGAGAAAGGTCATGTTGCTAGCTAACGCAAACACTTGATTTCCATTAGCATAACTACGATCCAGGAAGCCCGCCATGCGCCTGTCTCTCTCAGACAGCAGCATAGGTTTCCCGCCGGGCCACGGAGTGGAGGTGGGTAACAGGCAGAGTCTCACGGAGTCCTCTATCATAGGCACTCCGGAGACAGGCGGCCAGTCGTCCACGCAGCAGTGCTCACGGTCGCCTTTCACCTAACAATGGCGGTGAGCGGCGTATACCAGTCACGCTGTACATTGGCCTGGAACGATGGCACGGCGGGACACAGCACTGCAGTCCGGGACCTAGTCCGTGACTGGGTTGCTAGCCCGAGTGCGAAGTCGCGCTGCGCTGGCTCCGGAGGTTGCGGCAGGAACGCCAGGCCGGTGCGTACAGCGGCGGAAGTGAAGAGCCCTGCGAGGTGTTGCCCCAGGCTGGCGGGGGGTGCTCTGACAGCTGGCTCTGGAGAAGGTGGAGAGAGAATCATCGTGCCGTGTGGATTTCTCCGACACAGAAGAGCTGCGGCTGCCGAGATCCCCGCCCGCTTCGGCCCAGTCGGTGAAGGAGGCGGTAACAGCGGTGAAGTCCTCGCCGGTGTCGCCCGGAGCGGAAGTCAGTTGAGACGGCTCCCATGAATGCCGCTTGGATTCCTCGAGTGGCAGGGGGAAGCAGGCAGGGCAGGATGCCCGCTGGTACTGATGCTGCCAGCCCAGGCAGGTGAAGCAGCGCTCGTGGTGGTCTTGCTCCAGGAGCGCTGTGCCACAAGCCGAGGCAGGAGAATGGCCCGACGCCGGATGGCAACTCTGCGGGCCAACTTGTCCGACTTGCAGTCTTGCATCTTCATCTTGACTTGAATTGGCATCGTAAGTCTCAAGGGCTGAGAAAGAAGAAGGAAGTGGAGCATGTGCACCAGGATTATATCCTCTTGGTGAGGGGCGCGGCAGTGTGCCAGCACGCATAGGGGACTGGCGCGTCGGTTTCGGATTTGTCTCAGTGGTTGCCAGGCGCCAGAGGGGAGTACCAATAGCGAAGCCCAGAGGTGGGCTAAGCACCACACGAAGTAGAACCAACGAAGAGAAAATCGAGACTGCCAAATGCTACACCTACTGTATTTAGGCTCAGATTAACATAGCAACAACAGTCTTGGCTCATGTTTAAGCCACAGAAATACCAGGAAGACGGAAAAGAAAATGAATTCTGTGATTTGTTTGCAGTTGCCTGGTGCTCGGAATAAAAGTTCCCGGATGTCAGTCATAGATAATGTTCATATGGACAATAAATTGACTGATGCTATTAGTATCTAACTGAAAAAACACAAGTACAGAAAATGTACAGTTTATGTGCTGAATTTGTTCCAGCTGACCACTCAGACAGCGGCCTGGGGCACTACATACACCTGCACCTTGCACAAGTAAAAATGCAGGTCCCTTGCATGAGGAGACAAATATCGCAGTTCCACTGTGCAGATGCTGGACAGATAGGTGGTGACTTACGTGCTGCGGCACCATTGAAGCGTTGCACTTCGCGCTCCCTTTAGGGCTTCCATACACCAGACACGTGTGTATCCTGCCTAAGTAGATGTGAGGCTAAATGTCGCAGTTCCACGGTACAGTGGCTGGATGTTTGATTTACATACATAATATGGCTTATTCAGAAATTGACAAACACAAAAAGAAGCACAAACAGGCTTAACTCACCTCTGTCTGTGGTCTGTAGCAGCGGAGCACGTCGCTGTCTTGCGAGAGAATGTGATTCCTGATCAAGCCAAAATTGTTGTTTTCTCGTGAAAACCACTGAAATTAACTCGTTATCACAGGAAAACGGAGGAAATAAAAAAAAGTGTTCGATGTCCTTTTAATTTGAGAAGTACAGTTGTAACTTAATACCAACTACATGGACACAGACTAATTTATTTATGAAAAGAAATGACAAAACTACCAGTATAACGTATAAAGACAAAGCAGAATCATATTCAGAAAAAACTTTATTTATATCCAACGGGCTATTAGGTGGGCAAGAGAAAAAAACAAGGAAAAAAATGGTGAGCTAAAAGAACAGGTTGAACATTAACTCCAGAATATAAACAGTGACACGACACAGTCACATGACCTGAAAGACTGTGCAGATGAAACACAGCAATGCGACTCCTTTAGGGCCATTTTTGTGTCAGGACTGTGTGTAAATGTGGTGCATCAACATAGGAATTACACAGCTTGGAGTGAAACTGGGTTTTCTTTAAACTGGATGACACTTTGTGGTTTTGGGTTCAAACTGAACTTCTTCAATGAAACCTCCCGTAGTCTTGTATTAGGACGTGATTTCTTTGAGACATTTCTTGTGGCGCCGCAGTGAATGAAGATGAGCAAATAGTTTCCCACATGTTTCACAAGAATATGGCTTCTCGCCTGTGTGAGTTTTGTTGTGGTTCAACAAATGACTCCGACAACTGAAACGCTTTGAACATGATTCACAAGAATACGGCTTCTCCTCTGTGTGAGTTGTCATGTGGACCAACAAGTCATTCCGACAAAGGAAACATTTTTCACATATTTCACAGCAATATGCCTTCACAGCTGTGTGAATTTTAATGTGGGTCACCAAACTATTCTGTACACTGAAACATTTTCCACATGTTTCACAACAATATGGCTTCTCACCTGTGTGAGTCTTATTGTGGCGAATCAAATCACGTCGTCTGGAAAAACTTTTCCCACAAGTTCCACAACTACACGGTTTCTCCCCTGTGTGAATTTTCATGTGGGACACCAAATTACCCTGCACATTGAAACATTTTCCACATGTTCCACAAGAATACGGCTTCTCACCTGTGTGAGTTCTCATGTGGCGCAACAAACCATTCCGACGACTGAAACATTTTCTACATGTTTCACAAGAGTACGGCTTCTCACCTGTGTGAATTCTCATGTGGACCACCTTATGACTCTGATGACTAAAGCTTTTCCCACATGTTTCACAAGAAAACGGCTTCTCACCTGTGTGAGTTCTCATGTGGCGCAACAAAGCACTCCGACGACTGAAACATTTCTCACATGTTTCACAAGAATACGACTTCTCACCTGTGTGAGTTCTCATGTGGACCAACAAATCATTCTTTCGGTTGTAACTTTCACCACAGATTTTACAAACTTTCTTCTTATCAGTGACAGTTTCTAAATTCTGACATATTTTATGTTTTTTACGGACAGTTTCAGTGGATGTTTCCTCACAGAGAAGCTTTTCACATCCAGCCTGCTTCTCTGACACAGGAAAGTTTTCCACCCTCTCACTAAGAAATATGCAGATTTTTTTTACCTTTGTCTTTATCGTTGATTCTACATTATTATGTTTCTTCACATCGTGGACTTCAGAGTGATGAAAGAGGAACTGATTAGTGTCTGGTGCTTCTTCTGGTTCACTCAGGTAACTTTGCTCCTCAATATTTTCAAACTTCAGTGGAAGCTGCTCTGCCTCCTGGCTGATACCCAGTTCATCAGTCTGTGGAGGTTCTGGTTCTTCTGGTTCCTCTTTGATCTGTGGAGGTTCTGGTTCTTCTGGTTCCTCTTTGATCTGTGGAGGTTCTGGTTCTTCTGGTTCCTCTTTGATCTGTGGAGGTTCTGGTTCTTCCATCTCTAGACCATAGTTTGTTTCCTGTTCAAAGAGCTGCTCCTCTCTACAGTCATGGTGGTGTGGGAGCTCTGGAGGGACAAAAAGTACAGGATAAAAGGTCAGAAATGACTTCTACAGTTTCAACTTAAAAAAAAAAAAACAAAAAAAAAAACTGACGGGAGAAGTGAAATTTAAAACTTTCATTCAAAGTTCTACAATGATTTACACAATTGTTTTATGTGCACCTTTAGCTACTTAACAAAAGGTGGATTAAGGATTACTTTTTGTTGAAATGTCCCGACTGGTTCATGGATGTCGGACTGGGCTCGATTTGGTCAAATCGACCTGATCACCTTGTGATGTTTGGAGGGTTGCCAAGGAGGAGGAAAAGTATTGCATTCACACATTTTCTCCATTGGTTTGGCTCATTTCTACAAACAGAAACTACATTCTCAAAACAACAAGGACAAACCTCCAAACCACTTGTCACGGCTTCCCCTTACCAAGCCTTATAGCCACTGAGTGTGAGATCGGGTCCTGGTTTTGTATATTTGAGACGCTCAAAAGGTTGCACATACGCTCTGATCAAAAGTTACTTTTTGATGCATTTATTGCAGGGCAAAAAGACAGAGCTATCAGAGTGCAGCAGTAGGATCACAGTGACATGAGATCAACATAACTGAACTGTAAAAACTGGATATGGAAGAATGACATGCGGTCAACAAAAAATACGGCTACGCCCGAACCTGACTCTCCATCTGCGCCATAGGTGAGCGCACACCTTTACACACAGCCATTCTCACATGCACACGCCCACTCTAAGTGCAACCCCGCCTCTGCAACACACACACTAACCCTGAAACAAACAGTTCATCTACACCCCAATTCTGTCTCCTACACACCAGCCCCTAATTATTAGGTTCCACACAATAATTCACATTTCAAAATACATAATAGGAGACAAAAAAAAAAAAAAAAAAATCATAACATCTTCATATCTTAAAGGAATACTCCAACGACTTTCGACTTTGGGCCCACACACATTCCCTATCATGAATAAATTGAGACAAGCTCTGTTACATCCACGGCTCAATAAGGAGGAAGGAAGTAACATAAAGCCCAGATGTTAAAGGTGAAAGAGGTGTTTAATAAATAAAAAGGATTACATAACAAACTAAGGGATACCATAAGTCAAACTCAAACAAAATGAGGAAACAAGACTATTTCAAAGGTGATCCCTAACTAAACAACACAAAACCACTGGCTATCTTCCTAAAACTCAGTGCCAACACACGAGACACACCAGACGAGCGAGGAGTGACAGGTCACTGATCAGACACAGCCGCCCCAGAGTGATCCTCCCACCAGGTTTTTGAAGAGGAGGCTCCTCCCATGGCCACCAGTGACTGGAGGGTGGCATGCTCTCCCAGATGGTCTGGTGCCCCAGTAAATAATTCATTTATCACCTCCATGGACATCCTGAAGGAGAAGCAGAGGGAGAAACCATCCCACACACGCACGCGCACACACACGCACATGCACACACACACTACAAATACGGCAGCAGCCGTAACACCCCTCCCCTTAAAATAACAACCCCTGGTTGTTACCAAAAAAACAAATGCACGATCACAGCGGAGGTGTACTCTTTTTTTCAAAGTCTGGACCGGGCATCAGCCAAGATGTTTTCAGCTCTTGTGCCATATTGCCAGGTTAAACTCCTGCAGAATCAGGGCCCGGTGCATCAGCCGCTGGTGATAGGGGTACATGCAGGCAAGGAACCCGAGCGGGTCGTGATCAGTGAACACAGCAACCGGCCAGGGATTTGTTCCAACCTACACAGCAACCAACACTCCAGACACCAACTTGGACTCGACATGCACATAATGCACTGGTCGAAGAACATAACCCAGCTCGATTCCATGCAGCAACCGTCACTGTCAACGTCCAAAGGTTTAATTCCCGAATTAATCAGGCCAATACCTTTCGACTGCGGCACACTTTTTGACATCCACTCCTTGCGTTTTAGGGCGAGGCAATCAGCGATGACATGTCCAGCTTTGTGACAGTAGAAACACACACGCTCGTCTTTGCGCAAGTCTTGGGATTTTAACACACCACCAGTACTAATCGGGGAACCGTGAGGTTTTTCTACAGAAAAAGCATTCTTATGCGTGAGCACGTATTAATCTGCTAACACAGCAGCAGCAGCGAGCGAAATGGACTTTTGTTCATTCAGATGCACAACAGCACGATCCGGAATACAATTTTTAAAGTCCTCTAACAAGATAAGCTCTCGCAGGGATTCGAAATCAGTCACTTTAGATGCTGTTCTCCACTTATCAAACAAAACCCCTTTATCTTTAGCAAACTCACTGAAAGTCTGGCTCGGTGATTTTTCCCTGTTCCTAAACTTCTGCCGGTAAGCTTCAGGAACTAGCTCATAAGCGCGGAGGATGGCGGCTTTAACACTGTCATATTTTCAGGCTCTCCTCTACAGGAAGTGCCCCATTGCCCTCTCCTCCCCCGCTCATGAGTGTTAATGGAGTACATGTTGTTTGTAATTAAAATTGAGGGGCAGTAACCACACTGTGCTGCGAGCGAGGCCAAACGAGCAGTCCCACCTACCTGAACAGCCCCACCCCCGACATGGCGTGCCAAGTCCCCCAGATGTGTGTGTTGTATTTATTTGGACCAGACCTGAATCCAAACGAGAATCTGTGGAAAGAGCTGAAGACTGCTGTTCAAACGCTCTCCACCCAACTTCACTGAGCTCGAGCTGTTTTGCAATGAAGAATGGGCAAAAATTTCAGTCTCTCAATGTGCAAAACTGATAGAGACATACCCCAAGCGACTTGCAGCTGTAATTGCAGCAAAAGGAGGCGCTATAAAGCATTAACACAAGGGGGGGCGAATAATATTGCACGCCCCACTTTCCAGTTTATTTGTTTAAAGAGGTTAAAATTAGTGCTGGGCAACAATTAGATTTTTTAATCGTGATTAATCACATAATTTTTCTGCGATTAATTGCGATTAAAACCGAACTGTACGGTTCGCCCTGCACGGCTCAATTCGCCTTTATGAAGCGCGCTTTTTCGGTTTTACAATTAATTCATTTCTAACAGCTGCAGGACGCATTCACTGCCTGCTCTCCGGCTCTGCAGACAACCCCTCCTCCCCTCCTCACCCGACTCTGTACAAAATCCCGCCCCGCTAGTTAATATGCAATCACTCAAGCAGCTACTGTACAATGGGAGCCGAACACATGGCCGAGTGGGCGGAGTCTCTCGCTGAGGAGCGAAGCTGGGCTCACGTGTTAAGGCCTCAGTATACTCCCCCGTCGCCGCCACGGCGTTCCTACGCCGGCAACCCTACGCCGCTACTGAACATATCTTGCTCCTGCGTCAAGGGAACGCCCTCCTCTGCCAAGCCGCTAGCAGTCACAACAACAATGCGGCTTCCGTCGCTCCGGCTTTACCGAGACATAGATCTATACACATAGATTTCTAGACGTACGTATCTAGACACGCGTGCATTTACCGAACATATATCTGCATATATGACATATCTGGTGACACCGGGCTGTGGTGGAGGAGAGGCTGAGCAGACCGTGATGAAATATTGGTGAAACTAATGAGCTTTTGAACGATTAAAGCCGTTTGAGGAGCGGCTATGCACATAGCCCCGTCTGCTAACAGTGCTAACACTGCTAACAGTATAGGGATGTGCGCCGCTCAATTTTGGATCTAAATTTCTCCTGAAGCACTGTTCGGATCAGAAAAGCATTCCGGGTGAGTTCAACTTTATTCTATAAACAACGCGAAAGCGGACCAATCACAGCCCTCGACGTTCACGTCATCACGCGTCGAAACGACGCGAAGTCACAATTTTCGGGAGGCGCACATCAAGCCCCGACGTAGCCCGTCGTAGGGCTACGACGTCTACGTCGTAGGAACGACGTAGCGGCGACGGGGAGTATACTGAGGCCTTTACACTGAGACACAGAAGGAGAAAAACATAAAAAAAAGTTATGGCGAGCGGAGGGGCGAAGAGACCGGAGTCTGAAGAAGCACCGGCTTCCTTCAAATCTGCGGTATGGGGACATTTCGTTTTTCCTGTGGATTATAACGACGAGCGTTTACTGTCACCACGGCCCCAATCCAAGTTGTCTCTGACCTCGTCACCCCCGACCAACTCGGCCTCGACTCCCGATCAACTCAGTCCCAAGTAACTGAAAAAAATTACCGGTAAATTTGTCAGGTGCGCCGCTGCTGTGGAACCGGGACAAATCACACACAAGCCTGTCACATACCTGTCAATAAAAAAAGGGAAGGAGCGGGCTAAAATAGCGCAACAACCAACGAAAACAAGCATTGTTGTCACGTGAGTCTGCTAGAGGGTGAGCAGACGTCATATACGTAGATGCCCCTTTCACGCTGCTGTGTGCTGCAGAAGTGACCATAAATCGATCAGTTTTCAACTTCTGATCGAGTTTATTATAAACATCATACATGGAGGACACACAGACAAACAGAATGAAATGAATCTTAAACTCTTCAGATTTTTATTAAGAGAATTGGTTTAAGGATGTATATTGTACTTGATTGCTATTGATATTATGGTTGTATGATTCTGATAAGCATTATTGTGATATTGTACTGTTATATCTATTATCACATGTTATCACAGTAAAATATTGTTATATTTAAATTTTATAATTGCTATTATGACTATTATTGCCATTGTTATCTTTTAATCATCACAGTATTGCTGTTTCCATATTAATTATTATATTGTATTTTATTTTGATAACCTAACCGAACTCTGATAACATGTATAAGCCATATAATAGTAAAGACTAAGAGGCATTGTCATAATTTAGTTTTCTTAAACGCAAAATAAAAGGAATCTTTAGGAAAGTCAAATTTTTTTATTTTTTTTTAATGCAAAGCACGAACCGAAACTGAACCGAAACCGTAATCCCGAAACCGAGATACAAACCGAACCGTGGGCTAACTGAACCGTTGCACCCCTAATGTCCTCTGGGGTAAAAGGGAGATGTTATGTTTACTTCAGTGTAATGCTACTGAGAGGGTGCTGTGTGGTTGAGTTGAAGTTGAGAGTGGAGAAGAAGAGTGAATTTGGATTCATTCACATGTTTCCATACCTGTTCTGTGTCTGCGCTGACCATCAGCCTCCATCTCGTTCTGGACCACAGTTTCTTCAAACACGTTGAATATTTCCACAGCAGCAGCAGTTCGTCTCTGGCTGCTGAAGTCTCTCAAACAGTGGTGGGAATTGTCACTTTCACCATCAGGAACAGTCACCTCAACAAGCTCTTCCTCCTCTTTCATGTGTGGAGCTTCATGTTCCTCCTGCTCCACACTGGAGCTCATCTTCTGCTTACCAACGTGTTGCTGTGGATTCTCTGGAGGGAAACAAGACAAAAGTCACTGATGTGATGGAAGGGAAGATTTTACACTGATGGATGGATGAGACAGGACAGACTGCATTTAAAATACAAACATTTACAAACAAAAAAGACTGCTCATTTAAAACAAAACTGACAGCAGTGGGCTTTAAAGAATAAATGAGAAAACTGTCTGGATGCAGCATCAGCTTCGGAGTGAAGTGACAAAGGTGAACAAAAATTCAGCAGACGGACAGTGTTCCATGTAAACAGACTTTATTCTCACAAAAATAAAGCTGAGCCAGTTCCAGAAGATTTTCCAGAATGTCTCTATTATAAACACAAACCGTAGAGCTTGATTTATGCTTGACCCGTCTGTGAGGTTTGTGCAGCTTGATAAAACATGTAATTCTGGCAGGTACGACCCCACACACAGTCATTCTAAAGAGGCAAATTAATGTTTCACACACTTGTAAAACACACAATTCACACAATTTCATAAAAAAAAAAATGGTGAAGCTGAAGAGGAGGAGGACTGAAAACTCAATTTCAAAGAGACTAGAAACACTGAGGAGGAGAAAGCCACCAACAGGGAGACTGAAAACAAGATTTGGCTCTGCTGTTGCTGACATGCTGGAAAATATCCCACAACAGCAAAAAGAAGCAAACAAATTTAAAATTTACCAACTACTTCATGAGAATATTCAGCCAGATGGATTGTAGTTGATGTCTCATGTAGAAATCAAACATAGATGCAAGTATTTTTAATCCTTTCCTTGATCTTTTATTTTCTTTGTCACAGTTGATTGAGAACAAATGTTTCTGCTTCAAGAACGTTACTTGCATTAAAACAGTGTTGAATTTCTAATTCAGTGCAGTCCTGTATGTTCTTCTCTCCTCTTCAGCAGACATTTTCTAAGCTCATTCTCCTGTCAGGATACAAATTCCTGTGGTGTCAGGAAGAAGGACTTCAAGTCATTTCAAGCTAAACTTGCAGTCCCAGTTGCTCCTGCGTTGCTCAGACGGGGATACAGTCAGGTCGGCACCACTCCAAGTCGGCCCCGGCCAACTCGGCACCGCCCCGGGATACAGTCCCAGTTGCTATTACTATTGACGCACACTAGATGGCGGGCAAACAACATTTACAACAAAATACACGCTTTTGCAAATTACAATGTTTGTTAAAGAAAAGAATAATGACTGATAAACTAACAATGTTGATCAGAAATGAACAAATCAGCATAAGCATAATGCAATACAGGTATTATTTTGTGGTTAGGATGAAATACAACAAGTATGATCGAGTTCGTCATGCAGCTTCGGTCTTCCTAGGTTTCCACTGATTGGGTAAAAATAAATTAATTGTACTGGCTGACCAAACTTCAGGGGTGGAGAACATTACAATAAATTATAATGCAGGCGACTGGTTTGATCAGGCAGAGTTCGCGGATCACATGCTGGTCACATGATCTGGTCACATGACCAGACAGCCGCTGGCGCTGTGCGCCCGTAGCTAAGCTACTCGGTTCAAACAGGACGTCAACCATGAAGCTCCAGGTCCATTCTCCACCTCTAACCTGTCAGTCACCATAACCGCACATTTTGTCCTCCAGTCCCCTGCCTGCTACGTGAGGAGAAGCGGCGCTGCCGGCACGAAAAAAACTGCAAATCGTCGCGGCGCAGCCGGCATCGCTGCACTACGATTCCCAGAATGCCTTGGGACCGGTCACATGACCAGACAGCCGCTAAGCGCTGCGCGCTCGTAGCTGAGCTACTCGGTTCAGACTTCAAACATGTAGCTCCCAGGTACATTATCCACCATCGTGATTAAAAACAAAAGAGAGACACTTTTGGCCGAGTTGGTAAGCAGCTTACAGTCAAGTCGGCACCGACCAACTCGGCCACTCGAGAGCCCCCCCGCCCGCGAGGCCGACTTGGCTTGATGCCGAGTTGACTGTATCCCGGGGTGGTGCCGAGTTGGCCGGGGCCGACTTGGAGTGGTGCCGACCTGACTGTAAACCGCTCAGACGCTCAATGTGCAACAAGTTGTTGTGTCCTGCTATACCACCTCCCTCCACTAGTCTCCATTCACAGGATCACCCGCTGATGTTGAGCAGTAGAAGAAGAAGAGCTACTTCTTCTACTCTACTTTAGCACTGTGCTACACGTGTGTTTGCGATACACTGCCCCCTGCAGTTTGGGAGCAGACGTGCGACGAGGAACAAAGACACACACAGCTTCTCTCGTGCACGTTCCGCGCCTAACGTTCACGCACAAAGTAGAATCCAGCCTTAAAAGCTGCACAAACCACAGTAACGTTAGCATGTTAGCCCAGACTGAGTGGCAATAAATCACTTCTTCTGTTTTCAAACAGCTCAAGCACCGTTTCCACTCTTTCTGACACACATGCTGTTTAATGCTGAAGCTTTCTGCTTTCAAATCACTCCTGTTGTTTCACTTTGAACAAAAACTGCAGCTGCAGCCTCATTTCTGTCTGCTGGCTTCTAAACAAATGGAACAATCCTCCACCACTCACATTCATGTCTTCATTCACACTTTTACTAACCTGCTCTGTGAGACTTGATTGGAGGTTTCCACTTCTTACTGAACCACAGTTTGTTCACATTTCTCCAGCAGCAGCAGTTAGTCGTTGCTTGATAAACTCTCTCAAAGCCTGAACTGAACTCATTGTTGCTGCACGAGATGAAATATTTCCTCTGCGAGAAACGAGTCACACGACAACACAGCTTCAAACAGCCTCCAAAGCTGCTTCTTCTCTCACTGTTTCCGGAGGATCACAAACAGCGTTCAGCTTCATACTGACACCTAGTGGACACAGAGGGAACTGCAGCTTATCAGCCTCACCTCAAACAGTTGCAGCTCTTTTATGAATGGACTGTCCTGTGTGTTTTACAACTCTCAATTTAGTCATCATCGTGTGTGAGACACAAACATTTAATCAAATGCTTTGAATGAGAGACAATATCTGGAATTTCTCACCACAATTAAATTCTCCAGAAAGATGCCAGGAATCATTTGGGGAATCATAGCAAACTGATCACTGTCAAAGTTAGAAACGTATACAGAATGTAAAATTCATCTACAACATCATTCATTTATGATTTTATTTGTCTCTGAGTTTCTCATTCAAAGTGGTTCCCTGTTTACAGACATTTAACACATTTTACAACAAACCACCAGTGTTTTTCATAATTTGTCTGTCATGGTTCTCATTCAGCATCGTCTGTCAGGTCAGAGCTGCTCAGGATAGAAGCTTGATGGTAAAATAACAGACAGAGAAAGGAACAAGTGCTGGGAGATGAAGATCCAACCTGCTGCTCTCACATATGTCACTGTGACATGATAAGGAGGAGGGACTTCCTGTCCAAACAGAGAAACCTGGCTGTCACCATGAGAAACCACACACTTTGTCTTTATTTCTATATAAAGAATTTGTCTTTATTTCCCTGCAAACATCATCAAACCAATCAAGAATGAGTGGCTCAGTTTGCAGAAAAACAAATCCATCTGATCATCTCCTCTGCTGCAGTGTCTGACTCTGCTGTGTACTACTGTGCTGTGAGGCCCACAGTGACAGGAAACACACAACCTCTCTACAAAAACCTGACAGCTCCTCACTGAGGAGATTCTCCCATTATAAGTCATTTACGGTAAAACACTGTCGTGTAGTGATCATTAAAACTTTGACTTGGTCAGTAACTGTTAGACTGGTGAACAGACTTCAGAGTCCTTAAGTACACACACACACACACACACACACACACACACACACACACACACACACACACACACAGATCTGATGTAGAAGCTAAACTGAATCTCGCTGGTCGACTTGAAGTGAACAAAGATAATATCAAGACATATTTGGCCCCGCCCACTGAACTTCAGCTCATCTTCATTCTACTGCAGTGGAAGAACATTGTTGATCTGCTGTGTGTCTGCTTTGAATCCCTCCAAAGTCATGTTGCTTTCCCTCTTTGTGCTTCTGTCTCTCATTAGAGGTGAGTTTAAGAACGTCTCATTCAACCTGCTGTCTTCATAAAATGTCTCACTGACCAACAATCATTGTTTCATCTCACTGGATTTGTTCTTTGACATCAAGTTGTGAACAAACTGGTTGGAATCTCAGCTGCAGTCCAGCTGTTTGTGTCCACAGAGTAACAGTGTTCAGGGGACATTTCCCACTGTCTTCTCCTCTCAGCCTCATGGACAATGTTCATCTAAAGTCTTCATTCTCTCCACTTTTTCCAGGACGAACAGCTGCAGACACAATCTCGCCTGACCGACAAGAAGTCAGTGGAAGAGAAGAACAATCTGTCACACTCTCATGTAGCTATCAGACAGATAGAAATGATTCTGTACTTTTCTGGTACAAACATTATTCAGACCTTCAGGTTCCTCAGTTTATACTCTGGAAAGGATCAAAGTCAGACAGTCATAGACAGTATATTCCCGATGATCAATATGGATCCCAAACATCAGGCTCATCAACTACACTGAGCATTCCAAAGCTAACCCTGGCAGACACAGCTCTCTACTACTGTGCTGAGACACAGTGATCCAAAGTGTAGAAGAGGCTGAACAAAAAGCTGAACACAGATATGGGACTCCTCTTCAAAGAGGAGGGAAGTGGGATTCAGCACACAGCTTCATATCAGATGGATTCTGCTAATTCCTGTTTGATCAGAGTCACTGTGATTCCAGCTGCTCTTCAAACATTCTGCTCACTAATACAAGATAAGAGATGTTACAAGGTGTGGTACGGTGGCTCACTGGTTACAACTGTCCCCTCACACTACCAATCTTCCACTAATGAAACTTTCATTCTTTAGTTTCCATGTTCTTCCTGTTCTTTTTCCACAACAGGGACTCTGTCTGTTGCACTGCTGTGGTTGGAGGAGTTCCAGATCAGACTCTGAGAGGTGAAATTTCAAGAAACATCAATGTTCATTTAAAAATAAAGAACTTACACTGATGAAAAATATATTTAGTGATTTATTTACAGTTCCAAAGAGGTCATGACAATGCTCAAAATGTGAATAAAACAATATGAAATGTTTGAATTTCTCTAAAAATTCATTTTAATTTCATTCACAATATAACACACGAGGTAACAAAAAGGTTTGATTTCTTCACAATAAAATGTTTCAGAATTTCATGAAATTCGCTTCTTGTGATTTTGAACAAACCAATGTCTCAGAAAGACACAGAGAAAAACCAAAGATTGAAAATTAAATGGATTAACAAGCTGAAGGATTTCCACTGGATGCACTGTACTTGCAGCTTGACAAGGGATGGGGACCGAATTCGGTATTTTTATCAGTACTGACCAGATTTGGTCATGAGCGTAACAATGGCTGTCTTCGAAACCGCATACTTACCTACTACTCATACTAACTTATTGAGTATGCAGTGTGTTTACACTGGCAGTATGCGACTTTGAGTATGCGAGAAGTTCCTGGATGCATACTGCATTCGCCAGAAATGTTGAGTAGACATCGTGTGTTCACTACTCATACTGAAATTGCCCAAGATGCAACGCGACGGACAGCGGTTGCGCCAGACAGAGCTTGCGCCGCCTGGCGGCCGGCGGGTGTGGTGGGGGGGGGGGGGGGGGCTGGCCCCGCGATCTGGGTCCGGCCCCGGAGGGTGTGAGAAACTCTGAGCCACCAAAGCCCGACTGGGCCTGGAGGCTGGGCCGCCGGGTCGGGGGACCCGACTGCCACGGCCACGGCGCTGGGCGCCGTGCCGGGCGGGGGGGCCCCCGTGGCGGGTCCAGGGTTCGTGTGTGCTCTGCTTCTCTCCCTGCTTCTCTGACACCTCCGTGCTGGAGCCGCTCACCGCGGCTGGCTCACATTTCGCCGAATTCGTCCGAACAAAATCATAAACGGCTGGTATTCAGACAAATAAACGACACACTCGGGCTCTAAACCACCACTTTGTCGCCTAATTTTTAAAAAAATCTTGATGAAGTTGTACATTTGAAGAGTTTAGAGCTAAAGTGAAATCAGCTTTAGCAGGTTGATTTCGGCTCGGGGAGGAGTGCAATACATTGTGGGTTATTATGTAGTATGCTGTAGTGTAAACGCTTTGCATACTGTCTGATGGACTGAGTAAGCAGGATGCAGGATGGATAGTATGAGTATGGAAGGATGTAGAAGGCAGTATGCGGTTTCGAACACAGCCAATGTGTGACTCTTACATGGTTTGTGGCTGCATTAGTTGCATTGTCTATGGTGTGGACCAGGGGTGGACGAGGGGGTAAAAGTGGCCCGGGAGACATGGACAGACTGGCCCACTTCATGTGTGGTGTGGCAACCAACCAGCCAGCAACACAAGTTTCATGTTCCTGAGTTCTTCGCTGAAAAAAGAAGCAGTTTGGACCATAACTGTATAATAATAATTAACCTTAAGCTTTAAGTAGCTTACTGTAAAATAATTGCAGGCATATTATAATTTCTCCCATGCTACAGGTCAATAAAATCACACACTAGCAGACTGACAAACAACTTCTTCCCCTGGGCCATACACACTGCAAACACCCATGGATACAGAGGCAGACACTCATGAAGTCTCCAATAATCGCCCCAAGACTGATCACCCAAACGACCTCCTCGCACTATAAACAGCCTATGCCTTCATGCGGCACGATCACCACTCAAATGTTTAAACAGTTATTTATTCATTGTAAGTATAATTTATTATACTTGCCTATATACTATATTACTTGCCTTCTGTACTGTTTCTGTTTCTCCAAAATGTCTGTCTTGTTTTCCTGTTTTTGTCCTTTATGTTTGTCTCTAGTCTTCCTGTCCTTGATCTTTTTATTGAGGTGAATTGTAGCTCTACATGAGAACCCACTAAATTTTGTTGTTCCCGCCTGTGCAATGACAATAAAGGGTATTCTATTCTATTCTATTCTATTCTGTTCTGTTCTGTTCTGTTCTGTTCAATTCATTCAAATCATTTGATTAAATGTTTGTGTCTCACACATGATGATGACTGAATTGAGAGTTGTAAAACACACAGGACAGTCCATTCACAAAAGAGCTGCAACTGTTTGAGGTGAGGCTGATGACCTGCAGTTCCCTCTGTGTCCACTAAGCGTCAGTATGAAGCTGAACGCTGTTTGTGATCCTCCGGAAACAGTGAGAGAAGAAGCAGCTTTGGAGGCTGTTTGAAGCTGTGTTGTCGCGTGACTCGTTTCTCACAGAGGAAATATTTCATCTCGTGCAGCAACAATGAGTTCAGTTCAGGCTTTGAGAGAGTTTATCAAGCAACGACTAACTGCTGCTGCTGGAGAAATGTGAACAAACTGTGGTTCAGTAAGAAGTGGAAACCTCCAATCAAGTCTCACAGAACAGGTTAGTAAAAGTGTGAATGAAGACATGAATGTGAGTGGTGGAGGATTGTTCCATTTGTTTAGAAGCCAGCAGACAGAAATGAGGCTGCAGCTGCAGTTTTTGTTCAAAGTGAAACAACAGGAGTGATTTGAAAGCAGAAAGCTTCAGCATTAAACAGCATGTGTGTCAGAAAGAGTGGAAACGGTGCTTGAGCTGTTAGAAAACAGAAGAAGTGATTTATTGCCACTCAGTCTGGGCTAACATGCTAACGTTACTGTGGTTTGTGCAGCTTTTAAGGCTGGATTCTACTTTGTGCGTGAACGTGAGGCGCGGAACGTGCACAAGAAAAGGTGTGCGTCTTTGTTCCTCGTCGCGTGTCTGCTCCCAAACTGCAGGGGGCAGTGTATCGCAAACACACGTGTAGCACAGTGCTAAAGTAGAGTAGAGGAAGTAGCTCTTCTTCTTCTTCTACTGCTCAACATCAGCGGGTGATCCTGTGAATGGAGACTAGTGGAGGGAGGTGGTATAGCAGGACACAACAACTTGTTGCACATTGAGCGTCTGAGCAACGCACGAGCAACTGGGACTGCAAGTTTAGCTTGAAATGACTTGAAGTCCTTCTTCCTGACACCACAGGAATTTGTACCCTGACAGGAGAATGAGCTTAGAAAATGTCTGCTGAAGAGGAGAGAAGAACATACAGGACTGCACTGAATTAGAAAGTCAACACTGTTTTAATGCAAGTAACATTCTTGAACTAGAAAAAATAGTTTTGTCAAAGACTGTGACAAAGAAAATAAAATATAAAGAAAAGAAGGGAAGAATAACTTATATATGTGTTTAATTTCTACATGAGACATCAACTACAATTCATCTGGCTGAACATTCTCATAAAGTAGTTGGTACATTTTAAATTTTATTGCTTCCTTTTGTTGTTCGGGGATATTTTCCAGCATGTCAGCAACAGCAGAGCCAAATCTTGTGTTTTCAGTCTCCCTGTTGGTGGCTTTCTCCTTGTCTGTGTTTCTAGTAAATTTAAAATCAAGTCTCCTGTCCTCTTGCTCTGCAGCTCTGCTGTTTGTGATGAGCATTATGCATATTTTTCGGAAGAATTTGGAGGTGTGTGAAGAATAATTTTCCACTTGAGAACGGCCATGTGAGGAGCCATGGCTGCTAAAATTACACAATTTATCTGCATGAAGCTGCACAAACCTCACAGACACATCAAGCATAAATCAACCTTGACGGTTCATGCTTATAATAGAGACATTCTGGAAAATCTTCTGAAACTGGCTCAGGGTTATTAGCGTGAGAATAAAGTCTATTTACATGGAACTCTGTCCATCTCCTGAATTTTTGTTCACCTTCATCACTTCACTCTGAAGCTGATGCTGCGTCCAGACAGTTTTCTCATTTATTCGTTAAAGCCCACTGCTGTAACTTTTCTTGACTGAGGCAGACATCAGTGCTGAGATGCCTTCAAGGCATACAGGGGTAAAAGAGGTCCAAAGTACATGTAAAGGCGGTTCGACATGACCTAGACTGCACAAGGAAGGTGCTGGGTTTTTTTTCTTTAAAGCCCACTACTGTCAGTTTTCTTGAAATGAGCCGAGTTTTTGTTTGTAAATGTTTGTATTTTAAATGTAGTCTGTCCTGTCTCATCCTTCCATCAGTGTAAAATCTTCCCTTCCATCACATCAGTGACTTTGGTCTTGTTTCCCTCCAGAGAATCCACAGCAACACATTGGTCAGCAGAAGACAAGCTGCAGTATGGAGCAGGAGGAACATGAAGCTCCACACATGAAAGAGGAGGAAGAGTTTGTTGAGGTGACTGTTCCTGATGGTGAAAGTGACAATTCCCACCACTGTTTGAGAGACTTCAGCAGCCAGAGACGAACTGCTGCTGCTGTGGAAATATTCAGCGTGTTTGAAGAAACTGTGGTCCAGCACGAGATGGAGATTGATGGTCAGCGCAGACACAGAACAGGTATGGAAACATGTGAATGAATCCAGTCCACTCTTCTTCTCCACTCTCAACTGCAGTTCAACCACACAGCACCCCCTCAGCAGCATTACACTGAAGTAAACATAACATCTCCTTTTTTGCACCGAAGAAATAAGTAGACTAGAATTTGGCACTCAAAGACCGCAGACCTCCGCCACAGGTCAAATCAGTCACCAACAACAATAAGAACACCATATATAATAAAGCAGCATTGTGATTGGGGGTGTGATGGGAGCGAAGCGCTGCGGCGTGCAGCGTGCCCAATTATGTCAACGACTCCCCAATCTCTCAATGATAAAGAATCCTTGAAAGAATTCCTGGATCCATACAGTGATCTGGATCATCACCAAAATTTAATGGTTTCTAAGTTAGCCCAAGACCCACCTTTCCACAAAGTTTCATTGCACTCTGGGACTGCACGATTTTGACAAGAAAACCTAATTGTGACTTTTATGACCAATCATGCGATTGCGATTCGATTTACGATTTTCACATTTTATACTTTCAAATGCAGAAAATCGCTAAAATTATGGTAAAAAATAATTCTTGTTACTTTTACATGGTCTTGCTCAAGTTGACACATGATATTACACGTATTGTAAACCAACTTGACAAAGCTTCAGGCAGCGGCAGCCGAGACGCCACCGTGCGTGTCTGCATCACGTTTGGGAAAAAAAAGTGCATTGTTTTCATTAAATAAATAAAACATAATGAAAATCCAATGCTGTCCAAATTGTAATTGGTCTTGCTTTGCATGGTTCACAGAACATTATTTAGTTTAGTTTAGTTTAGTTTATTTGTTTCTTTCGTTTAAAACAACACAAAGACAAACAAAAAAGATGAAAATACATCAATGTCATCAATCGAGACACCAAACAAACGAAAGAAAAGGAGCAGAAAGAAGAACAATCTTATTATATCTGCCCCTTTACATACAGTATTTGAATAAATACAATTTAACAATACTCAAAAAGTCATATTCATTAAATAAAAAAAAAAATGTTTTCACCCGCAACAACTTAGTTTTCATTTACATATTTTTCTAGTGTGGAATTTTTTATATGTTTCTTAAATGTCATAATTGTTTTACACTCTGATTTCCTGTTTCAGAGCATTCCATAAGTTCACTCCTTTTACCACAATGTTTCTTTCTTTGATTTTGGTTCTGAATCTGGGTTTTTTGAACACGTCTATTCCTTTAGTGACAGTTTTCAACGTGAAATAAATGGAAATTAAAAGCCAGAACCGAAAATAGGCACCACTCAGAAACCAACTTCAACTAGCAAAAAAAAAAAAAAAAAACTCGCCAGCCTCGAAAGATTAGCCTTGTGAACCAGACCTGCCCACTCCTCCTCATCCACATTGGATTTGGATTTGGGCTTAGCCTGGATAGGAGTCCATAGAAACTTCTTGCAGGGGGCGTCGGTTACTCCTTTGACTGACAGCACACTTCAGCCAATCAGCGCTTCAAAACAAATACGTCATCAACATGTGTTCGCTTCTCTAAGGGTTAGCATTAGCACATTAGCTCTAGCTTCCCTACATGCAAAGACACGCGAAAACGTCTTTTCCTGTGAGAAACTCACCCAGCGCAGACTCTTGCTCTTGCTTGATTGTTGTAATACTTGGTATTTGGGCTATAACTTTACTTATTGCAGCTTTCAGACGATGGTTAAAGTCCGTAATCTCCGCTACGCGCAGCGGTAGCGTCACTTCCTGTTTAGCCACCGGAATTCGCCCAAAAAATTTGAAAACAAAAAGCGGCAACGCTGATTGACTGGGCCGTTCACGACCGACTGAAATCCCCTCCTATGGGCTCCTACCCAGACTGAGCTCAACTCCAAAATCCAAAGGCGGATGAGGAGTGGGCGGGGCTGGTTTACGAGGCAATCTTAAGATAAGGGGTAAAAAAAAAAAAAAAATACTACTTATTGTTGTTATATTCTTAAATCACACTCAGTTTAGTAATCCTACTCTGGGTCATCTTCCCTCAAATTCTTGGGCTGCAGCTTCATATTTTCATGGAGAAAGATGAGCGCATCGACATGCGCTGGATGAAGGCTGGAGCGCTGTCGGGTGATCGGGTGAGAGAGAGAACAACCTACGATTCGTCAACGTTTCTGTTAATTGTGTAGTGATGTTGGTATAAATGAGATGTTTCCTCTGGATCTGGCTGCTGCACGGTGACGTGCTTTTGCTCCACGCCGTTTTTTTCAAACCCAAAGTCAGTCCAAACAACTGAACTACAGTTCTTTTTTGAGACCAGCTGCTCCGCTCCCTCTTCTGTTGCCATCTCAGCCATTTTCACACCGAGAACGAGTCACACTGAAAACTTTTTGCTCCTCACGACACCGCAAATTACACGTGCAAAGTTTGTTGTTAGCAACCTGACGCTAGTTAGCTGCAGCGGTGCAGTGCATACATACTTGCTTTCTATTGTCATTTCTGATTGGCCGGTGGGCCGGAACGCGAGAGTCGAACGTTTTGATTGGCGGGTGGGTCTGTCACTCAAATGGCTCTAAAAACCTCAGCCCTGTGTGCTTGGGTTACCACAGTAGTTAAAGCTTCAATTTCGATGAGGTGTCGGTTAATCGTGCAGCCCTATTGCAATCCGTCCATAACTTTTTCTGTAATGTTGCTAACAGACCAACCAACCAACCAACAAGCAAACCAACCAAGCGACGTGATTACATAACCTCCTTCGTGGAGGTAATTACATGTAGCCTACAGTGCTATAAGTAAAGCTGGATTTTCACAGCTAACTTCTCGACTGCTCACTGTCCCCATCTTCCCTCTCTTGGCCTTGATCCTCACCCCCACTGGCTGTGCTCTTCCCCCTCCTGGCTGTGCTCCTCTGAAGTCGGTGTAGTGGCTGTTTGTCTTCAATATGGATGCACATGCTTAACCGTTTAACCGTTAACTGAAAACAGGAAGTTTGACCGATTAATACTATCGGGGTTTTTTTTCTGTTTTGTCTTTTTAAGCTCCAGCTGGAGCGGAGCTCTCCACAGAGTTGTGCGTCTTCGTGCACGCTGGCATTTATATTACAGATGTCAATGACGGCGCTGCAAATGACACCTTAAGTCACTGATTAATTCCCGTTGTCTTCATGTTGTACAGTAGGGGAGGGTGTGTATCTTTGTGCGCATTTGTGCATGTGGCACAAAACCGTGTTAAATTTACTATTATTATTTTTTATCTCCAGACACGCCGCGGGTAGTTTTGGGCTCATTCTGGGCTCAGCTTCGGCACTACAGACTGTTTATCTGGTCCTTTATTACAGATTATTTAGAGATTAAGCACATTAAACACATACATTGTCAGCACGTTATCATTTAATATAAAAGTTTATTTAGCCTTTTTTTTCTGTTTCTGAAGTGCGGGGGTGGCGCCGGAGCGATTAGATACTTACGCTTCTGTCGGCAGACCTTCTCCTCCCTCCAGACAGTCTGGTCTCTCTGTTCAAGAGTTGTACTCTCTCTCGGTGTCTCTGTGTGGAGCCATCAGGCTGTAGCTCCGTCTACCCTCACTTTTACCGTCATGTTTTGTTTGCTGTGGCGCTCTGGCGCATGCGTATACCGGCGCGACCTGCACGCAACGCAGTCACAAATTCTGGCTGCTATGTGGACGTCCGCGGATCGGTCCACGCGGACCCTAGCGGACAGGAATTCATGACGATTTTTACGTCACGCGGACCAATGTGCAACGCACACCCACGCGGACATGTGAAGCATGGACGGGTGGTTATTAACCGGTTATTAACCGGTTAAAGGGCGTCGGTTATCGGTCATAAAAAAAAATTTTTAAATGTGCGTCCCTAATGCTAACAGCTGGGAGCCAGCCACTGGATGCAGAGACACAAAAAAGTTATAGAGCTGGGAAGTATGACGTCACTGCCGCAAAGAGTCACGGGAAGGGCAGGCCGGCGCCTGGGCTGTTTGCATGTTACTATCAGCTAACAGCCGTGGAGTGTTTGCCGGTGGGATCTGAGCCTGAGGGATTATAACTCTGCTGCATTTTTTGGAATCGCTGGATTAATTTTCCACGGAGCTGCTGGGCTGGACAGGAGACGCAGCATTGACCAGAGGACCAGAGGACTGTGGATGTTGACAGGCTGTGAGAAATGATCTGCCGCTGGCCCATTCAGTCTTGCAGGGACGTGCGCCTCAGACTGTGGGGGCGAAACTTTGGACATTGAGTGGACATTGAGGAGCATTTGAGGTTAATTCATGACTTTCCGCGTTTTTCTGCGTTATTTTTTATTTTTTTTAAATTTTTTTTTTTGGGGGGGGGGGGCTTTTAATTGATTCTTCTTTTTTAAATACAAGTGACCAAAATATGTTTTCAGAGGCAAGTGATCAAAAAGCAAAGAAAAAAGTGTATGAAATAAAATATACATAATATGTAACATATATTTTCACACAGTTTTCACAGTGCAGAACGATGCAGCATGTTTACATTTATGCACGTTTATACACAAGCGGCATTTTCTGTTAAAGTTATTAGGAGGAGCGCTGCAGTGACGAGTGGCTGGTTTTCTGTTGGGGGGGTTTTCTGTTGGGGGGGTTTCTTTTTAAAATAAATATCGTGTTTGGACTCACTTTTATGTTTCTGGTCTGTTTGTTAATCAGCCCTGCTGTTAGGTGTTTATCCGCCGTGATTCACTTTGGAAAAGACAGGCGAGTCATTACAGACTGACCATCTGAAAAGATATAAGTGGAGAAGCTCTTGGTGTGTTAGAAGGAACTTTCTTCCGTGACGATTTATTTATTTATTTATTTATTTATCAGGGACAACATATATTGATCAAATCTCAGGCTTGAGATACCTTGAATAAATATAATAGCGATCCTTTTGCAGCGCAGAGAGCATTCAAAGGAAAAATAAACAGTTGATCTACAATCTTGTCAAAGGAGTCACTCAGATTAAGAGTTTAGATGTGTGTGTTGAAAGTTCGGCAGAACGCTGATGTCTTTTGTCCAGTCGGAGTGCGGCTCCACTCCATTCAGCTTTGTACTTTTTCTCATTCCCTTTCTTCGCCTTTTTCTACCAGTGTTTCTCTGTAGGGTCTTGCAGTGCTCTGTCTCGCTTTGTAGATATTTTTTTCTAGCATCCAGACGTCCTTCTGTTTTTTTTTTTTTTTTTTTTAAATCGCTGAATTTAGTAGTATGCTGTAATTACGTCATAGTCAGCTCCCAGGTGATAGCGTTCCATTTCATTGTTTACATTTCCCGGCCTGCCCCGTCCATCATGCATTGCGTGAAAGTCAGGTGGTCTTCCCACCTCTATTTTTGAGCTTGTCTCACTTTGTCAATGATAGGGAAAGAGGGAAAGGGCGTGGGCCCAAAATCGTTGGAGTATTCCTTTAAGATTTGAAGATGTTATGACTATTTTTTTGTCTCCTATTATGTATTTTGAAATGTGAATTATTGTGTGGAACCTAATAATTAGGGGCTGGTGTGTAGGAGACAGAATTGGGGTGTAGGTGCACTGTTTAAGTGTGTGTGTGTGTGTGTGTGTGTGTGTGTGTGTGTGTGTGTGTGTGTGTGTGTGTGTGTTGCAGAGGCGGGGTTGCACTTAGAGTGGGCGTGTGCATGTGAGAATGGCTGTGTGTAAAGGTGTGCGCTCACCTATGGCGCAGATGGAGAGTCAGGTTCGGGCGTAGCCGTATTTTTTTTTGTTGTTGACCGCATGTCATTCTTCCATATCCAATTTTACAGTTCCGTTATCTGGTTTTCATGTCACTGTGATCCTACTGCTGCGCTCTGATAGCTGTGTCTTTTTGCCCTGCAATAAATGCATCAAAAAGTAACTTTGGATCAGAGCGTATGTGCAACCTTTTGAGCGTCTCAAATATACGAAACCAGGACCCGATCTCACATTCTCAGTGGCTATAAGGCTTGGTAAGGGGAAGCCGTGACAAGTGGTTTGGAGGTTTGTCCTTGTTGTTTTGAGAATGTAGTTTCTGTTTGTAGAAATTAGTCAAACCAATTGAGAAAATGTGTGAATGCAATACTTGGCATACTCCTTTGCAACCCTCAAAACATCACAAGGTGATCAGGTCGATTTGGCCAAATCGACCCCAATCTGACATCCATGAACATTTCAACAAAAAGTAATCCTTAATCCACCTTTTGTTAAGTAGCTAAAGGTGCACATAAAGCAATTGTGTTTTAGAAATTTTAATGAATTTCACTTCTCGCACTTTTTTTTTTTAAGCTGAAACCGTAGAAGTCATTTCTGACCTTTTTTTGTCCCTCCAGAGCTCCCAGAGCACCATGAATGTAGAGAGGAGCAGCTCATTAAACAGGAAACAAACGACTGTCTAGAGCAGGAAGAACCAGAAACTGAATGGATCAAAGAGAAACCAGATGAACCAGCACCTCTTCAGATCAAAGAGGAACCAGAAGAACCAGAACCTCCACAGATCAAAGAGGAATCGGAACCTCCACAGATCAAAGAGGAACCAGAAGAACCAGAACCTCCACAGATCAAAGAGGAACCAGAAGAACCAGAACCTCCACAGACTGATGAACTGGGTATCAGCCAGGAGGCAGAGCAGCTTCCACTGAAGTTTGAAAGTATTGAGGAGCAAAGTTACCTGAGTGAACCAGAAGAAGCACCGGACACTAATCAGTTCCTCTTTCATGACTCTGAAGTCTATGATGTGAAGAAACATAATAACATAGAATCAAAGATAAATACAAAGGTAAAACAAATCGGCATATTTCATAGTGAGCGTGTGGAAAACTTTCTTCTGCTAGAGAAGCCGGCTGAATGTGAAAAGCTTCTTTGCGAGGAAACATCTGGTGAAACTGTCCCTAAAAAACGTCAGAACTTAGAAGCTGTTACTGATAAAAAGGAAGTTTGTAAAATCTGTGGTGAAAGTTACAACCGAAAGAATGATTTGTTGGTCCACGTGAAAACTCACACAGGTGAGAAGCCGTATTGTTGTGAAAGCTGTCACAAAAATTTCAGTAGAAAGAGTAACTTGTTGCGCCACATGAGAATTCACACAGGTGAGAAGCCGTATTCTTGTGAAACATGTGGAAAATGTTTCAGTGCACAGGGTAATTTGGTGTCCCATATGAAAATTCACACTGGGGAGAAGCTGTATAGTTGTGGAACTTGTGGGAAAAGTTTTTACAGACAACGTGATTTGAATCGCCACAGTAAGACTCACACAGGCGAGAAGCCGTTTTGTTGTGAAACATGTGCAAAAACCTTCAGTGACCGGTCTGGTTTACGAATACACATGAGAACTCATACAGGTGAGAAGCCGTATTGTTGTGAAACATGTGGAAAAACTTTCAGTAACCAGTCTGGTTTACGAATACACATGAGAACTCACACAGGTGAGAAGCCATATTCTTGTGAAACATGTGGAAAATGTTTCAGTGTACTTAGTAGTTTGGTGAACCACGTTAAAATTCACACAGGTGTGAAGGCATATTGCTGTGAAATATGTGAAAAATGTTTCCTTCGTCGGAATGACTTGTTGGTCCACATGACAACTCACACAGAGGAGAAGCCGTATTCTTGTGAATCATGTTCAAAAAGTTTCGGTTGTCGGAGTCTTTTGTTAGTCCACATGAGAACTCATACACGTGAGAAGCCGTATTCTTGTGAAACATGTGGGAAATGTTTCAGTCATCAAAGCAATAAGTTGGTTCACATGAGAACTCACACAGGTGAGAAGCCATATTCTTGTGAAACATGTGGGAAATGTTTCTGTTATCCGAGCAATAAGTTGGCCCACATGAGAACTCACACACACGAGAAGCCATATTCTTGTGAAACATGTGGAAAGTGTTTCAGTCGTCATCATCATAAATTGGCCCACATGAGAACTCACACAGGTGAGAAGCCATATTCTTGTGAAACATGTGGGAAAAGTTTCTTTCGATGTAGTGCTTTGGTGCTCCACATGAAGTCACACAGGTGAGAAGCTTTTGTGAAACGTGGGAAAACATTTACTAATCGTAGTTCATTGTGAAACCACATGAAATCTCACAAAGTAATCAAGTCATTAAAGACTCTGTAGAAGGTTTCTTTCAGGAAGTTCAGATTTAGCCCAAAATCACAAGGTATCCTCCAGTTTGATTTGATTTGAAAGCTTTAGTTCACACATGTAAAAGAAAAAACAAAACAAAAATAAGTATACAAGCAAAAATAGAAAACGAACATCCAATGATGTCAATAATGTCAATTAATATGACCGAGTCATCGCCATATGGGAATTTCGCATGACTGAAATGGAGTAGGAAGAAGAAAACTTATGTAATCCTCCCCCTTCACATTATCGCTTATCTTCTTGTACAAAAAACTAAATTTTTATTATCTTTATCATTCTATCAATCCATTAATTGTGGTGTCAACCGTTAGAACACACCCATCACTTAAACAACACCATGACAAACAATCCTGATGTTGTCTCGATTGTGAACCTTGCCAGAATCAACGCTTCATGTCTTTTGTTGAATTGGCATACATTTGATAATCTTTTGATCTCCACACAAGTCTCTGGATGTGCAGGGACTGTCTTGGTTGACGCGTCTCTGCAACATCGCGTGGCGGCCAGGGACGGTGCCTCTGGATTGGCAGACTGGGCTGGTGGTCCCCCTGTTTGAAAAGGGGGACCGGAGGATGTGCTTCAACAATTGGGGGTTGTCACACTCCTTAGCCTCCCGGGGAAAGTCTATTCCAGGGTACTGGAGAGGAGGATTCGACCGGTAGTCGAACCTCGGATTCAGGAGGAACAATGCGGTTTTCGTTGTGGTTGCGGAACACTGGACCAGCCCTGTGCACTCCATAGGGTGCTCGAGGGTTCGTGGGAGTTTGCCCGACCAGTTCGTATCTGTTTTGTGGACTTGGAGAAGGCGTTCAATCATGTCCCTTGTGCTGCCTTGTGGAGGCTGCTTTGGGAATACGGAGTCCGGGGCCCCTTGTTAAGGGCCGTCCAGTCTATATATGGCCGGAGTAGGAGTCTGGTCTGCATTGCTGGCAGTAAGTCGGACCTGTTCCCAGTGCTTGTTGGACTCTGGCAGGACTGCCCTTTGTCACCAGTTCTGTTCATAATCTTTATGGACAGAATTTCTCGGTGCAGCCAGGGGCCGAAGGGGGTCCAGTTCGGGGACCACAGGATTTCATCTTTGCTTTTTGCAGATGATGTTGTCCTATTGGCTTCATCTAACCAGGACTTACAGCATGGACTGGGGTGGTTTGCAGCTGAGTGTGAAGCTACAGGGATGAGGATCAGCACCTCCAAATCCAAGGCCATGGTACTCAACCGGAAGAAGGTGGTCTGCCCTCTCCAGGTCAGTGGAGAGACCCCAGCCCAGGTGGAGGAGTTTAAGTATCTCGGGGTCTTGTTCACGAGTGGGGGACAGATGGAGCGTGAGATTGACAGGCGGATCGGTGCAGTGTCTGTAGTGATGCGGTTGTTGTATCTGTCCATTGTGGTGAAGAGGGAGCTGAGCCAAAAGGCAACGTTCTTGATTTACCGGTCAAGCTACCCACCCTCTCCTATGGTCATGAGCTTTGGGTCATGACCGAAAGGACAAGATCCCGGATACAAGTGGCTGAAATGAGCTTCCTCCATAGGGTGGCTGGGCGCTCCCTTAGAGATAGGGTGAGGAGCTCAGTCACCAGGGAGGAGCTCGGAGTAGAGCCGCTGCTCCTCCACATTGAGGGGAGCCAGCTGAGGTGACTCGGGCCTCCTCCTTAGGATGCCCCCTGGATGCCTCCTTGGGGAGGTGTTCTGGGCATGTCCCACCGGGAGGAGACCCCGGGGAAGACCCAGGACACGCTGGAGAGAATATCGTTTCACGGTGGCCTGGGAATGCCTTGAGATCCTCCTGGAAGCTGGAGGAAGTGTCTGGGGACAGGGAAATCTGGGCATCTCTGTTTAGACTGCTACCCCTGCGACTCGGCCCCGGATAAGCGGTGGAAGATGGATGGACGTAATTTATTCCACAGTTTTACACCACAAATTGCAACAGAAACGTTTTAGAGATGTACGGACTTTATGAATGTTAAATTGAAACTCTCCTCTGAGATCATATCCTTAATTTCTGCTGCAAAAGATTTTCAGAATGTTATAAGGCAGTAAGTTATTTGTTTTGTAGAAGATTTGTATAATTTTAAGCTCGACAACATCCATATATTTTGAAACTTTTGATTTTGAGAAGGGTGAATTTGTATGTTCACACATTCAGCATTGTGCGCAAGTCATCCTCACCAGGCCCTAAAACACTAGAGTCATCTGCAAATAATGTAAATCTGAAAATATCAAGAACTTTACAGATGTCATTGGATAGACAGTTTGGGTCCCAACACTGAGCCCAGAGGGACTCCATACACACAATATACAAATGCTTAGGGTAACAGTCTCCCATCTTCACAAACGGTTTCCTGTCCTCCAAAACAGCTTATTACCCAGTTCAATACAACTCGTCTGACTCCATACTTCTCCAGTATATTGATGAATATTTCATGATTTATTGTATCAAATGTTTTTTTTTGTTGCGTTTTTTTTTTTTTTATTAAAACTTAAGCTGTGAGTTTTTTTGTTGTCTAAAAAATTTGTGATTTCCTTGATAAGTTCATTTAGAGCCATTGAAATTGACCGGTAAGTTCTAGAGAAACATACAGTAGTTTGGGTTCTAATCCATTAATATGCCATTACCATCTGTTTGAAAAGGTTTTTTTTTTTTTTTTCTGCTAGGTTTAATTCTGCGTGAACTTAGTTATCATTGATCTCAATTTGGAAAATTTTCCTGACTGGGAGCATTTCTAATAGTATTGATACAGTCCATATGCCTTTTATATTATTTTTATTATTTTCTAGTCTTTACCGGAGTGATGACCTAGTGGTAGAGCATCCGTCTCACAAACGAGAGGTCGTGGGTTCGCATCCTGACCGGGTCATACCAAAGACCTTAAAAACAGCACTTCTAGCCAGGTGCTCGGCATATATAGAACGGGGTAGAGGGTCAAACACACAGAGCTACCAGAGGTCTAACCCCCCCACTGCAGCTTTCACTATTCGTTGTAGTAGCTGTGTGGCCTGGGGTTACGGAATGGAGATAGGCACCGCCTAACGCACTCATGCATAGGGAGACTTTGACTTGACTTTCTAGTATTTTACTAAAATAGTCTTTCTTGCATGTTCTCAATGTTTTAGTTTAGTTTGTATTTCTTGGATTTTTTTTCTTCCTCAATGGTTCTACATTTTATAAATTCTCTATATCATGTATTGTTCTTTTTACGTGCATTTATCAATCCTTTTGTGATCCACTGACTGTCATGCCTTCTTTTTCTGCTGTATTGTTTGGTTGGACAGGTTCAGATTTGAGAAGATCAAAATTAAAATATCCACTGATGAACATAAATAACCTTCTGATTTGCTTTTGAGAAGTAGTCCTCAAGCCATTCATTGAAAAGTCGGTTGAGCTTGGTGCTCTATAAATGCAGCTCTCCATGTATGGAGGTAAATTTGTTTCTTTATTTTTCAATCGAAAAAAAGTTGCTCCAATTGCAAAACATGTTTTCAATCAAAGAAAACCCCATTTTCAATCAAAGAAAAAAAATATTTGAGACCCCCTAAAATTGCATAAAAACACGTTTTTTTCTTTGATAGAATTATTATTTTTTGGTTGAAAATACATTTTTTGATTGAAGTCATATTTTTGGATTTGAGCCTAATTATAGGTAGGACATTTGTTTCTTTATTCCTCAATGAAAACAGAAGCAGCCCCATCCTCAAAAAATATTTTCAATAAAAAAAAGGGTAACTTCAATAATATGAAAATGGTGAGAGCAAACAAGCATGTTGTCAGATATGGAGTCAAAAGTGATGCTCTTTCATGTCACTGCTGTGACCCACTCCATCCGACGCCTCTTCCTCAGTCTGCTCTCCGTAATTTCTTTTCCACTTGGGAAACTGGAAAAAAACGTAGATTGTCGTCTGTCCTGCTCCCATTCCATCGGCGTGACTGGTTGTGGTCGCCTTTCACGCAACAGGATCTTCCCGTTTTGAAGAAATAATGCCGCGCTCAGAATCGTGAATCACAGAAAGAAGCTCGCAAGCGAGACCTGGCACGGAAATGGCGGTTCAGTCCCTCAATGCAACAGTGTGATGTCAGCTGCAAAGGACCGAAATAGAAACTGACTTCCCCGCACACACAAGTAGCTAGCTTCCAGCTTCCAGCTTCTTCTGGGGAGATTCGTCATTGGTGTGGCCACCTGTCACTCAAACATGACCGACCAATGGGGAAGCATCCGCCCACTGCGGGACGTGTGTCAAAATGATTCAATCAAAAAACAGGCTTCAAAAGTTTTTTCACTTCGATCTGAAAAAAAAGGTGCTTGAATGTCAAAACAAAGTCGAAACACTACGAAATTTTTTTGTTTTGTTTTGATTGAAAATATGTTTTTTTGATTGAAGTTATATATTTGATTGAGTAATAAAGAAACGTCCTACTCATTTTATGGCTCAAATCCAAAAATATGACTTCAATCAGGAAATATATTTTCAATCAAATAAAAACTGAATTCAATCATGAAAAAATGTTAATCAAAGAAAAAAACGTGTTTGAATGCTTTTTTTTTAGTCTCAAATATTTTTTATGTTGGGAAAACGTTTTTTCTTTGAATTTTATTATTATTATTATTGAAGCGACCTTTTTTTTTAATTGAAAACATTTTTTGAGGTTGGGGCTGCTTTTGTTTTCATTGAAGAATAAGGAAACAAATGTCCTACTCATATGGCTCAAATCCAAAAATATGACTTCAATCAAAAAAAAAAATATTTTCAACAACAACAACTAAAAAATTCTATCAAAGAAAAACCGTGTTTATATGCAATTTTTTGGGGTCTCAAATTTTAAATTTTTTTTTCGTTTGAAAAAGTTTTTCTTTGATTGAAAACTTTTTTTTTTATTTTTTGATTGATTGAAGTGAAGTTTTTTCTGATTGAAAACATGTTTTGCGATTGGAGCAACTTTTTTCGATTGAAAAATAAAGAAACAACTTTACCTCCATAACCATGACATGTTTACTCTTTTCCAGAGATATTTCAACAGTGATTCACTCTAATATATTGTCCAGGACTGCTGACATGTTTTCCACCTCCTTAAATTCCAGATTCCGGTCAATGAACAAAGCCACACCACCTCCACTCTTGTTCTGTTTCTGTGAACCATTTCATACCTTCAATCACAAAATCACTGCCCTGTTCATTATTTAATCATGTTTCTGAGATTGCAATAATGTTAAAATGACATTTTAACTGGCCTAAAAGAGTTTTGTTTTCAAAGTTGGCGTTAAGGCTTCTGCTGTTGAGGTGAATTGTAGATAAATTGTTCACTGTATTGATGGTGTTATTGAACTGATCCAGAGTTTCATATTTACAATTTTCTTTTATATGAGAAAAAAAGTTATTATCTGGGTCAAAATCATTTCCTCTGGTGTGTGGATGGTGTTCAGTGAATTGAAATGTTTGAAGCTGTAGATCATTCTGTCTTACAAACTTATTGTGTTCAGGTGTGTTCAGGTTCTGGTGTGCGAGATGCCCTGAGAAGTGGAGAGTGTTTTCATACCTAATAGATCAGTAAACATTATTTTGTCGTGCTGCTGCGGGGATGGATAATGAGCTTGTCATGTCTGAGGTTTGCCATGGCTCCCTTTGCTCTAGTCGCTCTGAGTTCAGGCATCATTTCTTTCCTCCTCCTCCTCAGCGCATCTATGAAATCCTCATTTATGAACATTATAGAGCCTTTTATTCTCCTGGCATTTTGTCCTGGTACCTATTAAAAAAAAAAAAAACTTTGCTACCATGGGTCTGGGTCTGTGGCCTCCAGGCTTCCCTGTGCGGTGGCCTCTTTCCATTTCAGTGTCCTGTTGTAACTGAAGGTTTTCAGCTGGACTCTGCCCAGGTCTGACTTGCCGACTCCACTATTCCATCAAAGACCAGGTTGTTTCTCCTGGACTGGCCCTCCAGATAGTCCACTTGGTCTGTTACAGCCGTCAGACTGTCACACACTTTGAAAACATCTGATTGTATTGTATTGATTTGCTGTGTTCAGAATGTTTGGAATGTTCTGATTGAAGCTCATCCTCCTCTTTCAGGGTAAATTCCAGGCTTGTTTTCAGTTCCTGTACGTCCTTTGTGAGCCCCTCCAGTCTGGTGTTAGTGGAGTCCATGATGGTTTTTAAAGCCCTTAAAGTTTTTTTATGGCATCCGGTCGTCCATGGTACTTTGTATCTGTCATCTTTTGTCCAATCATTTGTGTTTGCTGCAGAATGTGGAGAAAATAGACTCGCTGTCAGATGACTTCACTCTGTTTTAGGTTTCAGGTGCATCAAGTAAAATGCATCCATAGGAAATACAGCCATTTATCAGAGTGGAGGTGAATGTTTCTTTCTGCTGCAGCAGCAGCAGCATTCCCACAGCATGATGCTGCCTCCACCGTGCTTCACAGTGGGGATGGTGTGTTCAGCTGATGTACAGTGATAGTTTTCCACCACTCACAGCATTTTGCAATTAGTCCAGAAAGTTGTGTTTTTTTCTCCTCGGACTAGAACCCCTTTCTCCACGTTTGCTGTGTCTCCAACATGACTGATGACAAACTGCAAGCAGGACTTCTTCTGCTTTGACTTTCAATGACTTTCTTCATGAATCTCTTCCACAATGGTCTGATTTGTGGAGTGCAGACTGATTGTTATCCTGTGGACAGAAAAGAGGTCAAAAATGGTAACGTTTCAAAAGTTTAATGACTGTGAAAGTATGACAAAGTTATAATGGTTCAAAGTTGAAGGAGTTAAAATGTCATTTGAAGATTTTTTCCATCGACTCCCATGTTTCAAATTAATTAATGGCACTTTCATGGCCGTGCAGTTATCAGCACTCTTGTCTTATGACACAGGTTCACTTCAGATCACATTTTAGAACCAAATGAATTCATTCACATGATTCCTGTGTTGCCACAGTGTGTGTCAGGAGACAAACCACAGCAGTGTGATGGAGTGGGGCTCCCTCTAATGGAGGATTGTGTTGTCTTTGCTCCAAAGGTTTGAGTCCACAGATTGTGTGTTTCCTGTCACTGTGGGCCTCACAGCACAGTAGTACACAGCAGAGTCAGACACTGCAGCAGAGGAGATGATCAGATGGATTTGTTTTTCTGTTACGTTGAACTTCAGTCCTGGAACTGGATTATTTATCACTGATCCTGATGCTGAGTGAGAGATGAGACACTGTGGAGGTTTTCCTGGATATTGTTGATACCAGAAGAAGTAATCCGAAGGTGAAAGCTTTTGGTACTCATAGAACAGAGAAACATTGCTGCCTGACAAACTGAGCTCTTCATTCTTGATTGGTTTGAGATCTTCACAGATGATGTCTGCAGAGAAACAAAGACAAATTGTGTTGGCTTTCTGGATATTTAAGATTGAAGCATCAGGGAATAAACGATGAGCTGTGAATCCAGCTGTCAGTGAATAGAAGAGGAAGAGAAGAATTGTAGACTTACCAGTGAATGTATGGAGGAGCAGCAGTGACACTAAAAGCATCATGTTCAACTAAAAGTGCTCAGTGATCCTCAAAGTAAACTTTGTGTGTGTGTTCTTTTCTTGTTTTCAACTTTTTTCATTTTATTTGTTCTAGATTGTATGAGTTGGTTTATGTCACGGTGCGAGGAGGAAGGACCCACACGCTGGCAGCCAGGCGGAGTTCAAACAGTCTTTTATTGTGGGTGACAGGAACGGGAATGCAGGGATACCGGAACACAGGACTCAGGAAGGCAGGATACAGGATGTAGGATACTTGCAATTAATTGCGTTTTGAACCTGTAATTCCCTTCAAGCCCACATGAGGGCGCGCTTGACGCCAAACGTCTTTGACACACATGCGGTAACACAGAAGAAGCTAGCGTCTGACGACAACAACAAGACAGACGAAGCTGGCAGATGAAGGCGACAAGACGGAGTTCGGTATGGAACCACTTTAAGTTGGGTAATGACGACAAAGACGCCAAATGCACAATCTATACTGGAAGTATTTTAAAGTACAACTCCTCCACAACTTCGCTAAATTGTCACCTCAATACGTCACATTCAGCCGTGCTGCGAGGAGTGAGGAACTCTCAGCCTACAATCACTGCAGCGTTGGGACGACGAGTGCTCATATATTGAAAAAAATTTAGATAAGTCTCACGCTTTGCAATGAGGACCACCATAGCATGGATGTTTCCGTTTTGTTTATGGGCACATCCGTTATTGTCAGGGATGCTGAACAGAGCTCCTCAGAGCTGCTCTGATGTCTCCGCCTGATCATCTCCATATCCACAACTCTCGTTCTTTCCTTACAGCTGCTCTTCTGCTGCCTGGAGCCTTTTTAAAAACACAGCCCATCTCTTCTTTGCAAAGAAACAAAAAGAAAGAATACGAGTCCTACAACAACCTCCATGTTTTGCGAATTCTGGCGCATTTGCCGGCACGTAATGACATCACATTCTGCGTCGTAACGTGACCGTTCATCACCCCACCTACATTAAAACCGTAACTCCGCAACATGGAAGTGCAACACTGATTTGTGCCTGGTACGCTTTTACCAACCCGACCTGTACCGACACCAGCTGCGCAGTGGAAACGAGGCTTTTGTGGTAGCATTGTAATTGGTACATCATGGTAGTTGTACTCTCTGCAGTATACGGCGAACTGTAGCGGCATATTTTGCACACGGTTCTGGTTTTTATCCGCAGTCTTCTCTCCGTCCTCTCATTACTTACATAGGAAGCCAAAATATGTCCACACAACCAATTTATTTGACAAAGGAGCATCAGCAAATTCAGCTTCTTCTTCCTCCATTTTGAAGCCAGTGTTTTGCTACGGTAGGCGAGGAGGGTCAAAAATCATCACTCAGTAGTGTGTGGCACCCTTTCGCATTTTTTTTCTGCAATTATTTTGTGTGTCTTTGAATTGTATTTCGTCTTTTATTTTGTTACACCCCTAGTATAAATCTGTTATGCATTGTAATGTAATCTTATTTACCGGCTGCGCCGTATTGTAATTTATTTGATTTGGTTTTTTTTTGTTGTTGTTTTTAAAGGACCATAGTGAAAACAAGCCCCTGGCTTTCCTGTGTTATCCTTTGCAATCAGTTTGAATTAATTTTATTTTTATTCTGTTTTCATGTTGTGTTAATGTATTATTGACAAAATTATCAAGTTTTTTATAATCAAGTTTGAAATTTGAACATATATTTAATGAATGATGGGATGGTAATGATCATTCTCAGTTCAAAAAATTTAAGTCCAGGGTTCTGCCTTCATTTCATTTTGCACCATCACATCGAAAAATGTCAGAAAGGCTGCTATTACAACCTGCAAAGTTCAGGAAAATTGAATGAACTATCTTTTTAATTGTCTTTATTTTCAGTAGCACATACACTATCGGTCAAAAGTTTTAGAACACCCCAATTTTTCCAGTGTTTTTACTGAATATTATGTCGTTTGATATCTCATTGCACTCAGACATCAAAGCACAGAACAAATAAGCAATTTGAGTCAAAAAAGAAATTATGGAATCAATTTATAGACCAAAATATATTCTAAACTGTTGACTCATCAAAGTACCCACCTTTGGCAGATATAACAGCTGAACACATACGTGGCATTCTTTCTACAATAGTTATCAAATATTCTTCAGAAAGTTCTTCCCATGTCTGTTGCAGAAGTTCCCATAAATGTGTGGCACTTGTGGGTTGCTTTGCTTTCACTCTTCTGTCCATTTCATCCCAAACCAGCTCAATGGTAGCCTCGTAAACCAGCCCTGCCCACTCCTCATCCACATTTGGATTTTGGAGCTGGGGTGGGTCTGGGGACAAGCCAATACAAACTTCGTGCAGGGGGCGTTGGTTACTCCTTTGACTGACAACGCACTTCAGCCAATCAGCGCTTCAAAACAAATACGTCATCAAAATGCGTAAGAGTTAGCTTTAGCTCTTTAGCTCTAGCTTCTCTACACGCAAAGACACGCAAAAACGTCTTTTTCTGTTAGAAACTCACCAGGCGCAGACTCTTGCTCTTGATTGATTGTTGTAATACTTGGTATTTTGGCTGTAACTTTACTTATCACAGCTTTCAGATGATGGTTAAACTCCGTAATCTCCGCTACACTCAGTGATGACGTCACTTCCGGTTTAGCCGCCGGAATTTGCCAAAAAATTTGAAAACAAAAAGCGGCAACGCTGATTGGCTCGGCCGTTTCATGGCCGAGTCGCATTCTCTTTCTATTGGCTTGTCCCCAGACCCACCCCAGCTCCAAAATCCACTTCCTCCTCCATGTTTGGCAGTTGAAGCCACCACTGTGGAAGCATCCTTTCACCTACTCTACGCCATACAAAGATGCTGCGCGATGAACCGAAGATTTCCAATTTTGATTCATCAGTCCATAATACCTTTTTCCAGTCTTTAGTAGTCCAATGGCAGAGTTTCTTGGCCCAGGGAAGCCTCTTTGTCCTATTCTGAAGAAGATTTTGCTCTCAACATTGAGCAAGGAGATAACGCGGAACTGGTCGATGTTCTCGGACTTCTCGTCCTTCGGTATGTACATCCCATCTGCATACCTCCATGAATGAGCTATCTTCCCTCTCCTCCAAATTACCTTCAGAGCCTTCCAAAGCCGATGTCTAAGCTTTGGGCTTTTTTTATGGACCTTATACGGAACTCTGCTTGGGCCTGGGGCTGAGTTTGCCCGTGGCCTCCGCACCACTTCCTCTACTTCACTACGGCAGGGCTCCTTGAGTTTGAACTCTGATGTGGGCTCTGGTGGTACTGCCAGTGCATCACATGGACCCAGCGGATGCTCTCTGATAGGGTCACTGTACATGGCCTTGAGGTGCTCGTTGATGGCATCCTTGGAGCAGGTAAGGCGGCCAGACCTCTTTTGGCCAAGAAGCTGCTTGGTCAACTTGAAGGGATTGGCCAGGAAAGCACTTCTCTTCCTGGCCCGCTCCCTCCGCCTCCTCCTGTGAAACTCTGCCCTCCGCAAGGTCAAGAGTTGTTTCCTTAGAGTTGCTCTCAGATTTGCTAGGCCAGCTCTCTCAACTTCCCCTGCTGACCTGAACCGCCTCTTTAGCAGCTTAAGCTCTTTCCTGAGATCCTGGATCTTTCTTACTCTGTGGTTAGGAGCATTAGCTGATGGCATGGGCTTGGGAGCCTCAGTTCCGAAACGCTCAGCCGCGATATTTACAATGAGGGTGGCCATTGTTTCCAGTCGACGGTCGACGTCCCCTTTGGCTGTCACTCCCAAGACACGATCTACATCCTCATCGAACTGCTGTCACTCGGATCTCTTTGAGGATTGGGGCCACTGGATCCTCTGCCTGTTGTCTTGGTTGAAGTTCGCTGGTTTTGGAGGCTATGTGGGTTGCCTAAAGATGATGCTGTTTCTTGGGGGCTTAGCATGGCATTCGAACTGTTGACAGTGATTGTAGGCAACACTAGGAGGCTCTGGGCACTATGGGTTGCCTCCAGGCCGAGCTCCTCCTGCGTTTGACCAGAACTTCTGTGCATTGTCGTCGTTGCCACTGACAAACATTTCATCCTGCCCTGCCCTGTGAGCCGCCTATCACACAAACTATTGACTCTCAGAGACTTGTCCTCTGATTTAGTTGTGGCTTTGGGTCTGCCAGGCCTCTTCCTGTCAAAGTTTGCCCCAGTTTCTGACTTCCTTTTGATGGTGAAGGAAACTATACTAACTGACGTCTTGACTTTCTTTGCAATTTCTCTGTAGGAAAGACTTACATTTTTCAGTGTTATGATGGTCTGTCTCTCTTCCACTGTTAATTGCCTTTTTCTTGCCATTTCTGTAGCAACACACTACTGTCTGCAGTACAATACTGTTCAACTGATGCTGACGAGGGTATGGTAGCACATTGTGTTCAAACACTGCTTTTATGCTGACAGAGGGGCTTGTTAGTAATAAAGCAAACTTGGAACACCTGTGGGAATTAGTAGCACCAGCTTTTTAAGGCTAGGTCACCCTCCGTTGCTGCAGGACACCCATTTTGTGTTATTGTTCTGAAATGTACTCTGTTTTTCAGTTTTGGATAACCTTACTTTTTATTTTACCCTCTGGTAGTTCACCACTTACCGTTGTATCATTTCAAGCGACTGGTTGGACTTGAGTGACTTGAATTGCAATAAATAACTGGAAAAATTGGGGTGTTCTAAAACCTTTGACCGGTAGTGTACCTGAAACACTTGAAGCTGGAAGCTAATGATGGTTAAAAAAAAAACAACCACAGGCTGCGAGTTACTGCTGATCCGATGAGCCGAAGAATGGCAAAAATAATTGGTGACTTGTTGATGATCAAAATAATCATTTATGGCAGTCCTGTTCTTATTATCCTGTACTTTTTGTCCCTCCAGATCTCCCACAGAACCATGACTGCAGAGAGGAGCAGCTCTTTAAACAGGAAACAAGCTGCTGTCAAGAGCAGGGAGAACCAGAACCTCCACAGATCAAAGAGGAACCAGAAGAACCAGAATGTCCACAGATTAAAGAAGAACCAGAATCTCCACATATCAAAGAGGAACCAGAAGAACCAGAATGTCCACAGATTAAAGAAGAACCAGAAAAACCAGAACCTCCACAGCTCAAAGAGGAACCAGAAGAACCAGAACCTCCACAGATCAAAGAGGAACCAGAAGAACCAGAACCTCCACAGCTCAAAGAGGAACCAGAAGAACCAGAACCTCCACAGCTCAAAGAGGAACCAGAACCTTCACAGATTGGGGAGAACAATGAACTGGGTATCAGCCAGGAGGCAGAGCAGCTTCCACTGAAGTTTGAAAGTACTGAGGAGCAAAGTTACCTGATTGAACAAGAAGTAAGGGACAGTAATCAGTTCCTCTTTCATGACTCTGAAGTCCATGATGTGAAGAAACATAATGACTTAGAATCAATGATGAATACAAAGCTTAAAAAACAATCCAACATATTTCATAGTGAGCGTCTGGAAAACTTTCCTGTATCAGAGAAGCAGGCTGAAAGTGAAAAGCTTCTTTGTGAGGAAACATCTGCTGAAACTGTCCGTAAAAAATGTCACAACTTAGAAACTGTTACTGATATGAAGAAAGTGTGTGAAATCTGTGGTGCAAGTTACAACCGAACGAATGATTTGTTAGTGCACATGGGAATTCACTCTGGTGAGAAGCTGTATTCCTGTGGAACATGTGGAAAATGTTGTCGTCGTCGGAGTAATTTGTTGCGCCACTTGAGAACTCACACAGGTGAGAAGCCGTATTCTTGTGAATCATGTGGAAAAAGTTTCCGTGACCAGTCTTGTTTAAAAATACACATGAAAACTCACACAGGTGAGAAGCCATATTTTTGTGAAAAATGTGGGAAATGTTTCAGTCGTCGGAGTGATTTATTGATCCACATGAAAACTCACACAGGTGAGAAGCCGTATTGTTGTGAAAAATGTGGGAAATGTTTCATTCGTCGTGCTGATTTATTGACCCACATGAGAACTCACACAGGTGAGAAGCCATATTCTTGTGTAATATGTGGGAAAAGTTTCAGTCAGCAGTCTCATAAGTGGGCCCACATGAGAACCCATACAGGTGAGAAGCCATATTCTTGTGAAACATGTGGAAAATGTTTCAGCAGACAGAGTCATAAGTTGCTCCACATGAGAACTCGCCCAGGTGAGAAGCCGTATTCTTGTGAAAAATGTGAAAAATGTTTCTGCTGTCGGAGTGACATGTTGCGCCACATGAACTCACACAGGTGAGAAGCCATATTCTTGTGAAAGATGTGGGAAACGATTTGCTCATCATTGTTCATTGTCCTGCCATATTATATCTCAAAGAATTCAAGTCATGAAAGACACTTTATGAGGTTTCATTCCTGAAGTTTAGCTGGAGCCAAAAATCACAATGGATTATCCGGTTCAAAGGAAAATCCAGTCTCACTCCAAATTTTGTTTTACCTGTTAGTTCACAGCATATGTATATATATATATATATATATATATATATATATGTGTGTGTGTGTGTGTGTGTGTGTGTGTGTATATATGTGTGTGTATGTATATATATATATATATATATATATATATATATATGTGTGTGTGTGTGTGTGTAGTCATTTCACAAAACACCTCAAAATTAGTTACATTTCTACATTTAATCTGACCAGTCTTTCCTATGGGCAAACCTGAGATCAAGTGACTGTCGTCCGTCTGCTGGACTCCAGTGAAAAACATGGCCGGCATTGGAAATTTCTGTATTTTAGGATAGTTTGTGGCGTTGGCTTCATTTTGATGACTTTTCCTTCCATTTGGTTTATGTACATGAGCCGTAGTTTATTTGTTTTGACATTATTTCAGTTCGACCAACAGAACTCTGGCAATGCTATGATTTTTTTGTTGCTAGGATGGTTACTATGGACGCCTTTGAAACCAGTAGGAAGATGATTTTGCATCACGGGCTGAAGTCCATTTTACAGTCGATGCAGAGTGGATCTGGAGCTCCACAGGTTTGCCATTACCACCAAATGCAAACGCATTGCAGAGTGGAAGTTGGAATTTGGGACTGGCATCTGGTCGTCTGTAGCATAATGAATCCGTCATCTTCCGTCCAATCCTTTGCGTGTTGGTGATGATAAAACCCTGCACTGTGCAGTCCGGTAATTCCCAGATAACGGAAACCCAGGTCAGAGGATTGACAGACAGTACACCTATTGTTTAAACTGCCTTATGGTGTGAAGGTGTGCAAATATTTCAACTTGTGGAGTGGCCTGATAAGCTAAGTAATTGTAAGTTCTGCAGTGAAACAGGAAGGTCTGGTATCTGTCTGCTCCAGTCGTAAAATCCAAGGAAGAAGTGTAAGAAAACAGTCCTCCTTAACTAGGCAAGGAAGGTATAAGATTCCTTGTCTGTAATCGATCAGGGCCATTCTGCCTGGGGTTCTGACTTAGACATGATCATGCAGGGCTGGTAGTCCAGGACGTTCTGTTTTTTGATTTTGTTGCTAGAATGAGACCTTCTCCTTTGTCTGATCATCTTCTTCAATTGAGTAAAAGAACTTGTGCGGAGACAATGGTACAGAGAAACCTTACAATTTTAATGTTTATCAAATTTGACAACCGTTTCTTAATTATCTTCCTGATGACCTTCTTGGCCTACTACAAAAGGGATGTTCTTCCTTTGTTTTTAAAAGTAAATGATGAGAAATGTATTGATATGGTGCCGTGTATCTTGTATCAGAGTGAGGGAAGGGAAGAAGTATAGACGATAAGAATGTATTTCATGTAATGTCATGACAATGTGCGCTGACTATTATCTCTGTTTTTCCTTATTGCAATCTGTTTATGTGATTGGGGGGATCTTGTGCTGACTGGTTTCTTATTTGTTTTGTTTTTTGGAAAATTTAGTAAAATATTGTTAAAAAAAAAGTTCAATAATGATTCTGACATTTCCAACACAATGAATTATTCATACAACCTAATCTATTCATTCTCACAGGTGTCCAAAAATATCTTTGTATTATCTTATAGTGGGTGAATTTGCCTTTACATTCCCTCAAAAAATTTCCACATTGTGAAATTATTTTCACCCATTCCTCATTCTCAAAAACAACCTCAATGTCCTTTTCCAGTAAAATCTTCAGATGATTTAGCTCAGTACTGAGTGTAAAGTTCATTCTCCTGTAGAATATTGATGCTCTGTGTTGGTGAGGTGGCAGAACAAAATACTCCAGAACATGGTTCTCTTCTGTTTTCCACTCTAGTGATCTGACACAATTCCTTATTTAATAATAATAATAATAATGCATTGGTTTTATATAGCGCTTTTCAGGACACTCAAAGACGCTTTACATTGTATTATTCATTCACACCATACTGGGTGGTGGTAAGCTACTACTGTAGCCACAGCTGCCCTGGGGCAGACTGACGGAAGCGAGGCTGCCAATCTGCGCCATCGGCCCCTCCGACCACCACCAACCATTCACTCTCACAACTTTCATACTAGGCAACGTGGGTGAAGTGTCTTGCCCAAAAACACAACAACAGTTTTACGCCTGTGGGAGCGGGGATCGAATCGCCAACCTTCCAGTTATAAGACGACCTGCTCTACCAACTGAGCTACTGTCTGTAAATATTTCCAGAAAGGTTGATGGAAGAGATTGTAGAACAAATGCTTCATTGTATACATCTTCTTGAACTGGAGCGAGGACATCTATAAATTGTTTTGAATATTCTACAGGGAAACCTAGTTCAACGTATTTCTGCTTCTGTCACTGGGCCGTCGAACAACTTTGCCTGGTCAAAGGACAACTTCGGCAGGTCTACACTATTAAAGAAGTTTCTCAGTGTTTCAGAATCAGGGTATACATCAGGAGTATAAAGTGCCTCGTAGTATTTTTGTAGTACTTCATTAATTTGTTTAGTATCAGTCACTATTACATTCCCTTTTGTAATTGAAATGTATGAAATTACATTAGTTATGTTGCTTTAACTGTTTGGCCATGCGCTTGCCTGTTTTTTCCCCTTCCTCATAAAGGGTGGTCCCTAACCTGAACAGGGCAGATTCTTCTCTTTTGTTGTACATTTCTTGAAGTTCAAATTTAAGTTTACAAATATTTTGATATAACTGGTTTGAGAAATTTTCTGCTAGTTCTTTTTCCTGTGTCCTAATTTTAGTTTCCAATTCCTTGATCTGATTCATTTCCTCCCTTTTTCTTTTAGATGCATATGCTATGATTTTCCCCCGAATATAAGCTTTAGATGCTTCCCATTGTGTTGATCTCCTATCTGTGCCGCCTGTATTTAATTAAAAAAATGACTGAAATTTGCCCCTCCGCCTCCTTCACTCGTACCTGTAGACCATTGACCGTGTGTTTCAGCTCGGTGGTGGTTTCCCTAATAGTCACAACATCAGCAGCTACTTCTGTCAGCTTTGCACTCACTTTGGTTATTTCGAAAAAAACTTTTTCCATACTTATTTTCTGCTCAGCAACATCTTCCTCGTTAGCAGCTAGCTTGTTTTGAGTAGCCATGCGGCTCGTCTCCTTGAAATATTTCAATGTTGTTGACATCTTTTACTGCCAGAAGAGTGATCCAGGTGTTAAATGTTTTGGGAATCAAGTCACTTAATATTCTTCTCACGACAGGTAGGTGAAGAAAGATTTAATCCATTAAATAGGTAGCGAGTGGTCTGAGCTCCTCCACAGTGCTGCCATCTTGCCCGGTGTACCCACGTGACTCCCTACATTTCTAACTTTTATTCAGTCCAAGAGGGAAATCTGTGTCTTGTTTCACAGAACTTCACTAAAGAGTCAAACATCCTCTTTGGTCAGAGTGGCCGGACACCTTAATCAATTCTTTCAAGATTTTCAACCTCAGTTTTTCCACTTTTGACTGTAGTTCTCTTTTGGTGAGGATTTTTCTCATTTAACCAACATAAATCGAAGTATTAATTGTATATGTCCAGTCAAAACATGAAATAGGAAAAATGTTTGTAGATTATTAGGTTAACAAATTTAGATTTGTTGAGACTTGTGACACAGATTCACTTCAGATCACTTTTTAGAACCAATTAATTTAGAACACTTGGAAATGTAAAAATATTCACAGAATTTTTTTCCACCACAGTGTGTCAGGAGACGAACCAGAGCAGTGTGATAGAGTGGGGCTCCCTCTAGTGGAGGATTGTGTTGTCTTTGCTCCAAAAGTTTTTCTTGTTTGTACCAGAACAAATATGGATTTTAACTAATGGTCTCAACAGTGCAATTCAATATAACCGAGTCTCCTTCAGCAGCAGGAACATCTCCTGATGGCTGAAACACTTTGTCTTCTCCTTTACACTCTGGAGAAGAAGAGAACATGCAGAGAATAAATGAATCAATTGACAATTGAATCGTCCTTCATGTAGAGCTCAGTGATGTGTTCAAGTGTTTGAAGAGGAAACATGTTGAGTTTTGTATCTTACCAAAGAAAAGCGCAGCAAGAAGAATCCACAGTCAATGTTCCATGTGTCCAACAAGGTTTCAGTCAACAGGAGAAAGTAGCTGATGTTCAGCACTCAGTGTGACAATAGTTGTCTTCACAGCAGCTCTTCTTATTGACACAATGGTTGAACTCAGTGCAGAAGTAGTGCAGCTGCTGGATAATGTGGCCCTCTAGTGGAGCTCCAAGGCTGACTTGAACAGTGTGAAAAAAGTCTTCCAGCAGCTTGTCAGAGAGTCACTGACAGACTTTTAGCAGCACAAATTGTATTTCTCCAAGTTCATCATTTATTTAAAATTCAATATGAAACACCTGTTCAGTGTCCAAAGTAAGAAGCTCAACTCAAATCAAACTGTGTAAATATGTGAAATAAAATTCAGCTGAGAGTCAAAAATCACACCGAGGGTTTTATCAGATTGTACTGGTTTAAAATCTTGCAGTTTTGGTAAAAGTTTCTGTCTCTGGCCTTTTCCCATCAATCTGAGAAAACTCTTCTCTTGTGTCTGTTATTGGATGGTGGTGGTTCATGATCTTTTCATTGTCGAATTATTCAGTTATTTGTCAAAAGACAAACACAAGGTGCTTCACACAATACCACTCAGTTTAATTTAAAAGTGTTTCATCAAATACATGAATTGAATAGTGACAGTGAAGAAATGAATGAAGCTTTTTTCTTCCTTCTGGATGTTGATTCCAGTAGCAGAACTAACAGAATGATAAACAAAGTAAAGCCATCTTCACCCTGTTAAATGGTTTGTAGAGTGATTTTATTGACTTATCGGTTGTCCGTTTGGACACTTTGTGGATTAATTTGCATGTGACCAGCTGTAGAACTAATTGCCCCGCTGGGGATTAAAGAGATTCTTGAACTTGACAAACTTTATTTTCAACTTGATAACAAGATATCCTCAGGAAACAAAGAAGTCCAAACCATGAAGCTCCCTCCACCATACTCTACACTAGGGATGAGCGAGTACACCACTATCTGTATCTGTATCTGTATCTGTTTAGCCATCCAAATGATCTGTATCCGTATCTGTACTCGGAGGGGGCGTGGTCTAAACCGGAAGTGGGCGTGGTTTAACTGGAAACGGGCTGGGGCAGAAATTGGTGCACTGTTTTAAGTCTGAAATTGATATGGATTGCTCAGAAGTTGCTATATTGATTCTTCATTTGAAAACTATTTACATAACAATCTCAATGATACATTGTACAGATTTTTTATTTTTATTTTAGTCAGAACATGAATACTTTTCAAGTTATATAAATTATTATTTATTCACACAAAACCCTCAGAAATAAAATTTGAATATTTTTGGTCACAATAGTAAAGGAACTATTTACAGAAAAAGTATTTTTTATTGAGTCAGAACATGAATATTTTAATTGTATGAATGCCTCCCCCCATGGTCCCCACCGGAATCTCCCCGGCGTCCAGGGAAACCTCTCATACGCCCCTGCTGAGCTTCCTGGTCATGTCCGCGGCTGCAGTGCCAGGACGTGACCAGGACGTGGACCTCGGTCCAGTTATCATCTCTCTCCCACAGATCACACCCTCCCAGTGGAGCACAAGCCCAAATTATTATGAAAAAGAAGAGAAAAAGGGGGAAAAAAAATACGCGAGGGAAAACAAAACGAAAGTTACGCATGTAACTGCGGTTCTATGAATCCTGGATGACCGCCAGAGGCGGTGCATAAAGCACTGAATGATCATCTTTGCGCCCTCGCAGGTCGAGAATGTATACAAACAAAGTCACCTGTGACCTCCCGGTGACCTATGGGCACCTATATAAGTCACGTGACCCCGGAAGCCAGTCCCTTAGATTTCTCGCGAGCACACGAGGATTCCGAGGGACCTGACGCTCTGGCGGTCATCCAGGATTCATAGAACCGCAGTTACATGCGTAACTTTCGTTCTATTTCATCCTGTCAGACCGCCAGAGGCGGTGCATAAAGCACTGGATGACACATACCAACAAAGTCCCGAGGAATCGAAAGCAATCCCCGCAGACAAGTGCTCACCACAAGATGATGACTGTCGCCCCAGGACCCCCTGAAGCGGATGACGCACCGCCACATTCACTCGGTAGAGCCGTGAACGTAGACGGCAGCGTCCATGAGGTAGCCGCACAGATGACGTGGAGGGGAACCCCCGCCATCGCAGCCCATGAAGTGGAGAGCCCCCTGGTCGAGTGACACCGCACCATCCGGTGGCGGATGGCCCTGCGAAACATAAGCCTGTTGAATAGCGTCCACCACCCAGTGAGCAAGCCGCTGTTTGGACAGCGCCAGGCCCCTGCGAGGACCGCCATAGCACACAAACAGGCAATCAGACCGGCACACTGAAGCCGTGGCCCGGACATACACCTCCAAGGCACGAGCCGGGCACAACGGCTCGTCCGCTGTTGGTGGCCCCAACCGTGCCAGCTCGAGGGGGTGGATCTCGCCCCCGGCTGTAGCCCCCCTGGGAAGGGAAGTAGCATCAGGCCACAGTGTAACACCAGAGCCCTCAGCATTCCATTTAAAGCATAACTCATGAATAGACACTGCGTGCAGTTCTCCAATACGTCCTAATAGAAAGAAATAGAAAGTCACTGCAGATCCGCCCATCCCAATGGTCAATAGGAGCAGCCCACAGGACCTCCAACACCACCGGCAGGTCTCCCGATGGCACTATGGGACGTGCCAGGGGATGGAGCCGCCTGGCACTCTTCAAAACAGAGACACATTCCCGTCAGAGCCCACCGAGCAACCGTGGAACCCTTGATGCCAGCAGGAAATCTCCGCCACATACACAGTCAGGATGGATGGCGAGCGACCCTTATCCAACCGGCCTTGTAGGAAGACCAAGATAGAGGCAACCGGGCAACGAACGGCCTCAAGTTCCCGTCCCCGGCCCCGGGCCTCAAACAGTTTCCACAGATCCGCGTACAAGCGCTGCGTGGTGGGGGCACGAGCACTGGAACAGTGCGTCCTACTGCCCCCCAAACTCGGAGAAGGAGACTCCGGGCCCTGCAGTGGCCGCACCCACAGCTGCAGGCGCTCCGGACTGGGATGCACCAACTGCCCCCCTAGTTGTGACAGGAGACCCCACCTGGAGGGCAGAGGAACGGGAGAGCTGCAACAGAGCCTGTGCAGCAATGGAACCAAACCCTCCCCGGCCAAAACGGAGCCACCAGGAGGAGACGGTGACCCCCGTGAAGGACCCTCATCAGAGTTGGAAAGAACAGGGGAATGGGAGGGAAGGCATACAGGGGAGACCGGGGCCAGTCGTGCACCAGCGCATCCTGCCCCAGTGGACCACTGCCGTCCTCGAGGGAAAACCACAGGGGACAATGGGCGTTGTCCCTGGCCACAACCAAATCTACCGCAGCCCTGCTGAACAATGCCCAACTGCGGTCGACCACCTGTGGGTGGAGCCGCCACCTCCCGGCCCGGGGCCGCTGGCAAGACAGAAGATCTGAAACCAAGTTCTGCGTGCCCGGAATATGTGCAGCCCTCAAGCTGAGAGACCGCAGGGCAGCCCAGGACAGAAGCTGCCACGTCAGTGACACCAACCTTTGAGAATGCGTCCCGCCCATATGGTTGATGTGGTGAACCACAGTGGTGCTGTCGGAACGCACCAACACATGTCTGTGCCGCAGTACCGGCAAGAAGTGGTCCAACGCAAACTGCACTGCCAATAGCTCCAGCGCGTTGATGTGGTCCAGGCGCAACGTCGGGGCCCACGTCACCTGAGCTGAACGCCCCTGCCACGTCGCGCCCCACCCTGTGAGAGACGCGTCGGTGTGGACCACCTCCCTCCGAGACGGAAGGGAGCCCAGTGAACACCCGCCACAATCTACGCCCGGTTCCTCCATTGGGACAGGGATTCGAGGCAAGGGGTCGACACGCGGAGCCGTCTGTGCCTGTGCACAAACCTGGCGGGATCCAGGCAAAACCCATTGAGCCACCTTACATCGGCCGCAGGGAAAGCAGACCCAACGGAACGACCGTGGAGGCAGCAGTGAGCTTCCCCAGAAGACGCAGGTACAGGATGAAAGGCAGGAGTCTGCCGGCGCGAAAGAGGCCCAGCATGACCATGATACTGTCTACCCTCGGGGCAGAGGGCCGAGCGAGCATCGTTACCGAATCCAACTCCCCCCCAGAAACACCGTGCGTTGCGCGGGCATGAGACTGCTCTTGGCCAGCTTCACCCGCAGGCCCAGCCGTGCGGCATGATCCAAGACAGCCTGGGTGTCTCGTACAGCCTGAGCCCGAGAGGGGGCACACAGCCAATCGTCGATGTATGGGAGGATCTTCAGCCCGGTCACCTGCAGCGGAGCCAGCGCAGCAGCGACACAACGTGAAAACACCCTGGGTGACAGGGAGAGGCCAAATGGAGGGACGCGAAACTGGTAGTGGCAACCCCTGAATGCAAACCGCAGGAACTGCTGATGCTGTGACGCAATTGGCACATGAAATTATGCGTCCGTCAGGTCAATGGATGTGAACCAATTGCCCTGGGAAATCGCCTGCAGCATCTCCTGTGTGCGCAGCATGTGAAACGGAAGTCGTTTCAAAAAACATTGAGCCCCCTCAAATCCAAAACCGGGCGCAACCCGCCGGTCTTCTTCGGCACCAGAAAACGAGAGTAAAGACCCCCCGGATCGCGCTGGGGTTGACGGGCACAACAGCGCCCTTGTCCAGTACGTTGTGATCTTGGCATCCAGTGCCCGTGCTGTCGGAGGGCTGTGGATGACCGTCCACGTGACCCGACCGGGTACGGGTGGCCAACGGTGGAATTAGGGGCGGTAACCCCGGGACAGTGTGGCCAGTACCCAGGCGCCCGGAGTGCTGCGGGTCCAGTAGTCCAGCTGCCACCGGGTAAACAAACCCAAAATCGGCCAAATGGCCTCACCCCGACCCTGGGAGGGTCCGGGGGACGATGGCGGATGACGCAGGCCCAGGAGACTGAGAGGACTGCCTTCTTAGGACTGTCGCGGCTCCTGGCAATCGCCGCACGCTGTCGGGGCGGGGGCACGCTCCCACAGCAGGCGACACCCCCGGCCGCCTAATAGATTCCCGACGGGCCGTCGAGGTGCCACGGGCTGACGCAGGGTGCCTATATGTAGGTCCACAAGCCGGTGCCTTGTCCGAGCGGCTTGGGCAGTGCGTTCAAGCTCCGTCGTGTCAGACGGACCAAAAGGTTCGCCAGGAGCAACCGGAACAACCCAACGGTCTTCTGACCCGCCTCCGACCACAGGGACTGCGTCAGTCAAACCTGTTGGCGTGTAAGCGTAGGCGTGGAAATGAGGCGACCCAGCTCATGCGACATCAATGCGAACATCTGCAGCGATGCATCCAGCAGACCCAGCATCTGGTCCCCGACCGCCGAGGACTTCAGCGCGGCCGAGGGATCCACAGGAAATGGGACAAGGTTTTACCCATCCGTCCCCTACGTGCACCTGCATCAGAAGCCCTACTTAGGAGCTCGTCAGTCAGCTGACACCGTGAATCAGGGCTGTGAGGATTAGACCGAAGGGCCTCCTCAGAAGACATAATCAAAGAATCAATGGCTGGGTCCACGGGGGCATGTGGCCCAGACCATATTGAGGTGCACCCTGCACGGACGCCGGAGCCCTGCCGTCAGACGTCAACCACGACAGTGCCTCGGTATCAGTCCAACAGGCACGCAGCTGCTTGACCTACTCCGAGGACGGAGGGACAACACAAGCCGGCTGCACCCTCTGGTGCTCGAAGAAAACGCTATCTGACGCTTCCGGGACCAGCGGAACGTCCAGATGCAGGTGGGCGAGAGCAGCGCAGACCACCGAGGGGCCAAGGGCCCCGTCACACTCCTGGAGACCAACGGGGGTGTGAGACCCAGACTCCAAGGACCAGCGTCGGGTCGGACCCACTCCTCATGTGTCTCTTCCGGGAAGCCCCCGCCGGGGTCCCCGTAGCCGGGCGCATCAGCTGAGTGGCTGTCATGAAATCAGACAGCGCAGCAGTCGGCGGCTCCAGAGCGGCAAGGCAGGAAACGCACACCGCACAGCAGTTGGCGGCTCCAGCGGCAAGGCGGGAAACGCACACCGCGCAGCAGTCGGTGGCTCCAGAGCGGCACGGCAGGAAACGCACACCGCTCGGGGTCCAAAAAGCAGTTAGGGCAAACCAGCTCCGTAAGCCCCTGGCACAGATGCTCAACGCCCAGACAGGACAGCAAAGGTCATGACCATCATCCTGTTGGAGAGGCGCCAGACAGGCCCTGCAGGCCAGGGTGTCCATCCTGGCGTCACATCCGAAGCTGCAATCCCTTCAGGTCGGGCAGAGAACGCCCCCCACGACCAGAGCAGACAGGAAACATGCCGAATCAGGTCGGGCAGAAGACGCCACTCCTGAGTCAGGATCCAAGGGGCACCGCCGTACACGCCCCCCTCCAACCCCCGCAGGCTGCCGAGCAGAGACGCACCAGCCGCGGGGAAAATCACAACGCAGAGCAGAACGAAAACGGCCACTCGTGGAGAAAGTGAAAAAGAAAAGGCAAGCAGCCACACACGGCATCACAGACACACGCGAACACACGCTGTACTGGAGCCATCAATTAACCCCCGCAAGCCGAACACAGCTGCTGGGAAACACAATACTCACCACTCCGTCCGATCCGGAAGAAGAAAACAGATGAAAATGAAACCAGCCGTCGGTGCCCGCACCCGCGCGGAAACACGCTGGCCGTCCGAGCCGCTGTGCAGCCTCTGAAGGGCAACAATGTTGCAACTCCGACCGAAGTCACGAGGCTCCCCGCAACAAGCGGCAGAAAAGCGCTGGTATACGAGCACACGCTCACCAGTCCTGATCTCGAACCACTGCGATGCGAGAAAAGAAAAAGGGACTGGCTTCCGGGGTCACGTGACTTATATAGGTGCCCATAGGTCACCGGGAGGTCACAGGTGACTTTGTTTGTATACATTCTCGACCTGCGAGGGCGCAAAGATGATCATTCAGTGCTTTATGCACCGCCTCTGGCGGTCTGACAGGATGAAATAGAACTTAAAAACCCCCGAAAAAAAACCCCGAGCGTGCACAATCGCCCGACGTTCAACCTTATAAGGTTTTCCTCAGGCACAATGCACGCTACAAAGAAATAAAATACCGCATTTTTAATTTATCAGGTCCGATTGGCTTCTCTCACAAGGATCCTGTCGTCTCGGTGGAGCACGGAGCAGAATGAAGGACCAATGAGGATCTCCCATCAGCACGAGGACGAATAATGACAGACAATGCTCGGGCTGTACTCGGATTCGGAAAAAATGCATTATCCGTAACGAATACTCGTTTAAAACGAGTATTCGGCTCATCCCTACTCTACACTATCCTGATCTTCTTATGTTGGCTTGTTGTGTCACTGAACAAGCTGTGAAACAGGCTTCACATCAGCAGAAACTTCTTGTCAACAGCACAGTTCATTTGTTGAGTTTGTTTGCAAAAGGAGGTTCATCACTTTTTCGTACAACATTTGGAAAATTTGCGGATCTTTCATTTAAGAAAATGAAGTCTTAATTTGATTTTAAATGGTATGAAGTTTACCTTTCTGTAATTGTAAATGTGATTGTTTGTTGTTACTCAGAAATAGTTCAAAATATATTTCATGACAATGGAATCCAGAAACGTTCCAAAAGATTCACATCATTTTCTCTCCATTGTGTTTCTCATGACTGGATCAAATGAATCAGAACAAACCACAGCAGTTTGATGGAGTAGGGCTCCCTCTAGTGAAGGATTTGCTCCAAAGGTTTTAGTCCACAGATTGTGTGTTTCCTGTCACTGTGGGCCTCACAGCACAGTACACAGCAGAGTCAGACACTGCAGCAGAGGAAATGATCAGATGGATTTGCTTTTCTGTCACGTTGAACTTCAGTCCTGGAACTGGATTAATAAACACTGATCCTGATCCTGAGTGAGAGATGAGAAACTGTGGAGGTTTTTTTGTGGATGAACTTCACGTTCTATATATAACTTTCTGAATTTGACAGTGATCAGTTTGTTATGATTCCCCAAATGATTCCTGGCATCTTTCTGGAGGATTTACAACTGATCAGAAATTACAGATATTTTCTCTCATTCAGAAAATTTGATTAAATTTTTGTGTCACAGATGATGATGATTAAACTGAGAGTTGTCTAACACACACACAGGACAGTCCATTCATGAAAGAGCTGCAACAGTTTGAGGTGAGGCTGATGAGCTGCAGTTCTCTCTGTGTCCACTGGGTGTCAGTGTGAAGCTGAACGCTGTTTGTGATCCTCCGGAAACAGTGAGAGAAGAAGCAGCTTCGGAGGCTGTTTGAAGCTGTGTTGTGGTGTGACTCGTTTCTCACAGAGGAAATATTTCATCTCGTACAGCAACAATGAGTTCAGTTCAGGCTTTGAGAGAGTTTATCAAGCAACGACGAACTGCTGCTGCTGGAGAAATGTGAACAAACTGTGGTTCAGTAAGAAGTGGAAACCTCCAGTCAAGTCTCACAGAACAGGTTAGTAAAAGTGTGAATGAAGACATGAATGTGAGTGGTGGAGGATTGTTCCGTTTGTTTAGAAGCCAACAGACAGAAACGAGGCTGCAGCTGCAGTTGTTGTTCAAAGTGAAACAACAGGAGTGATTTGAAAGCAGAAAGCTTCAGCATTAAACAGCATGTGTGTCAGAAAGAGTGGAAACGGTGCTTGAGCTGTTTGAAAACAGAAGAAGTGATTTATTGCCACTCAGTCTGGGCTAACATGCTAACGTTACTGTGGTTTGTGCAGCTTTTAAGGCTGGATTCTACTTTGTGTGTGGACGTGAGGCGCGGAACGTGCACGAGAGAAGGTGTGTGTCTTTGTTCCTCGTCGCGCGTCTGCTCCCAAACTGCAGGGGGCAGTGTATCGCAAACACACGTGTAGCACAGTGCTAAAGTAGAGTAGAGGAAGTAGCTCTTCTTCTTTTTCTTCTACTGCTCAACATCCTGTGAATGGAGTGGAGGGAGGTGGTATAGCAGGACACAACAACTTGTTGCACATTGAGCGTCTGAGCAACGCACGAGCAACTGGGACTGCAAGTTTAGCTTGAAATGACTTGAAGTCCTTCTTCCTGACACCACAGGAATTTGTACCCTGACAGGAGAATGAGCTTAGAAAATGTCTACTGAAGAGGAGAGAAGAACATACAGGACTGCATTGACTTAGAAATTCAACACTGTTTCAATGCAAGTAACATTCTTGAACCAGAAAAAATAGTTTTGTCAAAGACTGTGACAAAGAAAATAAAATATGAAGAAAAGAAGGGAAGAATAACTTATATCTGTGTTTATTTTCTACATGAGACATCAACTACAATCCATCTGGCTGAACATTCTCATAAAGTAGTTGGTAAATTGTAAGTTTTTTTGCTTCCTTTTGTTGTTCTGGGATATTTTCCAGCATATCAGCAACAGCAGAGCCAAATCTTGTGTTTTCAGTCTCCCTGTTGGTGACTTTCTCCTTGTCTGTGTTTCTAGTAAATTTAAAATCAAGTCTCCTTGTCCTCTTGCTCTGCAGCTCTGCTGTTTGTGATGTGCATTGTAGATATTTTTTGGATGAATTTGGAGGTGTGGTGAAGCATACATTTTCCACTTTAGAAAGACTGTGTGAGGGGATGTAGCTCTAAAAATTATATGATTTATCTGTGTGAAGCTGCACCAACCTCACAGACGGGTCAAGCATAAATCTAAGTTGACGGTACGTGTTTATAATAGAGACATTCTGGAAAATCTTCTGGAACTGGCTTGGGTTTATTAGTGAGTGAATAAAGTCTATTTACATGGAACACTGTCCTCCTGAATTTTTATTCACCTTCGTCACTTCACTCTGAAGCTGATGCTGCATCCAGACAGTTTTCTCATTTATTCTTTAAAGCCCACTACTGTCAATTTTCTTGAAATGAGCAGACTTTTTGTTGGTAAATGTTTGTATTTTAAATGCAGTCTGTCCTGTCTCATCCATCCATCAGTGTAAAATCTTCCCTTCCATCACATCAGTGACTTTTGTCTTGTTTCCCTCCAGAGAATCCACAGCAACACATTGGTCAGCAGAAGATGAGTTCCAGTGTGGAGCAGGAGGAACATGAAGCTCCACACATGAAAGAGGAGGAAGAGCTTGTTGGGGTGACTGTTCCTGATGGTGAAAGTGACAATTCCCACCACTGTTTGAGAGACTTCAGCAGCCAGAGACGAACTGCTGCTGCTGTGGAAATATTCAGCGTGTTTGAAGAAACTGTGGTCCAGCACGAGATGGAGATTGATGGTCAGCGCAGACACAGAACAGGTATGGAAACATGTGAATGAATCTAAATCCACTCTTCTTCTCCACTCTCAACTTCAATTCAGCCACACAGCACCCTCTCTGCAGCATTACACTGAAGTGAACATAACATTTCCCTTTTTCCCCATACAGTGCCTTAATCAAGTATTCGGCCCCCTTGAACTTTTCAGTATTTTACCACATTTCATCTTTACTGATGTTTTTGATGTGTTGAATAAAATTTAGCTCAGAGTCAAAAACCACGCCCACGTTCTTAACTGATTGTTCTGGTTTAAAATCTAATAATTTTGGTAAAATTTTCTCTCTCTGACCTTCGGGACCGATAACTAAAACCTCAGTCTTGTCCTGGTTGAGCTGTAGGAAATTCACTGCCATCCATGACTTGATGTCTGAAATACAGTTAAAAAGGGTTTTTAATTGGCCCTGAGTCATCAGGAGACACGGCGATGTACAGCTGAGTGTCGTCAGCGTAGCTATGGAAACTGATGCCGTGTCTCCTGATGACGTCCACAAGTGGAAGCATGTAGAGATTAAAAAGTATGGGACCTAAAATTGAACCTTGGGGAACCCCACACCTAATTTCATGGGTTCCTGAGGAACAAATATCCAGACTAACATAAAAACATCGATCTGTGAGATAAGAACTGAACCAGTTAAGAACAGTATCAGAGAGGCCCACCAGGTGACTCATGCTGTTTATTAAAATGTGGTGGTCTACTGTGTCGAAGGCGGCACTCAGATCCAGCAGAACCAACACTGTGAGTTTTTTATCATCTAAATTCCACCTGATGTCATTTAGAATCTTTAAAAGGGCCATCTCCGTACTGTGGTTCACTCTAAAACCAGACTGATGTCTTTCTAAAATGTTACTGATCATGAAAAAGTCATTGACTTGGTTAAAAACCAGTCTTTCTAAAGCTTTACTTAAAAACGGTAGGTTGGATACTGGTCTGTAGTTATTAAGAACATTGGGGTCTAAATTGCTGTTCTTCAGAAGGGGCTTCACCACCGCCGTTTTAAAGGCAGTGGGGAAGACACCCGTCTGAAGAGAACAGTTCATGATATTTAAAATCTGTTCCTCAAGGAATCCACAAAGTGATTTAAAAAGTGGTGTGGGGATGGGATCTAAAAGGCAGGTTGTTGATTTTACTTGGGAGAAAACTCGACCAAGAGTCCTCGAATCAACCAGGTCAAAACTGTCCAGTGTTTCCTCAGGCATGGACAACGGTTCAGCTGTGTTCACTGATAAAACCTGTTGAGGTAAAAGACTGGACCTGATGTCCATGATTTTAGTTCTGAAGTGGTCTGCAAACTCTTCACAGAGAGCGTCTGTTGGCTCCTTAAAAGCTTTATTAAAATTAGTGCCAGTTAAAATGTTGAAGGTGGAGAAGAGGAACTGGGGGTTGTCTTTATTGTCTGAAATAAGTTGAGAGAAGTGGGAAGTTCGGGCCTGTTTAACTGCATTATTGTAAATTTTGAGTTGCTGACATAAAATCTGATGATGTACAGTCAACTTGGATTTCCTCCAGCTTCGTTCAGCACTCCTGTAGTTTCTTTTCAGTTTGATGATGGTATTGTTTTTCCTCCACGGGGGTTTGGAATGGCCCTTGATAGTTTCAGTTAAAAGTGGAGCTACTGAGTCCAGACTGGACTTGAGTTTACTGTTGAAATCGTCAATGATAAAATCACAGCAGGAGTGCTCTGTAAAATCTCTATGAAATCTGCAGCTACTTCAGAAGTAAGGTAGCGTCTCCTCACTGTTCTCACCGGGGCTTCCTGCTGGTTAAAAGTGGTGATGTTAAAAAACACACAGTAGTGGTCAGACACAGCCAGGTCAACAACAGAGGACACACTGATGGACAGACCGTGGGTTATAACCAGGTCCAGGGTGTGTCCTCTGTTGTGAGTTGGCTGCGTGACATGCTGTTTAAAATCTAAACAGTTTAAAAGGTTAAAAATTCTCTGGACATAGAGTCCGAGATGTCATCAACATGTAAGTTAAAATCACCAGTTTTTAAAATTCTACTGTATTTAGAATGAATTATCGTTAAAAGTTCTGAATATTCACTGATAAAAAGACTAGAGTACTGAGGGGGTCTGTACACTGTTAAACACAGGATTGGGGGACTGCTAAAAACAAAGGCGTGGTGCTCGAAGGAGGTAAAACTATGAAAAGCCACTGCACAAGCGCTTAATGAATTTTTTAAAATGGGAGCAGTCCCTCCACCCCTCTTACCCTGTCTGGTTGAATATCAAAAGTTAAAACTTGGTGGGGAAGTCTCAGTGAGGATAACAGGTACATCAGTGCCAAGCCATGTCTCAGTTAAAAGCAGACTGTCTGAATTATTGTCTAAAATAAGATCATGAATAATAAAAGATTTGTTTCAAAGAGAGTGCACATTCAGCAGCACCATATTAATAGTAGTGGGCAGGCTGGATGTGCGCTCTCTGTGAAGTTTCACTGATAAAAGAGTCCTTTGTTGTTTAAAAATAATCCAGGGGATGTGATGTCTGGAGGAGGTGATGACTGGGATATTGTGTACAGTGTGTGGTGTGTCTGCGGGCAGTGAAGGTGTGTGAGGGGTGTGTGCGGCGTGTGGTGGATTGGCCGGTCTTCCAGGTAGTCAGTCAGCGGGGGATGTGTGGACTGTGTGCTGAATGTTACCTGCTAAAATGGAGCTGCCCAGCGTGCTCGGGTGAAGTCCGTCCGGGTGATAAAAAGCCTGGCGGTTCCAGAAAAGATTAAAATTGTCAATGAAATAAAAATTGGAGGCTGTGCAGGAGCGCTGAAGCCAGGTGTTGAGGCTGAGCAGTCTGGAGAAGCATTCAGCGCCCCTGGAGAAGGTCGGCAAAGGTTCAGAGATAAAAAACCGACCTTCCACAGCTCTCCAACAGGTTAAAAAGGTCTTTAAACTCCTGCTTGGTGACCTCCGACTGCCGCCGGGCCGTGTCGTTAGTGCCGACCTGCACGATGACCCGGCGGACAACGGAGGGGAGGGACTGCAGGAGCCTCCGGGAGTCCGTGGAGGATCGTGGGGACAGTAGCACCAGGAATACACCACGCGATGGCGTTAAAAAAGCGACTATTCCTGATGCTACTGTCCCCAACCAGGAGTGACGTGGGGGAAAAGAGGGGACGGGGCGGGGGCGGCTGCGGGGCAACAACGTGGGTCTCCGGGGCTGGGGAGCGCTCTGCCAGTACAGCGGCGCCGCCGGCAGCAACCTCACTGCTGGAGCGGTGGTCCTGACCCTGGTCCTGGTTCCGCTTCTCCCCTGAGTGGTAGTCCCTGTTCTCCCCGCGGCGGTGGTGGCGGCTCCCGGAGTGTCTCCTCACCGCCTCCCTGATCAGCCTCAGGCGGGCTGCGGAGGCCACGGTCCGGGGCGATCGCCACCGCTCCGGGACCGGCGGGGAGCGGTCCGGCTCCAGGGCTGCGACGGAGTGATCCGGGGCTGCAGGGGAGAGATCCGTCTCCGGGGCCGGGATGGAGTGGGCCAGGACCGCGGCGGAGAGAGCCGTCTCTGGGGCTGCGGCATTGTGGTCCAGGGCCGTGGTGGAGTGACGACGTGGCCTGGTGGTGTCTGGCGGCGTGACTTCCGGGTTGTTGTAGCGGGGAGCGGCGGACCCGCCAGAGGATGCGGAGGCAGCAGCGGCCGCAGCAGGCCGCGGTCCCTCACCACCCGCCGGCCTGTCGTTGTCGTGCTGCGTCAGGCCATGGAAGCAGTTCGAGAGGGGTAGTGTGGGCGAAGCCCCTGTGGGCTTAGGCTTGCGGCCCCGCACCACCACCTCCACCCATGAGCGCTGATTGTCCAGTGTCGAGCAGGAGGGAGCCCAGGGTGCTGGAGCGGTGGTGTTTATGAAGGACGAGATGATCATAGATTGTCCTTCGGCCAGCGTCCGGGCCTGCTCAAGCAGATTGTCTTTTTCCCTGAGCTCCTCCGACAGCCGGCGGATGTCCTTCCTCAGGCCGGTGACGATCCTGTGCGGGGACTTTCTGTGTGGGGTTTGCATGTTCTCCCCGTGTTTGCGTGGGTTCCCTCCGGGTACTCCGGCTTCCTCCCACGGTCCAAAAACATGCATGTCAGGTTAATTGGTCACCCTAAATTGCCCCTAGGTGTGAATGGGAGCATGAATGGTTGTCTATCTATGTCATCCCTGACAGACTGGCGACCTGTCCAGGGTGTACCCTGCCCTCGCCCACAGCAGCTGGGATCGGCTCCAGCCACCCGCGACCCTGAAAAAAAATAAAGGATGAAGCGGTAGAGAATGAATGAATGAATGAATGAGGATCGATAAAAATGATATAATCTTTGTGTCATATCGGCCGATAGTTTATCGGACCGATAATTATCGTGCATCAGTCATTCACATATCAAAATGTAGGCATTTTTGTCCTCTACGCAGATGTGAAAACTAGTGGTGTCGTGCGATCAAAAAATATTAATCCTACTAATTACAGGATTTGTAATTAATTAATCTTAACTATTTACATTTTAATGTTATATCTGCTTCCCAAGTGAAGAATTCAAATTCTAGGACTTTACAGATTTGTAGTGCATGAGTCAAATGAATCAAATGAATAGAAGAGAAGATTTGAAATCCACATTTTTGTTGATAATGAATGAAAGCTAAGCCAGGACGTTGTGTTCAAAATAAACTGTAAGCTCAATCAGGCAACTAAAATAACACTTTCAGTGTGTTTCATTAATGAAATTCAAGAAAAAAAAAAGTTAAAGTACGAGGGGGGACCCAAAAGTTTCCGGACTGATTCTATTAATAAAAAAAAAAATACAATGAAGTTCCGACTTTGGCCGCTAGATGTCGCTACAGGATAACCTCATGCATAACTGTGCCAGGTTTGGTCTTCCCCCGTGATGCAGTCAGCTGACAGTCATTGTTTATGTTGACAGAGTGACACCCCGCTCTTCGATTTTTCAAGATGGCGGATATCCACTGATATCCGCTCTGTCAAAACATTTTGTTTTTTATTGGGAAAAACAGCGGCAGAAATGCTCACCATGTTGCAGACATTCTTTAAGAAGGATTCTGAGGGTGTCTGAGTGGTTTGGGCCCTTTAAGAGTAATCAGATTACATCACAAAGACCAGGCACGCAGAGGACAACAATCCACTTCCAGAATAGAGGAAAACGTCACAAAAACTGAAGAAGACGTCCTGGTAGATCCACGCAGGACTTTTGATGACATTGCAGATCTGATGGGAGTATTGTAGAGATCCAGACAGATAATCCTCAGGCGGTTATTAGAAGCAGTGAGACGAAGCCACCCAGAAATGGCCGCATCATAACAGACAGCAGACCACAGGACACCCCGTTACGTGCAGAAATAGTATCAAATGTTGTGCGTAAAGCATATTTTTTTGACTAAAACCGTGACCAGCCAGCCTCCCCACCACCATATTCCCCTGATCTGGCCCCCAGGCGACTGCTTTTTGTTGTCAAAGATGAAACTGGAGCAGTAGCGGAAAGGTAAGACAGGCATACAGGCGGGGGATGGAAAATCGAAGTTCTATCTTATCGGCACAGTTACGCACGGTCATGGCGACTCTTCTGAACAGTGGAAATCTCGGGTGCAGCATTGTATTCAAGCCAAAGGAGAGTATTTTGAAGGTGACAGTTTCAAATAATTGCGAAGATTAAACAATAAAAAGTTATAACCACAGTCCGGGAACTTTTGGGTCCCCCCTCGTACATCCCAGCAAATGAATTCGGCCTGGTGCACTATTCAAAAATGCAGTACAAATATAGATTAAAAAAAATTCTGAAATAAACTAAGGCGGAGTCTCATATAGCCACTGCAGCAAACAAAATTCAAAATGAACACTAGAGCTAACTCAGTACAGCAATTCAAAATGAATACTACAAGTACAAGCAGGATTACTATTGCAACAACACATCATCAGTAGGGTAAAACTAACCTGTCTCACGACGGTCTAATCCCAGCTCACGTTCCCTATTAGTGGGTGAACAATCCAACGCTTGGTGAATTCTGCTTCACAATGATAGGAAGAGCCGACATCGAAGGATCATGTCAGGTTAATGTCCATCCTCAGTAACACCAGGCACCCTCTACATGAGACTGTCTGCTCAGAGGAGCCACAGATCAGACCATCTCCTCTCAGTGTGCTGTAGGACGGAGCGCTTTAGATCATTCATTCCTGCTGCCATTCGATTTTATAATGAGCACTGTTAATGTAACGTTATGTGCTGGGGTTTATACGGGATTCTTCTTTTTTTTCTGTTTTTAAATACTATTTATTATTAATCTGTCCTGTTTTATGTGTTGCTACTGAATGACCCTTGAATTTCCCCATGTGGGGATTAATAAAAGTATCTATCTATCTAACATGCCTCTAAATAAGATAACAATTCCATTCACATTGAATTGCCACTGAAGTGTGCTATAATTAAAGATAGGGTAGGCGATGTCCAAAAGCACTTTTTGTCATACTGAGTGAAATGCTCCTTGCCCCTTAGGAGAAGTCAATACATTATGTGGACGGAAAAAGGTGTGGAAAAAATCTGACAACTGTAGCAGCTAAACGACTGTAAAAACTCCGACCAATCGTAAGGCGCGGACCGCTCTTAAGAAACCAATGAAATCCCTTCGCCGTTCTACCAGCCCCCTGCGCGTACATTTCAATGGCATGCACTGGCCCTAGTTCAGTGTGCGCGCGTTGCCAAGGCGCTCACATAAAATAGAACGAAGCGGAGCGGGCGTGCTGCGTGCCCCTGAGCGTTGTGTGCGGACAGTCAGATAGGTTAATAACATTGAAGGCGATCAGAAACTCCATGCGCGCGGCGCTTCCGCGTCCATTGCGTTCGCTTCCAACGGGAGCTGGGCGGAGCAAGGCGGAGCCTTGGGGAGATGCTAAATTCCAATACATGCTAGTTTTCCAAGATCGCCAACCCTAGCTTTAACCTTAGATTAATTTTTTAATACATTAATTTGTGGTGTAATTAATCTAATTAATGCATTTAAGTGACAACCCTAGTGAAAACCTTATTTCAAGATTTTATCTAATTTAAATTAGGGATGCACGATATGGAAAATATTTAACCGATACCGATAACCAATAATTAACTACTTCTCATTGCTGATACCGATAACCGATAAATTCAGATTTTTATATTCAATATAATCTTAAAATAATCTGAAGTTTGTGTACCAAAGGAGAATAAAAACATTAAAGATGCAGTGATGAAAAAAGTAATACTTTAGTAGCTCTGTCCTGACTGTAACAGCAAACAACAGTACAGACTCTTCACATGTTCATTTATTTTTTGAGATATCAAACAGTTACAATGAGTAACAGTCTATTTTTTTCCAAACAAAAATAAATTAAAATAAAATCTCCTGTAATTGTTTACACAGACTGTCAAATTTCTCAAAACTCAGTGTATCAAATATGACATCAAATCCCAACTTAAGCAAAAACTGCATCCTTTAAGAAAAGGGTTTCACAGAGCTGTGACTGGTTTTTTCTGTCAAAAAATGAAGTGAAATATTTTTTAACCATGAAATAAATTAAATGCATTGACATGTCAAGCTCAAATCTAAAAACTCGGGGTTTCAACGTTTACAATTTTTTTCTACACGTGGCGTCAGATTTGTCTTTCTATTACAGTTGTGCTAAATGACCACAAGATGGCTGTCTCCTTTCTCATAATCCCATTAAATCAAAGACATTCCAGTCGTTATCAGACAAAAGGGCCGTTTCAGCTGTTAACTTCATATGTTCACTAAGTGTCTTGTCACATTTCTTTAAAGGAATACTCCGAAGATTTTGGACCCACGCCCTATCCCGATCATTTACACAGTGAGATAAGCTCATAAATACCTTTATTGTGTCCGTTCCTCCAGCCGCAGGCTCCCAGCTGTTAGCATCGTAGTTAGCTTAGCTCAACTGCGGGAGGTGAAGAGGAAACAGAGCTGGACTGACAAAAGTGGACAAAATACTCCATCCAGTGGTCCAGGGGACGGCGTATTAGCACGTGAAGTAAAACCGAATGGTAATTTTTTTTCACATCGAATAAAAAAAAAAAAAAAATCGCCAGCTCTACTTGGAATCGAGTCACAGGGGAACCAGTTCTAGAAAAGTATTAAGAAAGCAGTGAGAAAGCGTGTGGCTCCGGCTCTCACGCACGGGAGTGCGGCTCTAGTCCCGAGTCCCATGTGTGGGGAAGAGAGGTGTGTGTAGCAGCATCGGTGTGCGGTGGGGCTTCACGAGGCTGCGGTGGCAGTGTTGTGTGTTCCTGCATGGTTCTATTGGGCAAGTTCGGTGCGGTTGGAACCGTTGTTCCAACTGGGTCATCCAGCTGTGTAGAGCTGGCTTAGAGGCTCGTTTTGAAAGTTCACGTGAAGAAAGAAAGTCGGGTCCTTGGTCCAGACGATCTGTCGGCTGCGGGGGAGGAGCAGACTTGTGGCGTTGCGCAGCTGTGTGGTCCTGCTGGAAGGCAGCTTCTGCCCTTCTGCTCCACTGATGAGGAGAGGGGAATCACCGGTGAAAAAGGAGGGAAAAGTGGTCCGATTGTATCTCGCCAGCGAGGGTTCAGGGCCTCCTAATCCGTGGGTCAGACGCGGAGAACGTCTTTCCAATGTAGAACCTTGCAGAGAACTGGCGATTCAGGCGGAATCTCAGCTTTTGAATGACTTCCCGCTCAGCCAGTCAGGCAACCTGGCTGGCCACTTCCGTTTTGGGAAGCGGGTCTCACGAGTGCCCTCGTGCGGTAGGACGGTGGTATTGCACCTCCGGTTCCAGATTTCCCACTGTGAGGAGCTTGAGATGAGCAGTCATTTTGTGTCTGTGGAAAATAACATGGCGCTGGCCCCATGGTGGCGGAAAGGCGCCTCCTTTGTTCTCCTTTATCTGAGGGTCAGTCCTGCCATGTGATCTTGATTGGCCTTTGTTCTCTGAGGAGTCATGGGGCCTTCTCAGGATCCGTGACCCCTGATCATGTTTGTTTCATTGAATATTCCTCAGAGGAATATTTCTATCAATGCGTCCCCAACACTCCTCAAGCAGCCAGTGGCCCTTGCTCATTAGCTTGGCTAGGTGTGTCCATGTTCAGAAGTCCTACTGGTCCTGGTTAAGCTTAATCAGTACATGTTTGGCAGCATTCACAATCACTGACAACACTGAGGTAACTAAACGTACTTTTTGATAGGTCATCTGATATGTGTGCAACTCCTAACGTGTTCGTAAAGTTCTAGTTTCACCTGGCTGTCAATTCATTGATTTATCCAGTGTTCCAAAAGAATCATATATGGTATGCAAAAGGTTTTTGACTCATTTTGACAAATGATCAGTCATCACAGATAATGTGATGACTGATACAATGAGATGATGCTGACATTAGGGCTGCACGATATTGGAAAAAACTGACATTGCTATTTTTTGGGGGCTTGCAATATATTGCGATATATATTGCGATATTAAAAATAGAAGAATTTTTCCCAGATGACCTGAATAGCTCTATTTGGGGAGATGGCCACTTGAGAGAAATACGTGGTGTTTCATACCGCTTGTTGAGCATGCGGATCATTTTTTAAAACCCCTCTTTAACAATCCACGGTGTTCAATGGCACCATGTCTTTCGCTAGGTAAAAAGTTATTGCATCCGTGATTTGTCGATGCTGTTTGGAGTTCCTATTATACGGTGTTATACCGGCAAAGGCTTCTGTAATTGTTTTTTGAGAAGATGAAGTTTCACCTGGGGTCTTTGCTTTTGCACTGGAAATACAGGAGCTTGTGATGGTGTTTCAAATGGTCCAACAGGTTTGACGTATTAAATCGTGTTGAGGCAACCTCGATGAGGCACTGTCGGCAGAGAACGTTTTTTTGTTCCGTATCGTCTTTTTTTTTATAGCCGAAATATATCCAAATTTCACATGTTGGCCTTCTTTTGGGGACTAAATCCTCAGTCGCTTCCTCCTGCATGTCGCCTGTGTTCAGAGTGTAGCCCGAACCCCCCCCCCCCCCCCCCTCCCCCTCCTCTGCTGTGGTGGAGGGAGGGGGGTGGTGAGTACTGAGCAGGAGGGAGGGAGAGAGCGGCTGTGCGGAGCATGGAGCAGCTTGCTGCTTTTCCGAAGCAAAACAAAAGTTAAAAATAATAATAATAAAAATATTGCACATCCTGCGATGTGACTATTGCACATGCGCACATTGCGATGGCGATGTTCAAACGATATATTGTGCAGGCCTAGCTGACATCTTTCAGAAAGAACAACCATTGCACCGAGAATCAATCAGCCAGTTTAGATCAACACGGTGTACTCACTTGGAAGTTGTGCTGATTGTGGGCTGACTGTCCGTAATAATTTTAAAAAAATGTTCTGAGACATTCAGACTAAGGCTGGGCAATATGGACCAAAATTCGTATCCCGATATATTTAGGCTGAATATCGATATACGATATATATCCTGATATATTTTTTTTCCCAAAGTGAGAGCAAATGTTCAAAGTCAAAGCCAAATATAACAAGTCAAAAGTAGTTTTATTGAAACCGGCTGTTTCAGTGAACAGTGGCAAAATCAAATGAATAATAATCAACAGGTTTCTTCAACTGGTTCATGAAAAATGCTCAGTTGTTCAAATAATGAAAAGTAAACATAAATACCGTATAACAGGAGTTGCTACCTTTATCAAATTATATCTCTGTAAGGTAGATATTTAAATGAAAATATATATTTTTCTGAAATAAATGTAGTCATGGAAATACAATAAACATTTTGGGTTTTTTTATTCTACGACTAAAAATAGCTTATCGAAATAAAATTATAGATTTTCTTCTCCTTTCTAACAAATCTACAGATGCAAATAATAAACATTGCATAACCAATATGACAACCCTTTGTAAGAGCAGCATTTATATATAAAGCTTAAAATAAAGTGCTCAGTTTAAGAAACACATGTAAACATCAGCTTTAGATTACCTTTTCCTCTTGTTCCTTTAACAATTTCTTCTCTGAACAGTCTCAATCAGTTGCGCAAGAAACAGAATATCAAGTCAATATACATTTTCTCTCTTTTTCTACTCTGACAGACAGTAATGCGCGCAGCATTACACACTCCGTACTGCAGTTTGTGCTGCTGTTTTAGGTGGTGAAAAAGATTTGTCGTGCTTCCACCCTTGGCTGTAACTCGTTTATAGCACTCCCGACATATGACGTGACTTTGTTGCTCGTCTGATACTTTAAAACTCAACCATCTCGAAATTACTGAGCTACTGCTTTTTCTTTTACTGACCAATTCCTCCTTTGAGTGCTCTGCAGCCGCTGCTGCCTCCTCTGTGCTTGTCGTAGAGTCCCGGAGTGTCGCTTTCTGCCCCTCCCCCCTTTGAGCAGGAAAGAGGAGGGGCGGGGCCTGGAGCAGTGCAGAGAGCTCCACTCCGGGTCAGCAGCGCAGCAGAGCAAACATCACAGCGCAAATTTGAACTATATCGATATAAACGATATAGTCTAATTCTATATCACATTTAAAAATATATCGATATAATTTTAATATCGATATATCGCCCAGCCCTTATTCAGACATGTGTAAATCATTTCAGAAATTTTAATTAAAGTTTTCAATTTCACTTTTCGAGTTTTTTAAAGCTGGAACTGTAGAAGTAATGTAACTGACCTTTTGTCTTGTTCTTTTTGTCCCTGAAGAGCTCCCACGGCACCATGACTGTAGAGAGGAGCAGCTCTTTAAACAGGAAACAAAATACTGTCAAGAGCAGGAAGAACCAGAACCTCCACGAATCAAAGAGGAACCAGAAGAACCAGAACCTCCACAGATCAAAGAGGATCCAGAAGAATCAGAACCTCCACAGATCAAAGAAGAACCAGAAGAACCAGAACCTCTACAGATCAAAGAGGAACCAGAAGAACCAGAACCTCTACAGATCAAAGAGGAACCAGAAGAACCAGAACCTCTACAGATCAAAGAGGAACCAGAAGAATCAGAACCTCCACAGATCAAAGAAGAACCAGAAGAATCAGAACCTCCACAGATAAAAGAGGAACCAGAAGAATCAGAACCTCCACAGATCAAAGAAGAACCAGAAGAATCAGAACCTCCACAGATAAAAGAGGAACCAGAACAACCAGAACCTCCACAGATCAAAGAGGAACCAGAACAACCAGAACCTCCACAGATCAAAGAGGAACCAGAACCTCCACAGATCAAAGAGGAACCAGAACCTCCACAGATAAAAGAGGAACCAGAACAACCAGAACCTCCACAGATCAAAGAGGAACCAGAACAACCAGAACCTCCACAGATCAAAGAGGAACCAGAACCTCCACAGATCAAAGAGGAACCAGAAGAACCAGAACCTCCACAGACTGATGAACTGGGTATCAGCCAAGAGGCAGAACAGCTTCCACTGAAGTTTGAAAGTATTGAGGAGCAAAGTTACCTGAGTGAACCAGAAGAAGTACCGGACACTGATCAGTTCCTCTTTCATGACTCTGAAGTCCACGATGTGAAGAAACATAAAAACTTAGAATCAACGACAAATACAAAGGTAAAAAAAATCAGCATATTTCATAGTCAGCATGTGTCAGAGAAGCGAGCTGAATGTGAAAAGCTTCATTGTGGGGAAACATCTGCTGAAACTGTCCGTAAAAAACGTGAAATGTGTCAGAACTTAGAAACTGTTACTGATAAGAAAGTTTGTGAATTCTGTGGTGAAAGTTACAACCGAAAGAATGACTTGTTGGTCCACAAGAAAACTCACACAGTTGAGAAGCTGTATTCCTGTGAAACATGTGGGAAATGTTTCAGAAAACCAAAATATTTGTTGGTCCACATGAGAACTCACACAGGTGAGAAGCCGTTTTCTTGTGAAACATGTGGGAAAAATTTCCGTCAACAGAGTCATTTGTTGACCCACAAGAGAACTCACACAGGTGAGAAACCACATTCTTGTGAAGCATGTGGGAAATGTTTCAGTCGTCGGAGTTGTTTATTGGACCACATGAAAATTCACACAGGTGAGAAGCCGTATTCTTGTGAAACATGTGGGAAGTGTTTCAGGCATCAGAGTCATTTTTTGTCCCACAAGCGAACTCACACAGGTGAGAGGCCATATTGTTGTGAAACATGTGGGAAAAGTTTCCTTCAACGGAGTCATTTGTTGACCCACATGAAAACTCATACAGGTGAAAAGCCGTTTTCCTGTGAAACATGTGGGAAATGTTTCACTAAACAAAAAAATTTTTTGGTCCACATTAGAACTCACACAGGTGAGAAGCCGTTTTCTTGTGAAACATGTGGGAAATGTTTCAGAAAACAAAAATATTTGATGGACCACATGAGAACTCACACAGGTGAGAAGCCGTTTTCTTGTGAAACATGTGGGAAAAATTTCCGTCAAAAGAGTCATTTGTTCAACCACATGAAAACTCACACAGGTGAGAAGCCACATTCTTGTGAAACATGTGGGAAAAATTTCAGTCGTTGGAGTAATTTATTGGACCACATGAGAATTCACAGAGGTGAGAAACCATACTCTTGTGAAACATGTGGGAACAATTTCAGTCGTTGGAGTCATTTATTAGACCACATGAGAATTCACAGAGGTGAGAAGCCACATTCTTGTGAAACATGTGGAAAGTATTTCAGTCGTTGGAGTTATTTATTGGTCCACATGAGAATTCACACAGGTGAGAAGCCATATACCTGTGAAACATGTGGGAAGTGTTTCAGGCATCAGAGTCATTTGTTGGCCCACAAGCGAACTCACACAGGTGAGAAGCCATATTGTTGTGAAACTTGTGGGAGAAATTTCAGTCACCGAAAAAACTTGATGCTCCACATGAGAACTCACACAGGTGAAAAGCCATATTCTTGTGAAACATGTGGGAAAGTATTTACTCGTCTTAGTTCACTGCGAAAACACATGAAATGTCTCAAAGAAATCATGTCCTAAAAAACTCTACGGGAAGTTTCATTCAAGAAGTTCAGTTTGAGCACAAAGTATCATCCAGTTTAAAGAAAACGCAATTTCACTCTAAGCTGTTTAATTCCTATGCTGGTCCACAGCATATACACACAGTCATGATACAAAAACACCCCAAAATGAGTTGCATTGCTATGTTTCATCTACACAGTCTTTCCTGTGGGTATAACGTCAGTTCTATTTCATCCCTACTGACCGCCAGAGGCGGTGCGTAAAGCACTGAATGATCATCCTATCGCATACGCAGGTCGAGAATTAAATGACAAAAAAGTCACACGTGACCTCCCGGTGGCTGACGTGAGTCTGTATAGCCACGTCACACCGGAAGCTCAGTCCCTTTAAACCTTCTCACACGCAGGTTGGTTGGATCTGGTGGTGAGCATTTTGAGCTGAACTCCACTGACAGTTGATGTGCTGTTTTGTGACAGGTGGCCCTGCGACTGGGTAAATCAGAGCTGTGGGCTTGCTCGCCCTCTAAGGGCTGCACAAGCAGCACTCCATCTCCTTTTTTTCTTCTTTCCCGTGAAAGCCGGGTATCGTTTATCGCCATGTCTGTTAGACAGTTGTTTTCTGTTGTTACAGCCCACCTTGTGGTGCGCGCTGCTCTAGTTTGTTGCCTGTGCGGCTTAATTGTTAATTTGTTAATTAGGAGGTGGAACTTCGCCCAGTTGTTATTGAAGACGGCTGTCTGTCAGCTCGTGTTCTGAGTATGATTCATACACTGTCTCTTCAGTTTGTTTAAAGAAAGGAAGATAATAGTAATAATAATAAAAAAAAACCCAGCAGGGTTGTTTTCCTTCATTGTGAGCCTGTTGCAAATCGCAAGTGGCGTTCTCTGCTTGACCCGGTTTGTGACCCCGCGTTCAGACATTCAGGAGTCACAGGTGGCGTTCTCTGCTCGACCTGACTCTGTAGCGTTGCTTGTCTCTACACTAGGTTTCTTAGTGAGTAAGACAACTGAGGGTTTTTTGACACCATGTTGGAGCAGCCATGTTGCAGACTCTGCTTGGCAGCACTCCAACCTGAGGATGGCCGTGATTTGTGTCCCCGCTACCTGGGTGTGGACCACCTACGGGAGGCCCTCCATGACACGGACTGCCCGAATTGCTTAATTATGTCGCGTTCCGTGAAGGTTGCACACTTGGCTGAGTTTGAGGGTTGCCCGGAGGGGGGATCCCACATCTATGGTGTTGCCTGCTGGACAGTCACTGACACGGAAGCACTCTTCTTCGGAGGCACTAGCGCGTATGAGGAAGAGCCGCAGGAAGGAGGACCCCAAGGACAGGTTGTCTGGTAAAGTGGAAAACCTGTCATCAGAATTGGCTCAGATGAAGGCGATGCTCCAGAACCTTCAGGCCGACATGGGACGCCATGAAGCGGTTCAGCAGGAACACGATTTGGCATCGCACGAGGACGCGATCTCGGTGGCGGCGTCGGACACTCAATTTAGGAGTGATTTCGATGAGCTGAGCTCCCGGGTTTCTGAGTCTGGGTCCCACACCTCTGCGGGCTCCCGGGGCACTGGAGATGAGTCTGTGGCCTTGGCTATTCGGACAACTCTCACCCGCCTGCAGTTGGATATCCCCATGTCAAACCAAGTCCGCTCCAGCACGTTCTTCCGACGCCAAACGGCAGCTGAGCCCTTTGCGGTCCCGCCATCAGAGGAATACGTGAAGGAACTGCATGCGTGTTGGACAGATAACAAGGTGTTTTCCAGGCCTACCACGGATGGGCGGGCCTTAGTGGCGACGCAGGATGCCAATAAGTTTGGCCTGGGTCGCATGCTGACTGTGGAACCAGCTATCGTGTCCTTCATTGTGCATCCGGAGGAGACACTACGCATGAAGGCCAGGTGCCCGCGGCCGCAGTGTAGGATCACAGACGATCTACTCTGTAAAGCCTATGATACCGGTGTGCGCATGAGCTGCATTGGTAACTCCCTCTTCCACCTCCTGCTGGGTCTGTCATCGACATTGGAGGAGGAGTCTGTCAACCCACCTACGCAGGGCCTAATGGATGCGTCCCTACAAGCTTTCGCCCTAATGTCAAGGGAGCTTGGTCGCCTGATGTCTACGCTCGTGCAGACTCGACGCCAGGTTTGGTTGGCACAGTCACCACTTTCAGAGTCCAGTCGGGGGACGCTGCGGAACGTGCCGGTGGTTCCTGGGGAATTATTTAGGTCCGTGGCACTGGAGGCCCTGGAGCGCACCGCGCAGGCAAACCGTACTCGGCAGCAATTGGTGGGACTCCAGAGACGTCCCCCTCCTTGGGTGGGTCTAGGGTCTGTCTTATCGTCGTCGCGGAGGTACTCCACTGGGCCATCGAACCCTCTTCCGGAATGGAGGCCACAGCATGGGTCTCTGCCCCCCCACTCATCACGGATGGGGCAGCCACACCAGCACCCCCCCCCCCCTCCCCCCAAGCCCTCCAGAGGGCAGGGGGCACGTAGATGAGACTCCACGGCCAGCGGTCGGTTTTTTTACCCCGGGTCAACTCAGACACTGGGCTACCCACACTCCAGATGCTTGGGTGCTGGCCACACTGTCCCGGGGTTATCGCATTCAGTTCCGCTGCTGGTCTCCGGTTCATGGCTGGGTCACAATGACTGTAATCCACGACCTGGCCAGGGCACGAGCACTGTCCGAGGAAATTCACATCTTGCTGGCCAAAGGTGCTGTGGTTCCTGTGGATCCCCTGCGGGACCCGGGGGCGGGGATTTATTCAAGGTATTTCCTCGTACCGAAGAAGACAGGTGACTGGCGCCCCACTCTGGATCTTCGGAGTCTAAACAAATTTGTAAAAGTTATTCCATTCAAGATGCTGCGCATCCCTCAGGTTCTCCACACAATATCGCCAGGGGACTGGTTCACAGTGATCGATTTGAGGGACGCTTGCTTTCATGTTCCTGTTGCGCCGTCACACTGGCGGTTCCTTCGGTTTGCATTTCAAGGGAGGCACCATCAGTTCAGGGTCCTCTCATTCGGGCTTTCCCTGTCTCCTCGGGTGTTTTCCAGGTGCGTGGCCACAGCTCTGTCCCCCCTGCAGACTCGGGGCTTGACGATCTTGCCCTACCTGGACGATTGGCTAATCTGTGCCCTGCCTCACGAGGACACCGTTCGGGACATGCAGGCAGTGCTTGACCACACTGCCTCTCTCGGCTTGCCTGTCAACACGGCCAAGATCAACCTGGTCCCCACACAGGTTACCACTTTTCTGGGGATCGTCCTGAATTCTCTGGCCATGATGGCATGCCCCTCACCTCGGCGGGTTCAGGACATTTTGGAAATGCTCCCACACTTCCAGCATGGCAGAGCCCCGCCATATGTTCTCTGCCTCCGCCTTCTTGGCAAACTGGTGGCGGCGTCTGCAGTGGTTCCCCTGGGTATTCTATCTCTTCGTCCACTTCAGATGTGGCTGAACAGTCTACACCTGAGCCCCGAGCAACACAGGCGCAGGCACCTACGCGGGAGAGGCGCTTCATCACGCAAGGGGTTCCTATGGGTTCCCTACCAAGCCGTCAGGAGATCATTCATACGAATGCGTCTCTCCGGGGTTGGGGAGCAACATGGCAGGGGCGCATGGTGCAGGGGACATGGTTGCCATGGCAACAGGGGCAGCACATCAATATCCTCGAATTGAGGGCTGTGCTTTTGGCACTGCAATATTTTCTCCCGCATCTACGAGACCGACGTGCTGGGGTCCGTGGCTTTGACAAGGCTGGCCACTCAAATCCTGACTTGGGCGGCTCCACATCTGGCCAGCCTGACAGCACTGCACATTCCGGGAGTGTTGAACACATCAGCGGATTTCCTGTCCCAGCAGTCACCGCTACCAAGGGAGTGGCACCTTCACCCAGAGGTCGTGGACCAGATCTGGCAGACCTTCGGCAGGGCGGAGGTAGACCTGTTCGCGTCCAGGGAGTCCACACACTGTCCCCGCTGGTTCAGTATAAAAGACGACGCAGATTCTCTGGGCCTGGATGCGCTGGCGCACAACTGACCCCTAATGCTGTTGTACGCCTTCCCACCTTTTCCCCTGATATTTCCTACAATATTCAGGGTTTCTCGAGAGGGGCATCGACTGATCCTGATGGCCTCTTTTTGGCCGGTGAGGACCTGGTTTCCTCTGCTGCGCAGGCTCTGCTGCAGCTCGCCGAGCCGCCTGCCGTCCAGGAGGGATCTTCTGTCCCAGTTCGGCGGGAGGATCCTGCACCCCAGTCCAGACTGCCTCCAGCTATGGGTGTGGCTGCTGGAGGGCCGGGGGTCTCGTTCTCAGAGTTCAGTGGGGACATAGGCCACACCATCGCCAATGCCCGGGCTCCATCCACACGACAGCTTTATGCCAGCAGGTCGAAGTTCTTCGACAGGTGGTGTCAGGACAGAGATCTGGATGCGGTTCAAAGCCCGGTGCCATCCATATTGGAGTTCTTGCAGGAGCTGTTCAACCTGGGTCGCTCGCCGTCTACACTTAAAGGGGCTGTATCATGCAAAATTCACTTTTTGTATGTTTTAACCTTATTATATAGTTATGTACTCACCAAAAACACCCCCAAAGCGTTTTTTTCCTTCGTGCCTGCGTGTTTGAGCTTTCCTCGTGTTTGTGCTGCTCAGAAAGGCAGCCCCTCCCGCACCTGTGAAAACGCTCTGCTTCCCACGTTTGACGTCACACAGTGAAGATGGCTCCCCTGAGCCCCCCTCCTGCAGGCTCTCGGCAATCAGCGTTGCTGCTTTTTGTAACTCCGATTACGGAGATAAACTTTAACCATCGTCTGAAAGCAACAGTCAAGCAAGAGCAAGAGTCTGAAGGGTCTGAAGGGTCTGCGCTTGGTGAGTTTCTCACAAGAAAAGATGTTTTTGTGTGTCTTTGCATGTAGAGAAGCTAGAGCTAAAGAGCTAAAGCGAGCCAGCGTATTTGTTTTGAAGTGCTGATTGGCTGAAGTACGCTGTCAGTCAAAGTCCACAGGGGGAGAGGCGGGATTTTCAGTGAAACAGAGTGTTTTCTCTTCCGGGTTTCAGAATTAGCCACAGAAAATATTTTATTTCACACAAAATGACTTTTCCTTAGCGCCAAAAATAAACTATAACCATGTTAATGCCATTTCTAGGGTTTGGACTAGCTAAAAAAGCATGATACAGTCCCTTTAAGGTGTATACTGCTGTGATTTCCTGCTGGCACCAGGGTTTTAATGGCCGTTCTGTTGGCGGTGACAAGACAGTCTCATCTTTTTTAAAGGGTGCTCGTCGTCTCCGCTCCCCCCCCCCAGTCAGCCAAGGGTGCCGATGTGGGACCTGTCTCTGGTGCTCGAGTCCCTGCGGGCCCCTCCATTCAAGCCCTTGGGTCAAGCAGGGTTGAAATGGCTGTCGCTGAAAACTGCGTTCCTCTTAGCGATGGCTTCAGGTAAGAGAGTAGGGGAACTGCAGGCACTGTTGGTTCACGACACGTGCTGCAGGTGGAATGTGGATGGCTCTTGGGTGACACTTTGGCCTGATGCCTCTTTCCTCCCAAAGGTGCTTGGTTCTGCAACTGGTACGTGCCCCTTCCATCTGGCACGTTTCGGGTCTCCTGGTCCGAACGAGCCACTGTGTCCAGTTTGGGCACTCGAAAAATACATACGTGCTACGACGGGTGTCCGTAAGTCCGACAGCCTGTTTGTCTGTCAAGCCGGGCCTCGCACGGGCCAGGTCCTGTCAAAACAACAACTTGCCCACTGGGTTGTGGATACTATCAAACAGGCAAATCTCTCCCAGGGTCGTTCACCACTGGACGGGGTGGGGTGCGGTGCCATTCCACCAGGGGTCTGACCACCTCCTGGGCCACAATGACCGGCGTTCCTTTGGATGTTATTTGTGAAGCAGCCTCATGGACATCAGCGTCAACGTTCGCACAGTTCTACAGGGTGAATGTGGCAGCGTCCCACCCCCTTGACGGGATTCTCCGACAGCACTCAACGCTGTGAGGTGAGCGTGGTTTGGGGGTCACTGTTGTTCTGTGATTCCTCATGACTTCGCTGGTATATGTCATCCAGTGCTTTATGCACCGCCTCTGGTGGTCAGTAGGGATGAAATAGAACGAAAGTTACGTAGGTAACTACTGTTCTATGAGTCCCAGATGACCGCCAGAGCGTTCAGTCCCTCGGAATCTTCTGCTTGCGAGAAGTGGAAGGGACTGAGCTTCCGGTGTGACGTGGCTATAAAGACTCACGTCAGCAACCGGGAGATCACGTGTGACTTTGTTGTCTTTTAATTCTCGACCTGCGTGTGCAAAAGAATGATCATTCAGTGCTTTATGCACCGCCTCTGGCGGTCATCCGGGATTCATAGAACCGTGGTTACCTTCAGTCTGCCTCCAACAATTCGATGTTTGGAGAATTCTGCTTCACAATGATGAGAAGAGCCGTCATCGAAGGATCAAAAAGCGCCGCAGCCACAAACCAGTTATCCCTGTGGTAACTTCTGACACCTCCTGCTTAAAACCCAAGAAGTCAGAAGGATCCTGTGCATGTTTGCGACCATATGTGGAGAAAAAAGACTTACTGTCGGATCACTTACAACTGTGTTGCATTTGCAGGCGCATCGAGCCACAAGTAAAAAAACATCCGGTGGAAATAAGCAGTTTATCCCAATGGAGGCTGAAGCTGCAGCTGCTACTGCTTGACGCGATATTTCCACTTCGAATCCGTTTAACATCCAGTGTAAAATGTGCCTGAGTTTTTTCTTTTTCTTTTCTTTACGGATCGAGTTGCTCTTAAAAGTAGTTCTATTTGACCAAAAATATGCTCCTCTGCATCGAGTAATGACCTCAGTTTCATTTTAGATTTTACAAAATATCTTAAAGATTCTAAAACTGATCAAAGTGTTTTAAACAATAAAAACTATAGAATGTCACAATTTCAATTATTAATGTACCCAATAGTCTAATTAAAATATGTGATATATTTTTTTTTTTTTTTGATACAATAGACCTATTAAATGAATAGAATATTTTGAAACTGGTTTGATCAGACCACAAACCATGTTCCCACTTAAAATATTCATTTCTACTGAACTTTCCAGACAGTCTAACTTTTCCCTTTACTTTCCACTTCAGTATTCCACTCTGCACATACTGCTGTTCATTCTTCTACTTAAACTGATGTAATAATATACCTGGAGCTTTATATGGACACTGAGTTATACCTCCACAGCAACTAGTCTGCAACTAGCACTGTTACTTGCAGCAGACGTGTCACTGGGTGCGTTTACATGCAGTCAATAACCCTTTAACCAGAATATTGGCAATAACCCGGTTGCGCACAGCCATGTAAACACGTGCAAAAACCTGAATATGATCATATTCCGGTTTTTAAAAACCTGAATATTACCCCTGGGTTACTCCTTTTCTAACCTGAATTTCTGGTCATATAAACGCGCATCGGAATATCCCGGTCGAAAGGGACATGAAATACTGCTCTGCGCATGTTCTACCCACAAGGAATCTCGGTCATTTGAGTCCAGGAGCTACTTGTGACACAGTTTAACTGCTATTAAGTAAATAAAATGTGCCAAAATGATCGTTCAGTTCTTCTCTTTTACTGAAAAAAAACGGTGCATCGCATCATTAAACATATTACCACGTCTAGCTGGCTTATTCTTTTTCTAACAACATGCAGAGAGAGCCTGCAGCGGCCTTCTTTTTCTGTGGTGTCTGTGTAAAATAAGGTTGAACATGCAAACAGCACACCTAGTGGCATAAAGTGCAAATGCAGTCATGACGTGTCTGTGCTCCGCGGTTTGAATGGGGAGATCCCTGATCATGTAAACAGGAGTAACTCTGTCTGTTTAAGCATGTAAACAGGTTATTCCAAATGATTCAGAAACCGGAATATTGACCTTAACCTGAATATTGACTGCATGTAAACATAGTCACTGTTTATATTCTGGAGTTAATGTTTAACCTGTTGTTTTAGCTCACCAGTTTTTTTCTTTAGTGTTTTCTCTCTTGCCCACCTGATAGCCCCTTGGATATAAATAAAGGTTTTTTTCTGAATATATTTCTGCTTTATTTGTCTTTATATGTTATACGGTTAGTTTTGTCATTTCTTTTCATGCATAAATTAGTCTATCTGTATCCACGTAGTAGGTATTGCTTTACAACTGTGCTTATTAAATAGTGGGGCTCGTAGAAAAAGAAAATTCCCTTTAGCAGAGAGCAAGGAATAAGCTGATCAAGGTGAAAAGTGACCAATGTTTACAGTTTAAACAAAGTTTTGAATATTTAGTGTTCAGTCTATAGATGCAGTTATTTATCCCAGTTCATTGTTTAATTTTCAGTTTCTCTGAGAATCACACACTGAACTGTCTTGACTAAATGTGAGAAATTCAGGTAATAAACTTAACTTGGAAATAGCTTTGTGTTGGAATGTGTAGCTCATTCATTTATAAATTGCATTTTTTAAGGTGGCAGAGGAAATATAACGAATCTAGATTACCATCACAACTGCAACATTTTCAACAATAATACTAAAAACAGGGACCATGTCAGCTAAATACACCAAAAAGTGCAGCTGTGTGTGTGTGTGTGTGTACAGGTATTTCTATGCTTGTGGGGACCAAATGTCCCCACAAGGATAGGAAAACCTGGCACGACCTGCCTCGTGGGGACATTTTTTGGGTTCCCATGAGGGGAAACAGTGTTTTCTTGACCATGTTGTTACTGAAAAAAGTAAAAGTGCAAAAATATTTCTATGGGGCTACGCTTTGGTCTGGGTTAGGGTTAGGAGTTGGACATGAATGGGAGTCAATGGAAGGTCCCTACGAGGATATAAATACAAACGTGTGTGTGTGATGAACGGAGGGAGGGTTCGTCAGTAAATGGTGGCGCTGTCTTATGATGGTCCATCTCCAATCACCATGAAATGAAATCCTCCATTTCTTATTTCTTTCAACTCAAGTTTTTATTTGAATTTTTACTTTGTACATGACAATCATCTTCAATGCTGACCAGTCAGACCTTTACATGCAAATAAAAACCAACAATAACCTTACAAGTTTTGAACATTGCTTCAAAGCAAAAGAAAGAGGAAAAAATTCACAAGTTAGATAAAACATTTAATGCAACAGAAGAAAGAGGGGGTGAAAAAAAAAAACAGTCCATAATTAGATATCATCCTTGTGGGTGCTATTAACAGTAATATAAGACCAGAATATTCCCAGTCAGCTGCTGTGCCCTCCCCCCCGGCCCCTGCCACTCAACTTATGTAACATACATTCATATGAAGCAGTCTTTATGGTCGTATTTGCCCATTCTCTAAACTGCTGGGCTTTGGGAGTAGTGAATGTGCGAATTATAACGTGTCCAAAGTGTTTTGGGGTGGTTGGATTTTGTATTTGATGAGTTTGATGAAGGGAACCAAAAATACCGTTCACTTCCATTGTGTCCGTCCCGTAAACCTTCCCCGACTCACCTCTGAATAAGCAATAGCTTGCCCTCACAAAAAAGTAAGTATGTTGTTCAAAATGACCAAGGAATTGCACTAATTGGGCCAATTTGCCAAAATGTTGAAGTATCCCTTTAAGTGGTCACTCTCTGGTTTTATTTACCTGGGGATTACAATATAAATTAAATTTTACAACAACTTTAAAATCGATCAATGTGTGGCAGTATGAGTGGTGAGGTGAACGGAACACAAACCAAAAGACAACGCCACCTGGGGACTTTCACCCCAGGATCTCGGCAATGAATAAAATGAAGAAGAAAAAAAAAACTACAAAGACCCGCAGGTTCCAATGATTCACTGAGGCAGAAGACGTGATTTCAAATATAAAACAAATGTATTAAATTCCAATTGTTAAAATTAGCAGACTAACTCAGAAGGAAATTAAGGAGGGGTTGAGGCCTGCCAAAGAAAACTGAACTAGACAGGGCTGGGGCTTACCACGACAGCGGCAACAGAAAGGGGAAGGAATCCAAAAACACACAGCACCCATGACACCGCAAACAAAAAGTGAAAAAGGGACCACCAGCAGGGAACCTCTGCCGCTCCGGAGCCCCTCAGCACCTGCCAAAAGAAAACAAACTCATGCAACGATGGCAGCCCTCATACCACCCCCCCCCCCCCCACCCCCCCCCCCCAAAAAAAAAAAAAAATCCAATACCTAAACAATATTCAAAATGACAAAAACAGAAATCATTGCAATACACTGAAAATGAAGAAACAAAAGAAATTGAAAACAATGAAACAAAAGTAATCACTAATCAACCCAATCCAACCGAAGGAAGAAAAGAAGAAAGGAAATCAAAAGAAATGGTGCGTCTGCATTTATAAAAATGCCCGAGCACGGCGCATACCCAAGCTCCTAGGCTCCATGCCGGTGAGCCACACTTCTGAAGGAGCCCGGACTGTCCATCAGGCCCCTAGAGCAGCAGGGTGCACTGAGGAGGCCGCGGTGCAACAACTAGGTGCCAAGCACATCCAGAGAAGGGAGCCAAAACAGCAGTAAGCCCAGGATCAACTGCAGCTGATGACTGCGCAACTGTAGAAACATTAAAAAAAAATCAAAATCCAATAAGAGAATTTAACAAAATTAATCTAAATAATAAATCACAATTTCCTACTGAGGAGCAGGATGACACACCTGGCAGCAGGAGGAAAAGTACATGCAGCCGAGTTCAGCAATGACGGCTGCAGGGAAACACACCACGCCCGAAACAGACTCCAGGGCTGTCCAGCTCCCCGCCAAATCGCACAGCTGTAAAGTGCAGGGCTGGGGTAAACGCAAGGCGGCAGTTACCAAGTGAACCGAGCAGAAGCAGGACATGCGTACCTTTCAGGAAGACCCACACTGCACCACACAGACGTGCCGTCAGGCAAACACACACGTCTGCCAGCCCCATGAAGGAGGAAGAGGAAGAGCGGAGCAGCTGTATTATAGACGCCCGGTAATTACAAGCCACACTGCCTCTAGTGGAGGTGAGTGCAACTCCCCACCATGCCACAAATGATTTAAATAGGTGGTTCGATCGAACTTTGTCGTGGCTTGGTGGGATCAGCCTAATTAAAATGATTGTTCTTCCTCGACTCTTATATCCAATACGAATGTTACCACTTCAGATTAATAAATTTGTTATCTCAGATATCCAAAGGTCTGTCTTGCAAGTGCGTTAGGCGGTGCCTATCTCCGTTTCGTAACCTACAAAAGCTTACAACTCGTAAGCTACAATGGGGGGCTTAGACTTCTGGTAGCTCTGTGTGTTCGAACCCCTACCACATTCTATATAAGCCGAGCACCTCGCTAAAAGGCAGTAAGTACCATTTTAAAGGTATTTGGTACGACCCGGCCGGGATGTGAAACCACGACCTCCTGGTTGTGAGGTAGATGCTCTACCACTAGGCCATCACTCTGGTGGAAAGCGAGCACAATTAAAAATGAAGACTCTACAACTGCCTGTAAACAGGGGAGGTCAAGCATTCCCCAATTTTCTGTATTATAACTGGGCTTGCCATGCCAGAATAGTATATAGTTGACTGAAACATTTTCTTAACCCGAAAGAACCCCATGTGGATGCCTGGTGCTGCACCCCTTGCTCACCTTTGAGTTTACTTTCAAGAAACTTAAATAAGCTTCCAGAAGAAGTTGAAAATAATCCCATTCTGAAAACTACTCTCAAAATTTGGCAAGATATTATCAAACATGCTAGCCAACAAGGTTTCTCATTAGCATTACAGCCGTTAATCCAAAACAAAGCTTTACCCCCTGGTGTGGAGGTGAGCATCTTTAATGATTGGTATTCGAAGGGATTAAGATTTGCTGCTGACTTTTTTGATCATGGAAATGTCATGTCATTTTCACAACTTCAAATTAAATACAGAATCCCACGCTCCCATTTCTGTGGTTTTCTCCAGGCCAGACATTTTAAGTCCTTATGCTCACTTCCACTAGTCCAACAAATTCAATTGAAAGCTTTCTACTCAACTTTAGTCGGTCTACATCTAACAAACGGTTTATTTCTCTTTCCTATGGGAATTTGTTTTTTTGTGACGGTGTCAGAGACACCAGAGCTAAAGAACTGTGGGAAAAAGATCTTAGGATTGACTTGGATTACAGCAGATGGTGTGATGAGTTTGAATCGGTAAAGAAATTATTTTTGTGTAACAGATTGAGAGAAAACCAGTTTAGAATATTACACAGACTTCAGTGCACCCCTTACCTTTTGAACAAGTTGAACCCCCAAGTCTCTGCCATGTGCATCAAGTGTAAAAAAGAGGTGGGAACTTACTATCATTGCTTCTGGCTGTGTCCTTTAATATCTCGATTCTGGATAAATGTTGCAAAAGAACTTAATTCAATATTACTCAAATCAATAAAGACAGACCCAAGCCTATTCCTTCTCAGTATCCCTGTGAGGCAGTTACCTTTCCCCGCCGCACAGCTGACCTTACTGAAAAATGTTTTGCTCCTAGCAAGACGCTGTGTTCTCTTACAGTGGATAAAGGAGAAGCCTCCCTCAGTTACTCAATGGTGCAGAGAGAGACCTTCCCATTTTTCCCCATGGAACACCTTAGTGCCTCCTTGAAGGGGAATGATAATGTTTATTTATCAAATTTGACAACCATTTCTTAATTATCTTCCTGATGACCTTCTTGGTGTACTACAAGAGGGATGTTCTTCCTTTGTTTTTAAAAGTAAACGATGAGAAATGAATTGATATGGTGCCGTGTATCTTGTATTAGAGTGAGGGAAGGGAAGAAGTATAGACGATAAGAATGTAATTCATGTAATGTCATGATCATGTGCGCTGATTATTATCTCTGTTTTTCCTCATTGCAATCTGTTCATGTGATTGGGGGGGATCTTGTGCTGACTGGTTTCTTATTTGTTTTGTTTTTTTAAAATTTAGTAAAATGTTGTTTTTGTTGTCCAATAATATCTTTGTATTATCTTATATTGGGTGAATTTGCCTTTACATTCCCTCAAAAAATTTCCACATTGTGAAATTATCTTCATCCATTCCTCATTCTCAAAAACAACCTCATTGTCCTTTTCCAGTAAAATCTTCTGATTTTTTAGCTCAGTACTGAGAGTAAAGTTCATTCTCCTGTAGAATATTGATGCTCTGTGATGGTGAGGTGGCAGAACAAAATACTCCAGAACATGGTTCTCCTCTGTTTTCCACTCTAGTGATCTGACACAATTCCTTATCTGTAAATATTTCCAAAAAGGTTGATGGAAGAGATTGTAGAACAAATGCTTCATTGTATACATCTTCTAGATCTGGAGCTAGGACATCTATAAATTGTTTTGAATATTCTACAGGAAAACCTAGTTCAACGTATTTCTGCTTCTGTCACTGGGCCGTCTAACAACTTTGCCTGGTCAAAGGACAACTTTGGCAGGTCTACACAATAAAGAAGTTTCTCAGTGTTTCAGAATCAGGGTATACATCAGGAGTATAAAGTGCCTCGTAGTATTTTTGCAGTACTTCATTAATTTGTTTAGTATCAGTCACTATTACATTCCCTTTTTTAACTGCCGGTATGAAATTACATTGGTTATGTTGCTTTAACTGTTTGGCCATTAGCTTGCCTGTTTTTTGCCCTTCCTCATCCTTTACAAGCAGCCCAGTAATTATCTTATTGCAATCAGGTGTATTCCAACTGGAAGAGAGGTAAAACATGGAGGACACTGGGCCTCGAGGACCAGGGTTAAGAAATCCTGCTGTAGATCATTATGTCTTACAAACTTACTTAGTTCAGGTTAACTGGTGTGTCAGATGCCCTGAGAAGTGGAGAGTGTTTTCATACCTAATATCTCAGTGAACATTATTTTGTCGTGCTGCTACAGGGATGGATATGAGCTTGTCATGTCTGAGGTTTGCAATGTCTCCCTTTGCTCTGGCCGCTCTGAGTTCAGGCATCAGTTCTTTAGCCCTGTTCCGCGCTGCATCTGGTAAATCCTCAGTTATTAACATTTTAGAGCCTTTTCGTGTCCTGGTGTTTTTTCCTTGTACCAAAAAAACTTTGTTGCAGTGGGTCTGGGTCTGTGGCCTCCAGGCTTCCCTGTGTGGTGGCTTCTTTCCATTTCAATGTCCTGTTGTAACTGAAGGTTTTCAGCTGGAACCTTTTTATTTTTTTCTTCTGATTCTGCCCAGGTCTCACTTGCCGACTCCAATATTCCATCAAAGACCAGGTTGTTTCTCCTGGACTGGCCTTCCAGAGAGTCCACTTGGTCCGTTACAGCCATCAGACTGTCACACACTTTGAAAACATCTGATTGTATTGATTTGTTGGATTCAGAATGTTTGTAATGTTCTGATTGAAGCTCATCCTCCTCTTTCAGGGTAAATTCCAGGCTTGTTTTCAGTTCCTGTATGTCCTTTGTGAGCCCCTCCAGTCTGGTGTTAGTGGAGTCCATGATGTCCATGATGGTTTTTACAAAGCCCTTAAAGTTTTCTTGTAACATCTGGTCGTCCGTGGTACTTTGAGTCTGTCATCTTTTGTACAATAATTTGTGTGTTTGCTGCAGAATGTGAAGTAAATAGACTCGCTGTCGGATCACTTCCATTCTGTTTATCAGAATGGAGTTGAATTTTTCTTTAGCCAGTGTCAAATGAGCCTGCTCCTCCTCCATCATGGAGGTCAGACTCAAGAAGCAGTCAGATGTTCACATGAATGAATTCTTAGAAAACTGAGATGAATTTGAATAATAGCTTTTAACACCTTATTTTTCTTGAAGTTCCCATCTGTATGTTTTCAGTTCATGTCATTAACTTCAATCAAATTAAAGTACCAACATTAACCTTGCTGTTCTCATCATTATCTTTGCTCTAGTGGTTTTATTTCTTATGGCTTTGTCAAAAGACCATGGTTATTCTGCTTTATTGGATGTATCTTGGAGTTAAACCTCCAGTAAAGCAGTCAGTAGTTTTTCCAGTCAGTTGTTCTTCAGGCTGCTCTAAAAGCAGGTTGACACTAAAAATGATGTTTGGACTGATCTTCTTGTATTTATCAGATGTGTGAATGAAAGAGCAGCCTCAGTAATGTGTGAAAGAACTCCAAACAGCAACAACAACAACCCGCCGCCTGCAGCTGACACATTTTTCATGGACTCTCCACAGACCCAGCTGTGCTGCTCATCCAACAAGTGCATGTTCCTTTCAGCCAGAGCTCCAATGAAAAGGTTCAGATCAAAACATATTTATGTGTTAGAATGGACAAGCCAAAGTCCAGACCTTCATCCAACGGGAAATCTCTGACTTGACTTGAACATTTCTGCTTCCACACACTTTCCATCCAACCTGACTGAGCTTGAGCTGCTTTGGAAAGAAGAATGTCAGTGTGTAGACGTGTAAAGCTGGTGGAGACGTAGCCCAAAACACTGGCTCCTGAAGGAGGCTCTACAAAGTGTTGACTCAGAGGATCAATACTTCAGCAGGCCACATTAACACGATGGACATGGAACAGTCCAGTCTCAAGTCTTTTTCAGACTCTAACAGGTTCTCCTCTAAGACTGTTCTGTATTTGACTCCATTCATCTTCCCATCAACACTGAGCAGCCTCCCTGTCTCTCCTGGAGAACAGCATCCCCACAGCATGATGCTGCCTCCACCATGCTTAACAGTGGGGATGGTGTGTTCAGCTGATGTGCAGTGATAGTTTTTCACAACTCACAGCATTTTGCATTTAGTCCAGAAGGTTCTGTTTGTTCTCCTCGGACCAGAACCCCTTCCTCCACATGTTTACTGTGTCTCCAACATGACTGATGACAAACTGCAAACAGGACTTCTTCTGCTTTGACTTTCATTGACTTTCTTCATGCCTTTTTTACAAAGGTCTGATTTGTGGAGTGCAGACTGATTGTTATCCTGTGGACAGAAAAGAGGACAAAAATGGCAACGTTTTAAACGTTTAAACCTGTCCAACCTGGATTGTGTATTTGATGAGTTTGACGAGGGAAGCAAATGTACCATCCACCTCCATTATGTCCGCCATGAAGCTCTTCTCAGACCCACCGCTGAATAAACAACAGCTCGCCCTCACAAAAAAAAATAAGTAGGCTGTTCTAAATGACTAGGAAATTGCCCTCAATAGGCCAAATCATTAATAAATGATGTTGTGGAAGAACTTTACATTCCATATAAGTTTCTAACTTTGACAGTGATCAGTTTGTTGTGATTCCCCAAATGATTCCTGGCATCTTTCTGGAGAATTTACAACTGATGAGAAATTCCAGATGTTGCATCTCATTCAGTTCATCCGATTAAATGTTAAAGTCTCACAGATGATGGTTAAATTTAGAGTTGTAAAACACACAGGACAATCCATTCATAAAAGAGCTGCAACTGTTTGAGGTGAGGCTGATAAGCTGCAGTTCCCTCTCTGTCCACTGGATGTCATTATGAAGCTGAACGCTGTTTGTGATCCTCCGGAAAAGTATAAAGTAACAAACCAAGTGTCTTATGCAGACGCAGTCAAAAAAGTGAAGCAAACTGAAACAGTCGGTCATCCATCTGCTACAGTGTCAAACCCTTTGCCCCCTCGCAGACTGCAAGTCTCAGGTCCGCATGCGCTGCTGAGACAGAGAATGCTGGAAGGTGAAGAAGGTTCCAGAAGCATCAATAAAGACATGTATACTGTGGACAAGGTTAACCTGGTTGCCTCCATATGTCAAGTAATCGAAGTGGCAGTTAGAAGGGAAAGAAGAAGGGACAGAATCAGTGGCGTGGTGGAGGCAGCAATTAAGTTCCGAGCGATCAAAGAAGGAGAAATTAGGAAGATAAATGAGTTGGTTAAATCAAATGATGGAAATGAGACTACTGCTGATTAGGGTGCTAATGGTGTTCCATATTCTACAGTGGAATGCCAGGAGTTTAATTGCAAATGGTCAAGAATTCAAAAAGGTTATTGCAGATATGGAAAAGACTCCTGATGTCATTTGTGTCCAAGAAACATGGTTAAGACCACATTTGGATTTTGTTCTTCCGGGTTATGCAGCAGTTTGGTGGGATAGGAAAGAGTCTCCTGGTGGTGGCTGCTTAACATTTATTGAAGACTGTATGGCTTTCAGGATGGTGGGGTCTTCTAGAGAGCAAGAATGTGTAGTGATTAAGGTGTGCAGCCCCAGAGGTGATGTTACAATTGTCAATTTTTACAACCCATGCAAGAAGCTGACACAGCAAACGTTCCTGGACATATCTGCTACAGTGGAAAGATGAGAAATCTGGTGTGGAGACTTTAATGCCCACAATTCTCTTTGGGGAAGTAAACACACAGATTTTAACGGAGAGGTGATGGAAGAAATGATGGAGGAAAGGTCACTTGTCTGCCTGAATGATGGCAAAGCAAAGAGGGTGGATATAGTAAGAAACTGCGAGTCATGCTTGGATCTAACATTAGTCTCAGGAAATCTAAGCAACCTCTGTGAGTGGACTGTCCTGAATAATAATATAGGTAGTGATCATTTCCCAATTCTTTGTTCAGTTAAATTTGAAGTGTATACTCAAGAGAGTATTTTAGTGGATAGATGGTGTTTGGCCCAGGCAGTGTGGGACAAGTTCCAGACATGTTGCTTAGAGCTCTGTGAGAAGCTGACTATGCAGGGAGATGTTGAGCAATGCAATGAGAACGTTTCTAATATGATTCTGAATGCAGCTTCTCAGTCTATACCTAAAAAATGTGGTGGATATAAGAGAAAAGTGGCCCCCTGTTTGAACGATGAATGTACAGCCGCCATCAAAGACAGAAATCGTGCTCGTAGGAACCTAAGAAAGTGTTGTAACCAAGACAGCATTTTGGAATATCAAAGGAAGGTGGCATTAGCAAGGAAAGTTATCAAATCTGCTAAAAGGAACTCCTGGAGACACTTCTGCTCTACAATTGGAAGTGAGATCAAGCTAAAAGAGGTGTAGGCAATGGTGAGGAAGATGCTGGGAAAGAAACAATGTAATAAAATTCCTGTCCTAATAGATGGAGATTACCGGGCTGTCACAAATAAAGAAAAGGCTGATTTACTGGGGAGAAAGTTCGCAGGTGTTCATAGTGGTAGTCATTTGGATCAGGTTCACGGACTGAGGAAAGAGAAAGTCCTAGAGAGAAGCCCAGATGCGACACGGAGAAAGAGTAGGGAGCCTACTCCACTAGATATGGACTTTACTATGGGTGAACTTAAAAAAGCTCTACTTGGAAGTGGCTTTTCAGCCCCTGGGCAGGACCAGTTATGTTATGCAATGTTTAGACACCTCCCTGATGAAGCACTGAACTATGTTCTTAGGCTATTTAACAAAGTCTGGAGTGAAGGCAAGCTGCCAAGGAGCTGGAAAAGTTCAATTATTCTGCCATTCAGTAAACCTGGCAAGGATTCAGCTGATGCAGGAAGCTATCGTCCTATAGCCCTAACGTCTCATTTAGCAAAGTGCATGGAAAAGATGATTGTTGACAAGTTATCATATTATCTGGAGCAAAGAGGCCTGTTCAGTTCTTATCAATGTGGTTTTCGGAGAGGGCGGGCGACAACAGATGCCCTGGTGAAAGTCAGTAATGAAGCAGAAAAAGCTGTTAACTGTAAAGAAGCGATGGTTATAGTTTATTTTGATATAGAAGAGGCATATGATTCTATGTGGAGAGAAGGATTGCTTATAAAACTGGGAAGCATAGGTATTGGAGGGAGATTATATAACTGGATTCTTGACTATTTGTCTGATCGCACCTTTAAAGTAAGGGTAGAAGAAGCAGTGTCAGAGGAATATAGCACTTCTAATGGAATCCCTCAAGGTAGCTCTGTTAGCCCAATATTGTTTAATATAATGATCAATGATATTTTTCGAAATATGGGCAGTGGCATAGAATCTCTGCTGTATGCTGACGACGGCGCTATCTGGAAAAGGGCCAAAAATGTTAATTATGCTATTGATATAATTCAGGGTGCCATTAATAAAGTAGAGGAATGGTCTTACAACTGGGGCTTTAAAATGTCAGTGAGTAAGACGTGATATATGATTTTCACAAAGAAAAGGAATATTAGAAATATTAATCTGAAAATATATGGTCAAAATATTGAAAGAGTTAAAGAATTCAAGTATCTTGGACTATGGTTTGATGAAAAGTGCCTCTGGAAAACCCACGTAGATAAGATTGAGACAAAATGTAAAAAGGTATTAAATCTCATGAGGTCAATACCGAGCTATGATTGGGGAGCAGATAGACAGTCACTGATAAGAGCAATGATTCGGTCAAGCTTTGATTATGGGTGCATTGTGTATGGAGCAGCAGCTTGTAGTACTCTGATTAAGCTAGACAGGATCCAGTTTCGAGCTCTCAGGATCAGCATTGGAGCAATGAGAACAACCCCTATAAACGCATTGCTGGTGGAGGGAGGAGAGACTCCACTGAGTTTAAGAAGGAACAAACTATCTCTAGTTTTTTGGGCAAAGTTAAAAGGTTCAGGAGCAGACCAGCCAGCAAATAGCGTGTTGAATAACTGCTGGGAGTACTTACAAACTCAAAAATGTAGAGGCTTTGGGTGGACTATAGATGCTGTAGTCAGCAAGTATGGGCTCAGTGAACTGGAGGTTGGTCCAGCACAGGTCTGGGGCTCAGTTCCCCCTTGGATTCTGCCTTGTCCAAATGTAAATATCAATCTGACTCGCAGAAGGAATTACTGGAGTGGGGTTAATGGTGCATCTCTAGTTGAAGAATATGTAAAGAAGAATTATTATAGTATATATAAGTATATACACGGATGGATCAAAAGATGTAGCTACAGGACGGGTGGGAGCAGGTGTGTATATTCCTGAGTTTAGTATTATAATTAGCAAGAGATTATCTAATAACCTGTCAGTATTCACATCAGAGATAACTGCCATCATTCTTGCGCTGTAATGGGTTGAGGAGGTCCGGCCTGACAGAGTGGTCATCTGTTCAGATTCAGCAGCAGCTATGGAAAGTCTTACTGCTAAAGGGACTTGTAGGGATGATTTATTGCTGGAGAGTCACACTGCGTTCCTCAGGTTGCAAAGAGCTGGTTCAGTCATTTCTTTTTGTTGGGTGCCAGCACACATAGGAATATCAGGTAATGAAATAGCAGATGAAACAGCAAAAAAGGCTCTAAAATTAAAAGATGACAATGTTGTTAGAATCCCAATGGGTAAAAGTGAAGCAAAATCGATGATAACAGCAACGATACAGCGAGCATGGCAAACCATTTGGGACAAGGACAGGAAAGGGAGACATCTGTACAGTATCCAAAGCTCAGTAAGAGTGGAAGATATGAAAGGAAAAGGCAGGAAGGAGGAGGTGGTGTATTCACGGCTAAGATTGGGTCACACAGGGTTGAGGAAAACTTTGTATTTGATAGGTAAAGTGGACTCAGATCAGTGCGACGTGTGTAATGTTCAAGAATGTGTGGAGCATGTACTGATGGCGTGCAAAAAGTATGAATCTCAGAGAAGAGTTCTGAAGGACAGGCTGTATGAATTAGAAAGGGGATGGAGCCTACAAGGTGTGTTAGGTAGGGGTAATCACAAAGGCGTTAGGGCATTGATGGGGTTTATAAAAGGAACAGGGCTGTTCCACAAGATATAAGGGTCTGGTTTCCTTGTTATTGTTTTTTTTTTTTTGTTTGTTTGTTTTTTCTTTCTCGCGAATACGGTGATTAGAATGTATCCGGAAGTACATCTACCCAGAGATACAGTAGGTGGCGGTATGCACCTAAGTTGTTGATCGCCACCCGCCGTTGTCCCAAGGAAGAAGAAGAAGAAGATCCTCCGGAAACAGTGAGAGAAGAAGCAGCTTTGGAGGCTGTTTGAAGCTGTGTTGTCGTGTGACTCGTTTCTCACAGAGGAAATATTTCATCTCGTGCAGCAACAATGAGTTCAGTTCAGGCTTTGAGAGAGTTTATCAAGCAACGACTAACTGCTGCTGCTGGAGAAATGTGAACAAACTGTGGTTCAGTAAGAAGTGGAAACCTCCAATCAAGTCTCACAGAACAGGTTAGTAAAAGTGTGAATGTGAGTGGTGGAGGATTGTTCCATTTGTTTAGAAGCCAGCAGACAGAAATGAGGCTGCAGCTGCAGTTGTTGTTCAAAGTGAAACAACAGGAGTGATTTGAAAGCAGAAAGCTTCAGCATTAAACAGCATGTGTGTCAGAAAGAGTGGAAACGGTGCTTGAGCTGTTTGAAAACAGAAGAAGTGATTTATTGCCACTCAGTCTGGGCTAACATGCTAACGTTACTGTGGTTTGTGGAGCTTTTAAGGCTGGATTCTACTTTGTGCGTGAACGTGAGGCGCGGAACGTGCACGAGAGAAGCTGTGTGTCTTGGTTCCTCGTCGCGCGTCTGCTCCCAAACTGCAGGGGGCAGTGTATCGCAAACACACGTGTAGCACAGTGCTAAAGTGGAGTAGAGGAAGTAGCTCTTCTTCTTCTGCTGCTCAACATCAGCGGGTGATCCTGTGAATGGAGACATTCTTGAACTACAAAAAATATTTCCTCACTTCCAAAACTGTGACAACAAAATGCTAAGTAAGAAATGTAAAAATAACTTGTGTCTGTGTTTGATTTCGATGAGACATCAACTACAATCCATTTGGCTGAACATTCTCATAAAGTAGTTGGTAAATTTTAAATTTGATTGCTTCCTTTTGTTGTTCTGGGATATTTTCCAGCATGTCAGCAACAGCAGAGTCAAATCTTGTGTTTTCAGTCTCCCTGTTGGTGGCTTTCCCCTTGTTTGTGTTTCTTGTCTCTTTGAAATCAAATCTTCAGTCCTCCGCCTCTTCAGCTCTGCTGTTTGTTATGTGCATTGTACATATTTTCTGAAGAATTTGAAGGTGTGTGAAGCATCTGTTTCCCTCTTTAGAAGGACTGTGAGAAACCGGAGCTGCTAAAATTGATCAGTGTGAAGCTGCACAAACCTCACAGACGGGTCAAGCATAAATCAAGCTTGACGGTGCAGTTTATAATGGAGACATTCTGTAAAATCCTCTGGAACTGGCCCAGGTTTATTAGTGTGATAAAAAAGTCTATTTACACGGAACACTGTCCATCTCCTGAATTTTTGTTCACCTTCCTCACTTCACTCTGAAGCTGAAGCTGCGTCCAGACAGTTTTCTCATTTATTCTTTAAAGCCCACTGCTGTCAGTTTTCTTGAAATAAGCAGACTTTTTGTTGGTAAATGTTTGTATTTTAAATGCAGTCTGTCCTGTCTCATCCATCCATCAGTGTAAAATCTTCCCTTCCATCACATCAGTGACTTTTGTCTTGTTTCCCTCCAGAGAATCCACAGCAACACATTGGTCAGCAGAAGACGAGCTCCAGTGTGGAGCAGGAGGAACATGAAGCTCCACACATGAAAGAGGAGGAAGAGCTTGTTGAGGTGACTGTTCCTGATGGTGAAAGTGACAATTCCCACCACTGTTTGAGAGACTTCAGCAGCCAGAGACCAACTGCTGCTGCTGTGGAAATATTCAGCGTGTTTGAAGAAACTGTGGTCCAGAACGAGATGGAGACTGATGGTCAGCGCAGACACAGAACAGGTATGGAAACATGTGAATGAATCCAAATCCACTCTTCTTCTCCACTCTCAACTTCAATTCAGCCACACAGCACCCCCTCTGCAGCATTACACTGAAGTAAACGTAACATCTCCCTTTTTCCCCAGAGGAAATATGGAGATTACATGTAGCCTGCAGTGCTATAAATAAAGCTGGAGTTTCACAGCTAACTTCTCTACTGCTCACTGTCCCCATCTTCCGTCCCTTGGCCTTGACCCCTTGGGACGTCATTTTCTTCCAATGCCATTATTCTCTCCAGTAGCAGAGTCAATCAAAAAAGACAAGACGGTCTCTGTGTTGGTTTTCGGCTCTGTTTTGGTTCTGTTCAGATTGTGTTTGGGATTGTTCAATGTTGTATGTGGTGTGTCGACAAGACTGTTTTGTTTTGTGAATTTGTATATATGTTGTTCGACACAGTTCGACACAGACGTGATGCAACCGCGAGCAGTGAGTTTTTTGCATATTTGTACCAGCAATAAAACTCGAGCGTGTAGCTGGGCGCGTGAATGAATTCATGTTTACCGCTTCTGGTGGAAACACAACATTACATTTATGTAAAACTGAAAGCATTGTTGTAGGAGCCACTTTATCATTTCTTTAATTATCCACCAGGGGGAGCAAGATGGGTGAAAGACATAAATGGAGCACACAGGTGATTAGGTGCAGGTGTGCAGAGAGGGAAGGCAAACAGTCTTTTTACCGTGTTCATGTGGCGTGTTGGATGGTGCTGGGCGGAGGGAACTGTTTGGGTGAGCTTTCCGGCTCCAGCTTGATGTCAAACTTTGGATATATGCACACAGGAAAATGAAGGGGTTGCCTGAGAAAGTTAGGAACCTTTTGATTGATGCGCCGTGTGGACACGCGTCCGAGACCATTAACTCGGGCTCACGATTTTGACAAAAAAACCTAATTGTGATTTTTCTGACCAATAATGCGATTGCGAATCGATTTGCGATTTTTCACATTTTATACTTTCAAATGCAGAAAACTGCTAAAATTATGGTCGAAAAAATTCTCGTTACTTTTACATGGTCTTGCTCAAGTTGACACACAAAATAACACATAATGTAAACTAACTTGACAAAGCTTCAGGCAGCGGCAGCCGAGACGCCACCGTGCATGTCTGCATCATGTTTGGGGAAAAAAAAGATGCTGTCGAAATTGTAATTCAATACTGGTCTTGCTTGCATGGTTCACAGAAAATTACTTAGACAACAGTTCTCAACGTGAAATAAATGGAAATAAAAAACAAGAACCACAAATAGGCACCACTCAGAAACCAACTTCAACTCGCAAAAAAAAAAAAAAAAAAGGGAACTCGCCAGCCTGTAAAGATAAAGGGTAAAAAAAATGAATACTAATTGCCGTAACATTCTTAGATCACAATCAGTTTAGTAATCCTACTCTGGGTCATCTTCCCTCACATTATTGGGCTTGCACTTCATGTTTTCATGGAGAGAGATGAGCACGTCCACATGCGCTGGATGAAGGCTGGAGCGCTGTCGGGTGATCGGGTGAGAGAGAGAATAACCAACGAGGGAGGGGGACTCTTGGGCAGTTTTTGGACTCTTGGGCGGTTGCTTGCGGCTAACTTGACGTAACTTTTTTTTTTTTTCTCCGTTGTCCGGTCGCTGCAGAATTTAGCGCGGGCGAGCCGCCCGCACTGAAAAGGTCTGGCGGAAACCCTGCTTGTCGACTAGGGCTGAACGATATGGGGAAAATATTGAATTGCGATATTTTCCCTCAATATTGCGTTTGCGATATAGAATGTGATATTTCTTTCCCATAGGTTAGTTCTATTTGTTAGAATTAAATAAAAAGATTTATGGCTTGTAACAAACTGAACTTTATTAGAACACTCATTAAAAAATAGAACAAAATCTGTAGATTCAAAATTTAAAAGTCACTAAAAAAACAACTTAAGACACGTGGAATGAAGCACCTGCGAAATGGCTTTGGCCTGTTCCAGCACTCTAGAGACCATTTTCTCTTTTGATCCCCATCTTGTTGGGCACTTTGTGACGAGGTTCTGCTCAGGGATGCGCCTCAGTCAGAGCTGACAAAGTGTCCCACCAGCTTCCTGCACATCCTGTTGCTGAGACTCTTTCATCTTTAAGTACATTTTCTAAAATATAAATACGAATAATCACATTTTTGTCATAGGAGGCTACATCAACATAAAACACACAACTGACTATGTTAAACTACAGTCAATATTCAGATTCAGGCCAATATTCCCGTTTCTGAAACATTTGCAATAACCCGTCTACCTGCTGAAACAGACAATGGGCTATATGCACAGCTCCATTACTTCCTGAAGTTCAGACAGCACCTTTATTTCCTGTGTTTTATGATTGGATGGAGTGATTAATCCAGGTCTGTCTGAACTTAGTAAATGGTCAGACACACCTGGAATAATCAGTTCATCCTCCCTCGCTCTCTCTCTCTCACACACGCGTGCACGGAGCAGGGCATTCCTTGCAGAGGACGTGTTGCTGTTCCACATCTTTTATAAATCCACTGCCATTGTGCAAAACGAGGCTCGGTGGTCATGCTGCTCCAGTCACCGGCACTTTGTTAAATGAGCTGTCTGCACAGCGCCCTCCAATGTAAATTTGCGTCACGTGACTGTAGTATCGCGCCCCTTGCGATGTGCAAATCCGTTTTGTAATATCGCGTGATTATCGCAAATGCGATATATCGTTCAGCCCTATTGTCGACGTTTCTGTTAATGCCCTATTTGTGTCGTGGTTTTGGTACAAATTACATGTGTTTCCTCTGGATCTGGCTACTGCACGGTGACACAATCTACATTTGGCTCGCTTTTGCTCCACAGTGTTTTTTTCAAACCCAAAGTAAATCCAAACAACTGAACTACAGTTCTTTTTTTATACTAACTGCTCCGCACCCTCTCCTGGTGCCACATCTCTGCCATTTTCACACCGTGAAATGAATCACACTGAAAACTTTTTGCTCCTCACAACACCGCAAAGTACACGTGCAGAGATTTTGTTGTTAGCAACCTGACAGTAGTTAGCTGCAGCAGTGCATGCATACATACTTGCTTCCTATTGTCATTTCTGATTGGCCGGTGGCCCAGAACGTGAGACTTGAACCTTTTGATTGGCGGATAGGTCTGTCACTCAAATGCCTCGAAAAACCTCAGCCCTGTGCGGTTAGGATACTGCAGTAGTTAAAACCTCAATTTCGATGCGGTGTCGGTTAATTGTGCAGCCCTACCATTCTCCCTCTCCACTCTCAGGAACTCAAGGTGTACAGGCCCAGATAGGGAATGGGCTGTACATTTGTCTTTGCATCAAGCCAGAACCTGAAGAAACATAACTCTATAAAGGTTTGGTGTGCTGGATGTGACACTGAGTCAAAGCAACACGTTTTCTGCTTAGTTTTAAATTTAGATTGGATGTTTTCAGGTGAAACAACTGCTCAAAATGGAATCACAAAATCTAACAAACTCCCGTTCCTTTACAGAACCATTAGAAACTTTGATCTCCACACCAAGAAACTGTTATGGTGCGTTCACACCGGACGCGTCGCGGGCGTCGTCGACGCTTGGGACGCCTCGAAGCTGATGCTTGTCACGCTTCAAGCACGACGCTTGACACCAGGTGGTCACAAAGCTCGCAACGCTCTTGACGCGCGTCAGTTTATTGGCGCGCGGGAGGCTGATTTCTGTTTCCAGCTATGGCAGATCGCATCAGGAGAGTGGCTTGGCTTTATTTGTTAAATAAAGCTAGACCGCGTTGTCGTCGGAAAAGTCGCTATTGGCTGGTCTGCTCCTCTCTGCTCTGACTGCAGCGGGGAGCGCTGCGTGAGACTGACCGCTTGTGAGTGCTTTGGGACGGGGGAGGGGCTCACGGCAGCACCCGCTGCTCATTGACGACAGCAACGAGACGTCCTGTCACGTCTCCAGAGCACCGGAGAAGGTCGCTAGATTTGTCGCTAGTTGCTTTTGACAAAAAAATGTCGCCAAGAGGCTTTGGAAAGTCGCCAGATTTAGCGAGAAAGTCGTCAAGTTGGCAACACCGTCTGGCCCGCATCAGTGCTCGGATCACTCGTAGTGATGTAGCACCGGAGGGATCGTCTCTGATTGGTTGACGCCCAGCGGCAGCGCGTCAAAAGTTCAGTTTTCCCAACTCTCAAAAAGCGACGCTCCTGATGCCGGGGACGCGTGTCATGGGCGTCGACGCTCGAAAAGCGGCGCTCATGACGCTCCTGACGCGCTGCCCCGCCGCCCGCTGCTCCACGACGCTCGTCCACCATAGACTTTGCATAGAAAAGCGCCGCTCACGACGCTTGCGACGCGTCCGGTGTGAACGCACCATTAGTGTTTACTTTGATTTAGTGTCACTTTGACTGTGCCTGCTCCTCCTGGTTCAGTGGTCTCACCAAGAACAGAAAATCTCACCTCCAAGTTGTACAAATTATGGGTCGGTTTTTGCTGGATCTGTCACCAAGGAATAATACTGGTGTAGAGGACTCTGTAAACATGGACATGCTTACTGTTGAGTATTGGGTCCAAGGATTAAAACTCAACCACGTGTGACATTTACCATGGAACAGCCTCGTTGTACCTTCTATCCAATGTTGAGCACAGCAGTCAAACATAAAGGAGGAACAGCATCTCATCCTTTGTTCTCATTCATAGCATCCATTTTGATGTCTCACTATGAGCGTATGCCTCAGAAGCATTTATCTCACTACGCCAATCCTGATTGGCTGGTGATCGCGACGCCCACCGAGGGTGGAGCCACCTACCCTTAAGTAGCCTGCGCCATCCACGCAGCGTCACTCAAGCACCTCTTCTCGCTTCGTGTAGCATATCTCTATCCTCAGTGACAGCTAGCTTAACTGTTCACAGACGGAGCTATTTCTGCTCCATCGCCGAGCGCTAGCTGCTACGTTTTCGTGACCCTCCAGCCTTCTCCATAGCCTGGAGAGTCCTTTACCTGACCACACCACGGGACGGTTGACGCAGTTTAGCACACCAACACCGTCCTGCTGAATTAGCACGCCAGCTAATTTTGCAGCGCCTCAGGTTAGCTTCCAGCTAACTACGATGTAGGGGTGTGCGATATGACGATATAAGGTCGTTAAGGATTATAACGTCAGGACGATCTCAGAAATCAGAAAGATTGTCAAACCGTCTATAGGGCACGTTCTCCTCGTTGTTTTTTCATCTATATATATTTTTTTGGAGTGATGATGTTACCTGAAAGCTTCAGATAATATCAACTAAACATTCCCTCTCGTGCAGTTATCCACACACATAATAGATACATGCGGAGCAACATTAACGATGATTAAAAAAAAAAAAAAAAACGCAGCCACAGCCAGCGCTGCGTTCGGGACGCAAAGGCAGCTAACAAGGAGCGGAGCGCTGTGGAGCTTTTCTGACTGGAGCTGCTGCTGGGTGGAGGCTGTGTCAGGCAGAACTGGTTTACAGCAGCAGTACGGGATCTACAAGAGACCAGCCGCCATAGAAACACCCCGAAAAGCTGGAGAGAGAGACGCTGAAGCTAGCACCGATGCTAACGCTAGCTAGCGAGCTACCGCTAGCAGTTCACAAGCTAGCATGAGGGATTTTATATACAACAAATCACAGAAATGTGAAAAGACACTTAGTGAACATACTATCAAGTTAACAGCTGAAACGGCCCTTTAGTTTGATAACTAGTGGAATGTCTTTGATTTAATGGGATTATGAGGGGCTGTATTTCAATGGAGACAGAGCCCTCTAGTGGTCATATAGCGCAACTATTAAAACTTTATCCCATTAAAACTGTGCTAAAAAGCTATTTGATGTGTTTAGTTTTTTGTGTTACAAAAGTGTACTTTATTGTTCTTTATATTTTACCTCATTTTTAAAAGGAGAAAGCTTAGATCTCTGAACAAAAAATTATTCTCAAGCAGCTGTATTATTCACTCAGGTGATAGATATTAAAGTTAAATTGTTTTTGTTCTAAATTGTTGCCCTTTAAGAGGTAACCAGCTAAGTTTGCATTTTTATTGACCCTTTTTAATAATCTATTTGGTGTGTTTAGTTTTTGTGTTACAAAGTGCACTCTATTGTTGTTCATATCTTTTTATGTTTGTGTTCATTGCACGTTTTGATTGGAAAAACACCTGTACTATTTAAATTAAAGCCAGTTTCTTTAGCCTTCTTTAGTCTTTTTTTTTTTTTCTTTTAGGGTTTTACATAAATTTTATAGGTTTTATATGTTTAACATTGGGGAAAAAAGTGGTCAAACTTGCAAATTAGTCTAGAAAAATCAATATAAAAAAGAATCGTGATAAAATCGTGATCGTGATATTAATTTTAAAAAATTGTGATATGACATTTTTGCCATATCGCCCACCCCTACTACGATGGACGCCCACGCTTCTCACGCCAGAGGAGATGGAGACTCCAGAGCCTGGCACTGCGCCTGTGGCAATAAGATATCGAGCTGTGACTCACACCTGGTCTACTCGTTTTGCCCCGGGCTGCAACACGCCCGGCAGGCTATCGAGGCCCCAGGCTCCTGCGAGCATTGCGCCCGCTTCACCGCTAAGAGTCTCCAACGATGCCAAGCATGCCAAGCTAGCTCGTCCGGTCAGGACCCCTACATTCCTGTGGGTGACATGCCTGTCACCATCCCAGCTGGCTCCCAGCTGGACCTAGCCGCCCCGACTCCACTCGCAGAAGACGTTTTGGAGTTGGACTATCAGGATGACTATGAGACAATCTCAGAGCTCCTCATATCCGAGGAGGAGAGTGAGGACGATGTCGTCATTCCCTCCGCTCAGCTTGCCACTCAGCTCGCCACGCCAGGCGCTGAGGCTGTCCCCGGGGATGAGGAGGGAAGCGCGCCCGCTCCCTCCGCTCCCAGCATGGACATGCAGGACGTGTGCAAACGCGCTGCATCCTGGCTGAACATCCCCTGACCTGAAGCAGTAACGGAGAACACCGGGTCCCGTTACGAAGGGAAGAAATTCCCACAGGCTATGAGGACAGCTAAGCAGCTGCTCCTCGTCTTCCCCAAGCTGCTCGACGATTTGTCCTCCTCATGGAAGGATCACCCGTTCAGCGGCAAAAGCTCCATACACGGAGCTTCCTCCCTGGATTGCGAGGGCATGGAGAAGCTCGGAATTCTCCATATGCCCCCCATGGAGCCGTTAGTCGCTGCACATTTCCACCCTCGACGAGCGGCTTCATCCAGGAATCCCACGCTGCCCTCCAAAGCACACCGCGTCCAGTCCGCCATGACGGAGCGGGCTTGCAGGGCAGCCGCGCTGGCTGTCAGGGTGCTTAATGTCTCCTCCATGCTGTCCGCTCACCAAGCAGAGCTGTGTGAGGACATGGCTACTAAACCTGACCCACCGGTGTGGGACGAGATTACTGTGATAATGGACATCTGCCTCCGCGTGTAGCGCTGTGTGGGCCAGGCCACGGGTAAATCTCGGAGGACGATGGTGTTACAGCAGGGGTGCTCAAACCTGTTCCTGAAGAGCCCCTATCCAGCGTGTTTTAGTTCTCTCCCTGCTTCAACACACCTGAATGCAATTATTGTATTATCATCAAGCACCTAACAAACACAAAGATGAGCCTGTCATTGCATTCAGGTGTGTTAAAGCAGGGAGAGAATTAAAACATGCTGGATAGGGGCTTACCAGGAACAGGATTGAGCACCCCGGTGTTACAGGAATGAGCCAGATGGCTCAACCTGTCTAACCTATCGGACAGAGAGAAGGAGGACATGTTGGACATGCCGATCACACCAGACGACATTTCCGGCTCCGCTCTCGCCTCAATGCAGCAGCTCTGCGAGGCGAAGAAGAGGGAGGATGAAGCTCTCCAGCTCTGCCTCCCGAGCAAAGCTGAGCGTCCACCTGCCCCAGCCCCACGGCAGAGTGCCGCGCAGGCTATGGCACATCTTTCCTTCCCTCAGTTTAAGATCCCCACACGGCCGAAAGCCCGTCCTGCCCCTGCTGTTCCACCCAGAGAGGAGGCGAGGTCCGGCTGGCCCAGAAAGGCCACTGCAGCGACAGCAGCTCTGCCGTCACAGAACGCGCAGACTGCTGGTCCGCAGGCCAGGAAGAAGAAGAAGAAGACGACCTGATGGTCTCCTTCTTCAGACCGGTGCAGGCACTGCACGTTCAGCAGCCCCACCCATCTTTCTTCCTCAGCGTGCTTGGTTTGATTTCTGGAGCCCACGAGTCCCTGCTACTGTGTGCTCCCACCGAAGTCACACAAGCACACTTCATCATTGTTCTTGTTCAATAAAGTGCTTCACTGTCATATCCAGACCACAGGTCGAGGGCGCAGTCACAATTAACAAACAAGAACATAAACAGTTCAGTGTCGGTCCCGGTTCCGGAGCGGGTGACATCCCGACCCCGGTCTGTGGCTCCGAATCTGTCAATGCACTAACACCCGGCGCATGTGCAGTGGCGCACGCTGGTCGCAGCCGCATCTTGTCACTAGGGGTGCCATAACACCATTATTGGAGTGTCCAGTGACAGGCGGTCTGACAGAGGCTGTCACATCACTCTGCCTGATGACAGAGCGATGGGCTGCGCTCCCCAGCTCAGCCTGGGCTCTGAGAACGATATTGCGGGGTTACAGGTGTCAGTTTGCAGCCGTCCCCCGTCATTTCTCTGGTATAGTGCATTTTCAGGCACGCGGAGAGTCAGCTCGTGTTCTTCAGGAGGAAATTCACTCTCTATTGGAAAAGAGAGCAATATGCTTTTTGCCTCCCGGACAATGTCAGAGCGGCTTTTATTCCTGGTCCCCAAACAAAGAGGGACCGGGATTCGCCCAATCCTGGTTCTCCAGGCTCTGAACAAATACCTCAGAACATACCAGTTCATCCCTGCTGCGTATGGTGCGTTGGGAGGACTGGTTCATGTCAGTCCACCTCAAAGACGCATATTTCCATATCCCGATATATCCTCCTCACAGGAAATATGAGGTTCGCTTTTCAGGGTGTTTGTTACAATTGGCTCCTTCTGGCGCCTTTCCAGAGAGGATGCTGTGGTGCAAACACACACCCTCATAAAACACCTGATTGACCTGGGTTTTATGATAAACTCAGAAAAGTGTTATCTCCAGTGCAGAAAATAATCGTCCTGGGGTTATCACTCCACTCGGTGTCTTTCACAGCCCGTCTGTCAGCGGCGGGGGTGAGCGCTTTCAGAGCCTGCCTCTCGCGCTTCACCCTGTGCAATCTGGTCCCCTTCAGATTATGTCTCCGACTACTGGGACTGATGGCTTCAGCCATCCTTGTAGTCCGGCTCGGCTGTCTGTACCTGAGGGATTTTCAGCTGTGGGTGTCCTCCCTCAAGCTGAATCCTGTGCGCCGTGGCGCACGGAAGGTGACGGTCGGTGCGCAATGGCACTGCGCCGCTGGCGCCACCCGGCTTTTCTGGTGACAGAGGTGCTATGGGCCCCGTTCTGTCCTGGAGAGTGATCACTACAGACACGAGCATGTCGGGCTGGAGTGGTATATGCGAGGATCATTATGTGAGGGGCGTCTGGGGCAAGGATCTCCAGCGCGATCACATAAACTACCTTGAGCTCTTGGCGGTGTTTCTCACGCTGAGACGATTTCTCCCGTTTCTCAGGGGACATCATTTCCTGGTGAGAACTGAGAATACAACGACAGTAGCATATATCAACCATCACGGGGGTCTGCGCTTCCAGCAGTTACACATGCTGGCATGCAGACTTATCCTGTGGAGCAGCGGGCACCTCTGGTCTCTGAGAGCCACCCATGTCCCAGGGGCTCTGAACCGGGGGGCGGACCTGTTCAGGGGCGTGCCGCTATACGGGGAATGGATGTTACATCCGGCTGTCGTGGAGCAGGGGTTTGGCCCACTTTGGCAGAGCCGCTGTGGCTCTGTTCACGTCAAGAGAGAATGCGCAATGTCCACTGTTTTTCTCAATACGCGGTCCAGGTGCGCCGCTCGGCATGGATGCGCTCACGCATGTCTGGCCGTCGGCCCTCCTGTACGCCTTTTCCCCATTGGTTTTGATTCCCCCGACTCTGGACAGAGTCAGGGAGCATCGCCACACGCTGGTTCTGATAGCTCCGCAGTGCCCGGCCATGCACTGGCTGGCGGAGATTCATCAGCTCCTGTCGGGCAGTCATGGCAGCTTCCCCTCTGCAGGGACATGCGGTCACAGGCAGGATGAGCAGTATTCCACCCACACCCGGAGCGCCTGGCTCTTTGGGCCTGGCCCCTGAGTGGTGTAATTTAAATACTGCTGGACTCCCTCAGAATGTGATTAACACTATTCGGGACGATAGAGCATCCTCACTAGGTCTCTTTATGACTGTAAGTGGAGGTTGTTTGAAGAGTGGTGTCAGGAAAAAGGACACATCTCCTTTCAGTGGTCCGTTGGTGTTATTTTGTCATTCTTGCAGGACTTGATTGACAAACATGAAGCCTTCTCCACAATAAATGTGTATCTGGCTGAGATTGTCGCATGCTATGTGGGGTTTGGTGGAAAAACGGTCAGCCAACATCCTTTGGTCTGTCGTTTCATGAAAGGGGTACACAGGCTGCTTCCTGTTTCCAGGCCACTGGCGCCCCCATGGGACTTGGCGGCGGTTTTAAATTGGCTCTCCGGAGCTCCACTTGAACCACTGGAGGAGGTTAGCTTAAAGCATCCGTCTCTGAAGACAGCGCTCCTTCTAGCTTTAGTCTCTGCCAAGCGTGTTAGTGACATTCATGCACTCTCAGTGCACTCCTCGTGCACTCAGTTTTCCCCTGGGAATGCCAGGGTGTCACTGAAGCCCCACCTGGCCTTCGTGCCCAAGGTGGTAGGCTCTTGCTCTCCTATTGTTCTTACAACATTTTCTCCACCGCCATTTTCTTCTCCGGAAGAACGGCGATTGCACATGCTGTGTCCAGTCCGTGCCTTGCGGATTTATATGGACAGGACAATGGGGTTTCAGAAGGGTGACCAGCTCTTTGTGTCCTGGGCTCGCCCCTGCAGGGGCAGACCCACCACAAAGCAACAGCTTTCCCACTGGATTGTGGGAGCGATCGCCCTGGCCTACACGTGTCAAGATCTTCAGGCCTCTGCGGGCCTGCGGGCTCATTCTACACGTGGCCTGGCTGCATCCTGGGCCCTGTGTAAAGGGGTGTCAATTCAGGAGATTTGTGCAGCAGCGAGATGTTCTTCACCACTCACCTTTGTCTGCTTTTATTAGCTGGACATCCCTGCTCTGAGCCTGGCTCATGCAGTACTGACTGCAGGGCTCTCTTAAGGCAGGGGGCCTTTCCTGAGAGCTGGTGGTCGATCGAGATAAGCATGTCTGGCAGTACGGGAGTTTCCATATCCCATAGTGAGACATCGAAATGAATTCTATGAATGAGATCTTTAGGTTACTTAACGTAACTCCAGTTCTCAGAGTAGCATGAGTGAGATGTCTCACCAGACAGAACTTCTTGCTGGGCGAAGCGAGAAGAGGTGCTTATTTTGAGTGACGCTGCGTGGATGACGCAGACTACTTAAGGGTAGGTTGCGCCACCCTTCGGTGGGCGTCGTGATCACCAGCCAGTCAGAATTGGCGTAGTGAGATAAATGCTTCTGAGGCATACGCTGGGGGCGTATCCCATAGTGAGACATCTCACTCATGCTACTCTGAGAAACAAGGTTGTGTTAAGGAACCTAAAGATTTACTTGTGATCCAATTAGTCGACGAATGGCAAAAATAGTTGACTTGTTGATTATCAAAATAATCATTTATGGCATTCCTGTTCTTATTATCTCTTACTTTTTGTCCCTCCAGAGCTCCCACAGAACCACGATTGCGGAGAGGAGCAGTTCTTTAAACAGGAAACAAGCTTCTGTCGAGAGCAGGGAGAACCAGTACCCCCACAGATCAAAGAGGAACCACAAGAACCAGAACCTCCACAGATGAAAGAGGAACCAAAAGAACCACAACCTCCACAGATCAAAGAGGAACCACAAGAGCCAGAACCTCCACAGGTCAAAGAGGAACCACAAGAACTAGAACCTCCATGGGTCAAAGAGGAACCACAAGAACCAGAACCTCCACAGACTGATGAACTGGGTATCAGCCAGGACGCAGAGCAGCTTCCACTGAAGTTTGAAAGTATTGAGGAGCAAGGTTACCTGAGTGAACCAGAAGAAGTACGGGACACTAATCAGTTCCTCTTTCATGACTCTGAAGTCCATGATTTGAAGAAACATAACATAGAATCAACGATAAATACAAAGCTAAAAAACATCAGCATATTTGATAGTGAGCGTGTGGAAAACTTTCCTGTGTCCGAGAAGCAGGCTGAATGTGAAACGCTTCTCTGTGAGGAAACATCTGCTGAAACTGTCCGTAAAAAACGTCAGAACTTAGAAATTGTCAATCATAAGAAGGACCTTTGTGAAATCTGTGGTAAAAGTTACTACCGAAAGAATGACTTGTTGGTCCACATGAGGACTCACACAGGTGAGAAGCCGTATTCTTGTGAAAGTTGTCAGAAAAGTTTCAGTAGAAAGAGTCACTTGTTGGTCCACATGAGAACTCACACAGGTGAGAAGCCGTATTCTTGTGAAACATGTGGAAAATCTTTCAGTCGTCGGAATGATTTGTTGCGCCACATGATAACTCACACAGGCGAGAAGCCGTATTCCTGTGGAACATGTAAAAAAGGTTTCTGCAGACGTACTCAGTTGTTGGTCCACTTGAGAACTCACACAGGTGAGAAGCCGTATTGTTGTGAATCCTGTGGGAAAGGTTTTTACAGTCAAAGTGTTTTGATTCGCCACAATAAGACTCACACAGGTGAGAAGCCGTATTCATGTGGAACATGTAAAAAAAGTTTCAGCAGACATACTCATTTGTTGGTCCACTTAAGAACTCACACAAATGAGAAGCCGCATTGTTGTGGAACTTGTGGGAAACAATTTTCCAGTCAGAGTCTTTTGATTCGCCATGATAAGACTCACACAGATGAGAAGCCGTATTGTTGTGAAACATGTGGAAAAACTTTTAGGGACCAGTCTGGTTTAAGGTTACACATGAGAACTCACACAGGTGAGAAGCCATATTGTTGTGAAACATGTGGAAAGTGTTTCCTTCGTAGGGAAGGTTTGTTGGTCCACATTCAAACTCACACAGCTGAGAAGCCGTATTCTTGTGAAGCATGTGGGAAATGTTTCAGTCATCACAGTGATAAAGTGGTCCATGTGAAAACTCACACAGGTGAGAAGCCATATTCCTGTGGAACGTGTAAGAAAGGTTTCAGCAGACAGAGTCAATTGTTGTTCCACTTGAGAACTCACACAGGTGAGAAGCCGTATTGTGGAACATGTGGGAAAAAATTTTCCACTCGAAGTCTTTTGATACGACACAGTAAGACTCACACTGGTGAGAAGCCGTATTGTTGTGAAACGTGGAAAAACTTTTAGGGACCAATCTGGTTTAAGGTTACACATGAGAACTCACACAGGTGAGAAGCCGTATTCTTGCGAAGCATGTGGGAAATGTTTCAGTGATCACAGTTCTAAAGTGGTCCATATGAGAATTCACACAAGTGAGAAGCCACATTCTTGTGAAACATGTGGGAAATGTTTCAGTCGTCACAGTCTTAAACTGGCCCACATGAGAACTCACACAGATGAGAAGCCATATTCTTGTGTAATATGTGGGAAATATTTCTGTTATCAGAGTATTAAGTTGGCCCACATGAGAACTCACGCAGATGAGAAGCTGTGCTCTTGTGAAACGTGGGAAAAGATTCACTGATCGTAGTTCAGCGTCATTCCACATGAAATCTCATCAAGTAATTGAGTCATAAAGACTGTGGGAGTTGAATGTATGCCACTTCAATAAGTGATAATGTGAAGGAGTAGGATTACGTAAGTTTACTTCTTCCAACTCCATTCTACAGTTTTACAACACAAATTGCAACTGAAACATCTTTAGAGTTGTACGGACTTCATGAATTTTAAATTGAAACTCTCCTCGGAGATCTTATCCATTATTCAATTCAATAAAGCTTTATTTATGAAGTGCCAATTGCAATGTTGTTGTTTCTAGACACTTTCACAGAGAAAACCCAACAGATCCACATTAGCAAGCATAAGCGACTGTGGAAAGGAAAAACTCCCTTTTAACAGGAAGAAACCTTTGCAGAACCAGGCTCAGAGGTGGCGGCTTTCTGGTATTCCGGTTGGGGTGAGGGGACAGAAAGAGAAGGAGATAGGACAGACAGGTACATTTCTTATATCGACATACATTTCATATATAAACGGAGTACACAGATTATAAGAGGAACAATCATCAATGACACGTAGTAATAGAATGAAATTCCATTGAAAGGAGAGAAAGGAGCAGAACTGGGAGCTGGTTCCACATGGTAGAAGCCCGGGGTTAAGTAAACGCTTACACCCACTGGGTCCAGGTTACCTCAATCAATGGATCAGCTGTTTTGATTGATGCCCAATTAGAACTGTTTGCACCCATTGAGTCCAGGTTGTCTCATTAGATCAATGGATCAGCCGCGATTAATGTTCTATCTGCGATCCCTCAATCATGGCTCTAGTCCACCTAAAAGACAGCCTCTTCATCCAGAGTTTTGTTGTTCTGACTTTTTAGTCTCCCATAGTGGAAAGAGAGAGAGAAGGGGAGAGATCATTTTATTTCCATTAAAGTGGACACAGGTTCTCAGATTTATACAATAAATCCACAAATCATTTTCCCAACATCACCTTACAGAACAGTTACATAACATTTCCTGAGGTACACACACACACACACACACGGAGACAGAGAGAGAGCGAGCGAGCGCAGACACGAGCTCCCGGCTTAAAAGAAAGGCCTGAACCAGCCCTAACTGTAAGCTTTATTGAATAGAAAGGTCTTAAAGCGATACTTCAACATTTTGGCAAATTGGCCCATTTAGGGCAATTCCCTAGTCATTTAGAACAGCCTACTTACTTTTTTTGCGAGGGCGATCTGTTGTTTATTCAGCCGTGGGTCTGAGCAGAGCTTCATGGCGGACATAATGGAAGTGGACGGTACATTTGCTCCCCTCGTTAAACTCATCAAATACACAATCCAACAAACCCAAAACACTTTGGTGGACACGTTATAATCCGCACATTCACTACGCTGTGGAACACCAACAAATAATATTGTAGCGTTACGACATTGAAGCAAATACTGGGAACTACTTTTTCTTTTGAGATTACTACGCCCAGACGCCATGTTTAGTAAGTAGGTCTGTCTTAGCAATCTTTGCAAAAAACACTCAATCTCGTAATTTTGCATTAATATTTCACAGCGTTGTGAATGTGCGGATTATAACGTGTCCACCAAAGTGTTTTGGGTTTGTTGGATTGTGTATTTGATGAGTTTGACGAGGGAAGCAAATGTACCATCCACTTCCGTTATGTCCGCCATGAAGCTCTCCTCAGACCCACCGCTGAATAAACAACAGCTCGCCCTCACAAAAAAAGTAAGTAGGCTGTTCTAAATGACTAGGGAATTGCCCTAAATGGGCCAATTTACCAAAATGTTGAAGTATCGTCTTAAAAACCGAGACTGAGTCAGCCTCCCTTACAGACACTAGCAGCTGGTTCCACATAACAGGAGCCTGATAGCTAAAGGCTCTACCTCCTGTTCTACTTTTAGAGAACCTGGGAACCTCCAGCAGACCAGCACTCTGACAACGAAGCGTTCTCCTGGGACAGTATGGGACCAATAGCTGTTTAAGATATGATGGGGCCTGGTTGTTGAGGGTTTTATAGGTTAAGAGGAGGATTTTAAATTCTATTCTAGATTTACCAGGAAGCCAGTGAAGAGAAGATAATATTGGGGTGATATGATCTCTCCTACTGGTTCTTGTGAGAACTTTTGCTGCAACATTTTGAACGAGTTGGAGACTTTTTAGGCAGTTATTGGGACCCCCTGATAACAAGGAATTCCAGTAGTCTACTCTGGAGATGACAAATGCATGGATTCATTTCTCAGCATTGCTTTGAGTCAGCATGTTCCTGATTTTGGAAATATTACGCAGGTGAAAGAAGGAGGTCTTGCAGACCTGTTTAATGTCCGAGTTAAAGGATAAGTCTTGGTAAAAGATCACTCCCAGGTTCCTCACAGTTTTACTGGGAGCTAAAGCAACACCATCTAGGGTCAGTATTTGATTAGATAATTTTTCCCTCGGGTGTTTTGGGCCAAATAAAATAACCTCTGTTTAATCTGAATTTAGGAGGAGAGAATTATGACTCATCCAGGTTTTTATGTCATTAAGACAAGCTTCTAATTTGACAAGTTGATCGGTGTCATCTGGTTTCAGGGATAGGTAGATCTGTGTATCATCTGCATAACAGTGGAAGTTAATGGAGTGTTTCCTGATGATGTTCCCTACAGGAAGCATGTATAATGTGAAGAGTATAGGTCCTAAAACAGAACCCTGTGGGACTCCATATTTAACTTTGATCCGGGCTGAAGAATCGTCATTAACATTAACAAAGTGGAACCTGTCTGTTAAATATGATTGAAACCAGTTTAGGGCTGAACCTTTAATCCCAATAGTATATTCTAGTCTCTGTAGTAGAATATCATGATCAACAGTGTCAAATGCAGCACTGAGATCTAACAGGACCAGAACAGAGACCAGTCCTCTATCTGTGGCTGTGAGAAGATCATGAGTGACTTTTACCAGAGCTGTCTCTGTACTGTGATGAGCTCTGAAACCTGATTGAAAAGACTCCAATAGGTCATTATTGTATAAATGGTCGCAAAGCTGACTTGCAACAGCTTTTGCTAGGATTTTAGAAAAAAAGGGAAGGTTGCATATTGATCTGTAACTTGTTAGAACACTTGGATCAACAGTGGACTTTTTGAGGAGAGGTTTAATAATAGTGACCTTAAAAGCCTGTGGAAGATAGCCTGTCACTAAAGATAAGTTAATCTGATCTAATATTGATGTACTGATCAGGGGGAAAATGTCTTTAAACAGACTTGTTGGGATTGGATCTAATGAACAAGTTGTCGGTTTAGATGAGGCCACAATTGAGAGTTCAATAGGATGGAAACTAACACCTGGTTCACACAGGATGCCGAGGCACCACTTCCACGCGCGCTGGCGCTTGGTTGTTCATACAGGAAGCCATTTCTGCTGCGCTCTGTGCGCCGGTCAGACATCGACTGAGCCCGGCAGTGATCGGTTGTTTCTGCCTTCTTTCAGTTTTCCACATTTACGAGCGCTTTAAACATGGGTCTACCTGATGTGACTGTGACTTTTGGTAACCTGTGGAGAGCCCTTGCCTCTCCTACCCCTGTCCTGTGTCTCTTTAACATCACGTGAATCTCTGCCCCCCTCCCTCTCGCTCTCTCTCTCGCTCTCTCTCTCTCGCCCTCTCTCTCCCTGTGTGTGTGTGTGTGTGTGTGTGTGTGTGTGTGTGTGTGTGTGTGTGTGTGTGTGTGTGTGTGTGTGTGTGTGTGTGTGTGTGTGTGTGTGTGTGTGTGTGTGTGTGTGTGTTTATCTGAAAAAGAAAACCGAAAAGCAACATAGTTTGTTATTTTACTTAATTTTATTTTGAAAATTGACCGGATTCTCTCGTATTTTCCGTTCCTGACTTCCTGTCTGGTGCGATATGCTTGATCCAGCTTGACAAATGGCGCTCGCGGAAAAAATAGGGGAGCGGAGCAGGCAGCGCGAGCCGCTACGTGCGCGGCGCTCCCCCGCACCTCCTGTATGAACCATCAGATAGGTTAACAGGGGTGCCGATCTGAAACTCGGTGCGCGGCGCCTCCTGTGTGAACCAGGCATAAGTAGTTGTGAGTCAGATTCTACTGACAGATCTGAGGATGTGGTTGGTTGGTCTATGATCACTTTGGGGGGAGTGCTTTCAATTTTATCTCTAATAGTTATGATTTTGTCATTAAAGAAGTTTACAAAATCATTGCTGCTTAAGGCTGAGGGGATCTGAGGCTCAACAGAGCTGTGACTTTTTGTCAGCCTAGCTATGGTATTAAAGCTGGGGTTGGCGATCTTGGAAAACTAGCATGTAGCACGAATGTAGCATCTCCCCAAGGCTCCGCCCAGCTCCCACCCCATTGGAGGAGCTCCGTTGGGAGCGGAGACGCGGAGACATTCGTGGCGCGCGCGGCGCTTCCGCGTCCAGTGCGTCCCTGGCGTAACCTGTCCTCAGCACTTCGTTTCTTCGTTTTTCTTTATTTACACTACGCCAAGTTATGGCGCACTCACCGGTAAGTAAAGCCCCAAACATTCGTCTCCGCCATTCTGCAACGACGCTCCGTCCTTCTACGCGCACACTGAACCAGGGTCAAGGCCTCAGTATACTCCCCCGTCGCCGCCACGGCGTTGCTACGACAGGCTACGCCAGGGCTTGACGTCCACCTCCCGAAAAAAGTCGAACGGCGAAGGGATTTGATTGGTTTAAAAAAAGGTGTCCCGTCAAGATGATTGGTTGCTGTTTTTCCCGTTTTACTCCTGCTGTAGATAGCGGATATTTTCTAAACTACTTTAAAAACACGTTATGAATTGCTTCCCATCGGATCATAAAGATCATTTTAACCAGTATTTAAAAAATGTATCTAATTCAAATCGCCAACCCTAGCTTTAAAGAGGGACCTGGGGTTGTTCTGGTTTTCTTCTACTGAGGATGAATAGTAGGCAGTTCGAGTTTTACGTAAAGGTTTTTTTTTTTATAAGTTAACAGACTTTCTTGCTAGAAATACTTCTAGTTGGGTTAGATGCAATTTCCTCTCTAGTTTTTGAGCTGATCTTTTTAATGTTTGCAGTTATTTGTTATACCATGGAGCTATCCTCCTTTGGGTTAATGCTATTAACTTCAGCGGAGCAACTGAGTAAAGTGTGGAGTACAGTGAAGCTGCCACTTCATCTACAACTGAATCAACCTGAGTGGGGTTGATGCTGCTGTCCATTGGGCCAACAGATGGGAGTGAAGTTAATATTGATGGGATCATTTCATTAAATTTGGTCACATTATCTTCTGACAGATATCTTCTAAGTGTAAGTTTTTTCCCAGGTACTTTAAAACCAGTTAACCTAAACTCAAATGATAACAGGAAGTGATCAGACTGTACAGGGTTGTGGGGAAAAACTGTTAATTGGTCAATGTCAATACCATAGGTGAGAACAAGGTCGAGGGTGTGATTAAAGTGATGAGTAGGTTTATTCACCTTCTGTATCAAGTAGTGAACTGAAAGCAATGTTAAGGCTGTCAGTGTCAACATCTACATGAATATTAAATTCTCCCACGACAATGATTTGATCTGAACCTAAAGGAGCTATCCGCGATTTTAATTTAACCAGGACGAGAAAAATGCTTTTAACGTCATGTACTACGAAGTCCATGCTATATTTATGTGAAAAAAAATCACACATTGATCAGCGTGTTTTGGATATCTGGCCCCGCAAAGGGCCTGAGGATTTAGACCTCTCTGCTCCACTGGCAGCAGCAGCAGCAGCAGTGGGGACGGGGGCGGAGTGAACATTACAAATTCATTTTTTCAAGCTACTTTCTGCATTGAACATGTAGTGACAAGGTAAAATATGGTTTACCTGAGACGAAGGGGCCATTTATTTTGAACAAAATAGAGTCGAAGTGACTTCTGCTGTTTCTCCTCCGGAGGATTGTGCACGCGTATGGAATGTGCATGTAACGTCGTGCACGCTGAGTGGGAGCAGAGCGGAGGGGGGAGTGGGAGGGTTTTCTCAATGTGAGGAACCAGTCAGAGAGCTCGGGGGCGGTGCCAACATTTCAAACTGAAGTCAGGGCTCAAAATTGTGCAGAATCACGGATAGCTCCTTTAAGACTAAACTGGAGAGAAAGTCTGAAAATTCAGACAAAAATTCAGAGTGGCTATGGAGCAGGGGGGCGATACACTACAACAAGCAGGACTGGCTTCTGTGTTTTCCAGGTTGAGTTAATGAGATTCAGAGTAAGACTTTCTAAGGTTTTATGCTTGGTTTTAGTTCCAGACCTGATTAGAAGATTAGAGTTATAGATGGACGCTACTCCACCGCCTCGGCCAGAATCTCGGGGAATATGATAGTTGACGTGTATTTGGGGTTGCTTCATTTAAACTGAGATATTCATCCTTCCTTAACCAGGTTTCAGTGAGGTTTAATATATCTAAATTATGATCAGTTATTAAGTCACAAATAAGCAATGATTTGGAGGAGAGGGATCAGATATGTCACAGTCCACATTTGACTATTGTGGGTTTTTGTTCTACTGCAGATTTAGTTTGAATTTTGATGAGGTTTCTAGGATTAACTCCTCTCCTCTTGTGAACGTGCTGTCTGCTGGAGATAACAACAGAGATTATGATCCATTGTCATTATGATCCTGCTTCATTTGTCTTTAGATAATAACAGCTTTGAAAAATTCCAGTCCGGTTTCAGATCTGGCCACAGCACAGAGACTGCCCTCCTGAGAGTCCTTAACGACCTGCTCTTAGCTACGGACTCAGGTAGCCCTGTGGTCCTGGTGCTTCTCGATCTCACCTCCGCCTTCGATTCAGTGGACCACAGGGTCCTACTGTCTCGCCTCGAACACCTGGGCATCAGAGGTACAGTTCTGGAATTTTTCCGTTCCTACCTGACTGACAGGAGCTTCTCTGTTCAGCTGGGAGACTTCACCTCCTCTGCAGCCCCCCTCTCCTGCGGTGTGCCTCAAGGCTCCATATTAGGCCCCATTCTGTTCATCCTATACATATTGCCCTTAGGAGATATTATAAATAAATATAATATCTCCTTCCACTGCTACGCGGACGACGTTCAGTTGTACCTCCCCTTCAAGGCCGACGACCCTGCTGCTCTCCAGCCTCTGTTTGACTGCATGTCTGACATTAAGGCATGGATGACAGCAAATTTCCTCAACCTCAATGAGGATAAGACTGAGGTTATTGTATTTGGCAAAGCCGCCCCAGCATCTCTCTCCAACGCCCTGGGTACTCTTGCCTTGAAGTCCAAGCCAGCTGTCAGGAATCTTGGTGTGGTCTTCGACAGTTCCTTCAAGTTCGAGCAGCAGATCAGCGCAGTCATCAGAAGAAGTTTTCTCAACCTGAGGACTTTAGCCAAAATTAAAACTTACCTTCCCCAGGCGGGGCTAGAGCAGGCCATTCACGCCTTTGTCACCTCACACCTGGATTATTGCAATAGTCTTTACACCGGTATTGATAAAGCCCAACTCCACCGCCTGCAGCTCGTCCAGAACTCTGCCGCCCGACTCCTCACCTCCACCAAAAAACACGCTCACATCACTCCGGTTCTCGCTTCCCTTCACTGGCTCCCCGTCCGCCACCGCATTGATTTCAAAATTCTTTTAACAGTTTTTAAATCTCTTCATCTCCTCGCCCCTCCCTACCTGACCGAACTTCTCCGCCCCCTCAACTCTTCCAGAGCGTTACGGTCGGCTGACCAACGCCTCCTCTTCATTCCCAGGACCAGGCTAAAAACCAGGGGGGACAGAGCCTTTTCTGTTACTGCCCCGAGGCTGTGGAACTCCCTTCCCCCCCACATCCGTGCGGCCGAGTCTGTGGGAATTTTTAAATCACTGCTGAAGACCCACCTCTTTGCCTTGGCCTTCAGCTAGGTCTTTCCTTGGCGCTCGAGTTTGAGATGTGTTTTAATTTGTTTGTGCTGTTTTGTCTTTTCACCGTTTTTTGTTTGTTTTCTATTCTCTGCACTTGTGTGAAGCACTTTGGCACGGCTAAGCCGCTTGTAAATGTGCTATATAAATAAACTTTTACTTTTACTTTATATACTGGAGGTATAACATATAAAGACAAATGAAGCAGGATCTCTTTATATGTTATACTGGAGGCTGCACGGTGGCGTGGTGGTTAGCGCTCTTGCCTCACAGCAAGAAGGTCCTGGGTTCAAATACCGGCCGGGGCTTGGGGCCTTTCTGTGTGGAGTTTGCATGTTCTCCCCGTGTGTGCGTGGGTTCCCTCCGGGTACTCCGGCTTCCTCCCACGGTCCAAATACATGCATGGTAGGTTAATTGGTCACCCTAAATTGCCCCTAGGTATGAATGCGTGAGTGAATGGTTGTCTGTCTCTATATGTCAGCCCTGCGACAGACTGGCGACCTGTCCAGGGTGTACCCCGCCTTCGCCCACAGCAGCTGGGATTGGCTCCAGCCACCCGCGACCCCGAAAGGGAGCAGTGGCAGAAAATGAATGAATGAATGTTATACTGGTAGTTTTATGTCATTTCTTTTCATCAATAAATTAGTCTGTCTGTGTCCATGTAGTCGGTATTCCTTTACAACTGTGCTTCTCAAATAGTGGGACATCTTGAAAAAAGGGAAAAAAAAGGGTCTCTTTAGCAGAGAGCAAAATGTTTTGTAATACTAATTATGTCGTACTGTTGATGTGATGATGGGATTTAATAGAGGAAAGATGAAGTAACAGCTTTTTGAAAAAGAAGCTGGTCAAGTTGACAAATGACCGATGTTCACGGTTTAAAGAAACTTTTGGATGTTTAGTGTTCAGTCTATAGATGCAGGTGTGTAGGTGTTCTTGGAGTTCTCCTTTGCCTCCACTGTAGAGGCCACATCTTCCCACTGCAATAAATACAAAGAAGATTCAATGACAACATGACGGTAGAGGACAGTGAGCCGCAGTAGGCTTCACTTCCTCACTATGTTTACATGAACACAATGATATAATTACCATAAATTACCTCCATATAGTCAGATATTTATATGGGTCCCGTTTATGATTTCTATTTAAAATAAGTCAATAGAAATAAATAGCAACATGTCATTTAACAATAAATATTAACAAATTCTATTATATGAATGATAAAACTGACCATTTATTTATAAACTAAAGAAAAGAGAGAAATGATCCACATGGAAGAAGTCTTCCACTCCACCACCTCCATTTGGTTCCCCTGAGAAATGAAAATGTATTTACTCCCAAAAGAAATGACACTGTCAGAGGACTTCAGAACTGTGGTGCATTAAAAGCCACTGAATACATCTGTACTCAAGATACAGATTTACTTTACATTCCTGCTTCAAATAATGAGAAGAGGCCTTCTTCATTTTGGCCCTTCCAACCTGCTTCAACAGGTAATATTGGTCTTTTCCCCGACCGTGTGGCTGCATTCTGAAAGAACAAATAGTGGACACTTACAATTTTTAAACTGTTGATCTAACTACTTGGTTTTGTTCGTATCCTTTTCTAAGTCAATCTTTGTTATCACCGAGTGTTGTCACTATTTTATGTTCTGGTTTCTCTATCACTGCAATACACATTGAACTGCATTTGATCTTTATGAAAGTTCGGGGAGGCCATGGAGGAGGACGATCGGTCGGCCTCGAAGAAATTCTGGCAAACCGTCCGGCGCCTCAGGAGGGGAAAGCAGTTCTCCACCAACACTGTATACAGTGGAGGTGGGGAGCTGCTGACCTCAACTGGGGATATCATAGGACGGTGGAAGGAATACTTCCAGGACCTCCTCAATCCCGTCGCCACGTCTTCCGTAGAGGAAGCAGAGGCTGAGGTCCCAGAGGTGGACTCGTCCATCACCCAAGCTGAAGTCACCGAGGTGTTTGGTAAGCTCCTTGGTGGCAAGGCACCGGGGGTGGACGAGATTCGCCCTGAGTACCTTAAGTCTCTGGATGTGCAGGGACTGTCTTGGTTAACACGTCTCTGCAACATCGCGTGGCGGTTGGGAACAGTGCCTGTGGATTGGCAGACCGGGGTGGTGGTCCCCCTGTTTGAAAAGGGGAACTGGAAGGTGTGCTCCAACTATAGGGGGATCATACTCCTCAGCCTCCCCGGGAAAGTCTAAAGAGAGGAGGATCTGTGCAATAGTCGAACCTCGAATTCAGGAGGAACAAGGCGGTTTTCATCCTGGTCGTGGAACACTGGACCAGCTCTATACCCTCCATAGGGTGCTCGAGGGCTCTTGGGAGTTTGCCCAACCAGTCCACATGTGTTTTGTGGACTTGGAGAAGGCGTTCTACCGCGTCCCTTGTGGTGTCTTGTGGGGGGTGCTCCGGGAATACAGAGTCCGGGGCCCCTTGTTAAGGCCCGTCCGGTCTCTGTATTTCCAGACTAGGAGTCTGGTCCGCATTGCTGGCAGTAAGTTGGACCTGTTCCCGGTGCCTGTTGGACTCTGGCAGGGCTGCCCTTTGTCACCGGTTCGGTTTATAATCTTTATGGACAAAATTTATAGGTGCAGCCAGGGGCCGGAGGGGGTCCGGTTCGGGAACCACAGGATTTCATCTCTGCTTTTTGCAGATGATGTTGTCCTGTTGGCTTCATCGAACCCGGACCTACAGCATGCACTGGGGCAGTTCGCAGCCGAATGTGAAGCGACAGGGATGAGGATCAGGTCGGTGGAGAGACCCTAGCCCAAGTGGAGGAGTTTAATTATCTTGGGGTTTTGTTAACTAGTGGGGGAACAGATGGAGCGGCAGATTGACAGGTGAATCGGTGCAGCAGCTGCAGTGATGCGGTCGTTGTATCGGTCCATTGTGGTGAAGAGGGAGCTGAGCTGAAAGGCGAAGCTCTCGATTTACCGGTCAATATGCGTTCCCACCCTCATCTATGTTCATGAACTTTGGGTCATGACTGAAAGGACAAGATCTACAATCTACAATCTACAATTTCATTTAGCAGACGCTTTTGTCCAAAGCGACGTACAACACAAGCAAGAATATAGACATAAGAAAGAAAGAAACCATTAGTAAATGCTTCAATTGCTTCAAGTGCGCAAGTGCGATTAGTCAAGGGAGTTGCCATCAAGTTGCAGAACAGGAGCCACTACCCCCCCCCCCCCCTTTTTTTTTTTTTTTTTTTTTTTTTTTTTTTCCCGGATCCTGGATACAAGCGGCCGAAATGAGTTTCCTTCGTAGGGTGGCTGGGCACTCCCTTTGAAATAGGGTGAGGAGCTCAGTCACCAGGGAGGAGCTCGGAGTAGAGCCGCTACTCCTCCACATCAAGAGGCGCCAGCTGAGGTGGCTCGGGTATCTGGTTAGGATGCCTCCTGGATGCCTCCATGTCCCACTGGGAGGAGACCCCGGGGAAGACCCAGGACACACTGGAGAGACTATGTCTCGCGGCTGGCCTGGGAATGCCTTGGATTCCTCCCAGAGGAGCTGGAGGAAGTGTCTGGGGACAGGGAAGTCTGGGCATCTCTGCTGAGACTGCTGCCCCCGCGACCCGGCCCCGGATAAGCGATAGAAAATGGATGGATGGATGGATGGATGGATGGATGGATGGATGGAAAGGTCTGTGAATAAATAAAGCTGTATTTATGAAGTGATTGATGTCATATCACAAATGTAGAAGAAGCATTAAATATGTCTCCTGTCCAATTTGAAATAGGGGAATGTAAATAAAGGATGACCAATGAACCTCTCCCAAAGAGTCAGAAATCAGAGGTTGAACAGAGAGTGAGTCCCTCTAGTGGATGTAATGGAGGATTGTAATGTCTTTGCTCCAAAGGTTTTAGTCCACAGATTGTGTGTTTCCTGTCACTGTGGGCCTCACAGCACAGTAGTACACAGCAGAGTCAGACACTGCAGCAGAGGAGATGATCAGATGGATTTGTTTCTCTTTCACGTTGATCTTCAGTCCTGGAACTGGATTATTTAACATTGATTCTGATTCTAAGTGAGAGATGAAAAACTGTGGAGGTTTTCCTGGATATTGTCGATACCAGAAGAAAAAATCTCCAGCTGAAATTTTTTGGTACTCATAGAACAGAGAAACATTGCTGCCTGACAAACTGAGCTCTTCATTCTTGATTGGTTTCAAGTCTTCACAGATGATGTCTTCAGGGAAATAAAGACAAATTATTTTGGTCTTCTGGATATTTAATATTGAAGCATCAGTGAATAAATGATGAGATGTGAATCCAGCTGTCAGTGAATAGAAGAGGAAGAGAAGAATTGTAGACTTACCAGTGAATGTATGGAGGAGCAGCAGTGACACTAAAAGCATCAACTAAAAGTGCTCAGTGATCCTCAAAAGAAACTTTGTAAAGTGTGTGTGGTTTCTCATGGTGACAGTCAGGTTTCTCTGTTTGGACAGGAAGTCCCTCCTTCTCATCATGTCACAGTGACATATGTGAGAGCAGCAGGTTGGATCTTCATCTACCAGCAACACTTGCTCCTTTTTCTGTCTTATAATGGCCAGTTATTTTACCATCAAGCTTTTATCCTGAGCATCTCTGACCTGACAGACAAGATGCTGAATTAGAAACATGAGAGACAAACTATGAAAAACACTGGTGGTTTGTGTATTTTAGATAGTTTCATCCATACTGTAAAATGTGTTAAATGTCTGTAAACAGGGAACCAATTTGAATGACACACTCAGAGACAAATACATTTTTTTGAATCTTTCATGAATTATGCTGTGAATTAACTTTACATCCTATTTAAGTTTCTTCTTTCTTCAACATTGACAGTGATTGGTTTGTTATGATTCCCCAAATGATTTCGGGCATCTTTCCGGAGAATTTACAGCTGATGAGAAATTCCAGATATTGTCTCTCATTCAAAGCATTTGAATTTGATTAAATGTTTATGTCTCACAGATGAAGATGATTAAACTGAGAGTTGTATAACACACACAGGACAGTCCATTCATAAAAGAGCTGCAACTGATTGAGGTGAGGCTGATAGGCTGCAGTTCCCTCTGTGTCCACTGGATGTCAGTATGAAGCTGGACGCTGTTTGTGATCTTCCGGAAACAGTGAGAGAAGAAGCAGCTTTGGAGGCTGTTTGAAGCTGTGTTGTCGTGTGACTCGTTTCTCACAGAGGAAATATTTCATCTCGTGCAGCAACAATGAGTTCAGTTCAGGCTTTGAGAGAGTTTATCAAGCAACGACTAACTGCTGCTGCTGGAGAAATGTGAACAAACTGTGGTTCAGTAAGAAGTGGAAACCTCCAATCAAGTCTCACAGAACAGGTTAGTAAAAGTGTGAATGAAGACATGAATGTGAGTGGTGGAGGATTGTTCCATTTGTTTAGAAGCCAGCAGACAGAAATGAGGCTGCAGCTGCAGTTTTTGTTCAAAGTGAAACAACAGGAGTGATTTGAAAGCAGAAAGCTTCAGCATTAAACAGCATGTGTGTCAGAAAGAGTGGAAACGGTGCTTGAGCTGTTTGAAAACAGAAGAAGTGATTTATTGCCACTCAGTCTGGGCTAACATGCTAACGTTACTGTGGTTTGTGCAGCTTTTAAGACTGGATTCTGCTTCGTGCGTGAACGTGAGACGCTTTCGTTTCTTGTCTCTTTGAAATGAAATCTTCAATCCTCCTCCTCTTCGGCTCAGCAGCGCCGAGATCCAAAAATGGCTTGTGGCTGGCCACTAGGTGGCGATGCCATATGGCTGTTCTGTTGTGCCATAAGCCATTTAGAAGTGGCTCCTGACAGACCCAGGACTGGAATATGGCAAGAATGTGTGACCACTAGAGGGAGCAGCATGTGAATGCCAGTCATCTTGACAACCACAATTTCACATTATGGCACAGGGTATTCGCGCTGTGTTTTATTTTCTTTTTTCACAAAATGACTGGAACATTGTTAACATATCGCAAAATGCCATCATACCTTGTGCTTTAAATTAAGTCGAAGTGCGATTGAGGTTTATTTTATGTGTTTATTTCTCACACTGACATCTGTAGACGTATGGTCGCCGATGATTAAACGATTAAAGTCAAGTGACCGGCTGTGTTAAGAGGCTACGGTGGTTAGGTGAATCCCAATACACCCCCTACTTTCTACCACTAGCCCTCACTCACTACCCCTAGCCCTCATCCACTACCACTAACCCTAGAAGTGAAGCCATAAGGGGTAGTGCTTTGTGATCGTCCCTAGGGATTGGGACAACACTTGCTACGTCACTGCGTAATTCACGTTCTGGCACGTGAGCGAGTGCAGAGTTACATTTGCGCATACGTCACACCATATCAGGAAACTAGAGCAGAAAGCAGAAGAGGAGCAACATGGAGCTGGCGGCTGCAATTGGGTTGTTGTCATTCATCATGCTTCGGTTGATGAATGAAAGAAGAATCACACGGAGAAGACGCCAATATCGACGACTGTTGGCACTTGTGAATTATTTGGAGGTATGTAACGTTAATGTGTTCACATAACGGCGCCGTTAATAGCCGTTGGCGGCAACAATGGTGTGGCCCAGCACTAATAAGTTATGCAGAATCTAACTAGAAAATGTATTAAACCACGGAGATTAATTTGGGATCTGGCGAAAAACTGGCCCCTGGAGAAAAACTTTACAAAACGTTATAATCAGTGTGCGATTAGTAACAGTAGCACAGCGGCAGATGTCACGAAATGGAAACATTGTAATAACTTCAGTGACAACAGCTGCAATATGACCGCGATGACGGTCTGACAAATAAATGCTCAGAAATCAACTGTGCAGCACAAACATATCAGGCCGAGCGAACTTATTTTGTACTGGGCTGCATTATATTGAAAAATGGTTTGTAATATATTGTCCACTCCACGTACATGAGGGGGAGAAAAATATTACACTTTTCAATATAACACACTACAACAACAAAACTCATTAGCACATGTGCATGCATCATGATATTGGTGTATTTGTGCCCATATCCTTTGATTTTGTAACAAATTCCAAGTCCTGTTCAGTAAAACCAATCAACCTTTTTGTTTTCCAGAGTGGTCGTCCTGTGGCCTACTGCAGGCTGAACTACAACGTCCCTATATTGCGTTTGTGGTTCAATGCGGAGGCTGAACTGAGGCAAGAGTTTCGCCTGAGTAGGAGAGCAATGCAGGGTTTGCAGAGGCTGCTAAAGAGGGACGTGGAAGATCATGGCTGGGGCAGTCAACTGGAGGTCCTGATCTATGTCTATTGGCTCGCTCATGGACTGTCCTACCGTGTTGTCTCATCTGTCTTCAGTGTGCCCCGATCTACTGTCCATCGGATTGTCAACAAAGTGGCACGACACATACAGAACAACCTGAAAAAAGTAATCCACTTCCCAAGGGCAGAAGATCTGGATGCAGTTGGAGAAGGATTTGGTTTACTTGCAGGACACCAGGTCTTCAACAACGCTGTGGGTGCAATAGATGGCTGCCACATTCGTATTAAACCACCACAACTTCACAGACTGGACTACCTGAACTACAAGGGATTCTATTCCATCAATATGCAGGCCATTTGTGACGCTGAGGGACGGTTCCTGGACATTTTTGTGGGCTACCCAGGGTCAATCCATGACACCCGTATTTTGAAGAACAGTCCATTTTACCTTGCTGGACAGTATCCTCCCACAGGATACTTCCTGCTTGGTGATGGTGGCTATCCTTGTCTGGACAGTCCAATAGCTGTCATCACACCATACAAGGAGCCTGTCATCGGTGCATTGCAGGGACGTTTCAACTTTCGTCATTCGAGGGCTCGCTCAGTAGTTGAAAGATCATTCGGAATAATGAAGACAAGGTGGCGGTCTACCCTTTTCAAGGCTTTGGAGGTTAGGCCAGCCTTTGCTCCACTAGTGATCGCAACATGTGCTTTTCTGCACAATGTGTGCTTGGACAATGGTGACCTGCTGGAGCCAGATGCAGATGTTGCCCAGGACATCTTTGACCCACAAGCTCCACGTGAGGGCCTTGCCCACGACGAGAGGTCTGGGAGTGCCACAAGAGACAGACTTGCTGCTCTGCTCATCCAGGAAGCTCATTAGGCTGAGAGCGTTGACATCTGTAAATAGTTTTGTTCTTGTGTGGTTAAAATATTTTTCAAAATGTCGTTAATAAAACTTGTTTCACAAATTATATACTGTACAACAAGATCAGTCATGAAATGAGAACAATGAGAAAATCTGTGGAAAAAGAAGGGCTGTTTATTTTTCTAACTCATACTTGATTCAGAATACAACTATGGCTTTACCTCCATAGCTCCTTAATATTAGCTGAATCGTCATATTGTCAGTCACTGGTTACTGTCAGTTAATGGCCTGTAAATATGTAAAAATGAAAAGTTGAACTTTTTCTTTTTATGGTTGTCACCACTGACCTCTGAAAACTGGTTTAAAATAAATATGATTCGTACAAAATTATTTTTTGTGCAGGATTATCTGAGCCCTGGAGTGTGGAAAAAAAAACATTAAAATCATCTTTGATGCGCTTGTATTTTTGTATCACAGCAGAAAAAGAATTACAACTAAGTTCTTTAAACAAAACCGGATTTATTGAACACAAACTGCAGCAACTTTTAAACAACTATTTTAAACAAAGATATTGCACACAAGACAAGAAAAGTAAAGTGCTGTTTCTTTAAATTATGAAGTAACTACTTACAAAGCGAAAAACAATGCCGTAATACAATGCTATGAACAAATAAATTATCAATAATATGAACACAAATAACTATAATATGTACATATAAATTGCTGTGAAATAACCATCTTAAAAAAGAACAGTGTAGGGATGTTTGTGTTCTACTACTGCTTATCAGGAATTTTGTTGACAAGCTGCTCAAATAAGCTTAAAAACCTGTCCATTTTCGCCTCACTCTCCTCATGCCATTGCTGTTCCTTGGCAGACTCCTCCTTCAGGAAGTCCAGCACAGGGTTCTTTCTTTTTTTGGGGGGTGGTGAGGATGGAAGCGGACCTGCTGCTGTTTTGAGGAAGATGCACTGGTTGGTGGTGGGTCAGAGGCACTTCCAGCTGATGCAGGGCTGGGGGCTGATGATGTGCTGGCCTCTTCCAAAGTGTTCTGAGATAGATGGATAAGATGGATACACATGTCGATTACACACGACTAGTCTTATCATACACACACACATCAACATCATGGTGCCAGGTACATCAATGTATCAATGTATAAATATAGATTACCTCTGTGCTTTCCGCCTGAGTTGAGGGAGAGGACACTGGTGACAGCGGAGGGTTGATTATGTTCTGAAAACAAAATGACAGTTCAGATACAGATCATCAGGTAAAGGAGTGTGTTAACACATCTCCAGCCCAGGACCTCGAGGTCCACTGACTGGGGGCCGAGTAACCACCAGTAATAGCATGAGCTAACTATAGGAAGAATGACTAGGGAATGAGATTGTGCTTTCCTGTGAAACTTACCATGAGGATTTGTGTGGGATCTTCATAAGATGCTACCAACACTGGAGGCTGAACTGAAGGTCTGGCCCCCAAAGCTGCATGCATGTCTTCATAGAAGATCCACGTGGCTGCTGTGACTTCCCCACAGTCGGTCCCTGACCCAGTCTTGGGAGTTTTGAGGTCCTGCATAAAACACACACACACACACACACACACACACACACACACACACACACACACACACACACACACACACACACACACACACACACACACACACACACACACACACACACACAGGATAAATACATGGGAAAGTTTTTTGCTAAGCATCATCTCTTCAGCAGATAACATTACCATTTCTTACCTTATATTTCTTTTTGAGGTTTTCCCATTTCTTGGAAACCTGTGCTGTGGTCACCTTGCCCTCCAGGTCCAGTTCTTTGATGAGTTTCCTGTAACGTTAACAGAAAACAGGGATGAATAGTAGTTATGTTAACTATGGTAAGGACCCAAACACCCAAAAATTTGGCAAGTAGATAGCTAGATCACTCACTCCCATAGCGCTTTAGCAGCGTATTTCTTTTTGGTGAAGAGGTCCTCCTTGCTAGTCCGATACCTTATCAGGTGTCGGACTTGATTCGGAGTCCCTGGAATGAAATGTGTGATTACCGTTAGACATAAACGTCCTTTGCTTGCTAACACAGCGTTCTCATAGCTGACGCTTCTGCCGTCAGTACGAAGTAACATACTTGTTGCCTTATTATCATAATAATGTGAAATATCCGACAAATTTGCAGGCAATATGAGGGCTAATGACTAACGGTAACGTGACATGGAGCCGACGCTGAACAGCTGTTGAAACGCCGACCGTTAACACCGTTAACACCGTGAACAGTGTTGACAGCGTTGACGGCCCCAGCACTAGTTATTACAATACTTTTTTAAAAAAGAATACGTGCGAAATAATACTTACATATACTTAAATACTTACATTTGTAAACTTTCTTCTCCGGGTCCTCTCGCTCTCCGGGGGTCGCCATTGTTGTTTTGGAAATGGAGCCGCAAAGCGCTCTGGGAAATTATACCGGCCCTCGCTCGGCGAGTCAACATCTGATCTCCCTCGCTCTGAAGGGCTAGATTCATGGCCCCTCCCCCTCGTTATGTCCACTACCCCTACACGCAAAGATGGATTGGGACACCACTACCCCTCACGGGAACGCGCAAATGTAGGGGGAGGGCTTAAAAGTAGGGGTAGGGGGTGTATTGGGATTCACCCTAACTGTGTTCGCCACCACGGCTGCGCGCGTCCGTGCATGCGTGTGTGTGTGTGTGCGTGCCATAAGACATTTTGGGATCTCGCTGTCTCTCCTTCAGCTCTGCTGTTTGTGATGTGTAGGGATGTGCGAATACCGATATCGGTATCGGGCCGATACTGGCCTTATTTCAAAGTATCGGGTACTCGTGAAGGCTACCGATGCCAGCCGCCGATACTCACGGCAAGAAAACCCCACACGTAGTAAGCCCTCCTCGCCAGCAGGTGGCGGTAGTGCAACCAAATGGGAGGCAAGCTGCCGACAAACATGAAAGAGGAAGAAGCTCCTCTCTGGAGCGCTGACAGGCGCTGCGCCAAACTGCAGCGGCTGACTTCTCCATGAGTCTCATCCAGAGCAGAGACAACAGGATGAATCCAGAACGGCTGCTCTTCTCACCAAAACTCCGCCGGTGTGGAAATTCTTTTATATAAGTGAAAACGAGCCGAGCTTTGCAGAATGCAAACTCTGCTATGCTAAAATTGCTAAAGGAGGTGCGCGATGTTGTTCATTTACCACTAGTAATTTGTTTAACGCCTCAGGGCGAAGCTTGTGGACGAGAGTCTGACGCTGTTGTGCTGGAAGAAAAGAAAACTCCGGCAGCAACTCGACGGCAAACTGCAGAAGACCGAGAAACTGAAGAGCAGAGATCCGAGAGCAGCACAAATAACACGAGCAACTCTTTAAACTCGGGGGTTGTTCTATCTTTGACTTTAGTTCATAAAAGAAAAATCATTAAAATTACTACATTTAAAAACCTTAGTTTATGTAAAGTGTAAAACTCAGAGAAAACTGTTTTATCTTGCACTTAATTTCATTTAAAAACCGTTAAAATAAGTTCATTTTAAAAAAGTGTATAACAGAGTTGTTTGTTTACGTCTTGTAATTCAGTTCATTAAAAAAAACTTAAAATTCAGAGAAATTGTTTTATCTTGCACTTAATTTCATTTAAACAAGTGTGTGACGAACAGGCCGTTCGTCACTGGTTAAAGCACTGCACTTTGCACACAGACCCTTTCTCTCATTCACATTGCACTAATGCACAGCACTTTAAAGAAGCTAATTTGCACATAAAGAATAATTTGCACAACGATTGTCTTTTTAAATTATTTATTTATTTATTGGAGACCGTTTGTCTGTGGGTCTGGTCGGGCATGGCGGCGGACCTGCAGGACAAACAAATGACAAATCAAGATTGGTTAATGTGCAATATATGTGCCTGTTTTTAATTAGCTTTTCTTTTAGGTGTTGGGTGTGTGAATGTGGTGGAGTGTGTGTGTGTGTGATTTTTAACTCACCTTTCTGCTCTTGTGTTCAGGAGTGGTGTCCGGCCAAAAGATTCCCTGGGGGACGGACACCACTAAAGAAAGTTCTGGGCTGGTCCAAGAGTGGAAATGGGTGGGGGGTGGTTTCACGGATTTTAGATATGGTTTAGGATTTCGTGTAGTTATTTGGGTCGTTAGTTTGGTTTATTCTTAAGTATGGGTTTTGTTTTGTTTAGGTTAGTATTATGAGTTTATAGTGGAGGATTTTAACATAGTTTTAGAGAGCTAATATTATGTTTTATACCTCCTGGAGTTGTAATGGTTTTACCCTGTTAAGCTGAGTGTATTTAAGGGCCTGAAGACATTCAGTGAGAGAGAGACCGTGTTTGTGGTGAAGCCAAGCTCCTGGGAGATCCTCCAATGCACCTTTTTTGCACTTTTTGGCACTTTGCACTTTATGGTTGATTTTTGCACAAGAAAATAAAAAAAGAAGTGGACCACTCAACTTGGCTCATCCCTTCGTGCTCACTGTTCCTGAGCCGCTCACGCCACGCTGCTTACAAAGTGTAAACTCAGAGCTGTTTGTTTTATTTTTCAGACTATTATTTTGGACTTAAACATAGTGGCTGGGCTGCCTTTTTATTAGAAATAAAATTCATTTTCAAAAATAATCTGTCATTGCATTATTTTAAATGTTATGTATATAAAGTATCGGTATCGGTGAGTACTGAAGATGAAGTACTCGTACTCGGTATCGGTCTGAAAAAAAGTGGTATCGCACATCCCTAGTGATGTGCATTGTAGATATTTTTGGTGAAGAATTTGGAGGTGTGTGAAGCAAAAGTCTTCCGCTTTAGAAGGACTGAGTGAGGGGCTGTCGCTGCTAAAATTACATAATTTATCTGCATGAAGCTGCACAAACCTCACAAACGGATCAAGCATAAATCAAGCTTGATGGTTCATGTTTATAATAGGAATTCTGGAAAATCTTCTGGAACTGGCTTGGGTTTATTAGTGTGAGAATAAAGTCTATTTACATGGAACACTGTCCATCTCCTGAATTTTTGTTCACCTTCGTCACTTCACTCTGAAGCTGATGCTGCGTCCAGACAGTTTTCTCATTGACTCTTTAAAGCCCACTGCTGTAAGTTTTCTTGACTGAGGCAGACATCAGTGCTGAGATGTCTTCAAGGCATACAGGGGTAAAAGAGGACCAAACATGTAAAGGCGGTTCGACATGACCTGGACTGCACAAGGAAGGTGCTGGGGTTTTGTCTTTCAAGTCCACTTCTGTCAGTTTTGTTGACATGAGCAGACTTTTTGTTTGTAAATGTTTGCATTTTAAATGTAGTTCATCCTGTCTCATCCATCCATCAGTGTAAAATCTTCCCTTCCATCACATCAGTGACTTTTGTCTTGTTTCCCTCCAGAGAATCCACAGCAACACATTGGTAAGCAGAAGATGAGCTCCAGTGTGGAGCAGGAGGAACATGAAGCTCCACACATGAAAGAGGAGGAAGAGCTTGTTGAGGTGACTGTTCCTGATGGTGAAAGTGACAATTCTCACCACTGTTTGAGAGACTTCAGCAGCCAGAGACGAACTGCTGCTGCTGTGGAAATATCCAGCGTGTTTGAAGAAACTGTGGTCCAGAACGAGATGGAGACTGATGGTCAGCACAGACACAGAGCAGGTATGGAAACATGTGAATGAACACATGAATGTGACTGGTGGAAGATCTCCATGGTTCTGGCTGTGTTTGGTTTATCCACCACAGACAGAAGCAGAGTTTGTACCTGTTATGTTTTCAGTCTCTTTATTCACCGGACTGGTCACTCCAGATCAGAGGTGTTGTTCAGGAGAAAGCTCTAATGGGTTACTGGCCCCCCTACCACACCAAAAACTATTGTATATTTGTGTATTTGCCTGAGATTAACAATATAATGATCATTCAGACAGTTCTTTCTAAACTTTATTCCAATCAGAAAACCCTACCTTCTCACACTTTTCAGCAGAAAATACACACATCAGACCTCAGCTATCACTAAAAGTTCAGTGATGTCGGGAACACAGTTAAAGTTACTGGATTCACAATCAAGGGAATGGGCTCTACCTGCTTGTTATGAACTCAGGGCTGAGACAAAACAATGAAAATGGTTGAGTGTTCCCTTAAAGCAAAATCCAAAAAAATGTGCAGTGGAACAAGAAAATGACCGAATTCTGCTCACTTAATGATCAAATGACAAATGAACACTTTAAATATTAAGTATGCAGAATAGGGCTGAAACGATTCATCGAATAAATCGAATAATTCGATTATAAAAAAGCTTCGAATTAAATTCTGTTGCTTCGAGGATTCGTTTATAATTGTGTACAGTGACACTACCGTGAAACTGCTGGCGTGTAGCGCCCGGAACCAAAGCGCAGGACGTTTCCGCACGAGTGTAAGCCGCACGGACATGTCGGAGCAAGCAGATGGAGCACAGCGTGGTGAAACGACGCGAGAAATGGAGAAAGCTGCATCCACACCACCAAATGCTTTCCGCAATTTTGCATCAAAATACAATTGAAAACAAATGGGAACGCGCGTTCCACCAACGACGAGACTAGAGATGTTCCGATACCATTTTTTGCCTCCCGATACCGATTCCGATACTTTTACTGTGGGTATCGGCCGATACCGAGTACCGATCTGATACCAGTACATTATAAAATAATACCATGCCTCGCCTGCATGACTCTCACATCATTATCACTGTGGTAAGGCCTGGCTCAGGTTAAACCCTCTAAAACATGAATCAATACAGCAAATTCAAGCCATTTATTTTTAAATAGAACAGTATAAAAAACAGCAGTGCAGATGCAATTGAACCAAATCAATCTAGGAATAATTATTTTCAATAACAAAGTGCAGCCCCAATATTTTTAAATTAAAGGGAATTTAAATAGAACAATATTAAACAGTCGTGCAACAACAACTTAACTAAATCTAGGAATATATGTTGTTACATTTTTAAATTGAAGTGCAGACACAATATTGTAAAATGAAGGCATTCAGATAAAACAGTATAAATAACAGCAGTGCACCAGTAACTTAATAAACAAATCTAGGTGTTTTTTTTTTTTTAATTACGGCGCAAACATAACATAGTAAAATGAACAGGGCATTTAAATAGAACAGTAAAAAAATAGTTCAACAGTAACTTAAAAGATTACTTTCCAAAATATTATAGTCCAAAACCAACCTGTAAAGTTACATTCAAAAAATAAAAATCCAAAGAGCAGAAGCTGTACTCTAAACATCGACAAACGGCTTCTTTAACAGGCGCTGTACGTCTGTCACGCGATCAATTCTTCCTCTTCTCAAGAACAGCAGCTGCAGCAGCGGCACGGCAAAGAACTGTGTCAGAGCTAACGACCAGCAGATGGCGGTAGTGCAACCAATGGGATGCAGGCTGCCGTAAAACATTACAGAAGAAGAAGTGTCAGTGCTAACGGGGCTAAAGGAGCTAACGGAGCTGACCAGTAAATAGATTACGAATTTAATTAATGACGTGGTATTGGATCGGTGCCTGGACTCCAGTACTCGCCGATACCGATGCCAGCATTTTCGGAAGTATCGGCGCAATTTCCGATACTGGTATCGGAATCGGAACATCTCTAGACGAGACGCGTCTGACGCGGCGCATTGTCGGGGCGTTGAAGAGCAGAATGAAGAAAATGCTGGTGAAAAGGAGGAAGCACAACAAAGAAAATGTCAAAAGTATGGGACAACTTTAAACGAAAAAAAGGGAAGAGCTCGGTGCAAAGTTTGCACTGCGAGCGGAGCTGGCGTACTATAACAGCACCACGTCGGGAAAAAAAAAAAGTGACTGTATTCTGAAATTGTTGTTTTGCACTCCTTTGAATGCACTTTAAAATTTTAGGGCAGCTGTGTCAGTTTAAAAAGGTGAATGTGCTGTTTTGGACTCAGCCTGAGTATTATTTTTGCTTTTTGCACAAGACAAATGGCAAATTAATATTAATAGGAATTGTTTAATAATACTGAATATTGCCTGCCGTACTTGAAGTGTTCTTTAATAATCAGCTTTCATGTGCATTTTTTTACAATGAAGCTAAGGCCTTAACCCTCTGTCAGGTATTTTATTTATTTTTTATTCAAGTAATTTGTGAATTTAAAGTGCAATGTTCATCCTAGCAATGAGTGTTCCTGTGCAGTTTAATAAATGTTACTGCAAGCATTAATAGTAGTTCATTTTTTTGTCCGTTGTGAGATTTATGCTAGCCAAAATAAAAGAAAAGAAATGTTAAGAAAAAAAAAATTATCCGATTAATCGATTAATCGACCAAATGAATCGATAGATTAATCGATTACTAAAATAATTGATAGCTGCAGCCCTAATGCAGAAACTTAAGTGTAGCAAAATGGTTGACCTTATCTAAACTTCACAAATTGATCTAAAACAGTAACAATTTGAACTGTAAGTTGGACAACAATGTTCAAACAATCTTTCAGTGAGGTACAGCCACAATTGTTAACCTAACCTGGTTCAACATATTACATGGAATTCCAGTTGCTCAACTGCCATTAGGTCATTTTTGAGGCTCAAGACCCTCGGCCTCAACTTCCCATTCTCCAGGCCCATCAAGACTTTTCGGAAAAAGTCAGATGTGGCTGTGGCATCTAAGGAAAATAACAAAAATGTTTTATAAATTGAAGGAAGACCTCATCATAGTGGCCAAGATAAGTAGGCACATGGATCAATATATGAGTAAAGCACAGAAAGGGATTGGCAATAACCCCAGGGGTGCCAAACTCCAGCTACAGGTTGACAGTAGGCCTGCGTGGTATAAACGGCATGAGGGTAGAAACAATATACTGTAAATTTGGCCAGGGTAGAGATTTGTGCTCTGCTGTCATCTTACCTGATACAGTTTAACTGCTACTACGTAAATAGAATTGCGGAACGATCGTTCAATCTTTCTCTCTCACAGAAAAAAACGGTGCATCGCATCATTGAACATGTTACAGTTTCTTCTGGCGCACGTCTCACCGGCTAAACATTCTTTTTCTAACAACATGCAGAGAGAGCTTCAACTCAACTGAAAGTGAAGTTGGAGCCACATTAAAAACGCAGCAAATAAATGACATTGATAAAGGTTTTTAAGTTTAACAGACTTGCTCATAACATCACTGGCTGAACAACAAGATCTCATTATCACCGTATTTGACCTCCCTCTTTCTCATCTCTCCTCACTGCTTCTGTCTCTGTGTAGCATCCCTGCTTATTGATGACTTCTCTTGTCTATTGATGGTTCACAATGGTTATTTGAACACAAAACCTTTCCTTTGGTAAACAGTGAACACACCATTAGAGCTAAAAAAAAAAAAAAAGAATAAAGAAATCATCTAGATATGTTGACAATCATCTCAACCTTTAGAATAGTGTGTTCACCGTATTCTAAAAATATATTAAACTTTCAGAAAAGTCACGAATAACAACCACTTAGTTTATTAATGAATGTGGAAACACTTTACTTGAAGCACCCTGTGTAACACATTACAAGTAGTTATAAACACTCATAAATGATCACAATGCTTTATAACATCAGGACCTAACCCTAACCCTATGCTGTATCGTGGGTTAAAACGCATTGTGATCATTTATGAGTGTTTATAACTACTTATGTATTATACTTGGTGCTTCAAGTAAAGTGTTGCCATTTATGTTTTTTGACACCAAGAAGGAATCTTGACAATAGATTGCTCCGCTTTCAGTTTCATCATGATTGAGGTAACTGTTATAGCTTTTATATTGCCTTAAACATCTTGATATAAAAACCCCATAACACTACAAAAACAAAACAAAGTGCTCCAAATTAATGTGCTCAGTCTCGAAATATATATATCACATTAAAAAATGTCTGAAATGCTGCTACAACCTAGGCTGGCTAACGCCGCCTGAATCACAAGTGAGATTCAGGCTGGGAACCACTTGTTCACTTTCTCGTAGGGGAGGAGCAGTTTAAAATGTTTCGCAGCTGCTGATTGGGCGCTGCGCATGGCTGTTGACCTAGAGCCAATCGTGTCAGTTCTAGCCACTGACGTAACTGCAGAGCGACAGCAAAACCAGGAAGAAGAAGCAGCATTGGTGTGTTTATTTCTTTCGCAATGGCGCTGGACGATTATTGCCATTTGTGTAAAGTAAACATGAGGGAAAGTGGACCCTGCGTTTATGCACACTCCACAGATATGTTTGTGATCAAAACAACACCGAACATATTGGAGAGGTTAGCGATAGTCGCCCCGGAGCCGGAGCAGTCACTTAGTGCGTGTCATCGTCTAACTGTCCCTCCCCGTCTTGTGATTGGGTCCCGGACTTAGGGACAAATTCTCCTTTTGGTCGCCAGACTGCCCTGCAACTCGAAATGAAGGCGGCAGGCAGGATGGGAATTCCCAGGCTAGCTACAACCTGCAAAGTTCATTAAAAATTGAATGAACCATCTTCTTAAAGGATAAGTATGGTTTAAACAGCTTTCACGTTGTTTATAGAATGAAGTACAACAATATACTCGCCCAGAAGGCTTTTCTGATCCGAACAGTGCTTCGAGAGAAATTTAGATCCAAAATCGAGCGGCGCACATCCGTATGCGTCTAGCAGACGGGGCATTGGTAACGCCGCTCCAAAAACGGCTGTAATTGTCCAAAAACTCATTAGTTTCACCAATATTTCATCATGGTCCGCGCACACCTCTCCTTCACGACAGCCTGCTGTCGAGATTGTCATTTATGCAGATATATGTTCGATTTGAATTTACTACTTGGCGCAGTTAAGAAGTGCACGCGTATCTAGACTAGGGCTGGGTTAAACGATTATTTTTGTAATCGATTAATCTAGGAAATAGTTCTACGATGCATCGATTAATCTAACGATTCATTTTTAATTCCGTTGCGGAGCTCCTCTCCCCCTCCGTGGTTATACGGCGGGTCCCCGCGCGCTCTGCGGCCGGCACGGAGCGCGTCTCCGCCCGGGAGCGGAGATCCGGAGCTCTCCCGTCAGCCTCCGTGGGGCAGCTCCACTCGGCTTGGGAAGCCTCGGCCTGCTTCACGCGCCTCTGTGGAGCAAGCCGCGGCGCGGCAGCTCAGGATCTCCGCTCCCGAGCGGAGACGCCCTCCGTGCCGGCCGCGGAGCGCGCGGGGAGAGAGGAGCTCCAACATTATCCACATCTATTACGGGATCTTTTCTTCTCCCCTGACTTGCTGCTACTCGATGTCGCCGCCATTTTTTTTATTCTGAGACAACGCATCGACGTGGAGTTTTTGCGTCAGCATATTTTTTGCATCGATGACGTCGACGCGTCGTCCCAGCCCTAATCTAGACACCTACATCTAGATATCTATATCTATATGTCTAGGCGGTGGTGTGACGTAAGCGGGAGCTACGGAAGCCGTGTGTTTTTTTGTGTGTTTTTTCTTTTTTGACTGCCAAAGCTAACTCATGTTTCTGATACTTGCTCTTGGAATGAACATCCTCACGCTGCCAAACACCTCAGGACTTCTTTCAAGCATATTACAGAGATAAATAGTTTGGTTGTTTTGTTGACCTCTGAACTGAAAGCTTTGTTTTTGGCTGCCGCGCGCATGCGCAGTACAGCTCATTGTTTCTGGGACAACCTGAGGCTACACACGGTGCTTTTTTTTCCAGTTTAGTGTAAAACAGACGAATATCTGTTGCATGAAGATGTTGTGGACGAGAACTTTGAATATGAAGGGTGTCCTTACAGTTTTGAGCCAGAATATACAGATGAAGAGCTCATCGAAAGGCAAGCGCAGAGGCAAAGAGAAGAACGGCTGGCCAGACAGCAACAAACCGCTGCACGTCTGCATCAGGTATCAGGTATAATAGGTATCAGAAACATGCGTTAGCATCGGCAGTTGAAAAAACACACACACAACAACACTGCGGCTTCCGTAGCTCCCTCTTCCGTCAAACTATCGCCTAGACATATAGATATAGATGTCTAGATACACGTACACTTCTTAACTGTGCCAAGTAGTAAATTCAAATCGAACATATATCTGCGTACATGACAGTCTCGACACCGGGCTGTCGTGGAGGAGAGGTGTGAGCGGACCATGATGAAATATTGGTGAAACTAATGAGTTTTTGGATGATTAAAGCCGTTTTTGGAGCGGCGTTATCGATGCCCTGTCTGCTAGACGCATACAGATGTGCGCCGCTCGATTTTGGATCTAAATTTCTCTTGAAGCACTGTTCGGATCAGAAAAGCCTTCTGGGTGAGTATATTGTTGTACTTCATTCTATAAACAACGTGAAAACTGCTTAAACCGTGCTTTTCCTTTAATTGTATTTATTTTTCGTAGCACATACCTTTAACACTTAAAGCTGGAAGCTAATGATGGTTATATAAGAGCAACCACAGGCTATGATTTACTTATTTTCTGATGAGCCAACAAATGGCAAAAATAAATGTTGACTTGTTGATTATTAAAATAATCACTGACGGTATTCCTGTTCTTATTATTTTGTACTTTTTCTCCCTCCAGAGCTCCCACAGAACCACAACTGGAGAGAGGAGCAGCCCTTTAAGCAGGAATCGAGCTGCTGTCCACAGAAGGGAGAACAAGAACCTCCACAGATCAAAGAGGAACCAGAACCTCTACAGATTAAAGAGGAACCATTTGAACCAGAACCTCCACAGATTAAAGAGGAACTGGATATTAGCCAGGAGCAGCAGCTTCCACTGAAGTTTGAAAGTATTGAGGAGCAAAGTTACCCGAGTGAACCAGAAGAAGCACCGGACACTAATCAGTTCCACTGTGGTGACTCTGAAGTCCACGATGTGAAGAAACATACTAACGTAGAATCAACTATAAATACAGAGCTTAAAAAAATCAGCATGTTTCATAGTGAGTGTGTGGAAAACTTTCCTGTGTCAGAGACGAAGGCTACATGTGAAAAGCCTCTTTGTGAGGAAACATCTGCTGAAACTGTCCGAAAAAAACTTAAAAAATATCAGAACTTAGAGACGGTTACAGATAAGAAGCAACTTTGTGAATTCTGTGGTGAAAGTTACAACCGAAAGAATGATTTGTTAGTACACATGAGAATTCACTCTGGTAAGAAGCCATATTCTTGTGAAACATGTGGAAAATGTTTTCGTCGTCGGTGTGATTTGCTGCCTCATGTGAGAACTCACACTGGTGAGAAGCCATATTCTTGTGAAACTTGTGGAAAATGTTTACGTGACCAGACTTCATTAAGAATGCACATGAAAATTCACACAGGTGAGAAGCCGCATTCTTGTGAAAACTGTGGGAAATGTTTCATTCGTCGGAAAGATTTATTGAGCCACATGAGAACTCACACAGGTGAGAAGCCGTATTCTTGTGAAATATGTTGGAAAAGTTTCAGTAACCGAAAGGGTTTGAAACTACACATGAGAACTCATACAGGTGAGAAGCCGTATTCTTGTGACACATGCGGGAAATGTTTCAGCAGACAGGGTCACAAGTTGCTCCACATGAGAACTCACACTGGTGAGAAGCCATATTCTTGTGAAACATGTGGAAAATGTTTCCGTGACCAGTCTGGTTTAAAAATACATATGAAAACTCACATAGGTGAGAAGCCGTATTCTTGTGAAAAATGTGGGAAATGTTTCCGTCGTCGGAATGATTTATTGAGCCACATGAAAACTCACACAGGTGAGAAGCCATATTCTTGTGAAACATGTGGGAAAAGTTTCAGTCACCGATATGATTTGAGACTACACATGAGAACTCACACAGGTGAGAAGCCATATTCTTGTGAAACGTGTGGGAAATGTTTCAGCAGACGGAGTCATAAGTTGCTCCACATGAGAACTCACACTGGTGAGAAGCCATATTCTTGTGAAACATGTGGGAAGTGTTTCAGTCATCAGAGTCATAAGTTGGTCCACATGAGAACTCACACTGGTGAGAGGCCATATTCCTGTGAGACATGTGGAAAAAGTTTCAGAGGCCAGTCTTCTTTGAGAATACACAAGACAACTCACACAGGTGAGAGACCGCATTCCTGTGAAACATGTGGAAAATGTTTCCGTCGTGGATGTGATGTGTTGCGCCACATGAGAACTCACAAGTGAGAAGCTGTATCCTCGTGAAAAATGTGGGAAACGATTTACTCATCATACTAATTGTCCTGCCACAATATATCTCAAAGAAATCAAGTCAGTATTTAGTACTGATAAAAATACCGAATTTGGTCCCCATCCCTTGTCAAGCCGCAAGTACAGTGCATCCAGTGGAAATCCTTCAGCTTGTTAATCCATTTAATTTTCAGTCTTTTGTTTTTCTGTCAGTGTTTTTCAGAGATATTGTTTTGATGAAAATCACAAGAAGCTGCTGTTTTCATGAAATTCTGAAACATTTTATTGTGAAGAAATCAGACCTTTTTGTTACCTCATGTTATATTGTGAATTAAATTTAAATGAAGTTTTGTAGAAAGTCAAACCATTTTATCTTGTTTTTTTTACATTTTGAACATTGTCCTAACTTCTTTGGAACTGTTCGTTTCCTGTTGATATTGTCAGCCCTCCAATATTTTCTATATTATGTTTTTAAAAAAATCACTAAATATATTTTTCATCAGTGTAGGTTCTTTATTTTTAAATGAACATTGATGTTTATTGTAATTTCACCTCTCAGTATCTAATCTGAAAGTCTTCCAACCAGGGGAGCCACTAGGGAGTTTGGGCCCCATGAAAAGAAAGGGGGGGTGGGGGGGAGGCCTCTCAAGTGGCTGAGTTGGTCGGTGCCGACTTGACTGTAAGCTGCTTACCAACTCAGCCAAAAGCATCTTTTTTTTTAAATCACGATGTCGGCTGCAGCTCGACGATTTGCACAGTTTTTTGACGATCTGTTTGAAACGAGTAGCTTAGCTATGTATCCCACACTTCATGTAAATGGGACAGGTGATGTCCTTCTGGAATGCAAGACAGGAAGGACTGCACAAGAACGTTCTCCACTGCTGTTCGTGGTGTCCTCCTGCCAAGTTCTTGTTTTGGACAGTTGTGTCTGCACCCCAGTTTAGTCGTTCATGGTGCATGTGCTCAAAAGCAGTCATCACAGCCAAAGACACTGATGTTGTGGTGCTTTGTCTTGCATTCCAGAAGGACATCACCTGTCCCATTTACATGAAGTGTGGGACACGGAACTGCACACGATATGTGAACATCAGCAAACCGGCAAGCTCAGTTGGAGACAGCCTCTGTGACAGTCTAACTGGCTTACATGCCTTCACTGGTTGTGACACTGTTAGTGTATTCGCTGGCCAGGGCCAGCTGAAAGCCTTGAAGATGAAGATAGATACTTCTTACCAAGAAACCTTCAGTGGACTAGGGCAGTCATGGAATGTTCCAGAGAACTGAGGAGTTTACATGTCACATGTACGCTGCAAACAGCAACACGGTGGAGGTGAACCAACTGCGCTACCAGCTCTTCTGTACCAAAAGGAGAGAGATGGAGTCCAGCCAGCTGCCACCATAGAGACTGTCTCTTCCTGCATGTCGAACGAGCCAGCTGTCAAGCATCCATCTGGAAGAGCAGTCTGCAGCCTAACCCTGTGGTCCCAAGTCCTACAGAGCACGGATGGAAAGAAGATGAAGGCAAGCTGGCAATTTACTGGATGGGCTCTCCACCTGCACCAGATGTAGTCCTGGAATTGCTAACATGCAACTGTGTCCATTCATGCAAAATACCAAGCTGCACATGCTTATCAAATGGACTGGCATGCACAGATATGTGCCAGCTGAAGACATGCAGCAACCAGAAACTGCAGGATGATCCAGGGCCTGAGCTCGAACTCGAGGAGTCAGAAGATGAGAGCATTTGAGGCATTTGAGTGACATCGCAAGGAGTTCATTATAATGGGGCATTCACACCGGACGCGTCGCGGGCGTCGTCGACGCTCGGGACGCCTCGAAGCTGACAGCTTGTGACGCTTTAAACACGACGCTTGACACCAGGTGGTCACAAAGCTCGCGACGCTCGCGACGCTCTTGATGCACGTCAGTTAATTGGCGCGCTGGAGGCTGATTTCTGTTTCCAGCTATGGCGGATCGCATCAGGAGAGCGGCTTGGCTTTATTTGTTAAATAAAGCTAGACCGCGTCGTCGTCGGAAAAGTGGCTATTGTCTGCTCTGCTCCTCTCTGCTCTGACTGCAGCGGGGAGCGCTGCTGAGACTGACCGCTTGTGAGCGCTTTGGGACGGGGGAGGGGCTCACGCAGCACCCGCTGCTCATTGACGACAGCAGCGAGACGTCCTGTCACGTCTCCAGAGCACCAGAGAAGGTTGCCAGATTTGTCGCTAGTTGCTTTTGACAAAAAAACGTCGCCAAGAGGCTTTGGAAAGTCGCCAGATTTAGCGAGAAAGTCGTCAAGTTAGCAACACTGGCCGGCCCGCATCGGTGCTCGGATCACTCGTAGTGACGTAGCACCGGAGGGATCGTCTCTGATTGGTTGACGCTCAGCGGCAGCGCGTCGAAAGTTCAGTTTTCCCAACTCTCAAAAAGCGACGCTCACGACGCTCCTGACGCCGGGGACGAGCATCGTGGGCGTCGACGCTCGAAACGCTGGAAAAGCGACGCTCATGACACTCCTGATGCGCCGCCCCGCCGCCCGCCGCTCCACGACGCTCGTCCACCATAGACTTTGCATAGAAAAGCGCCGCTCACGACGCTTGCGACGCGTCCGGTGTGAATGCACCATAATGCTGTTCTGTTTAATACTTCAATATGTTGTTCATTAAACTCAAACTTCCTTATCCTATTGTGGTGACCTTATTTCCTTCGTGGTAAGGACAAACATTCACATGCTTTCTTTAAAAAAACACAAATACACACAAAAAATAAAAACATAAAAAAACATTAAACAATAAATAAAAGGGGCTAGCGGTACGTGGCAACCCTGTTTCCACTAATTCCAAAGTACCACACACTTCTGATACATTTTGCTTTATGCATCTTCCTTGTAGGTTGTTCTATGGTTCCCTGTATCCCATTTTGGTGTCCTTTATGTCACCAAATATATCCCGGCTGTTCTGTAGTTTACGTAATAGGAGACCTACTGCTCTTCTAATCTAAGGCTCACAATCATCCATGGCAAGAAATAGTATAGGCATATTATACATTTTCTGAATCATTATGGTCCTGGGAGTGTTGTAGACTTTGAATTTTGTGTCCCTGTTGCTCCTAGATGACACAGGGCTAAAAGATAGTATATCATTTAGGCAAAAATTGTATTTTTTGTCGAAGTTTTGCAGTTCAAGGAGTTCCAGTAATCTCTATATTGGTCAGAAAGGTTCACATTTTATCTTGAATGAAAGGTTACATTGCCCCCTTTAAAATGATCCCAGAGACAATGTTGTGAAGCATTGACAGATGTCCTGTACACAAGTCTAAAGCAGGATATGTACCGGTATCTGAAATGCAATTTCTTGAAGGGGCGGGTATACTTCATGAGCTGATAACTATGATTTAGCTACCACTCTGGAAAGTCTATCATACCAAAATATCATCTACAGACATAGATCTTTTCAAAAAATATAAGGAACCTTCGTCACCCTGAGTGGTACCGACAAGTGAAAATCTGGGGTCAGGCCCATGGACTACCAGTAGTGATGGGGGCATTCGGGGCAGTAACGCCCAGGCCGGATGCATGGCTCAAGGAAATACTGGGAACAACATCTGAGATCTCTGTCCAGAAGAGCGCAGTGCTGGGAGCAGCTGAGATCCTGCAGAACAGTCAAGCTCCCAGTCCTCTGCCCACTGTTTCCTCAAACCAGCACTCAGGTGATTCAGCACCACCAGTAACAAAACAAACCACAGCAGTGTGATGGAGTGGGGCTCCCTCTAGTGGAGGATTGTGTTGTCTTTGCTACAAAGGGTTTAGTCCACAGTTGTGCTGTTTCCTGTCACTGTGGGCTGCAGAGCACAGTAGTACACAGCAGAGTCAGATAGCTCAAGCTTCTGGATCTTCAGAGGAACTGATTTGTCTTTGAGCTCAGCATCAAATCTGTCTCTGAGGTTCTCTGAAGCATGTTCCACTTTTGCTGAGAAAACTTTCAGCATATACTCTGGGGAGCTGTTGACTTCTTGCTTGTACCAGAACAAAGTCGGACTTGTGTAGAAGGTTTCAAAACTACATTTAAGAGTAACTGAGTCTCCTTCAGCAGCAGTAACATGATGGCTGCATTACTTTGTCTTCTCCTTTACCCTCTGGAGAAGAAGAGAACATGCAGAGGAAGAGATGAATCAATAAAGAACTCAAGAAGAACAATCAGTAACTTTGACGAGTTTTTAATAAGTAAAGCTTTTAAATAGTTCTTCATGTAGAGCTCAGTAATGTGTTCAAGTATTTGAAGAGGAAACATGTTGAGTTTTGTATCTTACCAAAGAAAAGAGCAGCAAGAAGAATCCTCAGCCAACGTTCCATGTGCCCAACAAGGTTTCAGTCAACAGGAGAAAGTAGCTGATGTTCAGCACTCAGTGTGACAATAGTTGTCTTCACAGCAGCTCTTCTTATTGACACAATGGTTGAACACAGTGCAGAAGTAGAGCAGCACCTGCTGGATAATGTGGCCCTCGAGAGGAGCTCCAAATGAACAGTGTGAAAAAAGTCTTCCAGCAGCTTCTCAGAGTCACTGACAGACTTTCAGAAGCACTTTCACTCATTCAGAGGAGGAGACAGTGAAACAAGATCTGATTTTAACTTGATGATACACAAGTGACAACAGCTGGGAAGTTAAATGTCAGTGAAAACAGGATTTAATGAATGGCAAACCTCACAAATCAATTACTGATTCCACATTATAGATCAGTGATCCTCAACTGACGGCCCGCAGGCCGAATACGGCTCGCCAAACTGTCCAATCCGGCCCGCAACGGGATTCCAAGGCATGCACGTGCACATGCATGAATCCCTGGGCCTGCGACCGGACTCACGCATCCCCTTCAGGCCCGTGACTGTACGCGACAAGACACATGAAATCCGGTCTGTAATCGGACACGCGCTACCCCAGGCAAGCGATTCAAGTGCTAGACAAAAAGTGACCCGCCGCCAAATCTAGTTGACGACCACTGTTATAGATGAAAAATCACTTGTATTGCTAAAGTTCAGACTCCCCTTGATAAATTACTTCTTTTTACTTCCTTTCTTCCTTCTTCAAAGAGATGTTGTCTGGATGGGAGCAGAAGTTGTTTTTAAACCTCTACATCCGTTTCAACATTGATGATTCCTCTCCAGATGTGTAAACTGTCCACACCATAAACACTAATGCAGCCACAAACCATGTGAGATTCACACTCTGAAACTGAGAGCTGATAACAAGCTGGATGGTCCCTCTTATCTTTAATCTGCAGGACACAACGGCCCTCATTTATCAGTCCTGTTCAGATCTCATTGTATGACAAAATTCTATCTTGTTGATCAGTATGTTTCCAATTCCAAAAAGCTTTAAACATTTGAATATGACTGAATGTTCCATTGAGTAAAATGTTTTATGAAAGTGAAGAAATAGAATGAAGCCGCCGACTTCTGTGAGGTGATTGTAATCTGAGAGATCAAGAAATGAGTGTTATTGTGAATAGATCTGCTCCTTATGAAGCCTGATTGAGAGTCACTTAATTTTATGTAAAATCTTTTTTAGCCTGGTGGCATAGCCTGAATGACTGCTACAGTTTTATAAGTGATACTCTTGAGTAGCGCAGTGGCATCTGCATGATGAAGAATGACCGGAGCTTGAGTCACTCTTCTCGTTCAGTCCTCAGATGTATTTATTTATTCAACATTTTCTCCAGATTTGAAACACGTTTGCTCTCCGCAAAATGAACAAGTTGGAGCACAATGGTGACTTCTCCTTCTTCTTCTTCCTCTTCTTCTTCTTCTTCTTCTTCGTGTCATTTTATGGCGGGTGGCACTCAGCTTAAAAAGGACAATGATGACGTCAGATGCACGTCTTTTTCTCAAACAGAACATCAACATTATTTACATAGAGTAAGGGGCCATCTATCCGCAACACTGAACGATAAGCATTGTTTATTGACATAGTTGGTCTCAAGTTCTCTATTTTGGGGTCTTTACAAGCTTTGGTGATTCATGTTATGAGGCCGTGTTTCATAGTGGATATGAAAGTCACATTATCAATAGCTTCTTTTAATATGAGTATAAAAGAGTTTACACAAAAAATCACAGAAACGTTTCTCAGAGTTGGCTGAAAGGCATCACAACCTGGAGGTATGTCTGAGGACAAACTCTGTACAGCTTTTTCCAGCTCCATGAATGTGGGATCAGCATCACAGAGCTTTTCAAAGCCTCACCAGTGTGAGGAAAAAGATCTTTGAGTTGGTTGAAGAAGGAGTTTGGTTGATTCACAGGAAAAGCTGAGGAATTTAGTTGCTCATAGACCGAAATTAATTCTTTAGTAATTTCATCTCAGTCAGTCATAATTTGGTCATTAACAGCCAAGGCTGTTTAGAATTCTTCAAATTACGGACTGTGAATATGTTTTTACTCTGAAATGGGGGCTTTTATTGTTGAAAGACGTCTGAACTTCCTTCCTGTCCGGGCGTTCAGCTGCCGCTGTGATGCGCGGTGTTTAAGGTGTTGTTGTGTGACTCGTTTCTCACAGAGGAAATATTTTATCTCGTGCAGCAACAATGAGTTCAGTTCAGGCTTTGAGAGAGTTTATCAAGCAACGACTAACTGCTGCTGCTGGAGAAATGTGAACAAACTGTGGTTCAGTAAGAAGTGGAAACCTCCAGTCAAGTCTCACAGAGCAGGTTAGTAAAAGTGTGAATGAAGACATGAATGTGAGTGGTGGAGGATTGTTCCATTTGTTTAGAAGCCAGCAGACAGAAATGAGGCTGCAGCTGCAGTTGTTGTTCAAAGTGAAACAACAGGAGTGATTTGAAAGCAGAAAGCTTCAGCATTAAACAGCATGTGTGTCAGAAAGAGCGGAAACGGTGCTTGAGCTGTTTGAAAACAGAAGAAGTGATTTATTGCCACTCAGTCTGGGCGAACATGCTAACGTTACTGTGGTTTGTGCAGCTTTTAAGGCTGGATTCTACTTTGTGCGTGAACGTGAGGCGCGGAACGTGCACGAGAGGTGTTGCTTTGTTCCTCGTCGCGCGTCTGCTCCCAAACTGCAGGGGGCAGTGTATCGCAAACAGACCTGTAGCACAGTGCTAAAGTAGAGTAGAGGAAGTAGCTCTTCTTCTTCTACTGCTCAACATCCTGTGAATGGAGTGGAGGGAGGTGGTATAGCAGGACACAACAACTTGTTGCACATTGAGCGTCTGAGCAACGCAGGAGCAACTGGGACTGCAAGTTTAGCTTGAAATGACTTGAAGTCCTTCTTCCTGACACCACAGGAATTTGTACCCTGACAGGAGAATGAGCTTAGAAAATGTCTGCTGAAGAGGAGAGAGAAACATACAGGACTGCACTGAATTAGAAATTCAGCACTTTTTTAATCCAAGTAACGTTCTTGAACCAGAAAATTTTATTGTTTTTCAAAAACTGTGACAAAGAAAATAAAATATCCAGAAAACGATGTAAGAATAACTTGCGTCTGTGTTTAATTTCTACTTGAGACATCAACTACAATCCATCTGGCTGAACATTCTCATCAAGTAGTTGGTCATTTTTAAATTTTATTGCTTCCTTTTGTTGTTCTGGGATATTTTCCAGCATATCAGAAACAGCAGAGCCAAACCTTGTGTTTTCAGTCTCCCTGTTGGTGACTTCCTCCTTGTCTGTGTTTCTTGTCTCTGTAAAATGAAATTTTCAGTCCTCCTCTTCAGTTGTGCTGTTTGTCGTGTGCATTATGCTTATTTTCTGAAGAATTTTGAGGTGTGTCAAATACATTTTCTTCTTTAGAATGAGTGTGTGAGGGGCTGTAGCTGCTCAAAATACATCATTTATCTGCATGAAGCTGCACAAACCTCACAGATGGGTCAAGCATAAATCAAGCTTGACAGTTCGTGTTTATAATACAGACATTCTGGAAAATCTTCTGGAACTGGCTCGGATTTATTATCATGAGAATAAAGTATATTTGCATGGAACACTGTTCATCTCTTAAATTTTTGTTCTCCTTCCTCACTTCACTCTGAAGCTGATGCTGCATCCAGACAGTTTTCTCATTTATTCTTTAAAGCCCACTACTGTCAGTTTTCTTGAAATAAGCAGACTTTTTGTTTGTAAATGTTTGTATTTTAAATGCAGTCTGTCCTGTCTCATCCATCCATCAGTGTAAAATCTTCCCTTCCATCACATCAGTGACTTTTGTCTTGTTTCCCTCCAGAGAATCCACAGCAACACATTGGTAAAGCAGAAGATGAGCTCCAGTGTGGAGCAGGAGGAACATGAAGCTCCACACATGAAAGAGGAGGAAGAGCTTGTTGAGGTGACTGTTCCTGATGGTGAAAGTGACAATTCCCACCACTGTTTGAGAGACTTCAGCAGCCAGAGACGAACTGCTGCTGCTGTGGAAATATTCAGCGTGTTTGAAGAAACTGTGGTCCAGTACGAGATGGAGGCTGATGGTCAGCGCAGACACAGAACAGGTATGGAAACATGTGAATGAACACATGAATGTGACTGGTGGAGGATCTCCATGGTTCTGGCTGTCCCTGTAAATGCCCACTCACAGGGACGGTTCTAGAGAAAATATTTGTGGGGTGGTAAGAGGGGTAGAGTAATTTTTGAGGTGTGTGTGTGTGTGTGTGTGTGTGTGTGTGTGTGTGTGTGTGTGTGTGTGAGCTTTTTTGTTTTAATTATATTTTTATATATATATATTATATATATTATAATATTTTATTATTATATTTCAAATACTGTTAAGCACTTGGTTCGGTTTTTTTTTTATGAAAAGCAACAAGCTTCTTTGAAAAGCTGGAGGCATCAAGCGGCGGTGGTCTGATCCTTTCAGAGTGTGAGGCTGTGGTTCTTGGTAATTTTAACACAGTCATTCTTAAACCTAGTAACAGATTGGTAAATGCTTTACAAATCAGACAAAAAAGAGAAGAACATGTATTGTCAAGTGTGTGTAGTACAGGAACCTTGTTGACAAGAGTAAGAAAGAGGCAAAAGCTTCCTGCTTTGCAAGTGTGGTGAGTAAAAATAAGAAGGACCCCAAAAAGTTGTGGAAACTGTTCAAATCTCTCGTTACAACTTGAAAATATCAAACCAAGTCAGATAACATTAGGTCGAAAATCAGTGTAACAATAAATTTTGATAAAGCTATGTTTGTTGCTTACTTCAACAAGTTTCTTACGACTGTAGCATCCTCTCTCGTGGAAAAACTACCTGTTGGTACGGGTAATTTTGGTTTGAAGTTTGTGAAAGAACATCATAGAAAACTCAATGTTGCATGCAGAATGTATTTAAGCTTCAGCGTGTGGAGAGTGTTTCAATGGAATTGAGTGGTCTGAGTATCAACAAAGCCACCAGGCTGGACAGTATACCTGCACGTTTCATCAAGGGCCGTGTAGGGCTGTTGCTATTGAGAAATTTCCCCTGCGATATGTCAGGGCGACTCAACATCGCGATTTGCAATATAAACGCACCATCTTTTCTCTTTTTTTTAATCTATTTAGCAAATTTGTTTGTTGAACCGCTGTCAAAATCTCATGATTAACTTACCGTGACATAGCTGCTGCAGTACAGAGCCTGTCAACGTTGGGGTTTTTTTTTAACTTTTGTTGAAAGGGGAGACTTCAAACTCTTTACCAGATTTTGAATCAAGTTAATAGACTAAGTAAAACCAGAGTTATGACTGAAATAAAAAGGCACCTGCTGTGTTGTGAATCCAGCGGGGCTGCAGCGCTGTTGGAGCAGGATTAAAGGTAAAACAGGTGATTCAGTGAGGGATACAAGAGGGATACACGTGACATGATTGTACTTTATGGAAATCAAGAAAAAAAACCCCCAGAATCCTGCTTTCCTATTGGTTGAAAACTGCTCCACATTAGATAATGAGAGACGGAAAATTTTTTATCAATACGCTTGATGAAAGAAATAGTCCCTGAGCAAGAGCGAATTCTCATTACAGAGTAATAAGACAGATTATTTTAAATGAATAATTTATTTGTAGTGTACCGTTTAGTGTATTTTTGGTGTGTTGGTTAAGGATAATTATGAGGTGATTTATTACGAGATCATGACAGCTGATACACTTCAGAGTGGTGTAGGAGGAGGAGGATGGAGGTGGTGGTGGAGGAAGAGGCCGACTCTCCCTCAGATGTGAGCTGGTTTCAGCCACACAGGACAGCAGGAGTTCAACTGGACACTTTGTCCTGATAGCCCTAAATACTTCTTTTAAATAAACATTTCTGAGGCTGAAATATCAAGGTAAAAGGAAAAGGAGTCAAAACGGCCAATTCACACCCTGATCTTAGTTCTTCATAAATGAATAAACTCTGTGTAATTTCGTTTGAGGCTTGTCACTTTCACATTAATACATATATATGTATATGTATATATATATATATATATATATGTGTGTGTGTGTGTGTAAATTGTATAACACATATAGATCAAAGCACAGATGCAAAATGCACAATTTCTCTGACTCAACCAAAAAACAAAATTCAGGAGCAAGCTTTACATTTGACTGCAGCATCTTACCGAAAAAGAAAAAAACACTTGCCCATTTTTTAAGTCTTTATTTAAAGTAATATACAAAATTTAACATATTGGACACTATAATTTCACATTCATGCACACAAATGACGGCGATTTATAGGTCTGTCATCATGTCCTTGTTACGCGAAAGGAAAACCAGCATGTTTACCTTGTGTGGTTTGAGAGAGGATCTGAAAGGGGTGATCACATTTCCAGCGACACTGAAGACCCTCTCGGATGGTGCGCTTGTTGCGCAAATGCACATGTACTTGCGTGCGACTGTGGAGAGCAAGGGAAATCTCTCCTGGTTGTAGCGCCGCCACGCCAGGGGGTTGTCGTTAGGGTCGAGAGGTTCCTCCTGCAGGTAGCGAGTCAGCTCCAGGTCGACTCTGACTCTCTTCGGGACAGCTGCGGATGTGCTTGTCCGTGACTTCAGCAGGTCTCCGAGTGTTTCTTTTCTTTTTTGCCTCCGGTGGCTGCGCCGAGGCCTCTGGCTGGACAGCAGCTGATGCACAGGCCCCGCCCCCTCCATCTTCCAGGTGTAGTATTTCCTCGATCAGCTCGCTCTTCACCTCCCCATCCTCATCAGAACTGCTGCTCCGATATCTTGGGTCCAGCAAGCAGGACTTTGCCAAGGTTTTTTGAAGAGCAGCTGATCGGTACTTCTCCTCGAGAACACTGCACATTCTCTGTTTGATTTCTGAGGTCAGAGTGGTGTCTTCATCTGAAGGTTGTAAAATATCTTCCCTGAGGAATTTCAAGACAGGTTTGATTGATGAGACCGTGACATAATTCTCGGCAGACAGCAGATCCGTAAACTCAGCTGCCGGCTTTAATCACCGACTCCAGAACTGCAATGTCCTGCCAGCTGGGGATGAGATGTTGATGTCGCCGGTCATCCAGAACCCTTTTTATCGCGGGGATTTGCTCCAAGACTCGGTCCACCATTTTCTGCTTGGAGCCCCATCTTGTTGGACAGTCCTGGATGGACGGAGTAATGGACAGAAATTATCTTCTGATTTTTTTTAGATTAAAAGTAAACATATAATATATATATTATTTTTCGTTTCATTGTATTTTTTTCTAAACAAAAATATTTTTTAAAGTATAAAAAAGCTAGCAACTGCTATTTAAGACTGGATGTTTACGCTCTGAATTTTGGGCAACATTTTTAAAAGATTGTTTGTATTTTTTATTAGATTTATTGGCCCCCATTTGTGTTATCACACAACATATCAACCTCCGAAGCAATCAACTTTTGTTTACTCCCTTACAGAACCTTATTTCCCTTACAAAAACCTTATTAATTTGAATAGTGATAAAAATAACTAAGTAGGCCTATACTAATATTAAATAAACAAAAATGATAACAAATTAGATATTAAGTAAAAAAAGGGTTACTTTATCTAGGTAAAATATAAGTTAATATGTCCGAAAATTAGGAACAATAACAAATAAGAAATGAATCAGTACAAAAATAAATGCGACAAGACATGCAATATGAAATAGATCTGAAGGCACACAAGCGACTCTGTTTACATTAACACAGGCAAAGGAGGCTGTGAGATCAGACCAGAAATTTTGTAAAACGGGAAAAGGTAATTTCAGATTTTTTTTCTTAAACATTAATTTTATATTATTTTTTTATTCAACAAATTATGGACAAAACTCGTATGATACTATCTTCCAATGCACAAAGTCAATAAGGAATTAGAAGATAACAGTAAAAAGAGTAAAAATCTTAAAAGCCCCTCCAAATTATTTCTCTATATTAATTCAAAGTATTTCATTTTAAAAAGCTGCTGAATTCTATTTTGGTCATAGTGCGCTTGACTTCGTTATCAGCCTTGATGGACATTCAACGTCTAAAAACATATATAAATCCTTAATTCATTTGAATCAATTCTTAGCACCTCCAATTTCTTCAAATAACCCATTTTTATTGTTAAAAATGATATTAATCTTGTCCAGCCTAAGTTAATATCACGTCAATATTGGTCAGAGCATTACAAAAACCACCGGCGGAAAGTCAAAGTAAACAAGGATAAATGATTAATTTAAGGGACTTCGTCCACATTAATTATATACTGATACCACTGCGACTAATAATAATAATAATAATAATAGTAAAAAGAAGAATACAAAGCAAAACTGGGAGATTTTTTTTATTTTATTTTATTTAGTTTGACCATAATAAAGGACAGTTAAATTGCTTCTAAAAGCTAGCTTACCATTATGTTCTGTGGGATTTGGAGCTCCGTCTGCGCCTTGGCCAGATCCCTCCTCTTCAGCCAGCTGTGGGAGAATGCACCCCCTAAGGAGTGGCACTGACCCATCGCTCGGGATGTGCGATCAGTAACGCTGGCCATTGCGTTCGTCACTGCGAGGTGTAAATTGTGTCCGAAGCAGTTCAGCCATGTCCACTCCAACTTTCTCACTGCTGCAGCGATGTTTGCCCCATTGTCCGTAGTAATGCACGCCAGCTTCTTTTCGTCCAAAGACCACTCAGCAAATGCGCCGCGTAGAGCCTCTGCGATGTTGTCGGCCGTGTGGTTCTCCGGCATAAACACTGTTTCCAGGCAGCGTGATTTCAGAGTCCAGTCTGTGCCCAGGTAATGTACAGTCAGACTCATGTAAGGAGCCATATTTACGCTTGACCACATGTCAGTGGTGGCAGAGAAAAAGTCCACATTTTTTAGCTCACTCTGGACCGATGCTCAAACTGTGTTTTACATCTTCGGCACAGCAGTTTCAGAGAAGTAGGTTTTACCTGGCAACTGGTACTGTTTATCGAATTTCTCGAGAAGGGACCGGAATGAAGGTTTCTCCACTGTAGAACATGGTACCATCTCCTCCACTAGGTACTGTGTAACAGCGGTTGTTAGACGTTTATGTCTGTCAGTGTCTCTGTTATATTTTCCAATTCTCGCGAAGGCTTCGACAAGTCCAAGTTGTCGGCTGGGACCGGCATGAGCCCCGTGGCTCTGCGTGGCAGGAGGCGGCGGTGCCTGCAGCTTCACAGCCGGATGGTAGCAAGCTAGGTGAGCCCTTAAATTCGCTGTGTTGCCGCGTTTAACCTGAACTATTTTGCCACAGAGTTTACAAATTGGCTCATCTAAATTGTCCGGCTCCCCCTTCTCATTTGGTTTAAATCCGAAATGCTCCCAAATGGGCGAAGTAACGTTGTTTTTTGCTACCAGCGTAAGCGCCTTTGCTCCCTGCTCAACGTGGTTGTGGCAATGCGGTGGTGGCGATGGCCCATCATGCACCGCGGTGGGCTTCGTGACATCGCGATATTTCATTTTTGCAATGACCGCGACAGCCCTCGGGCCGTGCTTCGGTGTTAGCTTGTCCAGTCACTCATGTTGTAAACTTTTCCATATGCACAGGTCAGTTTCCTGATGTACTGAAAATGGCTAGAGTTGTACCATCATATAAAAATAAAGATGGAACTGAGGCTTTTAATTATGGGCCAGTATCGATCTTGAATGTTTTATCAAAGGTTTTGGAACATGTAGTGTTTCTTCAGTTCAACGACTATCTTGAGTCACACAGGCGGAGGGCCATGACCCACCCGGGAGAACCGGCTCACACGGGCGGCTCCCCACCCCAGGCCAGTACACCCCCCAGCGCTCCGGACACGCACCCCGAGATCCAGGGCATCACCCCGCCGTCCACCCCCTGACCCACCCCTCCCACCCTGTCCTCTCCCACCTCACTCCCCCCCGCCCCAACCCAACACTCACACCCACTCACACTGACACACACAAACCCACCCACTCATCCCTAAACCAAACACACTCACATTCTGACACTCACACACACACGCTAGCAAGCACATGCGCGCGCGCGCACACACACACACACACACACACACACACACACACACACACACACACACACACACACACACACACACACACACACACACAGAGTCAACCCTAACCCAAACACACTCACATTCCCACATCATCCAACCGTCATGTCCCGTGGGAGACCCCCCGGAAGGCAAGGGAACACCGAACCCCACATCCAGGCCCCCCACCCCCAAACCCCACCGCTGCAGACAGGTATGCACCCCCCAGAGCCAGCAGCCCCCCAAACCACAGCCGGTCCAAACCCCAGGCCTGTGGGGAAAACAACAGCGCCCCCCACCAGAAGGAATCCGGAAACGGGGGCGCAGAAGACCCCATTGCCCCCCCCCCCCCGGCTCGTGAGTGTTGATGGAGTATATGTTGTTTGCGATTAAAATTGAGGGACAGGAACCACACCGTGCCACGAGTGAGGCCAAACGAGCAGACATGCTCCCTGTTGAGTATTGGGTCCAAGCAGTAAAACTCAACCACATGTGTGACATTGAGCATGGAACAGCCCCGCCGTACCTTCTGTCCAATGTAGAGCACAGCAGTCAAACATGGAGGAGGAACAGCGTCTTAGCCTTTGTTTTACAAAGACCTGGTGTTCATAGCAAAAACTGTTTTATTTGTACCGGTTAGGCCTGTGCGGTGTACCGGTTTGTACCGAATACCGGTTTTTATTTTCGTTATGATATGAATTTTTCATATACCGCAATACCGGTGAACAGCCCAAACAACGTCCGGAACGTGCGCGGCGGTAAAGTGTTTCAGCGGGGACCCATTTCATGGCTGCACACCAACAACACAGCGTGTTGTTGGCTGCCGGCGAGAGCTCTCAAAGTGAATCACACGCTGTTTACCCAGAGGAACTAATACCAAAAAGAGGAGCCACGTCTGTGGTTTGGAAGTTTTTCGGCTTTAAAAGGTCGGACGTGGATCAAACAACTATCTTTTGCAAATGCTGTCGAGCAGAAGCGGTTAGCCGGCGGTGCTAACACTAGCAATTAGCTTCACCACCTCAGCCGAAAACACGTTTTAGAGTACCAGGAATGTCAGAAACTAAGATCCACACCCTCCACATCCACAGCTCAATCTGCAAGTAGCAGTCAGACGTCCATTCAAGATGCGTTCGCTAAAGGGACTGCATATGAGGACAAAAAAAAAAAAACCAAGCGGGTTGAGATAACTATCGCAATCACGCAATCTGGGCTTGAAAAAAAAAAAACATGATACAGTCCTTATGACAGTAAAAGGGGCTATTTAAAGCCAATCAACTGCAGTAATTATTTTCTTATTAGAAGAAAATGTGTGTAACAACACTCTTGCATGAAAAAAAAAATACCGTCAAATACCGTGAAACTGGTATGAATTAAAAAAAAAAAAAAAACGTGATATGAAATTTTTGCCATACCGCCCAGCCCGAGTACCGGTATCAACCTCTGGAACAACCGACCTCTTACTACCAGGCAGCTCGCATCCAAACATCACTTTAAAATGAAAAGAAACCTGATGGCTGAATTACAGTCCAGAAAACAGTAAGATATTTTCACTATTAATGACTGTATGATTTTAAATATTAGTAAATATTAGAGGGTATAAAGCTATTATGTATTCTGAAGGAATCTTGTTTACCGACTGTGCCATATTGTAACTTATTTTTTATTTTTTTAAGGACCACAGTGGAAACAAGCTCCTGGCTTTCTTGTGCTATCCTTGTCAATAAGTTTGTTTTTAGAGGGCAGCCGATCACCTTCTCTGCTGCTCGTGTGACCCACTGTAGTCTTTTCAACCACTGTGCTGCCAGCACCACACAGGGATGGCATGCACCAGCACACTCTCAATTATGACCAACGCGCAATCACGCGGACATGAGAGGCATGGACGGTCCTTTACTCTACATAATGATATTTTACTCTATGTTGTATAAAATAAAATTTACTTTGTATGTATCGTACTCTATGCAGAATAATATTTCACTCAACATAGCATTATGATTTGCTCAATGAAGAATTACATTCCATTCTGTATTGATTCATACGCTACTCTTCACTAGATTGCATTCTACTACATACAGAACAGTATTTTACCCTCATTAGAATGTTTTGCTCAAAATAGAAATACAAGTTATTCAAGATAGATTACCTTCTATACTACAGAGAGTCAGATTCTATTCTCTATCAAACTGTTTCTACTCAAAGCAGAATTGCAATTTACTCTATAAATATCTTGATTTTTCTGGACTTACATGTGAAGTTTCTCTGGACTCAATAAATCAGAAGCAGTTTAGTAAAGCACCTTAGCACATAGATCATAAAAAAAAAAAAATTTCATGGTACAACTAATGCTCAACAGATAATGTTAAACACACTGCAAGACACATAAATAAGTCATCCACCATGTCACTTGTCAATTACGTCAGATTTGCTTCAACAAGCACCATGTCGCACCATCAGAAATTAAAATTGCTGCATCTGTTACTCAATAGGGCTGCCACGATTTGTCGATTAATCACGATTATGTCGACTATTAAAATCATCGACGACTAATTTAATAGTCGACGAGTCTATTTTTTTTTTTTTTTTAAATTGTTTTTGTCCCGAAACTGCCGCGGCACTTTCCACTGCCGCGTCTGCCTTTCTGTATTTAACACACATGCGCAGTCGTGTCAGCCGGCGACACCAGACTGGTGCCATGGCTGCCCGGCGGCAGCGGAGCTCAGAGTATGGGAGCTTTTCAAGAAAACCTCAGAGAAAAGTGCGATGCAGTATCTGCAGGACAGAACTTGCCTTCCACGGCAGCAGAACAGCGATCCCTGAGCACCCGAAACGGAAGACGTTGTGGCTCGAGACAAAGATGAAGATTGACCGTCGTCTTGGTAAGCTAATAATATTAGCATAGAGGGCTAACTTGCTATTTACTCATAGCTGTTAACATTAGCGGTGACGATTTGATTCATTAGCTGCTTTTAGCACATATTTCATGTTTTCTGTAAAGTTCTAACAGTGATGTGTTTTAATAAGAAGTGATGTCGCGCTGATGTTTTCTAACGTTATGTTTCAGAGCTTCACCCCATCAGAGCGGATTTTCTCTGCAGCAGAACATCTGCTCCCAAAAGAGAGAAGTCTGTCTCCAACACATGTAGAAATGCTGACTGTCCTGGCTATGAACAAGAGCCTTGTGTACTTTGGGATTATGTAGAGTCAGAGTGTAATAAAATTGTATACAGTTGAGCACTGAACACAAAATGCACTTTTGTTTTATTTGAGTCAGTGAGACAAAAACTTCAATAATTCCGTAGTTACAGGTGCCTGCCTCATTGTTGCTATGCTTGATGCTAAACACAAATTAAGAAAAAAAAATTAACGTTAAGGATTTATTTTTTGTGTTGTTTAGGCAAGTGCCTTTTCCATATTTTACTCAAGTATTTGCAATTTATGCCATTAAATAAAGGTTTAATGAACTCTCATCTGAATTGTCTTTATTTTTAGTTAGCAATATACCTTAAACACTTAAAGCTGAAATCTAATTATGTTTATATAAGAGCAACTTCATGGTGGTGGAATAAACTATGTTCTCCATTTAATTTATATAAGATGTGATTAGTCGACTAATCGAAAAAATAATCGGTGATTAGTCGACTACCAAAATAATCTTTTGTGGCAGCCCAATTACGCAAAAAGTTCTATTCATTCAAATAAAATGCAAATAAAATGCATGAAAAAGTAAAACAAAAAAACCAAGGACCCTCTTCATACAGCATCCATATTTACCCAAAGGATGGGTTGCTCAAATATTAATTTAGAAAGAGAATCTGACAAGTTTTTCAAATTATCAACAGCTGAAGAGGGAGTGGATAGCGAAAATCCAGAGGGCATCAAGCCATATTTAAAGATAAAACACTACATTCAATGTCTTGCATAGGGTGGGAAGCTAAAATGTTGCACTCTTCAAGAGTTATAGCTCTTCGAGACATATGGTTTGCAAGGCAAAAGTTACTAAAAACAACTTCCCATCTTTGACAACAACATGGTGGATTCTCTGAAAAACTGGCTTCTCTCAATGAACCCTCACACAAACAACTAAATCTGAACAATACACATTTTCATTGTGCCCATCTAACGACTAACACCTTGGCATCAACTGGTACCTGAAGAGACTCTGCCACGTCATCGTCCCATTCCATCACTTGTAATGTCAACATTTTACCAGGGCCAGTAGTCACTCTGCTGGGGTGAAATGTCTGCCACTTGTATGCCATTTGTGTCTGGTGTTTCTTTGCTAGTGTTTTAATTATATTTTTGAAGCTGTTAACTTGTTGGGTTTTTTTTTAAAGAAATGAATATGAGTGAACATAGCTTAATTTTGAGTTGTATTTTCAAAATCATCATAGAAAAGCTGAATCTGAATAGCATTGTTGTGTTTTGAAAAGAGAGGATGACTCTTGAAAAGTTCTCCATCACAAAAGTCTTTAAGAACAGCTTCTTCTGTACTGGAATCAGGCTGCACCATTTCCTTTTTATTAGGGTGACTGTAAATGAGCTGTAGAGTTTTCAAAGCTGGAATTCACATAAATATATTGGTAACCACCACTTGATCATAGCCTCCACTCGCCCGATTGCTCAATATCAGTATCAAATCCTGTACCAAGAACATATTCAATTGCGTCTACACTTCCCCACTTCTCTTTAAAATACTGTTATTTTCAGAGTTTGACATACAAAAAGGATTTTCCATTTTTTCAAAACACTCATCAATTTTACCCTCAACTTCACCTCTGTCAGGCTCCACTTATGACAAATACTTCTTCACAGATTATTTTGCTTGATCGTGAACATCACGAACTATCTCCTCCATAGAAATCACGAGAGAGTTAATGACCGTTTCAGCCACACCTGCTTCTTTAAGTTCAGCTACTCGAGTAGCACAGCTGTCTACAAGACTCTTGTTGACAAGGACAGAGTGAGGAAGGGGAATTGCTGATGGCAAATCCTCTAAATGAATGTTACATCTTCAGTTGTCGCACGGCCTTCGCCAGGATCAGAACCAGGATCAGAACTATGATACTTATGTGCAATATCAAGGTGCTTTCTAAATCCAGAGAATGTTCCATAAACCTGCAAACAACCAGACTGACCACACTTGAGACGAAGAGTTTTTCCTGAGCAACGTCCGTGAACCAACTTAAAGTGCTTTATCAGGGAATTAACATCTGTCTGATGACATTTGCAAATAAAACACAGCATCTTTGCACCAACTCAGTGCAGCATCCGAGCTCTCACTTCAGCAACCATGGGACTCACTTTGGTGGTAGAAACATATATTTTATAGATGATGGTTTACAAAAAGTTGCACACATTTGCCAGCTCTTGGTTGTATGAAGTTCCAAAAACTAAATGAGTTTTAAAAAGCTCATCAAAACAGGCAACAGAGTCCAGTGACTTGCCGGTTAGGTTGTGTTTGTCAATGACGATGAAATACTTGCAGATCGCACTTCTCTGGGTTCCCACTGCCAGAAAATAGGGTTGACGACTTTCCTTGATGCTGTCTCGATGCCCTTGGTTGCTAGTCCCAGTCTGTGACGCAAGAACTTCATTTAGTGTCTTTAAAATAAGTCACAGTTCATTAACAGCTTGAATATACTGGTTCTCAACATGATTTTACATTTTCTTGAATGGGATGATGATTTTGAATGGGTGAAATGGAAACATGGAAATGAGCTTTTCTATATAGACTCTATAGAGAAAAATCTAAACTAATCACAAATATAGATAAATAATCAAAACTTTTTTTTAATTATTAATAAACAAGTTTTAATGAATCAGACATACTGCTTCTGACTTTGGACACAATGTGTTTTATTAGAGTAGTTGCTGTTAGCTGGTAATCATAGAGATTGCTTTTTATCACAATGCAGTACTTTTAAAACACACTTTTTTAATTTCATTTAAAGACAAAAACAATAGCCACTTTAACAGATGTTTTTACAATTTAGACAATATATCAAAATCCATTACCAGTGGTGTACAGTACTAATCCAGTATTGATAATCAAATGCCATAACTGCTCAAACCAAGCTCAGCTTAAAATCACTTTACAAACATGGGTAGATATATACATACAAACAGTAAATGCTACAGAATTTCTTAAACAGGAAATAGATTCCCTCCTTTAAGTTTTCCTGCTCTTTTGATTGCTGCATCTTTGGATACTTTATTAAAATTGGTGGTTCTGAAATTCCCACATCTGTTCTGACCCTCTATATTGCTGTGAAGGACTATTGTCCTGATAAAGATGCACACCTGAAAACAACTCCTCCCAGCTCTTAAAAAAAAATTACAAGCGCTACCCATGGCAGCCAAATCTTCCAAACTGCATTTGACTGTAACCTCACCTTAATGAACTTCACAAGGTGCTCACTGGCTTCCCTTGCAGAGAGCTTTCCTGGTTTCTTGCGGCCATGAGGTGATGTGGCAGAAGGTGCACAAGGACCAAAATGTTTTCACTGTTCCACCTGAAAATGAAAATACAGAAATTTGTTTTCTCTAATAAGTCTTCTTTCAAAAACAATCCCAACTTATTGTTATTGTATTGCCCATTTTGTATCGACCATTTTGTACTTCTTCTGTAGATTCGGCATTCCTGAAGCAGGTCTTGAAGTTCAGCCTTTTGTTGAATTTTTGGTGAATCAGAGATGATGAGTCAAAGTGTTGACGCTGCACAAGGAGGATTTATTCAGGACTGCAGACTATGCACACACACAGCTGATTGAGAGCAAGGCTGTTGCTCCGAGGAGAATCCAGCTCCGCTCTGCCATGACTTCTAGCCATGCCATGTCATATAGCCAGATCTTACGAGACTAGCGGACGTCTCTAACAGAGCGGCCGTCGCACTGTGTTCCTGAGAACTTGAAAACAAAGCATTATTTTATATCACAGCCGTCTATGTGAGGTCACGGCTTTGTTGAAAGAGTATCTCACATCATTCACTTGGAGCAGAATCCGCAAAGTCCTCCAGCTTGGTGATGCGTTGTTGGTGGTCGATAACGGTGGCCTGGAAATTGTCCAATTTCACTTCCAAGTTGGCGTAGGTCATTTTAAACTCCGTGACCAGTGACTCTTGTGGCTTGACTAGCTTTGTTGCTAGCAGCGCCATGATGGAGCTCATGATAACTTCCTTTTCTTGATCTTCTCTCTTAGATGTTTTAGACATATTTTGAGAAAGCCGTGCTCTGCGTCACACAGTAATGCACACTCCACAGGGAAAAAAGTGAGTTAAATGACATAAAGACCGTGAAGAAGTTAAGGAGTTCCGGAATACGGACCAGTGCAGCTACTCCATCCGGCAGCCAGGAAGTGACCGCACCAGCGAGTCCTGCTGGGCTTTTCCGACCAGGGATGTTGTGTTGGCCACCCAGGACAGGTTCCTTGAGATGTGTGTCCCGAGGAACTTGAAGGTGGGCACCCTCTCCACATCGACACCTTTAATGCGGAGGGGAGGAGGGTCAGGTTTGCACCTGCGGAAGTCCATGACCACTTCCTTAGTTTTTCGGGTGTTCAGTGTAAGGTTATTTCTGACACACCGTTCAGTTAGTCACCGAACTTCATCTCTGTAGGCTGAGTCATTGTCCTCAGTGATGAGCCCTACCAGAGTGGTGTCGTCAGCATACTTGATAATGGTATTGCAGGGATGTGTGGGTGTGCAGTGGTATGTGTAGATGGTGTACAGGATTGGACTCAACACACAGCCCTGAGGAAAGTCAGGACTGAGCGACAAGGTGGAAGAACTCCTGTTACCAATCTTCACCGTTTGTGGGCGATCAGTGAGGAAGTCTTCGATCCAGGTGCTTGTGGTAGGCGGGAAGTACAAGTCAGCCAGCTTGCATGTTAGGATGTCCGGGATGATGGTGTTGAGGGCCAAGCTGAAGTCTATGAAGAGCATCCTGACTGAGGTCCCAGGAATTCTCCAAGTGGTGCTGGGCAGAGTGGAGTGCAGTGGAGATGGTGTCATCGGTGGATTTGTACTGCAGGCAAACTTTTGGGGGTTGAAACTGGGGGGGAGGTAGTCCCTGATGTGCTTTAGGACCAGCTTCTCAAAGCATTTTGCCACTATGGGTTTTAGGGCAATAGGTCAACTGCAGGCTGCGATTTACTTGTGATCCGATTAGTCGACGAATGGCAAAAATAATTGACTTGTTGATCATCAAAATAATCCTTTTTGGCATTCCTGTTCTTATTATCTTGTACTTTTTGTCCCTCCAGAGCTCCCACAGAACCACGACTGTAGAGAGGAGCAGCTCTTTAAACAGGAAACAAGCCGCTGTGGAGATCAGGGAGAACCAGAACCTCCACAGATCAAAGAGGAACCAGAAGAACCAGAACCTCCACAGATCAAAGAGGAACCGCAAGAACCAGAACCTCCACAGATCAAAGAGGAACCAGAAGAACCAGAATCTCCACAGATCAAAGAGGAACCAGAAGAACCAGAACCTCCACAGATCAAAGAGGAACCAGAAGAACCAGAACCTCCACACATCAAAGAGGAACCAGAAGAACCAGAACCTCCACACATCAAAGAGGAACCAGAAGAACCAGAACCTCCACAGACTGATGAACTGGGTATCAGCCAGGTGGCAGAGCAACTTCCACTGAAGTTTGAAAGTATTGAGGAGCAAAGTTACCTGAGTGAACCAGAAGAAGTACCGGACACTAATCAGTTCCTCTTTCATGACTCTGAAGTCCATGATGTGAAGAAACATAACTTAGAATCAAAGATAAATACAGAGCTTAAAAAAATCAGCATATTTCATGGTGGGTGTGTGGAAAACTTTCCTGTGACAAAGAAGCAGGCTGAATGTGAGGAAACATGTGGTGAAACGCTCCGTAAAAAATGTAAAAAATATCAAAACTTAGAAACTGTCACTGATAAGAAGAATGTTTGTGAAATCTGTGGTAAAAGTTACAACCGAAAGAATGATTTGTTGGTCCACATGAGAACTCACACAGGGGAGAGGCCATATCCTTGTGAAATATGTGGGAAAAGTTTCAGGCAACGTTCTCATTTTTCGGTCCACATGAGAACTCACACAGGTGAGAAGCGGTATCCCTGTGAAACATGTGGGAAAAGTTACTCAGCACATTATGATTTATTGCGCCACATAAGAACTCACACCGGTGAGAAGCCATATTCCTGTGAAATATGTGGGAAACATTTTCGTCAGCATTGTCATTTTTTGGTCCACATGAGAACCCACACAGGTGAGAAGCCATATTCTTGTGAGATTTGTGGGAAAAACTTTAATGTCCAGTGTAGTTTGAAAACTCACATGCGAACTCACACAGGTGAGAAGCCATATTCTTGTGAAACATGTGCGAAAAGATTCAGTGGACGGAGTAATTTATTGGTCCACATGCGAACTCACACAGGTGAGAAGCCATATTTTTGTGAAACATGTGGGAAAAGATTTGGTGGACGGAGTAATTTATCGGTCCACATGAGAACTCACACATCTGAGAAGCCACATTCTTGTGAAACATGTGGGAAAAGTTACTCTCGATACAGTCATTTTTTGGCCCACAAGAGAACTCACACAGGTGAGACGCCTTATTCTTGTGGAAAATGTGAAAAAAGTTTCAGTCTTCGATGTTATTTGTTGGCCCACATGAGAACTCACACAGGTGAGTAGCCGTATTCTTGTGAAACGTGGGACAGGTTTCAGTGAGCAATCTGGTTTTGAGTCTCCAGACTGCTCATAAAGGCTCTGAGAGTGTAAAGGTCACAAACCCTGCTTCCCCCCAGTGTCAAGGGATAAAATTGTTCGCTTTCAACCTAGAAATCTGAAAATTTAGTATGTTGTTCTGACTTCCCTCAGGATCACATCTGTGTTGGTTTGACTCCAGTAAGTCCTTTCTGCTGCCCGTACAGGGCGGAGCAATGTCCAGTTAACACAATCAATTAAGGATCGTTATTTGGCGAAATTGGCTCTAATTAGGATGAGCTTTGTGGGCTGTGTTCACACCTCTGCCTGAAAGTTATTTGTCGAATTTTGAAGCCCTACCTCCTTCCTGAAGCTTCTAAAATACTAATTATGTTGTACTGTTGATACGATGCTGGGATTGAATAGAGGAAAGCTGGAGTCATAAAGCTTTTTGAAAAGGAATCTGATCAAGTTGAAAAGCGACCGATGTTCAGAGTTTAAAGAAAATTTTGGATGCTTACTGTTCAGTCTATAGATGCAGGTGTGTATATGTGTTCTTGGAGTTCTCCTTTGCCCCCACTGTAGAGAACAAATCTTGACACTGCAATAAATACAAAGAAGATTCAACGACAACATGACGGTAGAGGACAATGAGCTGCAGTAGGCTTCACTTCCTCACTGTGTTTACATGAACACTATATATGATTACTATAAATGACCTTCATATGGTCAGATATTATAGATATAGTAGCCTATATGAGGAATTTGTTTTGTTTGAGGTACAAACAGACAAAAGAAAGAACAGATTTAAAAAGCACAAGTATAAAATCTAAATTGGAGGAATTAATACATTAAAGGTTGTATAGAGGATTTTCCACGGAGGGAGAAATCCAGTGACAGTTAGTCCTTTTTGAAATGCTGCGCATGCGTGACCCACACTCCCTCTCCGGAGGACCGCCTCCTCCTTACGCAGAAAGTAGCAAGTAGCAAGTAGCAACTTAGCATCATAGCGCTAACACATAGCTACCAACGTGTCCTTTTGAACAACACAAAACACAGCGAATATGAGTAAAATCCTGTACTTGCGCCAAACTCTGTCCCTGACCCGTCCCTGCTCTCGGGTGGATCAGAGGAGGACGGGGAGGTTTGTGTGGAGCTGCAGGACTGGAGCAGACTCACGCTCGGAGCTCACAGCGGGTCTGTGTGCGCTGCAGCCGGCAGACGTGAACAACCCCCCCCCACTCTCCGGACTTTTTCATACAAGTCTTGTTTTAAGATTAAACATACATTTTCGCCAAATGGCAGCACGTTGTAGCTATGATTAAGAAAAATTGTCTCTAGTCTACATGTGAAAAGGTGTTGATTGCGGCAGCAGAGCTTTAGCATGGGGGGAGTGGGGTGGAGCGCATGGGGGAGTGTTGTGCCGACAACAGGAGGGGGGTACGTAAAGTGCGTAGGAGCATGACAGTTACGCTAAAAATGTAGAGAGGTTGATTGACACGTTAGAAAACCAATAGATAACGAGGCTACCTCGTTATTGATTGGCTAAAGTAATATTGATTTTACAACCTCCAGAGTTGATTAATTTTTATTTTATTTTTTTTGATCATGATAAAAACAAGGCTGCTGCAGCTTAGTAACGCCATTTTTTAGCTTTAATTCATTTTTGTTCGTAATAAAGATCTTCTATACAACCTTTAATGGATATGGGGGCTGAAGATTGTCCATAGTGCGTTGTCCGTTAATGGGGGGGGGGGTTGTCATTCTTAGAAAACTTAGATGAATTTGAATTAGAACTTTTAACACCTTATTTTTCTTGAAGTTCCCATATGTATGTTTTCAGTTCATGTCATTAACTTCATCTATCAGATTAAAGTACCAATATTAACCTTGCTGTTCTCGTCATTATCTTTGCTCTGGTGGTGTTATTTCTTATGGCTTTATCAAAAGACCATGGTTATTCTCCTTTATTGAATGTATCTTGGAGTTAAACCTCCATTAAAGCAGTCAGTAGTTTTTCCAGTCAGTTGTTCTCCAGGCTGCTTTAAAAACAGGTTGAGACTGGAAAAAGTATTACCATCTCTAATTCATTCCGACCCTGGTAGGTTTTGTTAAAGGGAGGTGTTCCTCCGACAATCTTCAGAGGTTACTTAATCTGATGTGGCAAAATTATGATAAAGATGTACCAGTAGCTGCCTTCTCTCTTGATGCAGAGAAGGCATTTAATCGAGTAGAGTGGAAGTTTTTATTGTATGTGTTGGAAAAATTTGGTTTTGTGAAGGAATTTTTGAGTTGGATTTATGCAAAACCAAGTACAGCGGTGATTAGATGGACATCACAGTTTTTTAGGCTGTTTCGGGGTACAAAGCAGGAGGATCCAATGTCTCCTATCCTGTTTACCTTTGTTATACAATCTCTAGCTGCTGCAATACGGAAAGAGACGAGTATTAAAGGGGTTCTTGCAGGAGGAAGAGAACATAAGCTCTTCTTCTATGCTGATGACATTTTGTGTTTGGTTTCAGATCCTGTATCCTCTACCCAGGCTCTTCTGGACAAGATTGATTTATTTTCCCAAATTTCTGGCTATAAGATCAATGGCATAAATCAGAAGCTATTGCTGTGTCTAAAACTTGTCATCCAGCGATGGTGGCTGCGGGTAATTTGAAGTGGCTCTCCTCTGGCATGAAGTATTTGGGTGTAAAATTGTGTGCAAACCTATCAGCTATAATCCATATTAATATGATTCCTCTTCTTAGTAAGATCAAGAATAGCCTAGAAAAGTCTGAATTTAACATTGTGGGGTAAGGTTACTACTATAAAAATGGTTATGCACCACCATTTAATTATTTGTCAATGGTGCTTCCGATCTCAATTCCTGGAGAATACTTTAAACAGCATAATGAAATCGTTAAAGGACCTATATCATGCAAAATCCACTTTTTTAAGGTTTTAAAAATGCCACAAAGTTGATTTCCCTTTAAAACCACCCCCAAAATGTTATTTGCCTTCATCCACGCATGTCTGAGTAATCTCTTTCAGTCTGCTGCTCTTCACAGCAGCCCCTCCCTTCGGGTAGAAAACAGCTCGTTTGAAACTCTTCAAACCTAAGTACTCACAAAAGTTGAACTCCTCCCCACCACTTTTCTCCCATCCCACCCCTGCGCAGACAACATGCACACTTTCCTCTGACCAGCACGCAGCTGATAGGCCGCAAGGTGAATCCCAGAAAGTGCTTCAGAAATCAAATTTCGCTCCACTGTTGTGAATCTACAGGATATTTCTGCCATAAAAATACATACATATAACTTACTAAAACCGTGTTGTTCAGCGCACCAATCATGATATGATTCGTATTATCCACTGAGGAGACCCCCCCCCCCCCCCCCCCCCCACAGGCCCTCGGCAATCAGCGTTGCCGCTTTTTATATCTCCGATTATGAAGATAAACTTTAACCATCGTCTGAAAGCAACAATCAAGCAAGAGCAAGAGTCTGAAGGGTCTGCGCTTGGTGAGTTTTTAACAGGAAAATAAATTGTCTTTGCGTTTAGAGAAGCTAAAGCTAAAGAGCTAAAACTAACTTTAAGAGAAGCTAACGTATGCTGTATTTGTTTTGAAGCTTTGATTGGTTGAAGTAGCTGTCAGTCAAAGTCCACAGGGGGAGAGGCGGGATTTTCAGTGAACCAGACCGTTTTCTCTTCTGGGTTTCAGAATTAGCCCCCGAAAATATTTTATTTAACACAAAATGACTTTTCCTTAGAGCCAAAAATAAACTATTACCATGCTAATGCCAATAATGGGGTTTGGACGAGCTAAAAAAGCATGATACATTTAAAGGACTGTCTGTGGAATGGAAAAAAGGCAAAGATTAAATCGCAGAAGCTTTATGTAACAAGAAGAGATGGTGGACTTTTACTCCCAAATGTTGAACTTTATAATATAGCCTTTGAGATGAGTAAACTTACAAAATATTGTAAAACCAAAGATACCAACTCAGGGTGGATGAGTATTGAAGAATAGTATACCGCCCCCTTCAGTCCATTGAATGTTTTATCACAAAAAAATCTTATTTGGAAACCAGGAGACCAATCCAATGCTACAACACTCTAAAGGTATTTGGACAAAATTTCATAAATTCTTCAAAATTTCACCTCATAAGCAGCTATATTCTTCACTTTGGAATAATCCGACCATTAAGGTTGGGGGTAAAGTTTGGGATTCCTGGCTGTCTAAGGGCATTACTAAAATAACAGATTTAGTTGATGATACAATACTGAAATCATATCAAGATCTTCAAAATCAGTTCAGCCTAAAAAAAACTGACTTCTGGAGATTTTTACAAATGCAAAAAAGTTTTAGAAATGTTCTTAAGCAACTGCCTCAGCAGGACAATGTTGTGCAGACTTATTTTAAATTACCTCGAAGGTGTCAGTCAGCTTCTATGTTTTATAAAATGGCGTCTACAACTATGTATGATAAAAGTGAGAGTCTGAGGCTGATTTGGCAAAAGGATCTAGAAGTGAACATGGAGCAGGATTCTTGGTTTAAAATAATTTCCACCATGGGCTGGTTTACTAGAGAAGCACGAGGAAAGCTCACACATTATAAAATACTTTATCGATTTTACTACACACCTTCACGTCTTTATAAAATGGGCATCCTTCAGAATAACCTTTGTCTGAACTGCTGTAGTGAGGAAGGTACATTTCTTCATGCCATGTGGGCTTGTCCTGTAATTAAACCTTTTTGGAAAAAAATAATCAAAACAATGGAACAATGGCTAGGAACATCTGTGCCAGAATCTGCACAGCTTTGTCTTTTAGGAGATAGATCATGTTTACACAATGTTTCAAAGGGCGCAGTGGCTTTGGCTTCAACGGGTTTCACCTTGGCTGCTCAAGTTATTCTTCATGGCCAGAGGAGTCAAGATGGGCCTGAGTATCAAGAATGGGTGAAGTCCATGACTGATGTGACATCATATGAGTTATTTATTGGTGGCGAAATTACAAAACCGGAGAGAGCATTATCTGGAGGTATGGGATTTGTTTCGGTGTTATTTAAAGGGTCATATGCGTTAAAGCTATAGTGCGTAACTTTTAAATGTCTATGAACGTCCGTTTTAGCCAAGCCACTACTAGTGGAGATGACAAAATGCAGATTAAGCCGATTGGCTCCTCTAACATGTCGCGGGATTTTTCAGTATATATAATTATTGCTTTGCGTGTCGACCGGCGACATTCCCGCGCTGGCGCGCAGGAAATTACGCATTTTACGTCACAACAAGAAGGGAGGGGGAGGACGCGTGGAGGGTCTCATAGCAACAGGCTCAGCTCACAGTGTCAGGCAGACCGAGGAAGCCACATGCGACTTCAGGGTTCAGTCCGGGCGCCCCGCCCGCGCTAAGTTTTGCAGCACCCGGACAACGGAGAGGGGAAAAAAAAAAAAAAAACTCTCAGACAGCGAACACCGGCAGCATTAGCAGCATTAGCGGCGTTAGCAGCCAGCAGCGTTAGCAGCAACACCACACGCTACCCCCCACCCCGCCGCCAAACTCTTTTCCTGTAGGAAACACTGTACTTTGTGTGTAACACTTCGTTTTTCATCAAGAAGCAGCTACTGGAGACCAACGGACAACAAATGATTTCTGCTGACTACCACTGGGTCTTTTCATCCACTAACCTGTCAGTTACAAATTAGCAGGCACCTTGTCTCCCGTTTTAATAAGCTATTTACATTTCTGTGGCAAAAAAAAAGAAAACAATAATTACCTCTTCGAAAGAATCCATCTTTTTTTTCACCAGCTGTCCTTATTCACGCAGAATAAAAACCGTTTCCAACTGTGATTTGCGCTGTGGAAATGCGAATCACCGTGGCAGATTGGGGGGAGGGGGGGCACTGGGGACACCCGAGCTACTTCATATGGAAGCGCCGGCTTTATTGTTGTAATAACGTAGAATTCCGCTAGAGGGCGACCGAAGTTACGCACTATAGCTTTAAGTCTTCCCTTGTATTTTTAATTTTTTTTTTTCTGATTGTGTCAATGACTGCTGCAATCTGTAGTCGGTAGTTTGTTTGGCCTGTTTTTTTTCTGTTTTGTTTTGTGTTTTTTTTGTTTGTTTTTGTGAAAAATCAATAAAAAAAATTGAATAACAAAAAAAAAACAGGTTGAGACTAACAATAATGTTAGGCACAAACTTCTGTATTTATCAGATGTGTGAATGACAGAGCAGCTTCAGTAATGTGTGAAAGAACTCCAAACAGCAACAACAACCTAGTGCCTGCAGTTGACATGTTTTTTCATGGCCTCTCCACAGACTCAGCTGTGCTGCTCATCCCACAAGTGCACGTTCCTTTCAGCCAGAGCTCCGATGAAAAGGTTCAGATCAAAACATATTCATGTGTTAGAATGGACAAGACAAAGTCCAGACCTTCATCCAACTTAAAATCTCTGACTTGACTTGAACATTTCTGTTTCCACACACTTTCCATCCAACCTGACTGAGCTTGAGCTGCTTTGGAAGGAAGAATGTCAGTGTGTAGACGTGTAAAGCTGGTAGAGACGTAGCCCAAAACACTGGCAGAAAACTAAAGAACTGATCATGGACTTCAGGAGGATCAGACAGGACCCCACACCCCTCCTCGTGAATGGAGAACAGGTGGAGACTGTCACCACTTTTGTTTCTGCACACCCACAACTCCGGAGACCACTCCTGGTCTGACAGCATCAGGGCCCTGGTCAAAAGAGCTCAGCAGCGGCTACACTTCCTACGTGTCCTCAGGAAGAACAACCTGCTGCTGGCCTTCTATCACTCCTCTGTGGAGATTGTACTGACGTACTGTCTGAGGGTGTGGTGCGCAGGCTCCACAGCTGAGGACAGGAAGGCAGTGCAGAGGATCATTCACACTGCCCAAAAGATCATCGGCTGCCCTTCTGCCCAGCCTGGAACACATCTCACATCCTGCTGCCTCAGGAGGACCAAAGCCATCACGGGAGACCCCTCACACCCTGCCCACCCCCTGTTTGACCTTCTGCCCTCTGGGAGATGCTACAGGTCGATGAAATCACACACTAGCCGACTGACACAGCTTCTTGCTGTGGGCCAGCTTCAGTTTTTCTGTTTTGTCCCTCATGTTTGTCTCTAGTCTCTCCTGTCCTTGACCTTTTTACTGAGGTGAATTGTAGCTCTACATGAGCACCCATAAAATTTTGTTGTACAGCCCTGTGCAATGACAATAAAGTCTATTCTATTCTATTCTATTCTATTCTATTCTATTCTATTCTATTCTATTCTATTCTATTCCTTTAAAAGAAACACATTAAACTTAAGTGGCTCTTAAAACCAGTCTGATGAAAATGCCAGCTGATTTTAACAGGTATAATCAGAGATCAAATATTAGAGAGACATAATAAGCTTCTCTTAATAAATACAGCTGTGGAAAATTTGTTACCGCGATGAGATAAGCTGCTCTGATTTGATCATTTCACACATACGGGCATCGTCCTTCCGTTATGTTTTTTGTTTTTTATTTTTTTGGTAGAGGATCCGGAAAATATATTTTTAAGTTATAATTTTAATGACATTTCTTTGTGAAAGTGTGACAAAGTTATAATGGTTCAAAGTTGAAGGAGCTGAAAAGTCATTTGAAGAATGTTTCCATCCACTCTCATGTTAAAAATTTTTTTTTTTTAAAGTTGAAATACAAAAAACTCCAGTTTTTTAAATGAATTAATAGCACTTTCGTGGCCGTGCAGTGATCAGCACTCTTGCCTTGTCAAGCAGATTCACTTCAGATCACATTGTAGAACCACAGGAAATGATTCATATGATTCCTTTCTTGCCACAATTATTCACATCATTCTTTTGTTGCCACAGTGTGTGTCAGAAGACAAACCACAGCAGTGTGATGGGGTGGGGCTCCCTCTAGTGGAGGATTGTGTTGTCTTTGCTCCAAAGGTTTTAGTCCACAGATTGTGTGTTTCCTGTCACTGTGGGCCTCACAGCACAGTAGTACACAGCAGAGTCAGACACTGCAGCAGAGGAGATGATCAGATGGATTTGTTTCTCTGTCACGTTGATGATCTTCAGTCCTGGAACTGGATTATTTAACACTGATTCTGATCCTAAGTGAGAGATGAGAAACTGTGGAGGTTTTCCTGGATATTGTTGATACCAGGAGAAAAAAATCTCCGGGTGAATTATTTTGGTACTCATAGAACAGAGAAACATTGCTGCCTGACAAACTGAGCTCTTCATCCTTGGTTGGTTTGAGGTCTTCACAGATGACGTCTGCGGGGAAATAAAGACAAATTAGTTTTGGTTTTCTGGATATTTAACATTAGGCATCGTTGACTAAATGATGAGATGTGAATCCAGCTGTCAGTGAATAGAAGAGGAAGAGATGAATTGTCGACTTACCAGTGAATGTATGGAGGAGCAGCAGTGACACTAAAAGCATCATGTTCAACTAAAAGTGCTCAGTGATCCTCAAAGTAAATTTTGTAAAGTGTGTGTGGTTTCTCATGGTGACAGTCAGGTTTCTCTGTTTGGACAGGAAGTCCCTCCTCCTCATCATGTCACAGTGACATATGTGAGAGCAGCAGGTTGGATCTTCATCTCCCAGCACTTGTTCCTTTTTCTGTCTTATAATGGCCAGTTATTTTACCATCAAGCTTTTATCCTGAGCAGCTCTGACCTGACAGACAAGATGCTGAATGAGAAACATGAGAGACAAACTATGAAAAACCCTGATGGTTTGTGTATTTTAGATAGTTTCATCCATACTGGTCTGAATTGTTGTAAAATGTGCCAAATGTGTGTAAACAGGGAACCAATTTGACTGAAAAAGTCAGAAACTAAATAAATTTACTAGATTGTTAATAAATGGTGTTGTGCATTAACATTACATTCTATGTAAGTTTCTAACTTTGACAGTGATCGGTTTGTTATGGTTCCCCAAATGATTCCTGGAATAGGTCTGGAGAATTTACAGATGATCAGAAATTCCACGTGTTGTCTGTCATTGAAATCATTCAATTAAAAGCTTCTGTCTCAAAGGTGATGATTATTAAACTGAAAGTTATAAAACACACAGGACAGTCCGTTCATGAAAGAGCTGCAACTGATTGAGGTGAGGCTGATAACCTGCAGTTCCCTCTGTGTCCACTAGGTGTCAGTATGAAGCTGAACGCTGTTTGTGATCCTCCGGAAACAGTGAGAGAAGAAGCAGCTTAGGAGGCTGTCTGAAGCTGTGTTGTCGCGTGACTCGTTTCTCACAGAGGAAATATTTCATCTCGTGCAGCAACAATGAGTTCAGTTCAGGCTTTGAGAGAGTTTATCAAGCAACGACTAACTGCTGCTGCTGGAGAAATGTGAACAAACTGTGGTTCAGTAAGAAGTGGAAACCTCCAATCAAGTCTCACAGAACAGGTTAGTAAAAGTGTGAATGAAGACATGAATGTGAGTGGTGGAGGATTGTTCCATTTGTTTAGAAGCCAGCAGACAGAAATGAGGCTGCAGCTGCAGTTGTTGTTCAAAGTGAAACAACAGGAGTGATTTGAAAGCAGAAAGCTTCAGCATTAAACAGCATGTGTGTCAGAAAGAGTGGAAACGGTGCTTGAGCTGTTAGAAAACAGAAGAAGTGATTTATTGCCACTCAGTCTGGGCTAACATGCTAACGTTACTGTGGTTTGTGCAGCTTTTAAGGCTGGATTCTACTTTGTGCGTGAACGTGAGGCGCGGAACGTGCACGAGAGAAGGTGTGTGTCTTTGTTCCTCGTCGCGCGTCTGCTCCCAAACTGCAGGGGGCAGTGTATCGCAAACACACGTGTAGCACAGTGCTAAAGTAGAGTAGAAGAAGTAGCTCTTCTTCTTCTACTGCTCAACATCAGCGGGTGATCCTGTGAATGGAGACTAGTGGAGGGAGGTGGTATAGCAGGACAAAACAACTTGTTGCACATTGAGCGTCTGAGCAACGCACAAGCAACTGGGACTGCAAGTTTAGCTTGAAATGACTTGAAGTCCTTCTTCCTGACACCACAGAAATTTGTACCCTGACAGGAGAATGAGCTTAGAAAATGTCTGCTGAAGAGGAGAGAAGAACATACAGGACTGCACTGAAATGAAAACTAGAAACACTTTTTTGTCAAAAACTGTGAAAAGGGAAATAAAATATCAAGAAAAAATGTTTTAAAAACTTGTATCTGTGTTTGATTTCTACATGAGACATCAACTACCGTCCATCTGGCTGAACATTCTGATAGAGTAGTTGGTAAATTTTAAATTTGATTGCTTCCTTTTATTTTTCGGGGATATTTTCCAGCATATCAGCAACAGCAGAGCCACATCTTGTGTTTTCAGTCTCCCTGTTGGTGACTTTCTGCTCTTCTGTGTTTCTAGTCTCTTTGATATTAAAGCAGAACTATGCAACTTTTTTACCTCAATGTGTTTCAGAATCCCTGTGGGGGTAAACAAAGACTTGTCACGGTGATTCACCTGTCCCTTCACTCCCCCCGGGGTCTGTGTCCTGAAAACAGCACTTGCAATTTCAGAGGAGCGGACCCGACGACATCTCGCGAGAACAAACCTGCTTTACGGCACTCATGCGAGATTACAAGTATAAAAGCTGTTGGAGTGCGATATCTGTCACTGTGTTGCAATAGACGATCTTTGCATGATGTGTTGATTGGTTCTAATTTCCGTTTGGTAACTGAAAAATAAAGAGGAGTGGCACCTCCTCTCGTAGAAGTGAATGCGAGTGAGTTCGCACCACTGAGCTGAAAGCAGCAGATCTCCGAGTGTGTTTGTTTTTCCAATAAGTTTGAGTGTGCGAGGCAGGCATGTCTACGACAGAGGGAGCAACCGGAGGAAGTTCCCGGGCAGCACGTAAAACAAACATGAAACCCTCGCTAGCGTTAGCAACGCCACCTTTAGGTGCTCACGGAAGGCAGAACCAAAAAGACAGAAAAAAATTTTGTCTAACGAGCGGAAAAAAAGGAAACAGGAGTGGGACGCTCTCTGCACGCGGGGGCGGGGGTGGGGGAGGGGGGGTGATGCGGAGGATGTTTACGACAGTGAACTTTCACAGGAGACCAGTAGGGGGAGCGCTAAAGTAAATCTTGCATAGTTCTGCTTTAAATCTTCAGTCGTCCTCTTCAGCTCTGCTGTTTGTGATAGGGGTGTCCCGATCCGATAATGATATCGGATATCGGTCCGATATCAGCCAAAAAACGAGTATCGGATTTTATCGGATTGCATCTAAAATCTCCGATATAGCACTTCTGACAGTAAAAAATAACTGAAGTGGACTTGAATTGTTTGCACTTTAAAAGTATTTATTTTAATTGGAATTATTTAGGTTATTTTTAAGCGTCTGCAGATATTATGTTGAAGGTTAAAATTTTTGTAACCAATTTGTTAATAATAAATGGGTCAGTTTTTCTCATACCTACTGTTGCTGACTGTTGTTCTCTGTGTAACATCACTTGATCAAGCCTTTTCCAACATTCCACATTAAAAAATAAGTAATACAGTATGTATGATTTGCGCTGATATCGTATCGGACCAATATTGGTACCGGCCAAAACTCAAGGTTGCAATATCGGTATCGTATCGGAAGTGAAAAAGTTGTATCGGGACATCCCTAGTTTGTGATATGCATTGTTGATATTTTTTGTGAAGGATTTGGAGGTGTGTGAAGCATAAATTATCCTCTTCAGAAGGACTGTGTGAGGGGCTGTATCTACTAAAATTACATAATTTATCTGCATGGAGATGCACAAACCTCACAGATGGGTGAAGCTTGACGGTTCGTGTTTATAACAGAAACATTTTGGAAAATCTTCTGGAAGTGCCTCGGGTTTAATAGTGTGAGAAGAACACTGTCCGTCTGCTGAATTTTTGTTCACCTTTGTCACTTCACTCTGAAGCTGATGCTGCATCCAGACAGTTTTCTCATTGATTCTTTAAAGCCCACTACTGTCAGTCTTCTTGAAATAAGCAGACTTTTTGTTTGTAAATGTTTGTATTTTAAATGCAGTCTGTCCTGTCTCATCCATCCATCAGTGTAAAATCTTCCCTTCCATCACATCAGTGACTTTTGTCTTGTTTCCCTCCAGAGAATCCACAGCAACACAGCAGAAGACGAGTTCCAGTGTGGAGCAGGAGGAACATGAAGCTCCACACATGAAAGAGGAGGAAGACTTTGTTGAGGTGACTGTTCCTGATGGTGAAAGTGACAATTCCCACCACTGTTTGAGAGACTTCAGCAGCCAGAGACGAACTGCTGCTGCTGTGGAAATATTCAGCGCGTTTGAAGAAACTGTGGTCCAGTACGAGATGGAGGCTGATGGTCAGCGCAGACACAGAACAGGTATGGAAACATGTGAATGAACACATGAATGTGACTGGTGGAGGATCTCCATGGTTCTGGCTATTTGTGGTTTATCCACCACAGACAGAAGCAGTTTGTGGCTGTTATGCTTTCAGTCTCTTTTTTCGCCAGGCTGGTCACTCCAGATTGGTCTTAATCAGTCTCGTGTCCTCACTGGCAGACACGCCCCCAGGCGCCATTTTGGGTGTATCGTTGATGTACATAAAACAGAGTAGTGAGCTAGTGGCATAGTGAGATTTTAACCTGTACCCAGTCGTCCTTCTGGAGAAGAATAAGATTGAGAGGACACTGTACAGGGAAAAACTTATTAAGGAGGCCAGGGATCGGTATTAAACAAGGACTTGGTCCCACCTCTGGTATTTGGCTAAATTGTCGACAATAACATTGATCTGTAAGCCCTCAAAACTGAAGACTGGCGCTCCGACGCCACATTACTGCCTTCAACTTCATTACTGGGTATAACAAACTCCCTGGTTTAAGCTCTGCCGGTCAACCACCCCCCCCCCCCCCCCCCCACCCCCCCCCGGCAAAGCTGTCAGCTGGCCTGCTTGTCATGTTGCGCATGCGTTAAACTGCATTAAAAATTTTAATGAGATTGATTACATAAATTAACGCCATTAACTCGTTATTTTTGACAGCCCTAAAACTGACAGATATAAATCAAATATAAATATAATTTACATAAAGATCTAAGACAGATATAATGAAATAACAGATATAAAGATATACATTAGCATATACAAAGAGATAATTAAGATATACGTTTAAAACGTACAGATATGTATACTATAGTAATAACAGATGGTTTAAACACTTGAGACCGATACGTATGTACAGTATAATAACAGATATAAGTTAGTTATAATTCAAATATACATTTAAGACGGACAGTGAGTGGGTGAGAGAGTGATGATTGCGCATGATAAAAATTAAGGTACAGATTATCCTGACATATGAGAGATTGTGTGATGTGTGTTGTGTCTAGTTGGAGCAGTGCTGGTTGTAAAGTCTGATGGCAGCAGGGAGGAAGGATCTGCGGTAACGCTCCCTCACACACCTGGGGTGTTGCAACCTGTCACTCACAGAGCTCTCCAGGCCCCTCAGGGTGTCCTGCATGGGGTGGGAGACCCTGTCCAGTAGGGATGCTAGCTTCGCTAACACCCTCCTTTCTCCCACCACCCCCACTGGGTCCAGTGGACACCCCAGGACAGAGCTGGCCTTCTTGATCACCCGATCAAGCTTCCTCCTGTCAGCAGCTGAGATGCTGCTGCCCCAGCAGACCACTCGGTAGAAAATGGCTGAGGCCACCACAGAGTTATAGAAGGTCTTCAGGAGTGGCCCCTGCACCCCAAAAGACCTCAGCCTCCTGAGCAGATAGAGTCTGCTGTAGACCGCGTTGCTGTGGTCTGACCAGTCCAGTTTATTGTTGAGGTGAACACCCAGGAATTCGTATGAGTCCACTCTCTCAATGTCCCTGCCCTGGATGTTCAACGGTGTTGGGGTTTGTAACGGCGCCTACGGAAATCCACCACCAACTCTTTGGTCTTTCCAGAGTTAATTTGGAGGCAGTTCTGCTGGCACCAGTCCACAAAGTTCTGGATCAGTCCTCTGTACTCCCGATCGTCATCATTTGAGATGAGACCAACGATCGCAGAGTCATCAGAGAACTTCTGCAGGTGACAGTGGGCCGAGTTGAACATGAAGTCTGCAAGTTGTCATCAACCTTTTTGCCATTTCGTACATGTGGCTTAGTATTTCAACCTTTCACACAACACAAGTGTCCCATTTTATCACAGGTAAAGGCACAAAGACGATACCCACTACTGACTTGTTTGCAAGTCGCCACCCAAAAAAGGTCGATTTGACCCACAATGCACTGCGACTGTTACGTCGCCCGACAACGACCGATCACTGCTTGTGTATAAATGATAGACAAAACTTACGTGACGTCGCTCATAGCATTCTGAAATCTCATCAGGTTGATTTGAGCAGGACGACTCCACATTGAACGTTAGAAAACCGGATGTACGAGGGGGGACCCAAAAGTTCCCGGACTGTGGTTGTTAAAAAAAAAAAAAAAAAAAAAAAGCAAGAAAGTTTTCAGACTTTTGGTCATTTTATGTCGCTATAGCATAGCCTTAACCATAACTGTGAAAAAATTTTAACTCCCAAAGACGCACAGGCAGCTCACAGGCAGTGTTTATGTTACTACAGTCCTGCTCCCTTCTTCGAAAAACCCCGAAAATGGCGGAACCCAATTTTGCTTTCTACTGGGAAAAACGGCAACAGAAACACTCACCATGATCCACACCGCGTACAAAGATGAGGCTCTAGGGAGAACACAGGTCTATGGGCGCTTTAAGAGTGGTCAGATGTCCATCGAAGACTCGCCTCGCTCCCGTCGACCCTCCACCTCCCGCACAGAGGAAAATGTTCCCAAAATCGAAGCTGATCTGCTTTTTTGACGTCAAAGGGATGGTCCACAGCGAGTTTGTGCTGCCGGGGCAAACCGTCAACCAGGACTTTTACCTCCAAGTGCTGCGGCGGCTCCGGGAGGCGGTCAGGCTGAAGCGGCCTGCGCTGTGGGACACTGGGGTCTGGTGGCTCCATCATGACAACGCGCCAGCGCACAGGGCTCTACGCGTAAAACAGTTCCTGGTGAAAAACGGCATGGCCCTGCTGCCCCATCCGCCGTATTCCTCCGATTTAGCACCTTGCGACTTCTGTCTCTTCCCAAGAATGAAAAAGGAACTGAAGGGGTGGAGATTTGATGATGAGGAAGAGGTGCAGAAAAAATCGAAGAACGCTCTTAAAGCGATCATTACGCATGAGTTTGCCGACTGCTTTGATCAATGGAAATCCCGGCTGCAGCGCTGTATTCAAGCCGAAGGACAGTACTTTGAAGGTGACAGTGTTGATTGAATGTGAAATTAAAAAAATAAAAAGTTATAACCACAGTCCGGGGACTTTTGGGTCCCCCCTCGTAAATGTTAGAGGAGGTGCTGTGATGGGGCGATTTATGCAAAACTTTCACTCATAAAATTACGGCGCCCCGGACATGAAATGGTAAAAAAAAAAAAAAAAAAAAAAAAATCATTGTGGCCACGAAATACTAAATCGTGCACACGAATTACTAATTAGTGGCCAGGAAATACTAAATCGTTTGCACAAATTACTAATTTGTGGCCACGAATTAGGTCTATCATTCATATACTGAACAGTCCTGTAAAGTTGGCAGCATATTGACATATTTCCAGCAGCATATTTCCACAAGGGCCATGCCGTTTTTCATCAGGAACTGTTTTACGCGCAGAGCCCTGTGCGTAAAACAGTCCCCACTCTGCCACAGCGCCGGCCCCCTCAGCCTGACTGCCTCCCGGAGCCGCCACAGCAGTGATGATCTTCCCAAACAGCCTCCATCGTCCTCCAGCTGCCTTTTCAGCTCCTGGCACATGTCCACGCGAGCCTGTTTCTGCTCCGTGGTTAAGAGGCGCGGGACCATTTTGGGTTTTTTTCGAAGACGGGGGCAGGACTGTAATAACAAACACTGCCTGTGAGCTGCCTGTGTGTCTTAAGGAGGTGAAATTTTTCACAGTTATGCGTCAGGCTATGCTATAGCGACATATAATGGCCAAAAGTCTGATCATTCTTGTTTTTTTTTTATAACCACAGTCCGGTTTCTTTTGGGTCCCCCCTCACACATTTAATAAAAATGAGCTTGCAGCATGTAGTCCACCTCACAACGATGGGATAGAGGCGATGGGATGTTGTTTTGTTAAAGAGTTATTGAGACCGAAAGTCCGTATCTGTCAATATGCTGCCAACTTTACTGGACTGTTCAGTATATGAATGATATACCTAATTTGTGGCCACAAATTAGTATTTCGTGTATAAGATTTATTGTTTTGTGGCCACAAATTATTAATTCGTTCGCACAATTTAGTATTTGTGGCCACTGTTTAATTTTTAATTTTTTTTTTTTTTTTTTGCCATGTCATGTCCGGTTCTCCGTATAAAATAAAATCAATAGATGATTTATATGAAAATCAGTCTGGTTAAGTTGTCGCAGTTGTAGACACTAGAGACCAAAACATGTTCTGAAACTAGGCCTGGGCGATAAATTTGTTTTATCGATTAATTCGAGTTTTTTGTTGCAGGAGATTTAGAAAGAAAAAAAAAAATTCGAATTTGTACTCCCCTGCGTATTGCGCACCTTTTGTTCCACGGGAGCTTCCATAGCTTCCCTCCTGACCCTTCCCCCATGTTTCAGTGACGTGGCTTCATGGCTAACAAGAGTGAGAAGTTAAAGAAAGGAGTAGTATCGTTGGTGATTTGGAATTGGTTTGGGTTTGCAGCGACAGACGTGCAACAAGTGAATGCACGCTGCAAAGTTTGTCTGAAGCCCGTTGCAAGTCAAGGCAGCAGCAAAACAAACTTATTTCAGCATCTTAAACAGAGGCATCCAGCCGAGTGGGAGAAATGCCGGTCTTTGCGAGGAGAATAAGACCGCTATAGCCAACAAACTCCAGCTAGAAAACAACTTATTATGATGGAATCATTTACCCACGGCACCATGTATGATAAGAAAGAAGCACAATGTATTGATTCAGTAATAAGAGAATTCCTTGTTAAAGTTTTTGAAAATACTGCAGCTTTCAATGTGAATGTAACTACAAAGTGTATTTGTGAAAAGAAAAGTACAGCTGGGACTTTAATTCCAATATGGGTCACTTTAGTTAAGTATTTGTAAATATAAGCAAAACTTATTTTGAATTCTCCCTGTCCTTTCTACTTCTTTTTTTGTTCAAAAAAAAAAAAAAATCGTTTATCGGATTTTTTGTGAAAAAATCAGAGATTTTACTTTTTGCCCAAATCGCCCAGGCCTACTTATACCCTTTTCCCACTGCAGCTATCGGGTCGAATCGTGTTTTCGACCCGCTAACAATTGGCTTTTGACTCCTTTCCCACTGCGTGCAGACCCTGCTGTCGAGCTGCGTCGCTGCGTTTTTCCGCGCTGATGGTGTCCCGCGTTGATGAAATCATCAGCGCAACGGAGCACCGCAAAAGTAAACAATGCAGCGCAAAACAGTCCCCGTTACCTGTAGACAAATCTCCTCTTCCCCACGGATCAAGAGAAGCTCTCTGGTCTCGCTATCTTGCCAATGCTGGGTCATCTTGACGAAGGAAATCTCACGCTGTGTCCAGAAATAACAAAAAGCACCCTAACATAGCCACGCTGCGTCGACGTCATCACGTAAATTACCGCGTCGACCCGGTCTGCCTTTCACGCTCCCTTTCGTCCCTCCCACTAAAAGCCGATAGAAGCCAAGCCGTTTAAAACCTGGGTCAATTGCAGGGTCGAACAACCTGGGTCGAAATACCAATTAAACCCTTTCACACTGCAATGAGGATCTGATTATTAGCGGATTTAAATGTGTTTTTTTGGCTAGTGGGAAAGGGGCTTCAGATGTCATGCTCATAGATAATAATATACTAGACGACGCGCTGACCGTGTCTCTGCAGCAACGGAGACACACCGTCAGAGCCAGCATATGAAATAAGGAGAGACTGATATGGATTTTTGGAGATCTTTTGTCCCACTAACATATATTCTAATGAGGAGAACATGCAAACCAGATCCTGTACGATCACTTTTCACTGGTAATGTGTTCATAAACAACAATATGGAGTGAGCTGGTTGTTAAATAGTGAAATTAACCTTCCACTCTGCCTCCAGGTTCTTTCCAAATTATAGTAGCTCACTTTATATAATTCAACATGTTATGCCGGTGCTTATTAGTGAAATAACTTGTTTGTGACCTTATTTTAGCTCTGACCTATTAAATACATGAATTGCTTTTGTCCTGCAGACTGTTTTGGAACAAATTTGAAAAGAATTTGTAAGTCGATTGATTAATTGTCATTTTTATGGCGACATGTCATTCCTCATGCGCTGCAGGAGCGAGGTGCACCTCCACAAGAAGAACACAGTGCAGGCACATCGGCTCCAATCAGCAGCAGCAGTGAAGCAGTATTTGTTTATCATGTCCATGTCCAAGACCACTATCATAAAATCCTCTTGGATGTCCTCTTCCATGTTGCGTGTTGTGCTTTGTTGTTATTTCTGTGAAGCCTCTTCGTCTTCGTTATTTGAGATCACGTTTGATCACGAGTGATTTTTGACTTGAGGACGAGATTCTGGGTCAGCAGTGAGACACAATGGTTCTGTGTGGTGAGAATATCGGCACACACCACACAACTGAGCGATGCCTGATAATCTTCATGTATGGGACGTGAAAGAGATAAAAAAAAAGAAATCTAAGGTTAATGAAGTCTTTGTGTGAGTACTGGCCTCAATGTTACTAAACTTTGATCTTGTATTTTTTGTCCCTTCAGAGCTCCAACAGCACCATGACTGTAGAGAGGAGCAGCTGTTTAAACAAGAAGCAACCTACTGTCTGGAGCAGGAAGAACCAGAGTTTCCACAGATCAAAGAGGAACGAGAGGAACCCGAATCTTCACAGATCAAAGAGGAACCAGAAGAACCAGAACCTCCACAGACTGATGATTGGGTATCAGCCTGGAGGCAGAGCAGCTTCCACAACGGTTTGATAGTATTGAGGAGCAAAGTTACCTGAGTGAACCAGAAGAAGTACCGGACACTAATCAGTTCCTCTTTCGTGACTCTAAAGTCCACAATGTGAAGAAACATACTAACTTAGAATCAATGATAAATACAAAACTAACTAAAATCAGCATGTATCATAGTGAGCGTGTGGAAAACTTTCCTGTGTCAGAGAAGCAGGCTGAATGTGAAAAGCTTCTCTGTGAGGAAACATCTGCTGAAACTGTCTGTAAAAAAGGTAAAATATGTCAGAATTTAGAAACAGTCACTGATAAGAAGCAAGTTTGTGAAATCTGTGGTAAAAGTTACAACCGAAAGAATGATTTGTCGGTCCACATGAGAACTCACGCAGGTGAGAAGTCGTATTCTTGTGAAGCATGTGGAAAATGTTTCCATCGTCGGAGTAATTTGTTGCGTCACATGAGAACTCACACAGGTGAGAAGCCGTATTCTTGTGAAACATGTGGGAAAAGTTTCTCCAGAAAAAGTGTTGTGATTCGTCACAAGAAGACTCACACAGGTGAGAAGCCATATCCTTGTGAAACATGTGGAAAACGTTTCAGTCGACGGAGTTATTTATTGGTACACATGAGATACCACACTGGTGAGGAGCTGCATTCCTGTGAGACATGTGGGAAAAGTTTCAGTCAACAGAGATCTTTGTTATTCCACATGAGATATCACACAGGTGACAAACCATATTCTTGTGAAGTATGTGGAAAAGGTTTCTGTCAGCCGTATAATTTGTCAGACCACATGAGAACACACACAGATGAGAAGCCATATTCTTGTAAAGCATGTGGAAAAAGTTTCCGTCGAAAAAGTTATTTGTTGGTCCACATGAGAACTCACACAGGTGCAAAGCCGTATTCCTGTAAAACATGTCAGAAAAGTTTTAGGAGCCAGCGTTATTTGTTGGTTCACATGAGAGTTCACACAGGTGAGAGGCCGTATTCCTGTGGAACATGTGGGAGAAGTTTCACTAACTATTCTGGTGTGAGAGCTCACTCAAGAACTCACACAGGTGAGAAGCCGTATTCTTGTGGAACTTGTGGCAAACGTTTCTCTGTCCGATCTAGTTTTACAATACACATGAGAACACACACAGCGGACAAGCTGTATTTTTGTAAAACATGTCAGGAAAGTTTCAGCAGACGGACTCTTTTGCTAGTCCACATGAGAAGTCACACAGGTAGGAAACCGCATTCCTGTGAAGTATGTGGAAAATGTTTCATTCAAAGGAGTCACTTGTTGGTCCACATGAGAACTCACACAGGTGAAAAGCCATACTCTTGTGAAACTTGTGGGAAATGTTTCAGTGATCGGTCGACTGAGAACTCACATGAGAATTCACACGGGTGAGAAACCATATTCTTGTGAAGCATGTTCTAGAAGATTCAGAGAGCGGTCTGGTCTGAGAATTCACATGAGAACTCACACGGGTGAGAAGCCATTTTCTTGTGAAAAGTGTGGAAAGAGTTTCAGTGACCGGTCTGGTTGGAGAATTCACATGAGAACACATACAGGTGAGAAGCCATATTCTTGTGAATCATGTCAGAAAAAATTTACTAATCGTAGTTCGTTGCTGCGCCACATTAAATCTCACAAAGAAATGAAGTCATGAAAGGCTCTATATCCCCGTTCTCACCTTGCACTAAAATGTGTCTCAGGTGATCCAAATGTGTTGAGCTCCAAAGACAGATGAGAACAGGCACCAATACCTCTTCATGTGTCTTCACTCAGACCACTTCCTGAGGTGGTCTGTCTGTCCAGTGATGGACGGTATAAACTTCCATCAGCATGGCAGCCATCAAACAGCACTGGTTGGTTTAAGTTTGTCATTCATTTATATTGTTCATCAGGGATTGGTGGAATCACTACTAAAATCCGTCTCCCGGAGCTCCAAGTTGTTTATCTTATTTATTTATTTATTTATTTATTATAATTATTTCCGATTATTTGCAGAAAATGAAGCATTTACATTGTTTGGCTAATATCATTCAATGTTATATTATGGTGCGTTCACACCGGACGCGTTGCAAAAAAAAAAAAAAACACTTGTGAAATATGACCAGTCAATCTATTTGTTAACGTATATATTTTTATTTATATTCTAGAATAAATTTTTCTTGACGACAGTTACATAACACATATATAAATTATAATTCTACAAAAAAGGAATCCTTACAGGACATCAACACAATTGACTCTTCTTGTAATGACAGGACAAGCTGAATTCTTGCACCGTTGCAGGATTTCTGTTGTCATGAGGAATTCCACACGACATGTGACCATGTCTTCCTCTGTCCCATACGCATCCCATGTGGTCCCTTTGAAGCGCCCAATTGTGTTTAACCACAATGATTTACCCTGGGACCTCTCTCTCTTGTTAAAGAGTTCATGGACTTCAAGTAGTGTGGAAATCCAATCTTTCAACTTGGCATTTGCATTGAGGTCAGCCTTGATCCCAGGTCTCCTCTTAATTGCCAAGTGAAGCACATACAGGAGGTTGTTGACTGTACATGTATTTTTCATGGACACTGTTTGCTGCTGTATAGCACCTTTTCCTCCCCAAAATGTACAGCATCTCTTTTTTTTTTTGTGGTGGTGTTGGTGGTGGTGGGTGTGTTCTTGCATCTGTGATGTGAGTCTTTGCCCTTATTTTTTTCTGAGTGGAGGAGGGGAGCTGAAGTACTTTGACTTTCTCTTACCAGTACTTCGCTTCTTCCATTTCTCCTCTTGTGATAGAGGAAGAGAGTGTGGGCCCTCCATCTTCTCTGCATCTTTACTGCCAGCTGGGCAGCTTAGCGATATGATGGGGACCGACTTGACAAAAGTGTCAAACTTTCTGAGGCAATTCTGTAGACCCTACTTATTATTTTTTTGCTAGGCCCCATCAAATTTGGCCAATGGGGCCCAGTCACGTGACGTCAGCAATTTTTCCATAGCATTAATAGAGGAAAATACTGCATACACATGTCCAAGCAAGATGTTTTTAAAATTTAAAGGCAATATGATCAATTCAATGAATAAAATCAGAAAAGGATACATTTCAAATCATGTTTTAATCAATAAACATCCATATTTTGCGAGATATTTGTTTATGGTTTGACAAAACTCGAAAATAAAGCCAAAAAAATCATGTTTCGACATTGTATGGAACTTCCTTCCATAGCATCAGTGAACATGACAATTAAACATTAATTTGTTTCAGATTATTAGTGTTTATAACTGCTTATTACCCTTAAAGTTTTCAACATTTAGGAAAACGTCTTTAAAGCAATTCTGGCATGTACATCGGCAACCCCAGCTGGTACGAGTATGTGGCTATCCATTGATCTATTTGTCACAATGCACCGTCTTGTGCATTGCCATCCAGCTTTCTTGCAACCACATCTGGTGCCACATCCTCTTGCACCCTTGCATGCACATATGACTAGTTGGCTGCAAGCTTCAGATGCCATTGGTAAATGGACTACACTTATATAGCGCTTTTTCATCTGCAATATCACATTCACCCATTCACTCCATACTGGGTGGTGGTAAGCTACTATTGTAGCCACAGCTGCCCTGGGGCAGACTGACGGAAGCGAGGCTGCCAATCTGCGCCACCGGCTCCTCCGACCACCACCAACCATTCACTCTCACACTACTTTCATACTGGGGTGAAGTGTCTTGCCCAAGGACACAACAACAGTTTTAACCATATCGAACCGCCAACCTTCCGGTTATGAGACGACCCCCTCTACCATCTGAGCTACTGTCGCCCCTATTGGCAGTGTCGTCCAAAAAGGGAGCCAAGCCTGGCTGTCCTTGTCCAGAGTCCAGCCCCATTGCTCGGGGACTTGCTGCTGGGGCTGGTCAGCAGTGGTCCAAATGCTTGCCTGGTAGACAGCACGGTTTGAATGCTGTATTAATGCTCCCTGTGTGGGAGGAAGGGCTTCCATCATCATCTTGTCTCTGTGGAGTATCCTCAGAGTCACTGTTTCAATACAGAAATGTACAATAACCATTGTGCATCATAAATCTACCACCAGATAGCTAGGCAGCTTATGTCCATTTTTGAGAGTTCCAACTTGCCACTTGCCACCTACTATTTCATCATTTCCATCTAACAACGATTTTCCCCTATTCTCGGAGTGCGAAACCTCAAAAATTGCATTTTACACGCTGTCCGTATGACCTGTGCATGTGGAGCCTAACAAAAAACTGAAGGTATTTTGGATGTAGATAGCTAGGAAAAAATTTCACACTTTTGTCAGATCTGTCCCCATCCGGTCAAAAAATTGACATAAGCTGCCTAACTCTGCTGCTTGACTGTTTTGTCAGTGGTGCCTGTTTATGGACTAATGTCCCTTTTAATCTTCCCTCGACAAATTCATGCTGGAGCTGCAGAAAATCTCCAGCTCGCCGATGCAACTTTTTTCCCAGAACCACAGTTTTTGTGGTGCGAAACCAGTTTTCAGCTATGATGTTTTAACATAACCCCTGACCAAAGAGGAGCAGTGCCTGTGTAATCTAAAATGATCTCCACCACAGAGTCACAGAAATGGCTGTTCTTCTGTGTTGCTCCCTCTGTTTGCTCATCCTTTCATGCTTTTTCTTTTGCTGCCTTTACCACTGTTTCAATAGGGGCAAAGAAAGGTGATGACTTTCTGATCGATCTATGCTGGTCAGCTGAGATCCTGGGTCTGCCGTCATCGTCATCATGAGCTTCAACATCAGCATCATCATTATCATCTTCATCTTCATTTTTTTATGTCTATCTTGTCTGTCTTCTGTTTCTGGATGGCATCTTGCAGTAATGCCAGATGCTCCTGGCATGCTTTTGTTTTAGTCCTTGAGGCAAAAGCAAACACTATAAGACTTCACAATGGACGAGATCACACAAAAATTGGTGGCATTTTGTAGAAGGGCAAAGCAGTACAGAAAAAAAAAATTTTTTTTGCATTGCACCTTGCTCAATTTCATGCTTATTAGTTTCAGCATGTGAGCAGCACAGAGGTGTATAAGTGTCATTCGCACCGTGTACTGCTCTTTGGAAGCCTGAAAGCAATGATCCAGATATTCCTGAATGCTGACGATGTTAAATGCCTGAACTACTGCGTGTATCATGGCCCAACTGAAATCAATTTCAATTTTCTGTGGCTTCAGGTGTTTCATAAACAGCTTGAAGTAGTCTTGACACAGACAAGTCAGCCAGTGTTGAATAGTTGCAGTACTTTGGTCTGAAGTTAGCATTTCAGCCACAGGAACCACAGTTTTGGTTGTGGACTGGCAAGGTGTACAAAGAACATAGTACAGTACTGACTGGCTGGAGGGGTGAGGTTTGGCAACTACACTGCCAGTTGCATCCATATACAACAATTATTATACTTCTGTTGTTCATGAAGAATCTGCAGCTGCGATTCACAATAAGTGTGAACAACAAAAGGACAAATTGCAATATATTGAATGCTGCTGTTTCATCTTCGAACTAGGATTTTCCACGTCCTGCTTTTGCTGAATTTGAAAGCTCTCGTAGACAGCATCCCTGTCCAATCGATTTTCAATATTTTTTTCGCTTGATATTTTCTGTAGCACTGGGACAGACTTAATATCATTTAGTTTTCCTGCTAAAAGTTTGTCTTCATCTGTGGATGCCAGTTGTTTGGTGTGCAAGAGCATGGGCGAACATTGGCCAAGTTGTCCTTGTAGTGTGTGGTCTTCGGGTAGGCGACAGTGATGGGTGTGTTGTTCATGGCAACTGTGATTAATTTTTCCCTGGACTGTCACATTCACAGGTATATCACCTTCTGTATCTTTTGGGTAGTCCTCTATCGATAGTAAATAGGTTGTTCAGCCAGGAAACTTACACACAGCCTTACCTCTCCAATAGATAATTTTGGTTTTTCGACTTTGGCTACACTTTATTTTATTAGTCTTGAAGGCAAGGTTGTTTACAGAGCCTATTTTGCGGCTCAGAACATCAGCCCAGCCTTTCTTCAAAATTCTGTGTCCTACTCTGTCAGCTGGCTGAATTGCTGCCCATTCCGTTCTTGTCAGGCTTACACTGAACTCTTGAGGGCAAACAGGCAATTTTTTTTTCCAAATGATAACCTTCTCTTCACCTGGTCCTTATCTCCAAACTCTGGTGTTTGGGTATCTGTGGTGCATAAATGACAGTGCCTTGGGGATATGGTAGCAATGTCTTGAACACTTTGGAAACCAAGACAAACAGGATGAAACCAGTCTTTGCAGAGGCTACACTGGGCATATGGCTCATTAAGATTATTTGGCTGTCTACAAATACAAAAAAGGTTGTCATCCAAAAACAAAATGCTGTCAGTCTGAATGCACGCAGACATTTCATTTTCACTGGCTTTATTTGTAACCACTGTGTCTTCGGACTCTGTCTCTCATTTCCTCATCTTCTTGTTCCTTTTCATCAAGTCTTTCCTTCATCTCAGACTCTGTCTCTCGTTTCCTCATCTTCATGTCAAGTGTAGCATAAAACTATTGTTGAATACAAGGCTGATTGTAAAATATTGAATTCATCACTATTGATAAGACCAACTGGTTGATATGTTGTAATTATTGTGTATAAGTTCATTGCATGACAAAAACAAAATATTATTTGAATTTTAAACAAATTATATATATATTTGATATTTAGTGCAGTGCTAACAGTTTACATGAAATGGCTGGTGCATATTTTCTTGATTATTAGTATTTACTTACGGCAAATGCTGGGACTGCAGCTGGCTCGTACCTCCTTTGTACGAGCCAGCTTTCAAAAAACTGAATTAAAACGTTTATTACCTGTTGTTGGGGGGGGAAAGCCCTTCCTTGGCACCAGAAAGAAAGGCAGAGCAATGGTGGTGCATTTTCACAGCACCTCTGTGAAAGGCAGTGCTGGAATAAGCTAACTTCCTTTTTCAAAATAAGAAGTTAGCATGGCATTATACAGGGAGAGAGAGCTTTATATTTCAAAGCCAAGCTCGAAATAGGCCTACTAATTATTTTGTTTTTTTGTTATTGTTATCGTTATTATTGTTGTTGGTTTTGTTGTTAATTCTGTTAACATTTATTTTGAAAGTTCATGTAACATGTTCATGTATGTTGAAGGTTGTCGGTGTTTATTAATGGTAGAAATAGGGTGTCACAGGTTCATTATACCATTGTTTATTGTGTTTTGTGAATGATTGGTCAGATCATTACACAGAGAAAACTTGACATAAAAGTTAACACTCCCAGAAGTTAGGACAAAATTTGCATCCAAAAACAAGGTACCTGTAATCACATATCAAAGGAAAAAGAATGAGAAAACAAAAAAATGCATTCTTATATCATTGTTACATTATCTGCAGAGGCTATTGTTCTGACCAATTGTATAAACGAGAGGAGCCCTTAGTAGATGGCAGAACTATGCCCTCTACTGGCGAAAACCAAGCCATGCATGATACTCTATCAATTTAGATTATCCGACATAACTCCCTATTTGATGTACCGACCTGTAACTCCACAAACGAGCAGGGGACCTCAGACTGATCTTCAGTGCCAAGCTTGATCATCCTGACTTCAGCGGTTGCAGAGATATCGAAGGGGACATACACACACACGCATACCCAGCCAGATACTGTACCGAATGCAGTAACCCTGCCGACGTTCGTCGGGCGTGGTTCATAAGTTGCGCAACCCCATCCCATATGACAAATTGCATTGAAAAGTGCCTTTATTGCATTTTCACAGAACAAAGTTTTCACAAATCAGAGACTGTTTTTATGAATCTACAGGCTCTGTAGAATAATTCAGTGCAGATTTCAGGGGTCAAAGTGAAGTGGTTCTCGACCTAGACCTGGTGTAATGTGGTCTACATGCTGAAAAAAACAGCAAAAAGAGCCTTTATCACATTTTCACAAATAGAATAAAGGTTTCACAAATCAGAGTCTATGTTTTTATGAATCTACAGGCTCTGTAGAATAGTCGAGTACAGATTTGAGGAGTCTAGGTACAGTGGTTTTCAATCTGGACCTGGTGTCATAAGGAAAGCAAAAACGGTGAAATATCCCCTTAAACGTTTTCACATGTGGCAAGCGGAAGCGGGAGACACTTCACTTAATAGGACTGACAACGCCACCCTGGGACTTGCACCCAGGGAATTACTTTTGTCCCCCCAAGGGCACGCGGGTTCGTTGTACTCAGGGTCAGAGACGTGCGACCTCAATTTAAAATGCTTTATTTTAAATAATTAAAACATTCTAAAAGAACAACCACGCACACATAAGGAAATTAAAGATAAATCAACCAAAAGAACCAAAAAAAGAAGGAAACGAGCAGTTGCTGAGCTGTGGGGTGGGCAGCGCCAGATGAGGGGAAGGGGGTCCACTCAAAGAAAAAAAAAAAAAAACAAACACCTGGGTAAATGTGACACACTCGTGAAGGGGGACCCAAGACCCTGGACACAGCACACCATAGGAGGGGGACACCACCACCTGGATCACCGCACCACCACCGGCCTCAGCAACTGTAAAGGAGGAAAAGGAAGAGATCAATCCCCAAACAAAAAAAGAATATTTCAAGACAACAGGTAAACCAGGATTGATCTAAAATAATAAGCAAAGATGATAAACAGGGCTATTAAACAACCATAAACAAAATGAACAAAAACCAAACCCTAAGCTCACATTCATTCATTCAATTAAGACAGTGCTCTGGGCTGTAAGGTGACCCGGAAGCACCGATAAATAAATACGAGGTCCGATGTCAGTGGAGACAATGGATGCTGAAAAGCAGATCAGCCAAACAGTTCACGTTGCAGATCCGGACGGCCAGGCCGGACAGGCCGATGGAATCCAGCGGATCCGGGCAGTAACGTTGGAAGGTCCCGTGAGAGGACAGCCGGCCTGAGCTGTAAAAACCCCGTGGAAACAAAGCAGCAGTCCGATGTGCGGCCACGACGTCAGCAGCAGTGTGTGCTCCTGATTCACCTGCACCTGAGATGATACCCCCAGCATTAGCATGCTAAGCTAACCCTGACAGGACTCCCATATACAAACATACATACCTGTCCCAGGCTGCAGACACATGCACGGGGAGAGAAGCTGAGAGCACACCAGCGGAGCTGCACACTACCTATGACCACACGCGAGTTAGCCAGGAGAAAGCATGCAAAAGCATGCACTATAAGGCTACGAGCAGGAGAGAGACCTTCAGTCAGTGTGGAGAACAGACTCGCACCACACAGACACACCGATCAGCAAACCCAGGTAAAGCTGATCACTTCTGCCGTGCAATAGAGACACCAGAATGCACGGATGCGACGCAGAGAGGGAGAGACTGCAGCTTAAGCAGCACTCTCCAGCTGATTACTAAATCAGCTACACCTGTATAAGCCACAGGCAGGTGAGGAGAGAGAGGGACAGAGAGCAAGAGGGAGAGAGAATCCCCACACTGCCACACAAACATAAAATACAAATTTCACAAATACAATAGCTCTTGTCAGGCATAGTTAATGTCTTACCCAAATGTCTAAAATGTTTACACATGAAGAAGTGTCGAAAAAAACAGATAATCAGTGGATAAACTGTCGCACTGCACGTTCATTTCATTTCACCTTAACTTTTCCCTTAAGTGCCGAATCGGAAGCTAACCTCAGCGTCGTCATACGTGAAGGATTTGTGTGTGGTGGAGAAAAAAAGTGGGGGGGCCACCCCCCACCCCCCCCCAAACTGACAGCTATGCCTGATGCACCCTCTGATCAATCACTATTAAGGACTGCTGAGTTTTGAACAGATTGTCACTGTAATCAGTTAAACCAGAGTTGGTTGATTGTAAAGATGTAAAAACTGTTTTATACTGCAGCATGTTGCAGTAGCTATGTTGAAAATAATGATTGCTGATTTAAGTGCTCAATATTGCCCTTTGTATTTTTTTCAACCTGTTGTTCAATACATTTGTTGTGCTTCTGCAGATTTCTGGTTTTCATACATGATCCAAAATGTTTTATGGAACAATTTTGTCATATTATTTACAACAGCAGAGAGATTCAGATGAGCCTTCATATTTTGATTGAGACATTGGTCTTGATATCAGTGTTTGTCACTGAATGAAGACTGGATTTCCCCCTGTGCAATTTCGAAAATATGTGTCAGTGTATTTATAAAGCCATTTGGAGAAACAGTTGTAAGGAAACCTACGGTGCAGAGCAGCTGGTGGAGAAGGTGGTGCTGGTGTTGATGCCCTGGCCGGCTCAGAGGCTGCTGCTGCTGTCATGACAGGGAGTCTGGGAGGTCAGGTGGGGAGACCGAACTGTCTTCACTGACTGAAACAGAATACACACACACAAAGAACTATAAAGTCAACTCATTGTGATTTAAAGTCAGCCCGAACATGTTTTCTACATTTAAAAAATCCAACTTCCAAAAAAATGCTTCAGAAACTAAAACTTTGTCCAGTGGTTTTGTTAAATATCAGGCATTACATTGCGATCAGCAGCAATTTGAGTGTGATTATGTTACTCTGAGGAAAATGACTGTAAACTCCTGAGAGTAGTGTCTAAATGCATTCTTACACAAACTCTCTATGCAGATACACATTGAAGCATCGTTGAATAGATGATAAGATGTGAATCCAGCTGTCAGTGAATAGAAGAGGAAGAGAAGAATTGTAGACTTACCAGAGAATGTCTGGAGGACCAGCAGTGACACTAAAAGCATCATGTTCAACTAAAAGTGCTCAGTGATCCTCAAAGTAAACTTTGTAAAGTGTGTGTGGTTTCTCATGGTGACAGCCAGGTTTCTCTGTTTGGACAGGAAGTCCCTCCTCCTCAGTGACATAAGTGAGAGCAGCAGGTTGGATCTTCATCTCCCAGCACTTGTTCCTTTTTCTGTCTTATAATGGCCAGTTATTTTACCATCAAGCTTTTATCCTGAGCAGCTCTGACCTGACAGACAAGATGCTGAATGAGAAACATGAGAGACAAACTATGAAAAACACTGATAGTTTGTGTATTTTAGATGGTTTCATCCATGCTGGTCTCAGTTGTTGTAAAATGTGTCAAATGTCTGTAAACAGGGAACCAATTTGACTGAAAAAAAATCAGAAACAAATGAAATTTACCAAATTGTAAATGAATGATGTTGTGCATTAACATTACATTCTATGTAAGTTTCTAACTTTGACAGTGATCGGTTGACTATGGTTCCCAAATGATTCCTGGAATAGGTCTGGAGAATTTACACATGATCAGAAATTCCACGTGTTGTCTGTCATTGAAATCATTCAATTAAATGCTTATGTCTCAAAGGTGACGATGATTAAACTGAAAGTTATAAAACACACAGGACAGTCCGTTAATGAAAGAGCTGCAACTGATTGAGGTGAGGCTGATAACCTGCAGTTCCCTCTGTGTCCACTAGATGTCAGTATGAAGCTGAACGCTGTTTGTGATCCTCCGGAAACAGTGAGAGAAGAAGCAGCTTTGGAGGCTGTTTGAAGCTGTGTTGTCGCGTGACTCGTTTCTCACAGAGGAAATATTTCATCTCGTGCAGCAACAATGAGTTCAGTTCAGGCTTTGAGAGAGTTTATCAAGCAACGACTAACTGCTGCTGCTGGAGAAATGTGAACAAACTGTGGTTCAGTAAGAAGTGGAAACCTCCAATCAAGTCTCACAGAACAGGTTAGTAAAAGTGTGAATGAATACATGAATGTGAGTGGTGGAGGATTGCTCCATTTGTTTAGAAGCCAGCAGACAGAAATGAGGCTGCAGCTGCAGTTGTTGTTCAAAGTGAAACAACAGGAGTGATTTGAAAGCAGAAAGCTTAAGCATTAAACAGCATGTGTGTCAGAAAGAGTGGAAACGGTGCTTGAGCTGTTTGAAAACAGAAGAAGTGATTTATTGCCACTCAGTCTGGGCTAACATGCTAACGTTACTGTGGTTTGTGCAGCTTTAACGGCTGGATTCTACTTTGTGCGTGAACGTGAGGCGCAGAAGGTGCACGAGAGAAGCGGTGTGTCTTTGTTCCTCGTCGCGCGTCTGCTCCCAAGCTGCAGGGGGCAGTGTATCGCAAACACACGTGTAGCACAGTGCTAAAGTAGAGTAGAGGAAGTAGCTCTTCTTCTTCTACTGCTCAACATCAACGGGTGATCCTGTGAATGGAGACTAGTGGAGGGAGGTGGTATAGCAGGACACAACAACTTGTTGCACACTGAGCGTCTGAGCAACGCACGAGCAACTGGGACTGCAAGTTTAGCTTGAAATGACTTGAAGTCCTTCTTCCTGACACCACAGGAATTTGTACCCTGACAGGAGAATGAGCTTAGAAAATGTCTGCTGAAGAGGAGAGAAGAACAACAGGACTGCATTGAATTAGAAATTCAACACTGTTTTAATGCAAGTAACGTTCTTGCACCAGCAACATTGTTTCCTTATCAGAAACTGAGGCTATACATATATATGTATATGTGTATGTATGTATATATATATATATATATATATATATATATATATATAGAAACGGATTGTAGAAATAACTTTTATTTGTGTTTAATTTCTACATGAGACATCAACTACAATCCATCTGGCTGAACATTCTCCAAAAGTAGTTGGTAAATTTTGAATTTGATTGCTTCCTTTTGTTGTTCTGGGATGTTTTCCTGCATGTCAGCAGCAGAAGAGCCAAATATTGTATTTTCAGTCTCTTTCAATGGCTTTCTCCATGTCTGGGTTCCTCGTCTCTTCAAAATACAATCTTGAGTCCTCCTCCTCTTTCGCTTCATCATTTTTTATGAAATTCTTTGAAAAGCGTGTGAAGCATACATTTTCCACTTTCTGTAAAGTCGTCTGGAACTGGCTCAGGTTTATTAGTGAGTGAATGATGTCTATTTACATGGAACACTGTCCATCTCCTTAATTGTTGTTCACCTTTCTCACTTAACTCTGAAGCTGATGCTGCATCCACACAGTTTTCTCATTGATACTTTAAAGCCCACTGTTGTCAGTTTTCTTGAAATTAGCAGTTTTTGTCTATAAATGTTTGGATTTGAAATGCAGTCTGTCCTCTCTCATCCATCCATCAGTGACTTTTGTCTCGTTTCCCCCCAGAGAATCCACAGCAACACATTGGTCAGCAGAAGATGAGCTCCAGTGTGGAGCAGGAGGAACATGAAGCTCCACACATGAAAGAGGAGGAAGAGATTGTTGAGGTGACTGTTCCTGATGGAGAAAGTGACAATTCCCACCACTGTTTGAGAGGCTTCAGCAGCCAGAGACGAACTGCTGCTGCTGTGGAAATATTCAGCGTGTTTGAAGAAACTGTGGTCCAGAACAAGATGGAGACTGATGGTCAGCGCAGACACAGAACAGGTATGGAAACATGTGAATGAACACATGAATGTAACTAGTGGAGGATCTCCATCATCGTCTGGTGTGGAAGTGTAATTGCAGCAACAGCTCAGCATTACACTGATGTGAAAACATCATCTCCCTTTTCCTCCAAGGAAATATGTATGGCTTGAGCCGACTATCTGAATATGTGGTCGTTGTGGTGGCATTTTGATATTACAAATAGACCAATAGCATTGAACTCCCAACTCCCTGTTTGGATAGGTTAGTTTTCTTAGCTTAGCATTATCATGGTTTCTCTGTCCTGTCGTTCTCCTCCTGCCTCTTTCTCTTTCTTAGTGTACTATGTGTTTTCTTACTCTCCAACCTTCAATACGGAAAACAAATCTGAATTTTTTCAAACTGTTTTTTTTATAGAAATATATCAAACAGTGTAACAAAATAAATCACAGCAAGCCAGAACCCAAAGAGAAAACAATCATCCACACACAGATAATGTTGGTAAAAGCACAGTACCTGAGATCAGGTGAGTCATGGAGAGATGTTCGGGTCGTGGAACAGCTGACCTTTGATAAATAGTTTATCCACTGTGATTACAGCACGGGAGCCTTCAGCAGAGGAGTTCTTCCTGATGGGGAACAGAACACTGCACTGATCCAGGCTCTCTTTAGGAAAGTGATTGTTCACATCAAAGTCCCTCCCCTTCAGCTCCCAGCCTTGGCTCTTTAACTGCTCCCTGTGTTTGAATTTCACAAACCAGGCACCGAACCAAATCCTCCAGAAACCAATCAGGACATTCCAGCAATAAGTGTTCATTAATCCAACAGCTGCTTCAGGGCGGCAGGTGCTAATCAGGCATTTGTGTAAATCCCTCCATCCATGCATTTTCAAGCCTGCTTCTTCCTTTTCAGGGTTTCTGGGTGCTGAATCCAATCCCAGCTTCATATGGGCGAGGGCGGGGTACACTCTGGACAGTTCCCCAGTCTGTTGCAGGGCTAGCGCAGACGACAACCAGTCACTTTCATACCTGGAGGGGCAATTTAAGCGCTCTTTTGGTGGTGCGTCACGGTGTCCGTTGGGTTGTCATGTGTTTCCACTGACTAAGGTTGTGGATTGTACCCAAATATCAACTTGAACCACTTCTCAGCACTCATCTGTTGAGGTTCCAGCCACAGCAGTTCGGGTTTCACAGGGACGAGCTGCAACACTGCCGTCACTCTCGATAAACCCTCCGTGTTTCAACAGTTCATCAGCTGGCGAAACCTTGTGTTGTCTCATGTGCCACTTCACACACGCCGGTTGTTTTAGCTATTTTTTTTTTAATGTTGTTATGGCACACAGTGCTGGTCTTCTGATGATGTGCAGACGCTCCTCTCCAGAACAGGACAGGAGCAGTTTGTACGGTGCTGTTCAGGATGAGAAAGTTTTACAAGCTGTATCACAGAGAATAGACTGAGTAGAGCCGCTGAGGAGGGACTATTGGAGCGTGATGGGCCACAAATCGTGATAATACACATCCATATGTATGCGTGTGTGTGTGTGTGTGTGTGTGTATATATATATATATATATATATATATATATATATATATATATATATATATATATATATATATATATATATATATATACACATATATATATTAGGGGTGTAACGATACACAAAAATCTCGGTTCGATACGTACCTCGGTTCTGAGGTCACGGTTCGGTTCGGTTTCAATACCGGAGGGAAAAAAATGCAAAACCTAAATTTTCTTGTTGTTGTCCATGCTTCCCATGTCCGCGTGTCTGTGTCCGCTTTGCGGCACATCACCGATGCTAACGCTCTTCTCTCCTGCTACATTTGGGCTCAGCTGTGTACGCTCCATGCAGGCGCACTGATCCACGCATCCTCGGGAAGCTTTTCCGGCTCTCTAGACTGTTTATCTGCTCCTTTATTTCAGATTATTTATAGGAAATGAGGCACATACATTGTCAGTACGTTATCATTTAGTAATCAGAGTTTATTTAGCCTTTTTTTTCTGTTTCTGAATCTCGGGGCGGCGCCAGAGCGATTAGATACTTTCACTCAGGGTGCGAACTATGGGGGGCCCAGGGGGGTCTCAGCCCCCCTTGATGAGACATGAGCCCCCCTGAAAACATGATGTGTGAAATTTTTTTTTTGGGGGGGGGGGGCTAAATATTGGAAAAATGCTGTTTCCCCCATGTATTTCCTTTAATTTATTATTATTGATTTTGTATGATTATAATCATGGATTATATGCAGAATTAGGCCAATTTTAAAGGATGATTTGCGCATCACTATTTCACTTTAATAAAGATGCCGACCTGCATGCAGTACTTGTCCTCACCATTGAAGCGTGGGGGCGCTATGCCTTAAAGCTCATGTCCGGAGTTTCCGTTCGTTTCCAACGTTTGTAGGATTTTTCAACAGAGCTTAAATGTGTCAGTCTGGTTCGATACTACAATATAATATTAGCATAAAGCAATATAAAAATGTATTTATGAGTCCCGCCTTCGTCTCATAGACCCCCATGTTATCCGAAAAAGCGCCGGTCAGCGTCAGCCAATAGATTTCGAGCTTCCGCATTCTCGTGTTGTCAATCAAAGTGTGCATGCAGCCAGAGAGCACGGCCGCTCGCCCAGGCAGAGGTGAGTAAGTTAGCAACCCAGCAGCCGCCGCGCTTACCTCGGATATATCCACTGTCTGCTGAACATCCACCGTAAACAGCTCAACATGGAGGATGCTGTAGGACTCAGAGGCTCTCATTTTCACCCGACGGATAATAGCGTGCACAATTAAAGGGGCGTGACTTGGTCGCTCATGAAAGCAGAGGGAGGGCAGAACCTCGAGACATTAGATTAAAAAAAACCCTCTCTCTTTCAAAACTCCGGACACGAGCTTTAAGCGTCACTTAAAGCAGACATCTTTCCCTCCGAGGCACGCGCATCCCCCCCGAATAAGTGAGCCCCCCCGGCAGGCACGGTATAGTTTGCACACTGCTTTCACTTCTGTGACAGACCTTCTCGTCCCTCCTGACAGTCTGCTCTGTCCGTCCACCAGCTTTTCTCTGAGTTTCTTCAGACGGAGTTGCAGCCTGTTCGCTTCACAGACTCACTTTTCAAAGTTAGCGTCTGTCACGGTTTGTTTTAGGGCTGAACGATATGGGCAAAATTTCATATCTCGATATCCATGCCAGATATCTCGATATCGATACGATATATTACAATGCAGGGCATGAAATTCGTCAAAATTTTAACAGGCCCTCCAAATTTTTTCAGCAGGTCCTCAGAAAATTTTAACAGGTCCTCACAAGTTTTAACAGGTCCTTAATTTTCAGTTTTGTAAAATGCTGATCAAAAACAAGATCCAACAATATTTTTTTAATTAAACTGTTGTATTTTGTTGTACTTGTTTAGTTCTGCTTCTATTTGCTGCATTGTGTCTGGGATGGTTTATCTTCTTATGCTATATGACCCACTCTAATTTGCAAATTTATAAAATGATTTTTATTTATTTTGTTGCAGGTATGCATGTTGCTAATTGCTGATTAAAGCATCCCAGCTTTGACAAGTTCCTTTGGTGGTGGTGGCGGCACATTAACCCTGGAATCCATACCAGCACAAATCACATTTCATATAATGTAGTTGCTCCCAATTGAAACTAAATATTTTAGTTAAGATCCTGCTGATGGCTGTGAATGTTAGTGTAGATTCTGATTCTATTCACTTCTTAATCTGACCAGGTTTTGTCTATGTATGTATCAGACCCTAGAGGACCTCTCTCCCTGATGTTCATTGATGTTGTTCTGTATTTGCGCGCCTGAATCGAGCAGTACCGCCTTAAATCCAGCAGAGGGCGCATGGTGATCGTTAGATGCATAGTGCAGTGTGAAGCACAGAGAAGAAGAATGCAAAAATGGAATCCCAGAGTTATGAGGGGTGTTGGTTATGATTGATTCATTCATTAAAAGAGAAGCAACGCAATTTCATGATAATAAAAAAAAGCCAACAGGCGGTAAGGACCTACTTATATGGCACCTAAACCGGCGGAGATTCAATCTCAATCTATCCCCGCCGCCATTTTATAGGGAATTTCGCGTGCTGCAATGGATTCAGTCTAAGTTAAGCATTTTTCAGAAAAATAAAAACATCATAATACTAAAGGATGTAAAAAAAAAATGCAGTTTTATTTATGAGAACTCACTGCCAGTCATCAACATTAACACAAATCCAGCAAAAAAGAAATCCAATCTTTAACAATAAATAACAAATAAAATTTGTTGCAACTGCTGAAACAACACTCTTGTGGTCTTTAAAAGACAACATAACACAAAAGGATAAAGAAACTGTAGTTTCGTTCACAAGAACTCACTGCCAGTCATCAACATTAACACAAATTCACCAACAACTAAGTAGAAATCCAATATTTAACAATAAATAAAATTTGCTGCAACTGCTGAAACAACACTCTTTTGGTCTTTAAAAGACAACATAACAACTGTGCAGAAACTATATTGCTTACAAAACAGAGGTAGGCATGTGTGAGAGAGTGTGTGCGTGTGTGTGTTGTACATCAGTTTGTGCTTGCATGTGTTGCTAGTTGCATTGGCATCACAGCGCAACTTCGACAGATTCTTTGCCAGAAACACAAGCTTGTTCACCATGTCTGGCTTCAGACAGGACCTCTCACAACTCACAATGTTGCCCGATGTACTGAAAATTCTCTCCGATGGAGAGCTGGTGGCCTGCATGCACAAGTATTTTCTTGCCATGTTGCTGAGCCGGGGAAAGTTAACTTTGTATGTTCTCCACCACAGCAGGGGGTCCTCTTCGTTGTCAATCGTGGGGAACTGCAAATAGGCACTCAGCTCAGCCTCTATGGCAGCAGTGGGATCCGTCGGTACTGTGTGACTGGCGGTGGATGTTTTGAAGAAGCTTGCCAATGACTTCTTAGCCTTTTTGGTGGGTGGGTTAGAGACTTCTTCCACTCTGGTGCACTCAGTCGGACTCTAGAAAATAGTGGGGTAAAAAGAAGAATAAATCTAATTAAAGCCGCGAGCGGCGTCAAAAGGCCCTCGCCCGCCGCTTGCCTGACCCGCCCCGCTTTATTCTTTCATTGATGTTTGTCAAATTTGGCACATTTCCATGGCAACAAGTAAATTTGATTTGATGGGAGATTTTTCACTTTGGCCCATTAGGATAACATGGGGAACTTAAGCCATCGCCACGGCAACACCGTTGATATTACAATATGGTTACCATTTGCTTTTTTGATCGGGACGACATGAAGGAATTATCACCCAAATTCCATTCATTTCTGATAAACTAATAATTTTACTCCCCATACAGATTTTATTTTGATTCTGTAGGGGGCGCTGTAATGCCGATTGTGAAAATTTCACTGTCAATGTATCCAGGAAGGAAGGATTAATCAGTGTTTAAAATTTGGTTTGGATTGGAGTCATTATGTAGAAATGGCAGCCATTTATCACACTGAAAAAATGGCAAAATTTGACATCAACTTTGCGGCGTTGCCACGCGGAAACCGTGATCTGAAGATTTGTGAATTGGATAACTTTTAATTGTCTACTCGTGTAGATGGTGTCCACCAAATTTCAGCTCATTCGGAGAAGCGCGCGATCAAAACGAACATTTTGTACGACGTCCTGGAAAACGCTGACTCAGCAATTTTGAAAATTCAATCCCAGCTCGCTGCTTTCCTGCTGTTTTGAAGGCGGGGTCATAATAATATTTTTTGTTTGTCCCGACAACGCGCATGTGTATACCGAATTTTGTGGATGTACGACAAAGTTTATTGCAGACCCCCTCCCATTGACGCAATGCATTTTGGGTTTTGCAGGTGGCGCTGTAGAGGCAATTTTTAAATCCCAATATTGAAACACATATTAAAAAAAATTTTTCACCGGAACTGAATTTTGTGCAAAATTTGGTGAGTTTTCGAGCATGTTCAGGGGGTCAAATTCGTGTTTAAAGAGCAGAAGAAGAAGAAGAAGAAGAAAGAAAGAATATTAAAGCCGCGAGCGGCGTCAAAAGGCCCTCGCCCGCCGCTTACCTGACCCGCCCCGCTTTATTCTTTCATTGATGTTTGTCAAATTTGGCACATTTCCATGGCAACAAGTAAATTTCATTTGATGGGAGATTTTTCACTTGGGCCCATTAGAATAACATGGGGAACCTCAGCCATCGCCACGGCAACACCGTTGATAATACAATATGGTTACCATTTGCTTTTTTGATCGGGACGACATGACGGAATTATCACCCAAATTCCATTCATTTCTGACAAACTAATAATTTTACTCCCCATACAGATTTCATTTTGATTCTGTAGGGGGCGCTGTTACGCCGATTTTCAAAATTTAGATGTCAATGTGTCCAGGAACGAAGGATTAATCAGTGTTTAAAATTTGGTTTGGATTGGAGTCATTATGTAGAAATGGCAGCCATTTATCACACTGAAAAAATGGCGGAATTTGACATCAACTTTGCGGCGTTGCCACGCGGAAACCGTAGTCTGAAGATTTGTGAATTGGATAACTTTTAATTGTCTACTTGTGTAGATGGTGTCCACCAAATTTCAGCTCATTCGGAGAAACGCACGATCAAAACGAACATTTTGTACGACGTCCTGGAAAACGCTGACTCAGCAGTTTTGAAAATTCAATCCCAGCTCGCTGCTTTCCTGCTGTTTTGAGGTCGGGTCATAATAATATTTTTTGTTTGTCCTGACAAGGCGCATGTGTATACCGAATTTTGTGGCTGTACAACAAAGTTTTTTGCAGACCTCCTCCCATTGACGCAATGCATTTTGGGTTTTGCAGGTGGCGCTGTAGAGCCAATTTTTAAATCCCAAAATTGAAACACATACTGAAAAAAATTTTTCACCGGAACTGAATTTTGTGTAAAATTTGGTGAGTTTTCGAGCATGTTCAGGGAGTCAAATTCCTGTTTAAAGAGCAGAAGAAGAAGAAGAAGAAAGAAAGAAAGAAAGAATAATATTTTTTGCAAAAACAATATGCGATTTTTTTTTCTGCCGTTATTTCGCCCACATGTTACATATTTTCGGAAAGGTCTCGACAAGCCCGACGCGTCTGTGAGGTGTTTGAGAGTGTGAATGTCTGTGGTCGAGCGCTATGCGCTCGACAAGTCATGTTTGTGTGTGAGAGTGTGTGTGCGTTTTTTGTATTTGTACACGTGTGTATGAGTGCATGTTGGGGTGTGTGTGTCTGGACATGTTGGCCTATGTCTGAGGTCGAGCGCTGCGCGCTCGACTTGTCATTTCTGTACGTTTGAGTGTGTGAAAGGCCTGTGGTCGAGCGCTGCGCGCTCGACAATTCGTGTGTGTGTGTGCGTTTTTGTGTTTGTACACGCGTATGTGTGACTGCATGTCGGTGTGTGTGTGTCTGGACATGTTGCATGACATCTGTGGTCGAGCGCTGCGCGCTCGACTTGTCATCATTGTGTGTTTTGAGAGTGTGAAAGGCCTGAGGTCGAGCGCTGCGCGCTCGACTAGTCGTTGTCTGTGTTGCAGAAACAATAGGCCCTTCGCCCTTGGCAGGCCAGGGGCTCGGGCCTAATAATATTTTTTGCAAAAACAATATGCGATTTTTTTTTCTGCCATTATTTCGCCCACATGTTATATATTTTCGGAAAGGTCTCGACAAGCCCGACGCGACTGTGGGGTGTTTGAGAGTGTGAATGTCTGTGGTCGAGCGCTACGCGCTCGACAAGTCATGTTTGTGTGTGAGAGTGTGTGTGTGTTTTTTGTATTTGTACACGTGTGTATGAGTGCATGTCGGGGTGGATGTGTCTGGACATGTTGGCCTATGTCTGAGGTCGAGCGCTGCGCGCTCGACTTGTCATCGTTGTGTGTTTTGAGAGTGTGAAAGACCTGAGGTCGAGCGCTGCGCGCTCGACTAGTCGTTCTCTGTGTTGCAGAAACAATAGGCCCTTCGCCCTTGGCAGGCCAGGGGCTCGGGCCTAAATATTAAAGCCGCGAGCGGCGTCAAAAGGCCCTCGCCCGCCGCTTACCTGACCCGCCCCGTTTTATTCTTTCATTGATGTTTGTCAAATTTGGCACATTTCCATGGCAACAAGTAAATTTGATTTGATGGGAGATTTTTCACTTGGGCCCATTAGAATAACATGGGGAACTTTAGCCATCACCACGGCAACACCGTTGATATTACAATATGGTTACTATTTGCTTTTTTGATCGGGACGACATGACGGAATTATGCCCCAAATTTCATTCATTTCTGACAAACTAATAATTTTACTCCCAATACAGATTTTATTTTGATTCTGTAGGGGGCGCTACAACGCTGATTTTCAAAATTTCACTGTCAATGTGTCCAGATAAGAAGGGTCAATAAGTGTTTAGTATTTGGCTGAGATTGGATCTGTTATGTACGAATGGCAGCCTTTTATCACACTGAAAAAATGGCAAAATTTGACATCAACTTTGCGGCGTTGCCACGCGGAAACTGTGATCTGAAGATTTGTGAATTGGATAACTTTTAATTGTCTACTTGTGTAGATGGTGTCCACCAAAATTCAGCTCATACGGAGAAGCGCGCGATCAAAACGAACATTTTGTACGACGCCCTGGAAAACGCTGAATCAGCATTTTTGAAAATTCAATCCCAGCTCGCTGCTTTCCTGCTGTTTTGAGGTCGGGGTCATAATAATATTTTTTGTTTGTCCCGACAACGCGCATGTGTATACCGAATTTTGTGGCTGTACGACAAAGTTTATTGCGGACCCCATCCCATTGACGCAATGCATTTTGGGTTTTGCAGGTGGCGCTGTCCAGCCAATTTTTAAATCCCAATATTAAAATTCACATTAAAAAAAATTTTTCACCGGAACTGAATTTTGTGCAAAATTTGGTGAGTTTTTGAGCATGTTCAGGGGGTCAAATTCCAGTTTAAAGAGCAGAAGAAGAAGAAGAAGAAGAAGAAAAAGAAAGAATATTAAAGCCGCGAGCGGCGTCAAAAGGCCCTCGCCCGCCGCTTGCCTGACCCGCCCCGCTTTATTCTTTCATTGATGTTTGTCAAATTTGGCATATTTCCATGGCAACAAGTAAAATTGATTTGATGGGAGATTTTTCACTTTGGCCCATTAGGATAACATGGGGACCTTAAGCCATCGCCACGGCAACACCGTTGATATTACAATATGGTTACCATTTGCTTTTTTGATCGGGACGACATGACGGAATTATCAACCAAATTCCATTCATTTCTGATAAACTAATAATTTTACTCCCCATACAGATATTATTTAGATTCTGTAGGGGGCGCTGTAACGCCGATTTTCAAAATTTCATTGTCAATGTGTCCAGATAAGAAAGGTCAATAGGTGTTTAAAATTTGGTTTGGATTGGAGTCATTATGTAGAAATGGCAGCCATTTATCACACTGAAAAAATGGCAAAATTTGACATCAACTTTGCGGCGTTGCCACGCGGAAACCGTTATCTGAAGATTTGTGAATTGGATAACTTTTAATTGTCTACTTGTGTAGATGGTGTCCACCAAATTTCAGCTCATTTGGAGAAGCGCGCGATCAAAACGAACATTTTGTACGACGCCCTGGAAAACGCTGACTCAGCAATTTTGAAAATTCAATCCCAGCTCGCTGCTTTCCTGCTGTTTTGAGGGCGGGGTCATAATAATATTTTTTGTTTGTCCCGACAACGCGCATGTGTATACCAAATTTTATGGCTGTACTACAAAGTTTTTTGCGGACCCCCTCCCATCGACGCAATGCATTTTGGGTTTTGCAGGTGGCGCTGTAGGGCCAATTTTTAAATCCCAATATTGAAATTCATATTAAAAAAAATTTTTCGCCGGAACTGAATTTTGTGCAAAATTTGGTGAGTTTTCGAGCATGTTCAGGGGGTCAAATTCCTGTTTAAAGAGCAGAAGAAGAAGAAGAAGAAAGAAAGAAAGAAAGAATATTAAAGCCGCGAGCGGCGTCAAAAGGCCCTCGCCCGCTGCTTACCTGACCCGCCCCGTTTCATTCTTTCATTGATGTTTGTCAAATTTGGCTCATTTCCATGGCAACAAGTGAATTTGATTTGATGGGAGATTTTTCACTTGGGCCCATTAGAATAACATGGGGAACTTCAGCCATCGCCACGGCAACACCGTTGATATTACAATATGGTTACCATTTGCTTTTTTGATCGGGACGACATGAAGAATTTATCAACCAAATTTCATTCATTTCTGATAAACTAATAATTTTACTCCCCATACAGATTTTATTTTGATTCTGTAGGGGGCGCTGTAACGCCAATTTCCAAAATTTCACTGTCAATGTGTCCAGATAAGAAGGGTCAATAAGTGTTTAAAATTTGGTTTGGATTGGAGTCATTATGTAGAAATGGCAGCCATTTATCACACTGAAAAAATGACAAAATTTGACATCAACTTTGCGGCGTTGCCATGCGGAAACCGTAATCTGAAGATTTGTGAATTGGATAACTTTTAATTGTCTACTCGTGTAGATGGTGTCCACCAAATTTCAGCTCATTTGGAGAAGCGCGCGATCAAAACGAACATTTTGTACGACGTCCTGGAAAACGCTGACTCAGCATTTTTGAAAATTCAATCCCAGCTCGCTGCTTTCCTGCTGTTTTGAGGTCGGGGTCATAATAATATTTTTTGTTTGTCTCGACAATGGGCATGTGTATACCGAATTTTGTGGCTGTACGACAAAGTTTATTGCGGACCCCCTCCCATTGACGCAATGCATTTTGGGTTTTGCAGGTGGCGCTGTAGGGCCAATTTTTAAATCCCAATATTGAAATTCACATTAAAAAAAAATTTTCGCCGAGACTGAATTTTGTGCAAAATTTGGTGAGTTTTCGAGCATGTTCAGGGGGTCAAATTCCAGTTGAAAGAGCAGAAGAAGAAGAAGAAGAAGAAGAAGAAGAAGAAGAAAGAAAGAAAGAATAATATTTTTTGCAAAAACAATATGCTTTTTTTTTTCTGCCATTATTTCGCCCACATGTTATATATTTTCGGAAAGGTCTCGACAAGCCCGACGCGTCTGTGAGGTGTTTGAGAGTGTGAATGTCTGTGGTCGAGCGCTACGCGCTCGACAAGTCATGGTTGTGTATGAGAGTGTGTGTGCGTTTTTTGTATTTGTACACGTGTGTATGAGTGCATGTCGGGGCGTGTGTGTTTGGACATGTTAGCCTATGTCTGAGGTCAAGCGCTGCGCGCTCGATTTGTCATTTTTGTACGTTTGAGTGTGTGAAAGGCCTGTGGTCGAGCGCTGCGCGCTCGAAAAGTTGTGTGTGTGTGTGCGTTTTTGTGTTTGTACACGCGTATGTGTGAGTGCGTGTCGGTGTGTGTGTGTCTGGACATGTTGAATGATGTCTGTGGTCGAGCGCTGCGCGCTCGACTTGTCATCGTTGTGTGTTTTGAGAGTGTGAGAGGCCTGAGGTCGAGCGCTGCGCGCTCAACTAGTCGTTGTCTGTGTTGCAGAAACAATAGGCCCTTCGCCCTTGGCAGGCCAGGGGCTCGGGCCTAAATATTTTTTGCAAAAACAATATGCTTTTTTTTTTTCTGCCATTATTTCGCCCACATGTTATATATTTTCGGAAAGGTCTCGACAAGCCCGACGCGTCTGTCAGGTGTTTGAGAGTGTGAATGCCTGTGGTCGAGCGCTATGCGCTCGACAATTCATGTTTGTGTGTGAGAGTGTGTGTGCGTTTTTTGTGTTTGTACACGTGTGTATGAGTGCATGTTGGGGTGTGTGTGTCTGGACATGTTGGCCTATGTCTGAGGTCGAGCGCTGTGCGCTCGACTTGTCATTTTTGTACGTTTGAGTGTGTGAAAGGCCTGTGGTCGAGCGCTACGCGCTCGACAAATCGTGTGTGTGTGTGCGTTTTTGTGTTTGTGCACGTGTATGTGTGAGTGCGTGTCGGAGTGTGTGTGTCTGGACATGTTGAATGATGTCTGTGGTCGAGCGCTGCGCGCTCGACTTGTCATCATTGTGTGTTTTGAGTGTGTGAAAGGCCTGAGGTCGAGCGCTGCGCGCTCGACGAGTCGTTGTCTGTGTTGCAGAAACAATAGGCCCTTCGCCCTTGGCAGGCCAGGGGCTCGGGCCTAATTATTATTGTGTCAAAATATTATAATGCAGTATCATGATATAATAATGATCATCTCACTATGAAGAACAATGTAAGATGAGCTCAATTTAAACTTAAACATTTACTGAAATATCAGATAATATACTTAAATGGAAGAAACTGTTCTCATCTAATCCATCCAAATCATTACAGTTACCTTGTGTTCCATCGTTTTCATCTCTGACACCAGTCTGGCTTTGATGATGGGGACGTCATCAACAGTAATGTACTGTGTCTTATATCTCGGATCCAAGAAGGACGCCACATCCAGGAGCTCTTGTGTGTCTCTGCCTTGATACTTGCTGTTCACGTACTCCAACATTTTCTTCTTTAAGGACTTGGTCATGTCAGTGTCGTCCTCCTTTGGTGCCAAGATTGTTGTGTTAAAAAGGCTGAGTACTGGCTTGATGTGTGAAACACTAACATAATCCTCCCCTGACAGAGCATCGGTGAACTCAAGCAGTGGTCCCAGTGCCTTGCTGACTGACTCCAGCACATCCAAATCTTGATACCCAAGAATTAGGTGTCGGGTGCTTCTGTCCTCTGAGAGGACCTCTGACAGTGCTTTCTGCTGCTCCAGAATCCTGTCAATCATGAGCAGCCGAGACCCCCATCGAGTTTGACACTCAGTTATAAGTCCATGGACTGGAAGGTCAAGGCGTTTCTGTGCTTCCTCAAGCGCAACTCTCTTTTTCCAGTTGTGTGAGAAGTGGCACACCAACTTTTTGCACACACCCATTGCATGGCTGATCCTGTTGTCACCTCTCACTGCATGTTCTAGAGAAAACAGATGAACAAAACAATACATAAATTACAACACAGCTAAATAACCACATATTAATGCAGATTGTTCCATCTCTCTCTTACACACACACACACACAAACTGTCTTTCTCCCTTTTCTGACAAAGATATTTAAATAAACGGAGTAAAACGTACCTGTCGCCAGGTGCAGCCTGTGTCCAAAGCACTGAAGCCGTGTCCAGCCATTCACCTCCAGCGCCTTTATCATATTAGCTGCGTTATCAGTGGTCACGCAAACCTGTTGGTCCTCCTTTAAATCCCAGTCCGCTAACGCAGCTCTCATCTCATGCCCTATGTTATCCCCAGTGTGCTCCCCAGGGAAGAAAGACGTCTGCAGACAGCGGGTCTTGAGTGCGAAGTTAGTTGTAATAAAGTGGACCGTTAAACTGATGTAAGGCTCCGTCGTCCGGCTCGACCACAGGTCCGTGGTTGAAGCAAAACAATCAATTTCACGGAGCTCGGATTCAATGTTCATTTTGCATTCATTGTAGAGTTTGGGTATGGCCACTTGATTAAAATACGTTCGGGATGGCATTCTGTAACGCTTGTCCAGGGTCCGAACCATCTTCTGAAAGCCTTCTTTTGAGACGGTGTACACGGGTACCATATCTTTAGCAATGTGGTGTGCTATAGCATCTGTAATTTCCTTGTGTCTGGTGGACGTCGACTCGTATGGCGTAACGCTACCGAAAGAGTCAGCAATCAAACTTTGTTTGGGCTTACTTTCGGACGACTGGGAGGCTGCCGCAGATTTTTTCATTGCCATACACTCGTCGTGTAGCACGCGGTGGTGTTGTTTCAGGTTGTGAAACATGTTCGTTGTATTGCCTTGCTTCGTCGCAATTTTCGCCAAGCACGACCTGCAAAACACCTGGCTCTGGTTCACATCCTCTTCTTTAAATCCAAAATACCTCCATATAACAGAGGAAGACTTTTTTTTCCCCACCAAACTCGTTTCTGCAGATTCTGCAGCCGCCCTCTCTTCCGCGCTCATGTTGTTGTTTTGGTTTCTCCGCGTGTAGCACATGTGCGTCTCCGTCTCCCTCCTGCCCCTCCCTCTGATGTTTCTCATTGGCTGCCATCAGCTGTCAACCAGTAAACGAGGTTTGTGGTTGGCTGGCCTGACCTGTGCACGGGCAAGCTTACATGCAGGGCAAGCAGGGGAAATCTTGATATCGTCGATTTTGAGAAACTAATGTCCTGAATGTTCATATCCCGATATCCATATGATAACGATATATCGTTCAGCCCTAGTTTGTTTGCTGTGGCGCTCTGGCGCATGCGTGTACCACCTAAAGAGTAGGGGTGTCCCGATCCGATATTGATATCGGATATCAGTCCGATATCAGCCAAAAAAACGAGTATCGGATTTTATCGGATTGCATCTAAAATCTCCAATATAAGCGCTCCACTAAGCTGTCCATTTTCCGCTCCAGCACTTCTGACAGTAAAAAATAACTGAAGTGGGCTTGAATTGTTTGCACTTTAAAAGTATAATTTGTTTTAATTGGAGTTATTTAGGTTATTTTTTAAGCGTCTTCTAATTATTTTTTTTTCAACTATGGAACACTGCAGATATTATGTTGAAGGTTAAAATTTTTGTAACCAATTGGTTAATAATAAATGGGTCTGTTTTTCTCATACCTACTGTTGCTGACTGTTGTTCTCTGTGTAACATCACTTGATCAAGCCTTTTCCAACATTCCACACTACAAAATAAGTAATGAAAGTATGTATGATTCACGCTGATATCGTATCAGACCAATATCGGTATCGGCCAAAACTCAAGGTTGCAATATCGGTATCGTATCGTTGGTGGAAAAGTTGTATTGGGACATCCCTACTAAAGACAAGCTGTGGAAACAAGGCTTTAGAGTCGCCAGTTAATCTCACTTGCATGTTTTTGGAATGTGGGAGGAGGCCAGAGTACCTGGAGGGAAGCCATGCACACACAGGGAGAACATGCAAACTCCACACAGAAAGGCCTCAGGTCCTGGCTGATATTTGAACCCTGGACCTTCATGCTGTGAGGGAAGAGCACTAATCACTGCTGCACTGTGCGGCCCTTTTTTGCAATTTGAATGAAAGTTTTCAAGTTTATTCTTTGAGTCAGAGGTTATTTTTTTTAAAGCTGGGACTGTAGAAATAATTAAACTAACCTTTTGTCTTGTACTTTTTGTCCCTCCAGAGCTCCCACAGCACCATGACTGTAGATGGGAGCAGCTCTTTAAACAGGAACACAACTACTGTCTGCAGCAGGGAGAACCAGAACCTCTAAAGATCAAAGAGGAACCAGAAGAACTAGAACCTCCACAGATCAAAGAGGAACCAGAAGAACCAGGAGTTATACAGTTTAAAGAGGAACAAGAAGAACCAGAACCTCCACAGATCAAAGAGGAACCAGAAGAACCAGAACCTCCACAGACTGATGAACTGGGTATCAGCCAGGAGGCAGAGCAGCTTCCACTGAAGTTTGAAAGTATTGAGGAGCAAAGTTACCTGAGTGAACCAGAAAAAGTACCAGACATTAATCAGTTTCTCTTTCGTGACAAAATCAGCATATTACATAGTGAGCGTATGGAAAACTTTCCTGTGTCGGTGAAACTGGCTGAATGTGAAAAATGTCTTTGTAAGGAAACATCTGGTGAAACTGTCCGTAAAAAACGTAAAATATGTCGGAACTTAGAAACTGTCACTGATAAGAAGAAAGCTTGTGACATCTGTGGTGAAAGTTACAACCAAAAGAATGATTTGTTGGTCCACAAGAAAACTCACAGACGTAAGAAGCCGTATTCTTGTGAAAGTTGTCAGAAAAGTTTCAGTAGACAGAGTGAGTTGTTGGTCCACATGAGAAGTCACACAGGTGAGAAGCCGTACTCTTGTGAAACATGTGGGAAAAGTTTCTCCCAAAAAAGTGTTGTAATTCGCCACAATAAGATTCACACAGGTGAGAGGCCGTATCCTTGTGAAACATGTGGGAAAAATTTCAGTCGACAGAGTGATTTGTTGGTCCACATGAGATGCCACACTGGTGAGGAGCGGCATTACTGCGAGACATGTGGGAAAAGTTTCAGTCAACGGAAATCTTTGTTATTCCACATGAGATATCACACAAGTGAGAAACCATATTCTTGTGAAGTATGTGGAAAAGGTTTCTGTCAACGTAGTCATTTGTCAGACCACATGAGAACTCACACAGGTGAGAAGCCATATTCTTGTGGAATATGTTGGAAAAGCTTCAGTGTACAGAGTAATTTGTCAGTGCACATGAGAACTCACACAGGTGAGAAGCCGTATTCTTGTGAAACATGTCTGAAGAGTTTCATTAAACAAAGCCAATTGTTGGTCCACATGAGAAGTCACACAGGTGAGAAGCCGTACTCTTGTGAAACATGTGGGAAATGTTTCAGTCAGCAGGGTCATTTGATGATGCACATGAGAACTCACACTGGTGAGAAGCCGTATTCTTGTGAAGCATGTGGGAAATGTTTCAGTGACGGGTATGTTTTTAGAAAACACATGAGAACTCACACAGGTGAGAGGCCATATTCCTGTGAATCATGTGGAAAAAGTTTCAGTCAGCGGACTCATTTGTTGCGCCACATGAGAATTCACACTGGTTAGAAGCCACATTGTTGTGAAACGTGCAAAAAGTTTCAGTGACAAGTCTTGTCGTTGTGTCCTTGGGCAAGACACTTCACCCACGTTGCCTAGTATGAAAGTTGTGAGAGTGAGTGGTTGGTGGTGGTCGGAGGGGCCGATGGCGCAGATTGGCAGCCTCGCTTCCGTCAGTCTGCCCCAGGGCAGCTGTGGCTACAGTAGTAGCTTACCACCACCCAGTATGGAGTGAATGAATAATGCAATGTAAAGCGTCTTTGAGTGTCCTGAAAAGCGCTATATAAAACCAATGCATTATTATTATTATTATTATTAAGAATACACATTAAAATTCACACAAGTGAGATGTCGTATTCATGTGAATTATGTTTCCCTCGTCAGATTGATTTATTGGTCCACATGAGAAGACAAGTACAGTGCATCCAGTTGAAATCCTTCAGCTTGTTAATCCATTTAATTTGTTTTTCTGAGATATGGTATTGATCAGAATCAAAAGAAGCTGCTATTTTCATGAAATTCTGAATCCATTTATTGTCAAGAAATGAGACCTTTGTTACCTCGTGTGTTATTACGTCCGCCAGGAGGTTATCTAATCACATTGGTTGGTTGGTTGGTTGGTTGGTTTGTTAGCAACATTACGGAAAAAGTAATGGACGGATTGCTTTGTGGAAAGGTGGATCTTGGGCTAACTTAGAATCCATTAAATTTTGGTGATGATCTGGATCACTGTCTGGATCCAGGAATTTTTTAAAGGATTCTTTATCATTGAGAGATAGGGCAGTCTTCCACATAGTTGGGCAGGCCCACCGACAGGGGGCCTGTGCGGCATGCATAATGTTGATTATGTGCTTCGATGTGCGCCTCGCCGGGCCAGTGTTAATTGTTGCTTGAGCGTTGCAGCACGTAGCGGGGTAAGAAACCTGGGAGTTGTGGGCGTTCAACGGTGTTAGCATTCGGCTGGCGGCATTAGCATTTGGCTAGCGGTGCTAATGGCGGCCCGAACCTGTTTGTTGCTATTGCTCGGTGACTTACAACATTGGCAGCGGCGTGGTGCAGGGTGTCAATCTATTTTCAAGTGTTGCGCTTCAAAGATGAGAGTTCATATTCACTTTATGAGCACCACACTGCCCGGCATCATTTGGCAACCCCCCCCCCCCCCCCCCCCCCCCCCCCCCACACACACACACACACACACACACACACACACACACCCGCCCGCTCGCTCCCACAGGGCGCTCGTCTCAGGTTCGTCTCGGGTGCCTGAGAAGCCTGGACCCATGCTTCTATGGAAAAAACAAATGTGGACCTTCAAGATTTGTATTTGAGGACCCCTGAGATAGATGTTGCAAGCTTTCTTTGCTTGAATAATGATTACATTCAAGTAATTGTATTGTGATGGTTTGTTTTTTTTATTGTATTTCAGGTTTATGACCTGTGGTCATTTTGGTTAAATAAACAAAAACAAATGACAAACACGAGTCATAATATAGTGTCATCCTCTTATATATGGTGTTCTTATTGTTGTTGGTGACTGATTTGACGTGTGGCGGAGGTCTGCCCTCTCTGAGTGCCAAATTCTAGTATTGTGAATGAAATTAAAATGAAGTTTTGGAGAAATTCAAACCATTTCATCTTGTTTTATTCACATTTTGAACATTGTCCTAACATCTTTGGAACTGTTTTCCTGTTGATATTGTCAGACCTCCAACATGTTCTAAATTATGTTATGAATAAATCACTGCTGATTCTGATCAAACAGGAATTAGCAGAATCCATCTGACATGAAGCTGTGTGCTGAATCCCACTTCCCTCCTCTTTGAAGAGAAGTCCCATATCTGTGTTCAGCTTTTTGTACAGCCTCTTCTACTTCGTGATATGCTAAGCCCACCTACGGGCTTCGCTATTGGTACTCCTCTTGGCGCCAGCCAATCCACTAAGACAAAACTGAAATTTGCACGGCAATCCTAGCCGTGTCTTGGCACAGCACCATGCCCCTCACTGAGGGTATATTACCAACAGTCCGACAGCCAAATCTCCCTTCTTCTTCCTCAGCCCTTGAGACTTACAAGAAGCCATTCAAGACTGTTGTGGAATTTTTGGTGAATCAGAGCCAAAGATGACAAGTCAAGGTGTTGACGCTGCACAAGGAGGATTTATTGAGGATTGCAGAGGAAGCACACACAAATCAGCTGATTGAGAGCAAGGCTGTTGCTCCGGGGAGAATCCAACCCGACTCTGGCTTGACTTCCGGCCATGCCAGGTCATATAGCTAGATCACACGAGACGAGCAGACGCTGTTTCCAAGTGACTTCAGACAAAACAGAGTGGCCTTCACACTGTGTTCCTGAGAACTTTGAAAACAAAGCATTATTCCACATCAAAGACCTTCGCGATCAAGACTCAAGAATCAAGATGGACAAGCCGACCCGCGACGAGTCGCCATCGGGCGTCAGGCCTTTCACCTGCCGCTCCTGCGCCACCGCTTTATGGAGCAAGATCACCATGAGCGCTGCTTCTTCTGCCTCGACTGGCAGCATCTCCGCCAGGGGAATTTCTGCCCTGCCTGCCTCGCCCTGCTGCTAGAAGAATCCCAGCGGCGAGCGGCCTTCATGGGCACCGCATCACCGGCTCCCAGGCATGACGCCGCCGCTGAGGATGTTCCTGCCCCCGCTCCGTACAACTGGACCGAAGCTGGAAGCATCAGCAGCAGCGTCTCGGCGTCAGAGAGGTCGACTCAGTGTGCCTCCCTCTCCACCTTCTCCCGAGCCAGCCGCGAGAGCGCTCCCCCGCGAGCCTGTGGAACACCTTGTGGGGCTCTTCACGTCCGCAGCTGAGCACACCGGCCTCGCGCTGCCGCCGCAGCCTCCAAAGCCGGTACAGCACTCGGGCTGGCAACCCAGTCACGGACTCAGTCCCGTACTGCGGTGCTATGTCCCGCAGTGCCATCCTTCCAAGTGAACGTGCAGCGGGATTGGGGTACGCCGCTCACCGCCAAGGCGACAGTAACAGGCTACACCAAATATTGCTGCGTGGACGGCTGGTCGCCGGTCAACGGAGTGCCTGCTATTGAGGACTCCGTGAGACTGTGCCTCCTACCAAAATCCTCCGCCTGGCCCAGTGGGAAGCCCATGCTGCCGTCAGAGAGGGACAGGCGCATGGCGGGCTTTCTGGACAGAGGTTATGCAAGCGGCAATCAATCATTTGCCCTGGCTAACAACATGACGTTTCTACTGAGCTCCATCGACAAGATCTGCCACAAGAAGACCCAGTTATCCCCCGAAGACATCGAGGAGGTCCAGAACACGGCTGAGGTCCTGATGCGGATGTGCCACGCTACCGCCATCAATGGAGGCCACGTCATGGCCAATACACAGCTTGCCATGAGGCACCTGTGGCTTGGTCTCTTATCACTCTCAGAGCGGGACTAGCGAGGAGACCCGGGACTCCCCCTATCCACCTTTTCCCTCTTCGGACCTGACATTCAGGCCATCGTCAAGCGCCTGGAGGCGGCGGCAGCTCGCGCTGCACCTACAGCCCCACCGTGAGCCCCACCCGCAGCGACGCCGTCGGGCGGAGCAGCGCAGACCAGCCCCCTGGAATTCTCCAGAGTCCAGCCAGACCAGATCGTCTCCCGAGGCGCGGACCAGCCGAGATGGTCTCACACGCCCAAGCCGCGGAGCGCCCCATCCGCTCATCCTTCATCTGCTGCCAAACATGTAAATAAAGGCCGTCAGGCCCATTACATCTCTCATAGAGCAGCAATCCTCCCCTCTTCCCGTGTTTGCATGACTGAAGCATGTCAAGCTCTTTCCCTCCCTTCTCCCGCTATGTGATAAAGCGGCGGAGAACAGTGAACGGAGCATTCACGGAGCCGCTTGGATGCACCGTGCCATCGCCGGCTCTCCCTCCACAATCTCGCTGCTCTGCGGCCGTGAAAGCGGGGCACATCAGCGAGCTTGGGCTGCTGACTCTCCCACCATGCACAAAGTGCCAGCGGAGCGCCGCGGAGGCCCTGCCGGTACCTCACAAACGCTCCAAGTTGCACTTTCCACCGGCTTCCGCCTGTGTTAGCACAGCGAAGCGTCAGAGTGGCGGGGCTATGCCGACCCAGGTCCCTGCTGCTTGGGGAAGCAGGACAGATGCAGAAAAGTCTCGATCCTGCCCCAGGCATGCCAGGATCTCCTTTTCTGGATGGATCCTGCTCTCCTTATGCAGGGAGTCCCCTTGGGCTGTGTGTCGCATCACATCGAGGTGTTCACGGATGCGTCTCTTGCAGGATGGGGAGGAACCCTGGGCCATCTCGCGGTAGGCGGGGCCTGGGGTTTCATGCCTCTTCACATCAACGTGCTGGAAATGACGGCAGTGCAGCAGGTTCTGCTCCATTTCCAAGCCAGGCTGAAGGACAGCCATGTGCTCGTCAGGTCAGACAACACCACGGTGGTGGCGTACCTGAACAGGCAGGGGGCGACACTGTCTCCCCACCTTCATCGCAAGGTGGCAGAGATCCTGCTGTGGGCGGACCGGCACCTTGCCTCTCTCAGAGTGTGACACGTGCCCGGGGTCCTCAACGTCGGCGTGGACAGAATGTCCCGGGGAGGCCCACTCCGTTATGAGTGTCCCCGTGGGTGGCAGCCTGGTTCTGGTCCAGGTTCGGCCACCCAGTGGCAGACCTTTTCGCCAGTGCAGAGAACGCACAGTGCCCACTCTGGTTCTCGCTCAGATCGTCAGACGGATCCCCTCTCGGGGTAGACGCCTTCGCACACAGGGTCTGGCCTCCGGGCCTCCTGTACGCGTTCCCTCCAGCCCATTTCTTGACCCCGTTGCTGCTGCGTGAGGACGCAGAACCTCCACGTGATTGTGGTGGCTCCGGACTCCCCGAACACCCAGTGGTTCCCGGACCTGGTCCAGTTGGCGGTCGGAGACCCGTGGCTGATCCCCGACGGGCTGCTGCAGGCAGGGGGCGCCATTTGATCCCGCCTTGTCCTGGGCGGGGGGCTCCTGGCTTGGAGGCTGAAAGGGTGAGACTAGTGGAACCACATCTCCCTCCAGCGGTGGTTTCCACCATCCAGAGTGCCAAGGCCCCCTCTTCTGTCAAGGCCTACAGGTCTCGGCGGCAGCTCTTCACGACGTGGTGCTCAGAGAGGGGTCTGGACCCAGTCTGGAGTTTTGGAGTTTCTCCAGACCCTGCTGGACAGCAGTCGCGCTGCATCCACTCTAGCGGTGTTTGCATAGGCCATTACAGCGGGTAATGGCGGCTTCAGCCGCTTCTCTGCACGCAGTCACCCGCTGGTGAAGCGGTTTCTGCGCAGGGCGTGTCGGCTTCGGCCAACCTCTAGACATGTGGTCTCCCCGTGGGACCTCCACACGGTGTTGGAGGATCTTAAGGGACCCCCCTTTGAGCCTTTGGAGCAGGCGGAGGACCACTTTCTCTCCTTCAAGGCTGCCATTTTGTTAGCGCTTGCATCCGCCAAAAGAGTCTCTGCGCTTTGTCGGTCCACCCATCCTGTATGGTGTTCAGTCAGGATGGGGGACTCGTGCACCTCTGGCCTAATCCAGCCTTTCATCCCAAGGTGATCACTTCGGACTTCTGGTCGCGAGTGATCTGGGTCAGGATGCTCAGTTCCCTGCGTGGCTCATCTGGGGACGACCCACGGTATCATTCGCGTGACAAATGATACCGTGCCGCGCTAGATGCATCACTTTTATCGCTGGTGTGTGAATTCATTCGCGGGACGGGTCACGCTGGTACACACATGCAACACAGAACATCCTGCAGAAACATCACAGCCTCCTCATCCCAACAGGCAACAAATCGGTCTTGCTGTCTCTCCCTCATCACCGTCTCGTGCACAGTGGGCAGGATTTTTCTGATGTTTGTCCCACAATCCTGTGTGCACCCGGCTGTCTGTGTGTATGTGTGTGTGTGTGTGCACGCGCGCATACTGATCGATGGTGCGGGTTTTGTTCTTTTTTGTTTTTATGACTGTTTTTACTGTTCAGCACTTTTATGAATACGAGAAGTGCTTTTACAAATAAAGACTAAGATTGAGATGGCTCTGCCCACCGCCATCGCTGCTCTGTATCTGGCATGGGGGAGTCAGATCCGGCCGCGGCCGAGGCGCCGGCATCGCTTCTGGCTGCATGCTGCCCTCCGGAGGCGGCCTGAGCTCGGTGAGTTCCACCGTCTTCTGCAGGAGCTTCGCCTGGACGGCCGGTTCCAGCGCTACTTCAGGCTGACGCCCGGTTTCCATCAGAAGCGGTGAACAAGTGAGATCGTGCACGCCGCTCGCCTTGGCATCACGCCAATTGTTCTGCATGGTCGGAGTCCTGCTGCCCTCCTTCAGCACGTCCGTGAAGACCTCCACGCTGATAGGCTGTCCTGGCGCCAATTCGCTTGAAAGGTTCAATTATTTCAACTCGAGCGACGAGCAATGGAGCGGCGGCGGGCGGCAGCGAGTGGCAGTGCAAGTCGACGGGCGCGCAGATTTTTCCCTGGAAACGCTCACCGCCGGCCGCTCTCCGCGTCATCGCTCGCGTCCGTCGTCCGCTGCTCAAGGTTGAGCGACAATCGCGTCATTACAGTGACTTCGTATGTGATCTCATCGCACGAAAAATTCGTGTCGCGTCTTGTGGAAACACACCGTTACACTCAAACTTACTCCATAGAGCTCGGTGCAGCGCACTCACTTGCGCTCTCTGTTCACAAGACAAGGTGCCACTCCTCTTTATTTTTCAGTGAGAAACCGGAAACCACAACGAAACAACACATCCTTCGAAGATTGTCTATTGCAACACAATGACAGATATCGCACTCCAACAGGGGTGCGTGCGTCCGCTCGAGGGCCCGGGGTAATGCGTGCGTTTGTGCGCGCACGTGTTGGAATCCTCTCGCGGGCCGGATTGAACGGTTCGGTGGGCCACATTTGGCCCACGGCCGCTAATTGCCGACCCGTGCTTTATGCTAATATTATAGTAAAGTATCAAACTAGACTAACACATTTAAGCTCTGTTAAAAAATGATACATACATTGGAAACGAACGGAAACTCCGGACACGAGCTTTAACCGTGTTGGTCCTTGTGGCCTGGCTGCCGCGTCCCGCGTGGGGTTGCGGACCAGGGTTTTCCCCGCCTGCCGTTCTGGCTCTGCCTTGGCTGGCAGATGTTGTGACCGTGTCGTGACCGTGTCGGTGCTTAGCGGGAACAGGAGTTCTGCCGCTTGCCGTGTCGGTCCTTTGAGCCCAGCTGCCGCTTCCCGTGTGGGACCAGGGTTTTTCCCCGCCTGCCGCTGTGGCTTCCAATAGCGAGTACCAATAGCGAAACCTAGGTGGGCTTAGCATATCACGAAGTAGAATCAGTAGTTACTTAACGTAACTCCAGTTCTACGAGTGTATGCGTGCCCACCGACCCGCTGGCCCAGCTGTTTGCTTCCTTCTTTGTTGATTCAGAAGAACGGAGATTTGGCCGTCGGACTGTTGGTAATATATCCTCGGGGTGGGGCGTGGTGCTGTGCCGACACACAGCTAGGATTGGTACGCAAGTTTCAGTTTCGTCTCAGTGGATTGGCTGGCGCCAAGAGGAGTACCAATAACGAAGCCCGTAGGTGGGCACACATACACTCGTAGAACTGGAGTTACGTTAAGTAACTACTAATTCAAAGTTCAAAGTCAGTTTATTTGTCAAATATGCCATACATAAAGACATACAGCACAAATGAAATTACAGTCCTCTCGGACCCATGGTGTAACAAAACATATAATAATCTACTGAAATCTAAGTGTAGCAGGAGGAGGTTTCTGTGTGGCCCGCAGTAACTAACCAATCCCAGCAGGGGGAGCTGGCTATAAAGACGCACTCTACCTGCGCTCCCTGCTGGTTTTGGAACTGAGAGCATGTCCCGCCCCCTTGCGCACCTCTCTTCCGGGTTTGCGTTTCTGCTCGGCTCGCTTGGAGCGAATGGCATTTCTGCTAGGCTGAGCTACTACTAGACTGCGGTGAGTGTGATTTCCCCCCTCTTTGTGCGCGGATATGTCGCAAGGTAACGACAGCAGCCGTAATCAGCTGTTGTGTGTGTGTGTGTGTGTGTGTGTGTGTGTGTGTGTGTGTGTGTGTGTGTGTGTGTGTGTGTGTGTGTGTGTGTGTGTGTGTGTGTGTGTGTGTGTGTGTGTGTGTGTGTGTGTGTGTGTGTGTGTGTGTGTGTGTGTGTGTGTGTTTTCTTGTATTTGTATCCTTGTCGGGGCCAAATGTCCCCACAAGGATAGCAAAACGTGGAACGACGTGCCTTGTGGGGACCTTTTTCCGGTCCTAAGTAGGAGAAACAGTGTTTTCTTGACCATGTTGTTGTTACTGAAAAAAGTAAAAGTGCAAAACATTTCTTTAGGGTTCGGCTTTGTTGTGGTGTGGGTTAGGGTTAGGGTAAGGGTCAGGGTTAGGGGCTAGACATGAATGGGAGTCAATGGACGGTCCCCACAAGGATAGAAATACAAGACTGTGTGTGTGTGTGAGAGATTACCCCCGTGACGCCCCGCCTCCTCCCTTTTGAGTGGACTGACAGATGCTATTGGTGTGGTATGTGGATAATACGGCTCTGTGGCCTCGCTTAACACAAACTTTATTAATCAGATCTCCATTCTGCATGCTCGGTTTCTGCCGCTGCTTTGTCGGAACACAAATGCCTTTGTGTTGATGGTGTGGCCGTGACTTCGGACTACGGGTGCTCCTTGGGGTCTACCGGACCGTGGCATGGGCCCCCCCAGCTGGCCGGGTTACAACCTGCATGCAGCCAGCAGTGACGGCTGCCATTCTGGAGTATCATGGACGCAGTTATCGAGTGATGGGCCACCCAGCATCGCTTTTATTGTGTGAATGAGTGTGAACTCGATTTTAACACTTTTTGTTCCTTTTTGGTTTAGCCATCACATGTATTGTCTCTTTCCTTATCATTTTTGGTTTGTTTTTTTGGTAATTTTACTTTCATGTGATGGCATATTTCTTTTGGTTCTCTATTTGTTTGTTTTCTTCTTGGTTAAGTTTTCCTTCGTTGTAAGGGGGTACCCCCCCCCCCCCCCCCCCTTTCTGTTTGTTAAAAGAATCAAGTTTTGTTCATATTAATTTCAGGTGGGGGCAGTTTACAGTTCATTCCATGTATTTATTTTACTTGTTGTGTTGTGACTGCCCACCACCTGTGTTAATTTGATTACGGATTCTTTTCAATTATTGCTGGGTGTATTTTTTTTTTTATTAGGAAACCCCTCCTTTTAACTTTTCCCTTCTCTTTCCTCCCTTCCAGAGGCTGAGCGTGGCGGTGGTGGTGCAGGTGTTCCCGGGTGTCAGTCTCCTTCCTGTGTGACGTGTGTACACCCCATAGTTTGAGTGTGTTCATCTTTATTTTGGTGTGAAAGTGTTCACGTGTGTCTGGGGTGATCCCTTTGAGACCCTCTTCTCCCCTCCTACACTGTGCCCCCAACGGTAAGCCAGCCTCTGCTTGGGCTCCCCCCCCTCTTTCCCTCCATTTTTAGGGTGTGAGTGCAATTTGAAATATTTAATAAAGAGATTATTTTTTGAACGGAACCACGTCTTCTGATTCCTTTAGTCCCGGACCTGGGTGCCGTAAGGGGCACCCTCATATAACCTATCCATTTCCCTGGGTGCGGCTCCCAGGGTGGCGTTGTCTGGCCCCTTGGTGTATAGCATTAACTTAACCGTAATCAACTCTATACACCACTACACAATTTTCCCTTCCCGTTGCCACATAAGGTAATAAATAAAATACATTACTAAGAACACAGTAGAACACAAAAGTTCAGGCCTGAGGTCAGTGGCGGGGGGCAGAGACGGGAAGTGGGGGCAGAGCAGTCAGGGAGTTTAGCTTCCTGACTGCCTGGTGGAAGAAGCTGTCCTTAAGTCTGCGAGTTCTGGCCCGGAGGCTCCGCAGTCTCCTTGCCGACGGCAGCAGGCTGAAAAGGCTGTGGGCAGGGTGAGTGGGGTCACCTGCAATCCTGGTGGCTGTGCGGGTAAGGCGGGTGTTGTAGATAGAGGAGAGGGAGGGAAGAGAGATGCCAATGATCCTCTCAGCTGCTTTCACAATGCGCTGCAGGGTCTTGCGCCAGGACACGGTGCAGGCGCCGTACCACACAGTGATGCATCTGGTCTCTTTAAAAGGTGGTCATGATGGGGCTCTCGCTCTTCTCAGGCTGCGGAGGAAGTGGAGCCGCCGTTGAGCTTCTACACTTTGGATCACTGTGTCTCAGAGCGCAGTAGTAGAGAGCTGTGCTGCCAGGGTTAGCTTCGGAAGGTTCTCAGTGATGAGTCTGATGTCTGGGATCCATATCGACCATCGGGAATGTGTTCACTTGAGTAACCTTTGGCTCCTTTCCAGAGTATAAAATGAGGAGCTTGAAGGTCTGAATGATGTCTGTACCAATAAAGATAAATATAACTCTCTCTTGTCTGACAGCTACTGTACATGAGTGTGACAGGTTGTCCCTCTCTTCCACTGACTTCTTGTCGGTCAAGAGAGGTTGTGTCTGCAGTTGTTAGTCCTTGAAAAAGTGGAGAAAATGAAGCCATTAGATGAACATTTTCTGGCTGAGAGGAGAAGACAGTGGAAAATGTCCCCTTTGAAAAAATGATGCAATGTGAATCCAGCTGTCAGTAAATTGAAAAGGAAGAGATGAATTGAAGACTTGCCAGTGAATGTATGGAGGAGCAGCAGTGACACTAAAAGTGTCATGTTCAACTAAAAGTTCTCAGTGATACTCAAAGTAAACTTTGTAAAGTGTGTGTGGTTTCTCATGGTGACAGCCAGGTTTCTCTGTTTGGACAGGAAGTTCCTCCTCCTCATCATGTCACAGTGACATATCTGAGAGCAGCAGGTTGGATCTTCATCTACCAGCAACACTTGTTCCTTTTTCTGTCTTATAATGGCCAGGTATTTTACCATCAAGCTTTTATCCTGAGCAGCTCTGACCTGACAGACAATATGCTGAATGAGAAACATGAGAGACAAACTATGAAATACACTGATGGTTTGTGTATTTTAGACAGTTTCATCCATACTGCTCTGAATTGTTGTAAAATGTGTCAAATGTCTGTAAACAGGGAACCAATTTGACTGAAAAAGTCAGAAAGTAATTAAATTTACTAGATTGTTAATAAATGGTGTTGTGCATTAACATTACATTCTATGTAAGTTTCTAACTTTGACAGTGATCGGTTTGTTATGGTTCCCCAAATGATTCCTGGAATAGGTCTGGAGAATTTACACATGATCAGAAATTCCACGTATTGTCTGTCATTGAAATCATTCAATTAAATGCTTATGTCTCAAAGGTGATGATGATTAAATTGAAAGTTATAAAACACACAGGACAGTCCGCTCATGAAAGAGTTGCAACTGATTGAGGTGAGGCTGATGAGCTGCAGTTCCCTCTGTGTCCACTAGGTGTCAGTATGAAGCTGACCGCTGTTTGTGATCCTCCGGAAACAGTGAGAGAAGAAGCAGCTTTGGAGGCTGTTTGAAGCTGTGTTGTCGTGTGACTCGTTTCTCACAGAGGAAATATTTCATCTCGTCCAGCAACAATGAGTTCAGTTCAGGCTTTGAGAGAGTTTATCAAGCAACGACTAACTGCTGCTGCTGGAGAAATGTGAACAAACTGTGGTTCAGTAAGAAGTGGAAACCTCCAATCAAGTCTCACAGAGCAGGTTAGTAAAAGTGTGAATGAAGACATGAATGTGAGTGGTGGAGGATTGTTCCATTTGTTTAGAAGCCAGCAGACAGAAATGAGGCTGCAGCTGCAGTTGTTGTTCAAAGTGAAACAACAGGAGTGATTTGAAAGCAGAAAGCTTCAGCATTAAACAGCATGTGTGTCAGAAAGAGTGGAAACGGTGCTTGAGCTGTTTGAAAACAGAAGAAGTGATTTATTGCCACTCAGTCTGGGCTAACATGCTAACGTTACTGTGGTTTGTGCAGTTTTTAAGGCTGGATTCTACTTTGTGCGTGAACGTGAGGCGCGGAACGTGCACGAGAGAAGGTGTGTGTCTTTGTTCCTCGTCGCGCGTCTGCTCCCAAACTGCAGGGGGCAGTGTATCGCAAACACACGTGTAGCACAGTGCTAAAGTAGAGTAGAGGAAGTAGCTCTTCTTCTTCTATTGCTCAACATCAGTGGGTGATCCTGTGAATGGAGACTAGTGGAGGGAGGTGGTATAGCAGGACACAACAACTTGTTGCACATTGAGCGTCTGAGCAACGCACGAGCAACTGGGACTGCAAGTTTAGCTTGAAATTACTAGGGGTGCAGCGATTAACCGGTTTTACTATTAACCGTGGTTTTAAACGTCACGGTTATATAACCGCAGACGTTTGGCAATACCGGTTATTTCCGCACACAACAGTCCATCAATTTAGACTCCCGTGTGGCGCAAAATGCAGCCAAAACAGTCTCTTTTCCTCTCTCTTTCTCGCTTTGTTTCCGCACGACCTACTTAGCGGGCGGACCACAACAGCACACAGATGTATGAGAACAGACCAGAGACAAGTAGACTAGGAGATATAGAGAGAAATAGAGAAACAGTGTTTGCAAATCGCATTAAAATAGACCGGAACCATTGTTTGTGTCACAGACATAGGAGCTGCAGCCCACGAATCTTGGGAGAAACAAGCTCAGCTAACCGGGCTCTATGCTCTATGCTCTATGCTAACGTAGCCACCATGGCTAGTGGAATGAGCTAATGGCAATCAATCAATCAATCAATTTATTTTTGTATAGCCCAGTATCACAACAACAGTTGCCTCAGAGGGCTTCAAGATGTTACATTGATTGGTAAAAATAAAAACAGTGAATAAGCATAAAATTAATATGGCAGACGTCGCTGAGCAGGCAGATGAAACTCAACCCGACAAAAATGACCGCAGTCTTACCGCATAATATGGCATAAAACCCTGCATCTGGGTTTCCGTTATCCGGTAATTACTGGACTTTGACTGGTAAAATCTGCCGAAATCCGGCATATTTTAACACCACTGGTCAAAATGTCCGCTGAAAAATATTCCCTCCAAGGTCAATTTTTATTTGAATATTCCCTCCAAGCAAAGTTTAAATAAAAAAAAAAAAGGCAAGTTCCACGTCATTTTATTTAAAAAAAAAAAAAACAACAATAATAAAACCCAAAATCTTATCTTTTTCACGCGGAACTAAACTTGTAGCACATGTTTCCTTTACCCCGACAAAGAAAGCGCGCAGTACAACAACAATACAGCAGGAGACTTATGTCGAAACAGGCGAAACTTAAAGAATTTTTTACTAAACAAAATAGTTCAGACTAGAAAGGGTTAGAGCCCTATAGAGCCCAAATGTCAGAGTTACTGTCAAGGTGCGGATCCTGTCATTATTGTGGAGCTGTCCGCGGGACTCTGCTGTTTGACACCCCCCCCCCCCCCCCCCCCCCCCCCCCCCCGCCCCCCACGGAAGCTATGGGAGTAATACAGTACTTTGCAGCATTTAAGCTCAACAAATTCAGATAATATTTGACCGGGAAATCACGCACTTGACCGGTAGATTGAAAACCTGCCGGTCACGTTGTCGGATGCCTTTTTTTTTTTTTTTTTTTTTTTACAGTGGAAACCCTGCATATTTATTTGCATTATATTACTATTGCAACAACACATCATCAGTAGGGTAAAACTAACCATCTGTCATCTGTTAGTATTGTTCTTTTTAGCACTGTTAGCATCTCCCATCCTTTAAAATGAAGATGTTAGCATCTCATCTATTAGCATGTAGCTGTTAACATCTTCCATTCATTTCACTGGAAATGTCAGCATCTAGGGGTGTAACGGTACACAAAAGCCACGGTACGGTACGTACCTCGGTGTAAGGGTCACGGTTCGGTACGTTTTTCGGTACAGTGGGGAAAAAGTAAAAAAAGTTCACAAATGTACCAGAACATTTTTCCCAAGCTTTCCCATGCGACACATTATTGGCCCAGTTTGCATGGTGTTTTTTCAATCCAATTGTAAACAATAGTATTAAACGCGAGTGTATTCATGTACAGCATACAAAGCATCCACGATGAATCCTCGTTTACAAGCAGGGCCGGCCCGGGCTTCAGAGGCGCCCTAGGCGAGTCCGAGACGAGCGCCCCTTGGGAGCGTGTTTTTTGAGCGGTGCCGACATTTGTTGAGCGGGGAGGGGGGGGGGGGGTGCGCTGAGGAGCGATGCCGAACAATACCGATCAGTGCCGGGCAGCGCCGAGGACGAGGAGCGCAGTGCATCGGACCGCTGCACAGCGGGGCACACGGAACACAGAGCGTCGTGGCGCCCCTTGTACGACCGCTGCGCCCCCCTCGGGACATGCCGCCCTAGGCGGCCGCCTAGTTCGCCTATGCCTAGAGCCAGCCCTGTTTACAAGGACCCTGTGACATGCGCACAAAGTCTCACGAGGAACTTGCAGGTCTTCCTCTCTGCAGCAGCAGTCCTCAGCGCCAAGCAGAGAGTTTTTATCTGCTGATATCTGCTCAAATAATGTCCCAAAATCTCCATGATATGCTGCTGAAGGAGCGGCTGCTCCCCTGACCGCAGCACCGCCGTGCGGAGCAGCACGTCTCGGTGTGAGCTCTGCGCCGCATGCCGATGTTTCGAATTAACTGGTGCCCGTGTTAACTTGTGACCAATAATGACTGAAACATCTAGTCGTTCTGGCGAACGTCGGTTATCGACAGTTACAGTGAGTGTATACGTTTAAAGTCTTTTGTGAGTCTTACTTTAACAACTGCTGTAATCAGCATGTGTTTACACAGACCTCCGCTGTCATTCGTTAACACGGGAACCAGTTAATCCATAACACCAGCCGGCGATCGCTCGTATTCTCTTTATACAACTCACTGTTGCGCGATTTGGTTCCATCTCGCCTCTCCAATGTTTTTTATGTCGGGGTTTTGTATTAAAAAAGTGTTTTTCCACCACCGTGGCATTTTCTGCTGGTTTTTTGACTGTGCTGCTTCCCGTTTACTGGCACGTCACACGTCACTCCGTATGAGGGAACGCACGCGGAACAAATACTCTCCCGTTTAATCCGCTCCGCCACACGCTGCAGCTCTCATTCCGCTTGTACTTTCTTCTTTGTTTGTTCATGTTTGGACCTGCTTGTTCTACTTCTTCTTCTTCTGTGATAATGGTGGTTGCCGGCAGCTTTTAGGCTCATTACCGCCATCTAAGGTTGGAATTTTTTTTTTTTTTTTACTCACTGGTGTATTCGTCGTGTGATTGCGTGTGCCGAACCGTGACCCCCGTACCGTGACGGTACGGGACGAATACAAATACCGTTACACTCCTATCAGCATCCCATCTACTAGCATGTAGCTGTTAGCGTCTGTCATCTGCTAACATGGGTTTTTTAGCATCACTAGCATCTCTCATCCACTAACATGTGGCTGTTAGCATCTGTCATCCACTAACATGCAGCTGTTAGCATCTGTCACCCACTAACACGGAGCAGTTACCATCTCTCATCCACTAACATGGAGTTCTTAGCTTCTCCCATCTGCTTTTAATACCCCTTTGACACTGCAACTAGCGGGTCGACCCGTGTTCTCGACCCACTAATCGCCTTTGAGTCCTTTCACACTGCCTGAAGCTGATGCTGCATCCAGACAGTTTCCTCAGTTATTCTTTAAAGCCCACTGCTGTCAATTGATTAGAAATGAGCAGACTTGTTGCTTGTACATGTTTGTATTTGAAATGCAGTCTGTCCTGTCTCATCCTTCCATCAGTGTAATATCTTGCCTTCTATCACATCAGTGACTTTTATCTTGTTTCCCTCCAGAGAATCTACTGCAGAAGACGAGCTCCAGTGTGGAGCAGGAGGAACATGAAGCTTCACACATGAAAGAGGAGGAAGAGCTTGTTGATGTGACTGTTTCTGATGGTGAAAGTGACAATTCCCACCACTGTTTGAGAGACTTCAGCAGCCAGAGACGAACTGCTGCTGCTGTGGAAATATTCAGCGTGTTTGAAGAAACTGTGGTCCAGAACGAGATGGAGATTGATGGTCAGCGCAGACACAGAACAGGTATGGAAACATGTGAATGAACACATGAATGTGACTGGTGGAGGATCTCCATCACCATCTGGTGTGGAAGTGTAATTGCAGCAACAGCTCAGCATTACACTGATGTGAAAACATCATCTCCCTTTTCCTCCAAGGAAATATGTGTGGCTTGAGCCGACTATCTGAATATGTGGTCGTTGTGGTGGCATTTTGATATTACAAATAGACCAACAGCATTGAACTCCCAACTCCCTGTTTGGATTTGTTCGGTTTTTTTTAGCTTAGCATTATCATCATGGTTTCTCTGTCCTGTCGTTCTCCTCCTGCCTCTGTCTATTTCTTAGTGTACTATGTGTTTTCTTACTCTCCAACCTCCATTACAGAAAACAGTATCTGAATTTTTTTTTAAGTCTTTTTTTTAATACAAATATATCAAACAGTGTCACAAAATAAATCACAGAAAGCCAGAACCCAAAGAGAAAACAATCATCCACACACAGATAATGTTGGTAAAAGCACAGTACCTGAGATAAGGCGAGTCACAGAGGGATGTTCAGGTCGTGGAACAGCTGACCTTTGATAAATAGTTTATCCACTGTGATGACGGCAGGGGAGCCTTCAGCAGAGGAGTTCTTCCTGATGGGGAACAGAACACTGCACTGATCCAGGCTCTCTTTTGGAAAGTGACTGTTCACATCAAAGTGCCCAGAGTGAACCGAAAACACACAAATGTTTCTACATTCGAGGATTTTCCCTGAGGTGTTTTTATCTCGAGTGTTTGGAATTTCTTCCTCTTTCTTTTTTTTTTTTTTTTTTTGTGGGGTCTGGGAGGGCTTTTGTAGTTCTTTTCCCAATCATCTGTCCTTTTCACTTTGAGGTGACGGGATATTGAGTTTTGTTTTGCTTTGTCGGATATTCGTGTTTCATTTGGAAGAGCATTGTCACAACACCTGCTGCTACTCCATCAGCTGGAAGCCGTCCAGTCAACAGTATCTGCACTCAGTGCAGTAGTTTGTTACCTTTGGAGGTAAGTTTCACTATAAGATATCCGCCAAACCAATCAGGACATTCCAATAATAAGTATTCATTAATCCAATAGCTGCTTCAGGGCGGCAGGTGCTAATCAGGCAATTGTCTGGCGCAATCCCATTTCTCTTTCTGTCCCTACCCCTTTGCCCTACCTCTTGCCCCTACCCCTTTGAAATGGAGTGCTAAAGGGTAGTGCTGAAAGTAAACCCCTCCGAATTGGGACACCCCTTCGACAATCGCGTACGTCATCAGTAGTCGCTGCTGCCGATGACGTAGGCAGATGCGACAATTGTTTGCCGAAGAAGAATGTTTTTCTTACATTTAAAAATTTCCTCATTGAGAAAATATTTACATTTATAAACTTCTTTCGTTGCGGACGCCGCCATCTTGCTGATCTTGCCAGGCTTTCTGGGAAATCTTTCATACCCAGTGGCGGCCGGTGGCGAGGGGCCGCGGCAGGAGAGCTTGTTTTGTCCGCCTACAACGCAAGTGGCGGGTGGCGTTAGCTCACTTCCGCATTGGCGGGAGCGCTCGTTATCACACCCGCGCATTCCAAACACAACAGATTGACGATTATTTTCAATAAATTGGTTTGTTCAACACTGCTCGCCTGGAATGCACGGGTGTGGAAACGAGCGCTCCCGCCAATGCGGAAGTGAACTAACGCCGCACGCTACTTGCAGTGTAGGCGGACAAAACAAGCGCTCCTGCCGCTGCCCCTCGCCACTGCATCATACCCCTCTGTTTGAAGTGAAAGTGAAGTGAAAATCTCCGTTTGGAGGGGTGTATAGCCCTACCCCTCCGTCATAATGACAATCAGGACACCCCTACCCCTCCACGTGAACGCGCAAAACGGAGGGGTAGGACCAAGGGGGAGGGCTAAGGGGTGAAATGGGATTCAGCGTGTAAATTCATCCATGCATTTTCTAGCCCACTTCTTCATTTTCAGGGTTTCCGGGTGCTGAATCCAATCCAGCTTCATATGGGCGAGGGCGGGGTACACTCTGGACAGTTCCCCAGTCTGTCGCAGGACCAACACAGAGGACAACCAGTCACTTTCATACCTAGAGGGGCAATTTAAGCGCTCTTTTGGTGGTGCGTCACAGTGTCCGTTGGGTTGTCATGTGTTTCCACTGACTAATGGTGCGTTCACACCGGACGCGTCGCGGGCGTCGTCGACGCTTGGGACGCCTCGAAGCTGACACTTGTGACGCTTCAAGCGCGACGCTTGACACCAGGTGGTCACAAAGCTCGCGACGCTTGCGACGCTCTTGACACGCGTCAGTTTATTGGTGCGCGGGAGGCTGATTTCTGTTTCCAGCTATGGCGGATCGCATCAGGAGAGTGGCTTGGCTTTATTTTTTTAAATAAAGCTAGACCGCGTTGTCGTCGGAAAAGTCGCTATTGGCTGCTCTGCTCCTCTCTGCTCTGACTGCAGCAGGGAGCGCTGCGTGAAACTGACCGCTGTGAGAGCTTTGGGATGGGGGAGGGGCTCACGCAGCACCCGCTGCTCATTGACGATAGCAACGAGACGTCCTGTCACGTCTCCAGAGCACCAGAAAAGGTCGCTAGATTTGTCGCTAGTTGCTTTTGACAAAAAATCGTCGCCAAGAGGCTTTGGAAAGTCACCAGATTTAGCGATAAAGTCGTCAAGTTAGCAACACTGGCTGGCCCGCATCGGTCCTCGGATCACTCGTAGTGACGTAGCACCGGAGGGATCGTCTCTGATTGGTTGACGCTCAGCGGCAGCGCGTCGAAAGTTCAGTTTTCCCAACTCTCAAAAAGTGACGCTCACGACGCTCCTGACGCCGGGGACGCGCGTCGTGGGTGTCGACGCTCGAAACGCTCGAAAAGCAACGCTCATGACGCTCCTGAAGCGCCGCCCTGCCGCCCGCCGCTCCACGACGCTCGTCCACCATAGACTTTGCATAGAAAAGCGCCGCTCACGACGCTTGCCATAAGGTTGTGGATTGTACCCAAGTATCAACCCGAACCACTTCTCAGTACTCATCTGTTGAGGTTCCAGGCACACCGGTTCGGGTTTCACAGGGACGAGCTGCAACACTGCCGTCACTCTCGATAAACCCTCCGTGTTTCAACAGTTCATCAGCTGGCGAAACCTTGTGTTGTCTCATGTGCCACTTCACATACGCTGGTTGTTTTCACTTTTTTTTAAATGTTATGGCACACAGTGCTGGTCTTCTGATGATGTGCAGACGCTCCTCTCCAGAACAGGACAGGAGCAGTTTGTACGGTGCTATTCAGGATGAGAAAGTTTTCCGAGCTGTATCGCAGAGAATGGAGGCTCACAGCTTCACTTAGGGCTGAGTAGAGCCGCTGAGAAGTGACTATCGGAGCGTGATGGGCCACAAATCGTGATAATACACATCCATATGTATGTGCGCGCACGTGTGTGTGTGTATACATGTATGTGTGTGTATATATATATATATATATATATATATATATATGTTAGGGCTGTCAAAAATAAAGAGCGTTAATGGCGTTAATTAATTTCTGTAATCAATCTCGTTAAAATTTTTAACGCAGTTTAACGTATGCGCATCATGACAAGCAGGCCAGCTGGGAGCGGTGCGGTGTACATACAAATACACTGCACACACACAGACATTATGTTATGGTGTGCATGTTTTGGTTTTTTGAATATTGATTTTATTTGGAGCCTTAAAGCTAGCGTAGACAATGTTGTCCAAAAGCACTTTTTGTCATACTGAGTGAAATGCTCCTTGCCCCCTGGGAGAAGTCAATACATTATGTGGACGGAAAAAGGTGCGGAAAAAAACTGACCACTGTAGCGGCCAAAGGACAGTAAAAACTCCGACCAATCGTAAGGCGCGGAACGCTCTTCAGAAACCAATCAAATCCCTTCGCCGTTCTACCAGCCCCCTGCGCGTACATTTCAATGGCGTGCACTGGCTCTGGTTCAGTGCGCGCGCGCGTTACCAGGGCACTCTCGGCGCTCGCGGCTCGTGTGAAAAATAGAACGAAGCGGGCAGGCGCGCTGTGCTCCTATGCGCGTTGTGTGCAGGCAGTCAGAAAGGTTAATAATATTGGAGGCGATCACAAACTCCGTGCGCGTGGCGCATCTGCGCGCGCGTGCAACACTTCCGCATCCAGTGTGTTCGCTCCCAACGGGAGCTCCTCCAATGGGGTGGAAGCTGGGCGGAGCCTTGGGGAGATGCTACATTCGTGCTACATGCTAGTTTTCCAAGATTGTCGTGAGATCGTCGACCCAAGCTTTACATAAAAAAACACATCACGTGTTAAATATATATAATAATGTCCTGTCGTTTTTTTTGTTAATGCAATACAGGAAAAAAAAGGCATATTTCAGACATATTTGGAAATTGCGATTATTTGTGATTAATCATGATTAATTTGTAAGCAGTGATTAACCTGCTTAAAAATTTTAATCATTTGACATCCCTAAAAAAAAAATATATATATATATATATATATATACTATATATATATATATATATGTATATATGTATATATATATATATATATATATATATATATATATATATATATATATATATATATGTATATGTATATATATATATATATATATATATATATATATATAAATTACGGCCACAACAGCCAGAGCCTGGACTTCACCGTTGTGTATAGTGTATATAGTATATACCTATCTGTGTCCTCACAAGGCCGTTCACAACCCCGCCTACATTCAAACTGTGCTTTCTGCAGTGGGGACATGCAACAGTTAAGCTGGACCGGTACCACTACTGTTCAGGACCAACCTATACCGTGTCTTACCACCGAAAGACAAGCTGTGGAAACAAGGCTTTAGAGTCGCCAGTTAATCTCACTTGCATGTTTTTGGAATGTGGGAGGAGGCCAGAGTACCTGGAGGGAAGCCATGCACACACACGGAGAACATGCAGACACACAGAAAGGCCTCAGGTCCTGGCTGATATTTGAACCCTGGACCTTCATGCTGTGAGGGAAGAGCACTAATCACTGCTGCACTGTGCGGCTCTTTTTTGCAATTTGAATGAAAGTTTTCAAGTTTATTTCTTGAGTCAGGTTATTTTTTTAAAGCTGGAACTGCAGAAGTAATTAAACTAACCTTTTGTCTTGTACTGTTTTTCCCTCCAGAGCTCCCACAGCACCATGACTGTAGAGGGGAGCAGCTCTTTAAAAAGGAACCAAACTACTGTCTGGAGCAGGGAGAACAAGAACCTCCACAGATCAAAGAGGAACCAGAAGAACGAGAACCTCTACAGATCAAAGAGGAACCAGAAGAACTAGAACCTCCACAGATCAAAGAGGAACCAGAAGAACCAGAACCTCCACAGATCAAAGAGAAACCTCTAGAACCAGGAGTTATACAGTTTAAAGAGGAACAAGAAGAACCAGAACCTCCAAAGACTGATGAACTGGGTATCAGCCAGGAGGCAGAGCAGCTTCCACTGAAGTTTGAAAGTATTGAGGAGCAAAGTTACCTGATTGAACCAGAAAAAGTACCAGACATTAATCAGTTCCTCTTTCGTGACAAAATCGGCATATTACATAGTGAGCGTGTGGAAAACTTTCCTGTGTCAGTGAAGCTGGCTGAATGTGAAAAACGTCTTTGTAAGGAAACATCTGCTGAAACTGTCCGTAAAATATGTCAGAACTTAGAAACTGTCTCTGATAAGAAGAAAGTTTGTGAAATCTGTGGTGAAAGTTACAACCAAAAGAATGATTTGTTGGTCCACATGAAAACTCACACAGGTGAGAAGCTGTATTCTTGTGAAAGTTGTCAGAGAAGTTTCAGAAGACAGAGTCACTTGTTGGTCCACATGAGAATTCACACAGGTGAGAAGCCGTACTCCTGTGAAACATGTGGGAAATGTTTCAGCCAGCAGGGTCATTTGATGATGCACATGAGAACTCACACTGGTGAGAAGCCGTATTCTTGCGAAGCATGTGGGAAATGTTCCAGTGACGGGTCTGTTTTTAGAATACACATGAGAACTCACACTGGTGAGAAGCCATATTCCTGTGAATCATGTGGAAAAAGTTTCAGTCAGCGGACTAATTTGTTGCGCCACATGAGAATTCACACTGGTGAGAAGCCGTATTCCTGTGAATCATGTGGAAAAAGTTTCAGTCAGCGGACTAATTTGTTGCGCCACATGAGAATTCACACTGGTGAGAAGCCATATTCTTGTGGAGCATGTGGGAAATGTTTCAGTCAGCTGAGTTGCTTGTTGCGCCACTTGAGAACTCACACTGGTGAGAAGCCATATTCTTGTGAAACATGTGGAAAAAATTTCAGTGACAAATCTTCTTTAAGAATGCACATGAAAATTCACACAGGTGAGAAGCCGTATTCATGTGAATGATGTTTCCGTTATTGGTCCAGGTGAGAAGCCGTATTCTTGGTAAACATTTGGGAAACTATTTCCTCATCATGTTCATCGTCCTGCCACATTAAATCTCACAAAAAAATCAAGTCATGAAAGACTCTATTAAGAGGTCTCATTCAGGAATTCCAGCTTGAGCCCAAAATCACAATGTATCATCCGATTCAAAGGAAACCCAGTCTGACTCCAAATTATGTTATTCCTATGTTAGTTTACAGCATATGTATGTAGTCATTTCACAAAAGTGACTCAAAGTTAGTCACATTGCTACATCTAGTCTGCCCAGTCTTTCCTATAAGCACAACCTTAGATCAAGTGACTGTCGTCCCTCCACCTGACTCCAATGAAAAACATGGCCGACATTGGAAATGACTATATTCTGAAGTAGTTTATTCATTTTGACATACTTTCTTTAAGCTTCATCATCAACACTCTGGTAATGCTAAGATTTTTTTTCTGTTGCTAGGATGGTTACTATGGACGCCTTTGAAACCAGAACGAAGTTGTTTTTGTGTCACGGGCTGAAGCCCATTTTACAGTCAATTCAGAGCAGATCTGGAGCTCCACAGGTTTGCCATTCCCACCAGATGCTCATGCATTGTGGAGTGCAAGGGGGAGTTGGGGACTGGCATCCGGTCATCTGTAGCATGATGAATCCGTCATCTTCCGTCCAATCCTTTGTGTGTTGGCTGCTGTATGTTGAGAAAAGAGATGAGTCCCGATCACATTTGGATCGATACGGGAATCGGTACGGAAAGTCAGCGGTCACCGTTTCCGGTACTTTAGTGTGTATTTATGTAGTAATAAATGTTAATTTGTTGATGGCAGCAGATCAGTTGCTAACAGATGCTGTGCTAATTGTGTCAAATGCAGAAGTTGTAGCTGTAGATCTGAAGCTGTTTAAAATGCTGCACTTCTCAGCCGCCCTTCCTAAGATTAGAAGTATTCCTGCTGCAGCGACCATAATCTGTATCACATTTTGAAAAGTGGAGCCGTGATTTGGATCGCGTCCTATCAGCCATGCTGCTGTGTTTACTGAACACTCTGTAACTAACTCTTGTGTGTGCAATGCTGTGTTCATGTCCAAATTCGGTCAGTACTGATAACAGTATACCGAATTCGGTCCCCATCCCTTGTCGAGCCGCAAGTACAGTGCATCCAGTGGAAAACCTTCAGCTTGTTAATCCATTTATTTTAATTTGTTTTTCTGTCAGTGTTTTTCTGAGATATGGTATTGATCAGAATCAAAAGAAGTTGCTTTTTTCGTGAAATTCTGAATCAATTTATGGTGAAGAAATCAGACCTTTCTGTTACCTCGTATGTTATATTGTGAATTAAATTAAAATAAAGTTTTGGAGAAATTCAAACCATTCCATCTTGTTTTATTCACATTTTGATGTTGTCCTACCATCTTTGGAACTGTGTGTTTCCTGTTGATATTGTCAGACCACCAACATGTTCTAAATTATGTTGTGAATAAATCACCAAATATAATTATCAGTGTAAGTTCCTTATTTTTAAATGGACATTGATGTTTGTTGTAATTTCACCTCTGAGTCTTATCTGGAACTCCTCCAACCACAGCAGTCGAACAGATGGAGTCCCCGTTGTTGAAAAAACACAGGAAGAACATGGAAACTAAAGAGTTAAGGTTTCACAGTGAACAGAGTGTTTGAAGAGCAGCTGGAACCACAGTGACTCTGATCAAACAGGAATTAGCAGAATTCATCTGATGTGTGTGCTGTTCAGCTGTGTGCTGAATCCCACTTCCCTCCTCTTTGAAGAGGAGTCCCATATCTGTGTTCAGCTTTTTGTTCAGCCTCTTCTACACTTTGGATCACTGTGTCTGAGCACAGTTGTTGAGAGCTGTGTCTGCCAGGGTTAGCTTTGGAAGGCTCTCAGTGATGAGTCTGATGTCTGGGATCCATATCGACCATCGGGAATGTGTTCACTTGTGTAACCTTTGGCTCCTTTCCAGAGTATAAAATGAGGAGCTTGAAGGTCTGAATGATGTCTGTACGAGTAAAGATAAATATAACTCTCTCTTGTCTGACAGCTACTGTACATGAGAGTGTGACAGATTGTCCTTCTCTTCCACTGACTTCTTGTTGGTCAGGAGAGATTGTGTCTGCAGCTGTTAGTCCTGGAGAAAGTGGAGAAAATGAACCCATTAGATAAACATTGTCCATGAGGCTGAGAGGAGAAGACAGTGGAAAATGTCCCCTGAACACTGTTACTCTGTGGACACAAACAGCTGGACTGCAGCTGAGATTCCAACCAGTTTGTTCACAACTTGATGTCAAAGAACAAATCCAGTGAGATGAAACAATGATTGTTGGTCAGTGAGACATTTTGTGAAGACAGCAGGTTGAATGAGACGTTCTTAAACTCACATTGAAGTATCATTGAAAAAATGATGCAATGTGAATCCAGCTGTCAGCGAATAGAAGAGAACGAGATGAATTGTAGACTTACCAGTAAATGCATGGAGGAGCAGCAGTGACGTTAAAAGCATCAACTAAAAGTGCTCGGTGATCCTCAAAAGAAACTTTGTAAAGTGTGTATGGTTTCTCATGGTGTCAGTCAGGTTTCTCTGTTTGGACAGGAAGTCCCTCCTCCTCATCAAGTCACAGTGACATATGTGAGAGCAGCAGGTTGGATCTTCATCTCCCAGCAGCACTTGTTCCTTTCTCTGTCTTATAATGGCCAGTTATTTTACCATTAAGCTTTTATCCTGAGCAGCTCTGACGTGACAGACAAGATGTTGAATGAGAAACATGACAGACAAACTATGAAATACACTGATGGTTTGTGTATTTTAGATAGTGTCATCCATGCTGGTCTGAATGGGCCATTTTCACAGCTCCACTACTTCCTGAAATTAACTGTGCACATTCATTTCCTGTCTTGCATTATTGGCCAAAATGATTAATCCAGGTGTGTCTTGTTGCAGCAGTCTAAACCAGACACACCTGGATTAATCAGTTTGGCCAATAATGTAAGACAGGAAATGAATGTGCACAGCTATTTTCAGGAAGTAGTGAAGCTGTGAAAATACCCCATTGTTGTAAAAGGTGTCAAATGTCTGTAAACAGGGAACCAATCTGACTGAAAAAGTCAGAAAGTAATTAAATTTACTAGATTGTTAATAAATGGTGTTGTGCATTAACATTACATTCTATGTAAGTTTCTAACTTTGACAGTGATCGGTTTGTTATGGTTCCCCAAATGATTCCTGGAATAGGTCTGGAGAATTTACACATGATCAGAAATTCCACGTATTGTCTGTCATTGAAATCATTCAATTAAATGCTTCTGTCTCAAAGGTGATGATGATTAAATTGAAAGTTATAAAACACACAGGACAGTCCGTTCATAAAAGAGCTGCAACTGTTTGAGGTGAGGCTGATGAGTTGCAGTTCCCTCTGTGTCCACTAGATGTCAGTATGAAGCTGACCGCTGTTTGTGATCCTCCGGAAACAGTGAGAGAAGAAGCCACTTTGGAGGCTGTTTGAAGCTGTGTTGTCGTGTGACTCGTTTCTCACAGAGGAAATATTTCATCTCGTGCAGCAACAATGAGTTCAGTTCAGGCTTTGAGAGAGTTTATCAAGCAACGACTAACTGCTGCTGCTGGAGAAATGTGAACAAACTGTGGTTCAGTAAGAAGTGGAAACCTCCAATCAAGTCTCACAGAACAGGTTAGTAAAAGTGTGAATGAAGACATGAATGTGAGTGGTGGAGGATTGTTCCATTTGTTTTGAAGCCAGCAGACAGAAATGAGGCTGCAGCTGCAGTTGTTGTTCAAAGTAAAACAACAGGAGTGATTTGAAAGCAGAAAGCTTCAGCATTAAACAGCATGTGTGTCAGAAAGAGTGGAAACGGTGCTTGAGCTGTTTGAAAACAGAAGAAGTGATTTATTGCCACTCAGTCTGGGCTAGCATGCTAACGTTACTGTGGTTTGTGCAGCTTTAACGGCTGGATTCTACTTTGTGCGTGAACGTGAGGCGTGGAACGTGCACGATAGAAGCTGTGTGTCTTTGTTCCTCGTCGCGCGTCTGCTCCCAAACTGCAGGGGGCAGTGTATCGCAAACTCGTGCTGTGACGTTCAATGAACGAGTCGTTCGTTTGAACGGCTCTTTTAAGTGAACGATGACAGCCGGTTCACAGCTGTCTGAGAGCCGTTCCTTTGTGCAAATTATCCATGCGTCCTTCACGTGTCTCCTGAGTGTCTCCTGAGTCCAGCTGTTACTGCTGCCTTCATGTGAATGACGGAGTTTCAGTTTTCTGCCGCTCGCTCCAGTCACCTGAATGCAGTAGCTGACTAGCGGAGGAGGAGTGTCTCAAAACCAGAGCTGAGCCGGTGTTTTGGAATAACTGGTTTCCCTATTAATTGGCGACTGGCTTTCTTTCTTGTCCCTTGTTGCTGAGAAATGTTAAAAACCAGACAAAAAGCCGTGTCCGACCTTTTATGAGTCTGATTTCAACATGGAAGTGCTAAAGGAAGTCAGTCACTATTTAACAAGGAAACCAGTTAAATTGTAAGACCGTATTTATCGCTTTATCAGAGGTTTTAGCAATGGAACACACACACACACACACACACACACACACACACACACACACACACACACACACACCATGAAATGCTCAGTTAAAGGAGCTCAGTGGGAGCATTTTGTAGCTCTTTTCTGGGGACCACGTGCAAGGTAAGCCACAATGTAATGTGTATCAGAAAAAAAAATCTCTTAAATCTGTGTCATTAAACAAAATAAAGCGCCAGATAACAACTCATAACTGACAGTGACCGTGTCAGTTATCAGGAAGTAACGGATTGACTCTACACTAATGAGGGTAATATCTCTGATAGAGTCATGTGACGTTCATCGGGGAGCCAGTCTTTTGAACGGCTCTTTCAAATGAACGGCTCCTCAGGAGCCGGCTCCCTTCAAAGAGCCATAAATCCCAGCTCTATCCCAAACACATGTGTAGCACAGTGCTAAAGTAGAGTAGAGGAAGTAGCTCTTCTCCTTCTACTGCTCAACATCTGCGGGTGATCCTGTGAATGGAGACTAGTGGAGGGAGGTGGTATAGCAGGACACAACAACTTGTTGCACATTGAGCGTCTGAACAACGCACGAGCAGCTGGGACTGTAACTTTAGCTTGAAATGACTTGAAGTCCTTCTTCCTGACACCACAGGAATTTGTACCCTGACAGGAGAATGAGCTTAGAAAATGTCTGCTGAAGAGGAGAGAAGAACATACAGGACTGCACTGAATTAGAAATTCAACACTGTTTTCATGCAAGTAACATTCTTGAACCAGCAACATTGTTTCCTTATCAGAAACTGAGACAACAAAAATAAAATATATAAAAAAAAGGATGTAGATATAACTTGTATCTATGTTTGATTTCTACATGAGACATCAGCTACAATCTATCTGGCTGAACATTCTCATAAAGTAGTTGGTAAATTTTGAATTTGATTGCTTCCTTTTGTTGTTCTGGGATATTTTCCTGCATGTCACCAACAGCAGAGCCAAATATTGTTTTCAGTCTCTTTTAACAGCTTTCTCCTTGTCTGTGTTCCTCGTCTCTTCAAAATCTAATCTTGAGTCGTCCTTCTTTTAGCTTCATCATTTTTTATGAAATTCTTGTGAAGCATATATTTTCCGCTTTCTGTAAAGTCATCAGGAACTGCCTCGGGTTTATTAGTGTGAGAATAAAGTCTATTTACATGGAACACTGTCCATCCCCTGAATTTCTGTTCACCTTCATCACTTCACTCTGAAGCTGATGCTGCATCCAGACATTTTTTCTCATTTATTCTTTGAAGCCCACTACTGTCAGTTTTCTTTAAATGAGCAGACTTTTCATTTGTAAATGTTTGTATTTAAATGCAGTCTGTCCTGTCTCATCCATCCATCAGTGTAAAATCTTCCCCTCTATCACATCAGTGACTTCTGTCTTGTTTCCCTCCAGAGAATCCACAGCAACACATTGGTCAGCAGAAGATGAGCTCCAGTATGGAGCAGGAGGAACATGAAGCTCCACACATGAAAGAGGAGGAAGAGCTTGTTGAGGTGACTGTTCCTGATGGTGAAAGTGACAATTCCCACCACTGTTTGAGAGACTTCAGCAGCCAGAGACGAACTGCTGCTGCTGTGGAAATATTCAGCGTGTTTGAAGAAACTGTGGTCCAGAACGAGATGGAGACTGATGGTCAGCGCAGACACAGAACAGGTATGGAAACATGTGAATGAACACATGAATGTGACTGGTGGAGGATCTCCATGGTTCTGGCTGTGTTTGGTTTAGCCATCACAGACAGAAGCAGAGTTTGTGGCTGTTATGTATCTCTCTACTTCTACTCAACCACGCAGCGCCCCCCTCTGGTGTGGAAGTGTAATTCCAGCAACACCACAGCATTATAGTGAAGTAAACGCATCATCTCCTTTTTCTCTCCAGAGGAAATATGTCAGGCTTCACCTGAATATCTGAATATTTGGTCAATGTATCTAGATTGAGACCTGAATATTTATTTGGCCCCAACTGCAACGCTCCTCTCATGACTTGATTTTCACTTCACACGAATGGACCTGCTGCTAGGGCTGTGTACCATTTAACGGTACCTCAGTGGTACCGACTGAAAAACTTCGGTATATACTGGTACCGAACAAGAGACGTGCGTACGGGTATCAGTTTTGGTTCTTAATGTGGCTGCGCGGTCAATAAACATGCGCGAAACAGTTCTTCTCTTTTAATGAAAAAACAGTGCATTGCATAATTGAACATATTACCACGTCTTACCGGCTCACACTCTTTGTAACAACATGCAGAGAGCCTGCAGCGGTTGCAGCACCCTTCTTCCTCTGTGGTGTCTGTGTAAAATAAGGTTGAACGTGCAAACAGCACACCTAGTGGCATGAAGTGCAAATGCAGTCATGGCATCGTCTGTGTGCCGTGAAGGCAGGTACCGAAAAAAGTACCGTTCAGGAACCGGTACCGTACGTGAGATATCGAAAAAGTACTTGTACCCGAAAAATGTCTAACGGTACCCAGCCCTACCTGCTGCCCCTCCTCTCACCTATCCATGCTTTAGATCTCAGGCTAAGCCCCGCCCCCAAATGCAATTTAACCAATGACATTCAACTACCAACTCCCAGGAAATGCCCACTCGTTAACATCGTCTTAACCCAAAAAGTCAGTTACGATTCAAAATCGTTTAATCGTGCAGCCTTAATTTCAACCTTACACGGTAGACGTCATATATCACAGTATAATTTGATATACAAATTACAGCATAACAGTTTCTTGATGGTTACCATAGCACATGGTAAAAGCATGGAAGCAGGAAGTAGTTTTTAAACTATTAAATAACAGAAGTCAAGTTACTTTGAATCCAAACTATGTCCAGATTATAGATCAGGGGTTGGCAACTTGATTTGGCGTTGGGCCATTTTTAAAAATTTTTTTTTTATTACTGATCCCCGTTCGTTGGTGGCTAACAGCTAAGCTAACAGCTGACTGAGGCACCGGTGGCATCTATCAGCAGGCTACTTTTACAAAGTGTCCCTGAAGGCAGTATGAGCTGCACTGCTCAGGTTGTTCACTGAATCAGAGGGTTTCAAGGTGTTCCACAGGTAATGAAGGAGGTTTAGGAGGAGCTGGATGCTGACAGGTTATTGGACAGTGTTACTGCCTCCGTGAAGAAGCTGCCTTAGATTTTCAAAATCATCTGGAGAACCAGATATTAATGTTCGGCCAGTGGGCCGCCGGTTACAGATCGCTGTTTTAGATGTTGCACTAATCTTTTTCACGAGCTCTTCCTCTGTCTGTTCTCCGCTCGCCGCCATTGCTGTTGTTATGTACTTCTTCTTTGGGGAACTGGGCATCTAAAAAGTTGCATTACTGCCACTGTGAGGGACCGAGTGGTCACCCCTACTTGGGATCAGCTTGACTGGATCGGGTTGGAAGAGGTTTTGCAGAGAAACGAGGTGGAGGTTCAGAGGTTCTTTGAAAATTCTTCTGTTTATTTGCAGTTTTCAAAGTTGCACACCCTCACAACAGGCTGTTGGCTGAGACCTCTCCAGACTGACAGCCTCACAGGAGCTCCCTCTGCCCTCCTTAACCATGGTCCTCCTTCAAGCTGCTGTAGGCAGGATTTTGCTCGTCAATGCTAATTTTTCTGTGTTTTCTTTGGATTAAATGTTAGAGTATCCATTGATAATCCTTTAGGAGTGTAGCATAATTGCACTACCATGAGGGTGCAGCGTTTCCATCTGTCTCTGTTCTGAGCTGAAAAGGAATCTCACAGCTCCAGGTATCTTTGACCAATCAGAAGAGCCCCTGAGGCTCTAACCGTGATTGGTCGAGGGGCGTTCGTCACGCGTTCTTGTGGGAGGGGCTTAACTTGCATAAGGGCGTGATGTCAGAGAAAACAGGACAGGATTGGCTGTGCTGGGTTTCAAATCGCCATCTTAGATGGGTCAAATCGCCATCTTGCTTAGGTAACCCTAAGCAAGATGGCGGAGATGCGGAATCCTGCCTACAGCACCTTTAAATACATCCAGCCCAGGCCTAATCAACCAATCCCTAGGCTGGACTAAACCAAAATCTAGGAGGGGTGGTTTGATCACCTTACCATTATTTACAAAAATATTTTTACAAAGTCCCCAGTGATATATTAAAATAAATGAAAATATGAATTTAATTATGCACCAAAGATGGCCGTCCCCACAAATGAATTCCCCAGAACATAAATATTTACAATAATACACAATCGTGCTCCCCCTCACACCATGGACTGCTCCTCCCTGCCTCAGCCAGGTGAAATACAGCTTGTACAGCAGGCACGCTCAGAATAGAATCAGCTGGACAGAGAGGAGGAGGAAGTGTGTGTGGTGAGTACTTTGTGGCGTTTCTGCTTGTATGAGAGATGTTATGTCCTCAGCGGGTTGTGGGTACCACACTACCCACACTCCAGCTGCAGTCATGCCACTCCTCACTTCTGCCACATTCCCCACTGTCACACACATGAGAGTCTCATTTCTGTGAGGAGGGCTGTTACCTTGTCACAGCCACCTGGAGGAAGTCATGTGCTATCACGGTTGGGCAGTATGACCAAAATCCCTACCGTGGGCCAAATTTGTATCGCATACGGTTTAGACCGTTTATACCGCCCAGCAGTTATGGGCAAGCTACTTGGAAAATGTAGCAAGTTAAGCTACAAGTTAATCTTGATAAAATATAGCTTCACTACAGCAAAAGCTAACCCAGAGAAATGTAGCAAGTTAAGCTACAAGCTACAGTGCAGAAGTAGCTAGCTACAGTCCCACTACTTTTTTTTTTTTACAACCGTTAATTAAGCTTATAAAGTCCAGGCAATTTCCGCCCGAAATTTCTACTGAAGATGTACAGAAAGTAAATTGAATGCTGTTCTTGAACTGTTTGGAGTACATGCATGGTTGGGGTCTCATTTCAAAGCTGACAACCTGTATTTTCACCCAGTGCAGAATTACTCTAGGTCAGGGGTCAGCAACCTTTTTGTCATGGAGTGCCAGTTTAAAATTTTCTCATCAATGTGTGTGCCATTATCAACTAAAACGCAAGTTAACACAAAATACAAAAAGATTTCCAACATACCTGGAAATGTATTCCATTCAGATAAAGCAGATACAAACATATCTTTAAAGATATTTTTTCTGTTACTCCAAAAAGTGCTTTCATAAACTTTGTGTTTTGTGCTCTGCATGCTCATGTTTCGAATTAACTGGTGCCCGTGTTAACTTGTGACCAATAGATGAATGAGACTTGAAGTCGATCTAGCGAACGTCGGTTTTCTACAGTTACAGTGAATGTGTAAGTTTAAAGTCTTTTATGAGTCTTACTTTAACAGCTGCTGTTATCGGCATGTGTTTACACAGAAGTCCGCCGTCACTCGTTAACACGGGAACCAGTTAATCCATAACACCGGTGGGGCGATCGCTCGTTTTTTGCTATGGAGCTCTTTAAACAACTCGCTGTAGCGCGATTTGCTTCCATTTCTTCTCTCCAGTGTTTTTTCTCTCGGGGTTTTTATTAAAAAGATGTTTTTCTGCTTGTTTTTGACAGTCCTGTTTCCCGTTTACTGCGCACGTCGTCACGTGACTACGTACGGGGGCGCGCATGTGGAACAAATACCGTATTGGCCCGAATATAAGACGATGTTTTTTTTCCAGAAATTGTATCCTAAAAAGTGGGGTCGTGTTATAATCGCGGACTTACGGTAGTTGGTCAATACGCATCCGCGCCGCTAGATGGAGCCAAAGTATCACTGACCAGAGAGGCAGTGGAGCGATGAAATGAGATCAGATGATCTGATGAAAAATGGCGGATCATCTGGAACAAAGGGGCTTGAACACTGGACAACTGAGCAAACAACAGAGGAGAAGTTATGATACCAACTTTAAACTGATGGTGATCAACGCAGCAGAGTCATCAAACTACTGCCAAGCCGCCAGGAGATCTGGTGTAGCAGAGCCTCGTTCTTATTGGAGAGCACAGAAAAAACGCCTACAGATGCTAACACTATGAGAAAAGCTTTCCGTGGTCCCAAGAGCGACGCTTCAGAGAGACTGATAGAAGGGTGAGTGAATACGTCTCTGAAAAACGGAAAGACGGAATGTCCACCACCAGAGCCTGATTCAGCTGAAGGCACTGGGAAGTTATTTACATCATTTATGCAGTTTGGACCCCTTGAGGCTTCTTATTTGTTGCTTATCGTTTCTTATTTTGAGAAAGAGAATATATTTTTCATTCAATACTGTAGTAATATTTTTTTTCATTTTATATCGTGAAATGTTTTCTCAGTTGTGAGTTTTTGAGTTTATAATAATTATATAATAAAAAGTTGTTTTATGAGTGACCTTATTGTCTTCAGCATTTTTTTTTTTTTTCACAAAATGATCTTTGAAAAATAGGGGTCGTGTTATAATCGGAGTCATCTTATTTTCGGGCCAATACGGTAATCCCCCGTTTTTTTCGCTCCGCTGTCAGGCAGCTTTTATATGAGACACGGAGCGGGTTATCGATCGGTCTACACCACCTCGTACAATCGGCTCCGAAATACAATCCGCTCAGAGTGAAGCAGATCCACTCAGACGTCTACATGACACATCCGCTCTGCCTTATAAGCCATTATATGGGTGGCATGTAAACGTGCCAAGGGTTGCCGACCCCTGCTCTAGGTGCTACTGGCACAGAGTTACTTATGTTGCAACACACTGATTTAGGATGAATTTCATTCTCGCCTGCATTTTTTTCCCTCATAAAACACCTGGAAATAAGTGTGGAAGCACTGTGAGAGATTGAAAACACAATTTTGCTAAAGCCTGGGGTCTTACATAGTTCAGGTCGAAATGTCAGAGCAGTACTACAAGAAATGAGCGTTTCACACATGTGTTTGTACTGCTATGCCCTGGCAGTGTCAATTTTGGACATCCTCTGTATACCCTCTGGATGCCCTCTGTACAGTTATATATGTTGGTTTTTAGCCCGTTTTTACATTCTTTTCATTCCAAAATCTCATAAAGTACTCAAAAATTCACTTCAGATAGGCTTCAGTGTGGGATAAGGCACTCAGACTGAGAGGAGCACAGACAGGCCCCAGTTTTCAGCCCTCAGCAGACCCAAAACAGCGCTGTCGGTCCATCCAGCAAGCTCATTGGCTACCAGCCCTGCCAGTCAAACGTTTCCTCCGACGTGATTGGCTCAGAATTCATCGACGAAGAGCGATGACGAGAGATGACGAAAGTCCATCAATCTCGGCAACGATTGGCTGGTTAGTCCTCGAAGGCAGCGATGAGTCACTTGATTGGTTGAAATGTGACGAATAAGCAACGGAAACCATTCAGTCGCCATATTGGATAGGTCAGCATGACTTTCTGATAAAAGTATGGATTATTATAGGACGCGCACACGAAGAAACGCGCTGCGTGCGCGCGTGGTGGCGCGTCTAATTCTGGATTATTATTATTTCAAGACATGTTTTGGACAAAATGCTATACTTTCTAGTTTTGTCTGGATGCATACGTTTGGACTGTGGCAGTTTTGCTGGATTATTTTCATCTGTGATCAGTTATGAGCTTTCAAAGGTGAGTTGCGCTGTTTACTTTATTTGCTGTTTGTTGGACAAATGTGTTTATATTACCCGCTGTGGTAATCACATCTGAAAGTGGTTTATACGATGGATTCATGAGAATTTAAGCTTTCTAACGGTACATAGTGTGTCCGTGGAATCTGAGAACTGCGTCTTCATCATTAGGTAAATGCATCTGGAGATAGGGCCGGCGTACTTTTTAAAAAACAAACTGCAAACAATTCAACAAGCCTCCTGTCAGCAGAGGGACAAGTGCTTTCTGCTTCTGCCATTATCCGGTTGTTCTTCCGTCCCTTTTGCTTGTTTTGTCTTCACTCGTCGTCATTTCACATGTGCGTTTGGTAATATGGGTGTAGGACTCTGCTTCCTGGTTGGAGTGGCATGACCTGCCTTATCTTGCCTCTGATTGGGTAACCTTACCCAACTGTGAGTCGTCATATGCAAACCAACCAGTCACCGTAGATTTTTTTTTTGTCCCCACACACAAAACAGCCGACTTCTTCTGGACACTCGAGACAGTAACGTGTAGCGTCCATCGCTACTGGCTCTAAAAATAGCTTTGTTACAGAAAGAGCTACTTGACTCAAATGGAGCGGCGCTACCGCCTCGCTACTGAAAAATGTAACTAAAGCTACTCGCTCCACTACTTGTAGCTCGCTACTGCCCATCACTGCCGCCCAGCCCTACATCCACGCCAATATTCCAGTAGCTTTCGTTGTTGACTGCAAATCCCCTCTTATAGATGTTAACTTGAAATGTCATGACTTCTTATAGATGTTAACTTGAAATGTCATGACCATTTACAGTGCTGTTTCCTGGTGAAAATCCCTCTTTTCATGCAGTGTACAGGCTGTCGATGTGAGTGGTGAGGCGTCATCTCATAGGACAATAACATATGGGGTACCACAGGGTTCCATTCTTGGACTTTGCTGTTTCTCATTTCTGTCAACGTTATGTCTGAAGCAGTGAAATGTAAATTGTCACTATACGCTGATGACTCGACATTATTGGTGTCTGGAAAAGACATATCTGTTGTGCAAGAGACTCTTAGTGTGGAACTGTCTATGGTTCATGAATAGTTAGTAGGAAAAGTAGATTGGTATTTGAAAGTAGCATCACCCCAAGGCTCCGCCCAGCTCCCACCCAGCTCCCACCCCATTGATGGGACGCACCCACTTACATGCATGAGCACCGCTGTTACGGGGGGAACGCACTGGACGTGGAAGTGCTGCGCACGGAGTTTCTGATCGCCTCCCATGTTAACCTATCTGACTGCCCACACACAACGCTCAGGGGAGCGCTGCGCCCGCTCCGTTCTATTTTTCACACGAGCCGCGAGCGCCGAGAGTGCTTGGCAACGTGCGCACTGAACCAGGGCCAGTGCACACCATTGAAATGTACGCGCAGGGGGCTGGCAGAATGGCGAAGGGATTTGATTGGTTTACAACCAAGGTGTCCCTGCAAGACTGTTGGTTCCTGTTTTTCCTGTTTTACTCCTACTGTAGATAGCGGATATTTTCCGCTCTACTTTAAGAACACGCTATGAATTGCTTCCCATCAGGTCATAAAGATCATTTTAACCAGTATTTTAAAAAATGTATCGAATTAAAGGTGTAATACAACATTTTGATTTCCGGGTGGATCACCTAAATAATTGGTGGGTCTGTTTGTCAATCATTCCGACGAGCTGCTTTCGTAAGGCGGTTCTACGTCCTGGCGCCCAATCAGCTTCTCACTTTTGCGCATGCGCATTGAGTGTTTATGTAGCCGGTGAGCTTCTGAGCTAGTACTTACCGATGGCGAGTCTGACATAATGAAACTGTAACTGTTTCGGAAAAAAAAGCTTTATTTATGAGCGAGGAGGATCGCAGAAACTGTAAACAGAGCCGTGCACGTCGGAGAAGAGGAGATCGCGCTCGTACACTTCCGCGTTTCCTGGGAGAAGCAGGAGAGCCGGGCGGATGGTCTGGTGCATGCGCGTTGTTCAAAAAGTGAGTCACAGACGTGGGGCTTCGTCTTTTCGAGAAAATCGTGTATTAGACCTTTAAGATCGCAAACCCAAGCTTTAAATTAAGATAAAACTGAAAGCATCGTGTTTGCATCAAGCCAGAACCTGAGGAAACATGACTGTGTAAAGGTTTGGTATGCTGGATATGACATTGAGTCAAATCAACAAGTTTCTGACTTCAGTTTCAGTTCAGATCAGTTGTTGTCGGGTAAAAGAACTGCCCAAAATGTAATCTCAAAATCAAACAAACTCTGGTTCCTTTACAGACCCATAAGAAACTTTGATCTCCACACCAAGAAACTGTTGGGGTTTGTTTTGATTCAGTGTCACTTCGACTATGCCTCCTCCTCCTGGTTCAGTTTAAATCACACTTTAAATTCACAAATTATTTGAATAAAAAATAAATAAAATACCTGAGAGAGGGCTAAGGCCTTACTTTCATTATAAAAAAAATGCACATGAAAGCTGATTAAAGAACACTTCAAGCACGGCAGGCAATATTCAGTATTATCAAACAATTCTTATTGATATTAATTTGCCATCTGTCTTGTGCAAAAAACAAACAAAAATAATAATACTCAGGCTGAGTCCAAAACAGCACATTGACCTTTTTAAACTGACAGCTACCCTAAAATTTTAAAGTGCATTCAAAGGAGTGCACAACAGCAATTTCAGAATACAGTCACTTTTTTTTTTTTTTTTTTTTTTTTTTTAGCATCGACGTGGTGCTGTTATAATACGCCAGCTCCGCTCGGCAGTGCAAACTTTGCACCGAGCTCTTCCCTTTTTTTCGTTTAAAGTTGTCCCAAACTTTTGACATTTTCTGGCGATTTCTTTGTTGTCCTTCCTCCTTTTCACCAGCATTTTCTTCATTCTGCTCTTCAACGCCACAAAAACGCGTCTGCGTGGCGACAACACGCCACGTCCGACGTGTCCGCATCTCGTCACTGGTGGAACGCGCGTTCCCATTTGTTTTCAATTGTACTTTGACGCAGCTCCATTTCTCGCGTCGTTTCACCGCGCTGTGCTCCATCTGCTTGCTCCGACATGTCCGTGCGTCTTACACTCTCGTGTGGAAACATGCTGCGCTTCAGTTCCGGGCACTACACGCTAGCGGTTTCACGGTAGTTTCACTGCACACAATAAACGAATCCTCGAAGCAACAGAATTTAATTCGAAGCTTTTTTATAATCGAATTATTCGATTTATTTGATGAATCGTTTCAGCCCTAGTTGACTTGTTGATGATCAAAATAATCATTTGTAGCATTCCTGTTCTTATTATCATGTACTTTTTGTCCCTCCAGAGCCCCCACAGAACCACGACTGTAGAGAGGAGCAGCTCTTCAAACAGGAAACAAGCTGCTGTCGAGAGCAGGGAGAACCAGAACCTCCACACATCAAAGAGGAACCGCAAGAACCAGAACCTCCACACATCAAAGAGGAACCGCAAGAACCAGAACCTCCACAGATCAAAGAGGAACCAGAAGAACCAGAACCTCCCCAGATCAAAGAAGAACCAGAACCTCCACAGTTTAAAGAGGAACCAGAAGAACCAGAACCTCCACAGACTGATGAACTGGGTATCAGCCAGGAGGCAGAGCAGCTTCCACTGAAGTTAGAAAGTATTGAGGAGCAAAGTTACCTGAGTGAACCAGAAGAAGTACCGGACACTAATCAGTTCCTCTTTCATGACTCTGAAGTCCATGACGTGAAGAAATATCATAACTTGGAATCAACGATAAATACAAAGGTAAAAAAAATCAGCATATTTCTTAGTGAGCGTGTGGAAAAAATTCCTGTGTCAGAGAAGCAGGCTGAATGTGATAAGCTTCTTTGTGAGGAAACATCTGCTGAAACTGTCCGTAAAATATGTCAGAATTTAGAAACTGTCACTGATAAAAAGAAAGTTTTTGAAATCTGTGGTGAAAGTTACAACCGAAAGAATTTGTTGGTCCACATGAGAACTCACACAGGTGAGAAGCCATTTTCTTGTGAAACATGTGGAAAGTGTTTCAGGCAACAGAGTCATAAGTTGATCCACATGAGAAGTCACACTGGTGAGAAGCGGTATTCTTGTGAAACATGTGGAAAGAATTTCAGTTATCCCTCTGATTTGAAAGCACACATGAGATCTCACACGGGTGAAAAGCCATATTCTTGTGAAACATGTGGGAAAAGCTTCAGTAGGCAGAGTCATTTGTTGGAGCACAAGAAAACTCACACAGGTGAAAAGCCATATTCTTGTGAAACATGTGGGAAATGTTTCTGTAACACCTCTGGTTTGAGAAATCACATGAGAACTCACACAGGTGAGAAGCCATATTCTTGTGAAACGTGTGGAAAAAGTTTCCGTGACCAGTCTGGTTTAAGAATACACATGACAACTCACACAGGTGCGAAGCCATATTCTTGTGAAAAATGTGGAAAATGTTTACGAAGTTGGAGTAATTTGTTACGCCACTTGAGAAGTCACACAGGTGAGAAGCCATATTCTTGTGAAACATGTGGAAAAAGTTTCAGTGATCAGAGTTATAAGGTGGTCCACATGAGAACTCACACTGGTGAGAGGCCATATTCTTGTGAAATGTGTGGAAAAAATTTTCGTGAGCAGTCTTGTTTAAGAATACACAAGAAAGCTCACACAGGTGAGAAGCCGCATTCTTGTGAAAAATGTGGAAAATGTTTCATTCGTCGGAGTGATTTATTGATCCACATGAAAACTCACACAGGGGAGAAGCCGTTTTCTTGTGTAACATGCGGGAAAAGTTTCAGTAACCGATATGGTTTGAGATTACACATGACAACTCACACAGGTGCGAAGCCATATTGTTGTGAAACTTGTGGGAAATGTTTCAGCAGACAGAGTCATAAGTTGAACCACATGAGAATTCACACTGGTGAGAAGCTATATTCTTGTGAGACATGTGGAAAGTGTTTCAGGCACCAGAGTCATAAGTCAATCCACATGAGAACTCACACTGGTGAGAAGCCATATTTTTGTGAGACATGTGGAAAAAGTTTCAGTGACCGGTCTGGTTTTAGAGTACACAAGAGAATTCACACAGGTGAAAAGCCACATTCCTGTAAAACATGTGGAAAATGTTTTCGTCGTCAGAGTAATTTGTTGCAGCACATGAGAACTCACACAGGTGAGAAGCCGTATTCTTGTGAAACGTGTGGAAAGTGTTTCAGGCATCAGAGTCATAGGTTAGTCCACATGAGAACTCACACTGGTGAGAAGCCGTATTCTTGTGAAACGTGTGGAAAGTGTTTCAGGCATCAGAGTCATAGGTTAGTCCACATGAGAATTCACACTGGTGAGAAGCCATTTTCTTGTGAAACGTGTGGAAAAAGTTTCAGTGACCGGTCTGGTTTTAGAGTCCATATGACAACTCACTCAATTGTGAAACTTTAGTCTTGTGATTTGTGGATAGTCTTTCAGTCATCCGTGGAATAAGTTGGTCCACATGAGAACTCACACAGGTGAGAAGCTGTATTCTTATGAAACATTTGGGAAACTATTGCCACATTAAATCTCATAAAGAAATCAAGTCATGAAAGACTCGGGAGGTCCCATTCAGGATTTCTGGCTTGAGCCCAAAATCACAAGATATCATCTGGTCCAAAGGAAACCCAGTCTTACGCCTACATTGTGTTATTCCTATGTTAGTTCACAGCATATACTAAATGTAGTCATTTCACAAAAACACCTCAAAGTTAGTTACATTGCTTCATAAATCTGCCCAGTCCTTCCTGTGGGCATAACCTCAGATCAAGTGACTGTCATCCCTCTGCCTGACTCCAATGAAAAACATGGCTGGCATTGGAAATTGCTGTATTTTAGGATAGTTTTTGGCTTTGGCTTCATTTTGATGACTTTCCTCTCCATTTGGTTTATGTACATGATCTGTGTTTTTTTTCATTTTGACATAATTTCTTTCAGCTTCATTAACAACAATCTCGCAATGGTATGATTTTTTTGTTGCTTGGGTGGCAACTATGGACGCCTTTAAAACCAGAAGGAAGCTTGGGATGAGTACTGATCACATTTGGATCGATACGGGAATCAGTACCGAAACTCAACGGGACCAGTTTTCGGTACTTTGGTATGTGTTTGTTTTGATGTTGTAATAAATGTTAATTTGTTGTTGGCGGCAGATGAGTCGCTTACTGATGCTGTGCTAGCATGCTAACTGTGTCGAATGCAGAAGTTGTTGCTTTACCCCTCATGCACACTGGATGCGGTCCGGCTACGGTCCAGCTGCAGTCCGGCTCCGGTTCGGTATACATATATGAAATGATTATGTGTTTATGACGTGTTTTTTTTTATCATACACATACGGTTTTAACGTGCATTGCCATCTGAGATGGCGGTTTGGGCTGCTTTCTATTGAGTAAAACGGGTTTCAAATTGTCTACGGGGGATAACGACAGATCTGGCAACCTTCTCCAGCGGACTGCAGAGACACCGCAGGCGGTGTGAATCACAGTGGTGCGGTGTACCGGACCGGAGCCAGACTGCAGCCGGACCGGAGCCGGACCGCATCCAGTGTGCATCGGGGGTGACGCGGTAGGGCTCCGGCGTCCGGAAAAATAGGATCCTTGTGGAAAGAGACCGGAGCTCCACAGAGGCTCCGGAGCCGGACCGCGAGCGGTGTGCACCACAGCTTTGATTTTAATGACTACGGATTAGCTGCGGTGTCCGGACCGCAGCCGTTCCGGAGCCGGACCGCATCCAGTGTGCATCGGGGGTCAGATCTGAAACTGTTTAAAATGCTGCACTCCTCAGCCGCCCTTCCTAAGATGAGAAGTATTCCTGCTGCAGCGATCATAATCTGTATCACATTTTGAAAAGTGTAGCCGTTATTTGGATTGTGTCCTATCAGCCATGCTGCTGTGTTTACTGACTAACGTCATTATGCTCTTGTGCGTTCAATGCTGTGTTCATGTCCATATTCGGTTGGTACTGATAAAAATACTGAATTTGGTCCCCATGTCACGGGTGCAAGGTGGAAGGACCCAGGTGCAGGCAGCAGGCAGAGTACAAAAGGGTCTTTTATTTCCAAAGGGAACTCAGGAGGGCAGGAAACCAGGAACTCGGGGAAACTCAAAAAACACAGCAGGTGCAGGCCAGGATACGCAAACACACGGACAGACCCACAAGGAGCCGACAAGACACACCAGGACATCGGGGCTGAATATAGGGGGCAGGACAGGTGCAGCACATTAGGTAGTTAATGAGACAGAGACCAGACAGGAGAACAAGAGGAGCAGGCAGATGACCAGGCAGGAGAACATGAGGGCAGACAAACACAGAACAGGACGCCAGCGCCCCCACGAGGTCGCAGGGGCACAGGGCGTGACACCCCATCCCTTGTCAAGTCGCAAGTACAGTGCATCCAGTGGAAATCCTTAAGCTTGTTAATCCATTTAATTTTCAATCTTTTGTTTTTCTGGCAATGTTTTTCTGAAATATTGTTTTGATGAAAATCACAAGAAGGTGCTATTTTCATGAAACTCTGAATCAATTTATGGTGAGTAAATCTGACCTTTTTGTTAACTCCTTTGTTATATTGTGAATGAAATTAAAATAAAATTTTGGAGAAATTCAAACCATTTCATCTTGTATTATTCACATGAACATTGTCCTAAACTCTTTGAAACTGTTTGTTTCCTGTTGATATTGTCAGACCTCCAAGATGCTCTAAATTATGTTGTGAGTAAGTCACTGAATATATTTTTCATCAGTGTAGGTTGTTTACTTTTAAAGGTGTAATACAGGATTTTGATTTCCGGGTGGATCACCTAAATAATTGGTGGGTCTGTTTGTCAATCATTCTGACAAGCTCGTTTCATAAGGCGGTTCTACGTGCTTGCGCCCAATCAGCTTCTCCCTTTTGCGCATGCGCATTCAGAGTATTTATGTAGCCGGTGAGCTTCTGAGCTAGTACTTACCGATGGCGAGTCTGACATAATGAAACTGTTTCGGAAAACAAGCTTTATGTATGAGCGAGGCCGATCGCAGAAACTGTAAACAGAGCCGTGCACGCCGGAGAAGAGGAGATCGCGCTCGCACACTTCCGCGTTTCCTGGGAGAAGCAGGAGAGCTGGGCGGATGGTCTGGTGCATGCGCGTTGTTCAAACAGTGAGTAACAGATGTTTGGCTTCGTCTTTTCAAGAAAATCCTGTATTATACCTTTAAATGAACATTGATGTTTGTTGTAATTTCACCTCTCAGAGTCTTATCTGGAACTCCTCCAATCACAGCAGTGGAATAGACTGAGCATCCCTGTTGTGGAAAAAATCACAAGAAGAACATGGATATTTAAAAATTCAAGTTTCATTAGTGGAAGATTGGTGGTGTGAGGGGACAGTTGTAACCAGTGAACCAACGTACCACACCTTGTAACATCTCTTATCTTGTATCAGTGAGCAGAGTGTTTGAAGAGCAGCTGGAACCACAGTGACTCTGATCAAACAGGAATTAGCAGAATCCATCTGATATGAAGTTGTGTGCTGAATCCCACTTCCCTCCTCTTTGAAGAGGAGTCCCAAATCTGTGTTCAGCTTTTTGTACAGCTTCTTCTACACTTTGGATCACTTTGTCTCAGAGCACAGTAGTAGAGAACTTTCTGAGAAGAAGTTGTCTCTTAGGTGGACGGTGAGGAAGTAGAGATGCGCGGATTGTGGTTGCGCGGAGCCCGCGGATCTGGCGGATGACGTGTTGAAAAATTAAGATTTGAATTACATTCGGGCGGGTGGCGTTTGAAGCACTCAAATTAAACAAAAACAAAACGCTACTTCAATACACCTAGAAACACTGTTCTGCGGATGCTGGGTGGGTTCGGTTTTGAAAATTGATAAAAAATCGTTCATATGGGCAGATGGAGGTTTTAAGAAGCGGTTGCGGATGGAAAAATGAGCCATCCGCGCATCTCTATGAGGAAGGCATCGCAAGCACAGCATCAGTCACGGCTGCCCCTTTGATCTAATGAGACAACCTGGACTCAATGGGTGCAAAGAGTTTCTGTCTGCATCAATCAAAACATCTTATCAAGCTTGTATTTATTTTGTGTAACTGCTTTTTAGCTGTAAATGTGGCTTTTTTTTTGTGACTTTGATGGAGTTCATATTCAATTTCATGACAATCCAAAAAAATTTCCAAAATATTTACATCTTTCCTTTCCTCCACTAGTCTGACTTTAGACTAGGGCTTTTCCTTTACCTCCCACATTAAACAAGTCTGCAGGACCTCCTTTTTTCACCTGCATAATATTTCTAAAATTAAGGACATGCTGACTCAAAGCGTTGCTGAGAAATGAATCCATGCATTTGTTCCCTCCAGAGTAGACTACTGTAATTCCCTGTTATCAGTGGCCCAACAACTGCCTAAAAAGTCTTCAACTGGTTCAAAATGCTGCAGCAAGAGTTCTGAAAATAACCAGCAGGGGAGATCACATCACCCCAATATTAGCTTCTCTTCACTGGCTTCCTGTAAATCTAGAATAGAATTCAAAATCCTCATCTTAACCTATAAAGCCCTGAACAACCAGGCCCCATCGTATCTTCAACAGCTATTAGTCCCATACTGTCCCAGGAGAACGCTTCGTTCTCAGAGTGCTGGTCTGCTGGAGGTTCCTAGGTTCTCTAAAAATATAACAGGAGGCAGAGCTATCAGCGATCAGGCTCCTGTCATGTGGAACCAGCTCCCAGTTTCTGTTGTAGGGAGGCTGACACAATCTCTGCTTTTAATGCTTAAGCCCTTTCTTTTTAATAGAGCTTACAGTTGGAGCTGCTTCAAGCCTTACAGGACCATTTTCTTAGTGAAGCTGCTGGAGGTTAAAACTGCTGGAGGACCAATGCTGAACTTCTCCATCCATCCATCCATCCATCTTCTACCACTTATCTGGGGCCGGGTCACGGGGGCAGCAGTCTCAGCAGGGATGCCCAGACTTCCCTGTCCCCAGACACTTCCTCCAGCTCCTCTGGGAGGAAGGCGTTCCCAGGCCAGCCACGAGACATTGTCTCTCCAGCGTGTCCTGGGTCTTCCCCGGGGTCTCCTCCGAGTGGGACATGCCCGGAACACCTCCCCAGGGAGGCATCCAGGAGGCATCCTGAACAGACGCCTGAGCCACCTCAGCTGGTCCCTCTCGATGTGGAGGAGTAGCGGCTCTACTCCGAGCTCCTCCCTGGTGACTGAGCTCCTCACCCTATCTCTAAGGGAGCGCCCAGCCACCCTACGGAGGAAGCTCATTTCAGCTGTTTGTATCCGGGATCTTGTCCTTTCGGTCATGACCCAAAGCTCATGACCATAGGAGAGGGTGGGAAAGTAGACTGACCGGTAAATCGAGAGCTTCACCTTTCGGCTCAGCTCCTTCTTCACCACAATGGACCAATACAACGACCGCATCACTGCAGCCGCTGCACCTGAACTTCTCTTCTCTCCTTTGTCACTCAACATGCTTCACTGCTGTTTGTCACAAAGCATTGTCCTTCCTCCAGTATATGAACTCTCTCTCTCTCTCTCTCTCTCTCTCTCTCTCTCTCTCTCTCTCTCTCTCTCTCTCGCTCTAATAGTGAAATAGTACAATTGTTTGAGTGGCGTGTTAACAGCTATATATTTGTTGAGACTTGTGACACAGAAATACTTTAGATCATATTTTAGAACCAATTAATGTTTGAAAATCTGGAACTGTAAAATGATTCACGTAATTTTTTTGGTAACAGCAGTGTGATGGAGTGGGACTCCCTTTAGTGGACCATTGTGTTGTCTTGGCTCCAAATGTCATATGCTGTATTTCCACTGGATGTGATGTGAATTTTTTGCGCGATGAGATTCCATAAAAAGTCAATGTAATTACGTGACTGTCGCTCAATCTTGAGCGTCGAGCAGCGAGCGATGAAGCGGCAAGCGCCAAGTGCCGAGTGTTTCCAGTATAAATTTGCTCGCCGATCGAGGTGAAATAATTGAACTTTACAGGCGAATTTGCTTGTTGACGCTCTGGGACAGCCTATCAGCAAGGACGTCATCATGGACGTGACGGGTTGTAGTGACATGATGCAGCGGCGAGCGGCAAGTGTTTTTTTGCATATTTGTACCAGCGATAAAACTCGAGTGTCTAGCGCGGTACGATTTCGTTTGTCGCACGAATGAATTTGCGCTCACCGCTTCTCATGGAAACACAGTGTTAGTCCACAGACTGTGTTTCCTGTGTGTCCTCACAGCACAGTAGTACACAGCAGAGTCAGACACTGCAGCAGAGGAGATGATCAGATGGATTTGTTTAGCGTGACCACCATACGTCCTCTTTTACCCGGACATGTCCTCTTTTTTCGTCCTGTCCGGGGCCAGTGGTGATTTTAGCGGGTGGCCTGGGGTGGCCCGTGCCACCCCTGAAATCTCATTGGCCACCCCTGTGGCCACCCCAGATCCGATAAGTAGTTGGCCGAGTTAGTCAACACAAGAAACAAGAGAAACGCGGCCAATCAATGGTGATGGCTGACTGATGGATCTAGAGTCAGTTTTACACTTTTAACTACCATAATATGGCCGGACTGAGGCTGCAGAGAGCTGATTTTTGATCAGTGGAGGCTTTTCCAGTGACCATGCAGGTCTGGGATCAGTGAAGCCACGAGATGAACACGCTGCATCTGCGTGTCGCCTGCAGCTCCAGAGACACCGGACAGATGACGCTCAGTGTAACTGGATAAAAACGGATGCAGACAATTGATGGTATGGTAATTTAATGTTTGATTATGTCGTAATTTGCTCTGAATGTGTAGAAAAACTTTATTGAGCAAACTTTAAAAGACGAGCTAAAAGACGAGATACTGCACTAAGTTAGCTGGTGTAGCAGCAGCCTGCAAACCGAGTCGGTATTAACGTCAGCTGCTGTTTTGTTGTTAATCGGATAAATTGGATATGAAATAGTTTTAGGTTATTTTTCTGATGTGTGTTCAGATTTGTATGTGCGTGCGTGCGTGCGTGTGTGTGCGTGTGTGCGCGCGCCCCCCAGCTTTTTTTTTTCTCAGCACCCCCTGTTGAAAATAAGTTCCCTCGGCTATGTGGACTAGCTAAAAAGTTATGATACAGCCCCTTTAACCAACAAATCGAATCATTAATTGTATATGTTCAGTCAAAACATGAAATAGGAAAATTGCTTGTAGATAATTAGGTTAAAAAATTTGATTTGTTGAGACTTGTGACAAAGAATCACTTCAGATCACATTTTAGAATCAAAGAAAACTTTGAAATTCAAAAATATTCACATAATTTTTTTTCTGCCACTGTGTGTGTCAGGAGACGAACCACAGCAGTGTGATGGAGTGGGGCTCCCTCTAGTGGAGGATTGTGTTGTCTTTGCTCCAAAGGTTTTAGTCCACAGCTGTGCTGTTTCCTGTCACTGTGGGCTGCAGAGCACAGCAGTACACAGCAGAGTCAGACAGCTCAAGCTTCTGGATCTTCAGAGGAGCTGATTTGTCTTTGTGCTCAGCACCAAATCTGTCTGTGGGGAACTTTGGAGAGTTTTGTCTTGATCCTTTGTTTCGTTTTAAAATGTAATCAGGAGAATTGTTTTCATGTTGTTTGTACCAGAACAAATATGGATATGAATCACTGGTTTCAAAAGCACATTCCAGGATAACTGAGTCTCCTTCAGCAGCAGTAACATCTCCTGATGGCTGCATCACTTTGTCTTCTCCTTTACACTCTGGAGAAGAAGAGAACATGCAGAGAAGAGAGGAATCAATAAAGAACTCAAGAAGAACAATCAGTAACTTTGACGAGTTTTTAATAAATAAAGTTTTTATATAGTCCTTCATATAGAGCTCAGTAAAATGTTCAAGTGTTTGAAGAGGAAACATGTTTACTTTTGTATCTTACCAAAGAAAAGAGCAGCAAGAAGAATCCACAGTCAATGCTCCATGTGTCCAACAAGGTTTCAGTCAACAGGAGAAAGTAGCTGATGTTCAGCACTCAGTGTGACAATAGTTGTCTTCACAGCAGCTCTTCTTATTGACACAATGGTTGAACTCAGTGCAGAAGTAGAGCAGCACCTGCTGGATAATGTGGCCCTCTAGTGGAGCTCCAAAGTTGACTTGAACAGTGTGAAAAAAGTCTTCCAACAGCTTGTCAGAGAGTCACTAACAGACTTTCAGCAGCACTTTCAGCACAATTTGTATTTCTCCAAAGTTAATTGTTTATTTAAAATTCAATATAAAACACATTTCCAGTGTTCAAAGTAAGAAGCTTAACTAAAGTAATATTACTTCTTCTGAATAAGAAAAAAAAAATCATCAAAGAGATGTCTGGATGGGAGCAGAAGTTGTTTTTAAACCTCTCCATCCTTTTCAACAGTGATGATTCCTCTCCAGATGTGGAAACTTTCCACACCATAGACTCTAATGCAGCCACAAACCATGTGAGATTCACACTCTGAAACTGAGAGCTGATAACAAGCTGGACGGTTCCTCTCATCTTTAATCTGCAGGACACAACGTCTGTGATTTTAAAATGAATTTCACATGTACATCCATCTGATCACAGAAGAGTTTTCATTCAGCGTCAGACCATTAAATGTGACTTGGTTCAGAGATGATAGTGGTGTTTTAGGATTGTCTTCACATCTTGTTGCTTCTACAGTATTATTTTTTAATAACTTATTTGAAAAGATTACAAGCACTAAACAAAGCCAACATTGAACAACAACAGAAATCCCTGCGATAAGACAGGAAACAAAACAGAAGCACAAATTAAAACAACTCCATACGTTGCATTGTGCAGTTTCAACTTGCTTTAGTTATTTGTCCAGATAGTGATGTTTCCACATGGGATCATCAGAGTCTCAGCTCTTTCTTTATTTCTTTATTTTTCCCTGATCAAACTGAAATGATTTCTTAATATTATTCCACAATCTGTAGAAGCATTTTTTCACATTCCTTTACTTCTGATAAATTCTGCTTCACTAAATGTTTTTTCTCCTCAGTTGAGTGACACTCGTATCTATTGAACCTGTCAATTTGTTCTTCAGCTTGTCTATTTTCTATCAGCAACATCTATCAGTAGATCCAAACTTTGGCTCTTCTCTCAGTGTTATTCTGAGATATTGTTTTGATCAAAATCAAAAGAAGCTGCTATTTTCATGAAATTCTGAAACATTTTATTGTGAAGAAATCAGACCTTTCTGTTACTTCGTGTGTTATGTTGTGAATGAAATTAAAATAAAGTTTTGGAGAAATTCAAACCATTTCATCTTGTTTTTTCACATTTTGAACATTGACCTGTGTGTTTCTGTAGCAGGTCCCAGCTTGGTCTCCGCAGGCAGATGTCCAGATAACTGGCTGAAAGGAGTGCTCTAGAAATATTGAAAATATTGGACAGGAATCAGTGATGCTCCTTCTCCATTCATCCGGATTGTGTTTGTTTACATTTTCATTTTGACTTTAACTGCATTAATGCATTTTTTTCTGCCATCTGTGTGCTACGGCGGCCGACAGGTTCAAACGCGCTGCAAACACAGAAAACACATGCAAGAAAAAAATGCTGCAAGAGAAAAGAAAAGCTGCAAACACAGAAAACACTTGCAAGACAAAAATGCTGCAAATTCAATCCACAACGGAAGTGCGCCAGGTCGCTCCAAGAAGGAGAAGAAGAAAAAAAGCACGAAAGCCCAACAAGGACATGGTTCAATCATTTTTTTTATTTCTACCCCTTTGCCGTGATAACGAGTTAATTTCAATGGTTTATTGAGAAGTCGGCTTATTTTTCCGCGTTGTCTCAAAACGACAATCTTACGGTGAACCAGAAATCCCAGCCTTTCACCAGACAGCGACGCTGATCAGAAATTCCGGACATTGTCTCTCATCCAAAGCATTTGATTAAATGTTTATGTCTCACAGATGATGATGATTGAGAGTTATAAAACACACAGGACAGTCCATTCATGAAAGAGCTGCAACTGTTTGAGGTGAGGCTGATAACCTGCAGTTCCCTCTGTGTCCACTAGGTGTCAGTATGAAGCTGAACGCTGTTTGTGATCCTCCAGAAACAGTGAGAGAAGAAGCAGCTTTGGAGGCTGTTTGAAGCTGTGTTGTCGCGTGACTCGTTTCTCACAGAGGAAATATTTCATCTCGTGCAGCAACAATGAGTTCAGTTCAGGCTTTGAGAGAGTTGATCAAGCAACGACTAACTGCTGCTGCTGGAGAAATGTGAACAAACTGTGGTTCAGTAAGAAGTGGAAACCTCCAGTCAAGTCTCACAGAGCAGGTTAGTAAAAGTGTGAATGAAGACATGAATGTGAGTGGTGGAGGATTGTTCCATTTGTTTAGAAGCCAGCAGACAGAAATGAGGCTGCAGCTGCAGTTGTTGTTCAAAGTGAAACAACAGGAGTGATTTGAAAGCAGAAAGCTTCAGCATTAAACAGCATGTGTGTCAGAAAGAGTGGAAACGGTGCTTGAGCTGTTTGAAAACAGAAGAAGTGATTTATTGCCACTCAGTCTGGGCTAACATGCTAACGTTACTGTGGTTTGTGCAGCTTTTAAGGCTGGATTCTACTTTGTGCGTGAACGTGAGGCGCGGAACGTGCACGAGAGAAGCTGTGTGTCTTTGTTCCTCGTCGCGCGTCTGCTCCCAAACTGCAGGGGGCAGTGTATCGCAAACACACGTGTAGCACAGTGCTAAAGTAGAGTAGAGGAAGTAGCTCTTCTTCTTCTTCTGCTGAACATCAGCGGGTGATCCTGTGAATGGAGACTAGTGGAGGGAGGTGGTATAGCAGGACACAACAACTTGTTGCACATTGAGCGTCTGAGCAACGCAGGAGCAACTGGGACTGCAGCTTTAGCTTGAAATGACTTGAAGTCCTTCTTCCTGACACCACAGAAATTTGTACCCTGACAGGAGAATGAGCTTAGAAAATGTCTGCTGAAGAGGAGAGAAGAACATACAGGACTGCACTGAATTAGAAATTCAACACTGTTTTAATGCAAGTAACATTCTTGAAGCAGAATTATTTGTCAAAAACTGTGAAAAGGTGAATCAATTATTAAGAGAAGGATGTAATAACTTGTGTCTGTGTTTGATTTCTACATGAGCCATCAACTACAATCCATCTGGCTGAACATTCTCATAAAGTAGTTGGTAAATTTTAAATTTGATTGCTTCCATTTGTTGTTCTGGGATGTTTTCCAGCATGTCAGCAACAGCAGAGAAAAATATTGTATTTTCAGTCTCCCTGTTGGTGACTTTCTCCTTGTCCGTGTTTCTAGTCTCTTTAAAATCAAATCTTCAGTCCTCCTTCTCTTCAGCTCTGCTGTTTATGTGCATTGTACATTTTTTCTGAAGAATTTGGAGGTGTGTTAAGCATAAATTGTGAGGGGCTGTAGTTGCTAAAATTTTGTAATTTATCGGTGTGAAGCTGCACAAACCTCACAGACGGGTCAAGCATAAATCAAGATTGACGGTGCGTGCTTAACGGAGACATTCTGGAAAATCTTCTTGAAACTGGCTCAGGTTTGTTTATGTGAGAATAATGTCTCTTTTACAAGGAACACTGTCAATCTCCTGAATTTTTGTTCTCCTTCCTCACTTCACTCTGAAGCTGAAGCTGCATCCAGACAGTTTTCTCATTTATTCTTTAAAGCCCACTACTGTCAGTTTTCTTGAAATGAGCAGACTTTTTGTTCATAAATGTTTGTATTTTAAATTTAGTCTGTCCTGTCTCATCCTTCCATCAGTGTAAAATCTTCCCTTCCATCACATCAGTGACTTTTGTCTTGTTTCCCTCCAGAGAATCCACAGCAACACGTTGGTAAGCAGAAGATGAGCTCCAGTGCAGAGCAGGAGGAACATGAAGCTCCACACATGAAAGAGGAGGAAGAGCTTGTTGAGGTGACTGTTCCTGATGGTGAAAGTGACAATTCCCACCACTGTTTGAGAGACTTCAGCAGCCAGAGACCAACTGCTGCTGCTGTGGAAATATTCAGCGTGTTTGAAGAAACTGTGGTCCAGCACGAGATGGAGATTGATGGTCAGCGCAGACACAGAACAGGTATGGAAACGTGAATAAATCCAAATTCACTCTTCTTCTCCACTCTCAACTTCAACTCAGCCACACAGCGCCCCCTCTGCAGCATTACACTGAAGTAAACATAACATCTCCCTTTTTCCCCAGAGGAAATATGTAGATTACATGTAGCCTACAGTGCTATAAATGAAGCTGGAGTTTCACAGCTAACTTCTCTACGACTCACTGTCCCCGTCTTCCCTCTCTTAACCCTGACCCCCCCCCTACAAAAACAAGTAAATAAGCCCAACAGAAAATAATGTATCATTTACTCCAAAAATCATGCAAAATAAACAAGTAATAAATCTAAACAAAATAAACATGATATGAAATAATACACACGATAATGGAATAAGAAATTTTCAGAAAATATTCAAAACTAATAAATAGCTCCAACGTAAAGAGTCATACTGCAGAGTAACGCCGTGTTTCCACTGGACGCATTCAATGCGACTGCATTCGCACGAGAAATGACACTGCGCCGCACTAGGCGCTCGAGATTTATCGCTGGTACAAATTAGAGTTGGGCGGTATCCAAATTTTGATACCGTCATACTGTCTCCACATTTTACCCCAGTATCCGGTATTACCGTGACTAATTAAGAAATTATAACTCAAGGCTCAGACAGCATCACTAAACTGTTGGCTTGTCCCTACACCATTCAGAAACTGAAAACCAAACACTAATAATGAAAGAACAACAACATAATGTGCAAAATATTAACAACTTTTATTAGCAACAGCTTAAAAAGTGCAAATACAAAAAACAATTAACATAACCATCCAGAACAGTTTTTGCGCAGAATGTGCTGCGCACATATCAATTAAATTAAAATCACAACCTGAACAACTTTTAATAACAAAAAAGAGCAGCCTCTAAAAAGGTGTAAATACAACAGTCAAACAATTAAATAAACCTGACCATCCAGAGCAGCAGCTGTTGCGCAGAATGCACCGCGCACACATCAATTAAATTCAATCAGCTTTGTATTGCAAAATTTACAAATTGCCTCGTCAGTATACCGGCTCTCTCTTCTCGTTAGCTCGGAACTCGATATATTGCCAGTCCGCTGCAGTCCTGTTCTGCTTTGGGACCAGGTCACTTGGTGTGTGACTCGCCATCTTTCTCCCGCTCTCTCTCTCGCTCTCGCTCTGTCACGTGATGATGTCATGTTCATAAACTTAATCAAAAGTCTCCAAAATTAAACTACTGTGAAAGTAAAACTGAAAATTCAACCACATGTAAGTGCTGCTGGACAAAATCATTTTTAGGCATTGAATAAATTATATTTAATCCTTACCTTCTATATAAGTGCATTGCCATTTTTTTCAATGACGGTATTGGAACTGATACCGTTGCTTTTGAAAGACACCGCAGGTATACCTTATTACCTTATTACCGCCCAACCCTAATACAAATATCAGAAACATCACACCCCTCCTCATCGCCGTCTCCTGCATAGCAGCAATGGGCAGGATTCTTCTGATGTTTGCCTCCCACTACTGTGTGCAATCGGCTCTCTCTGTCTCTGTGTGTGTGTGTGTGTGTGTGTGTGTGTGTGTGTGTGTGTGTGTGTGTGTGTGTGTGTGTGTGTGTGTGTGTGTCCGTGTCCGTGTCCGTGTCCGCGTCCGCGTCCGCGTCCGTCCCCGTCCGCCCGCGTTTGTGTCCATGTCCGCGTGTGTGTCGCGCACACACACACGGGAGCAAATGAAGGTGAAGCAAAATGCACTGATCCAGGATGTCAGTCCAAGATGGAACAGCACATTCCACTTGATTGAAAGACTCCTTGAACATCGCTGGCCTCTCACTGCCACTCTGTCAGATCTAGACGTATCTCCAAGGGGGAAACACTACTTCGACCTGAAGCCACAGCAGTGAGAGCTGCTTGAAGAATTTAAGCCAGAGTTGTCACCTTTTGAGACTGCTACAGTTTACCTTAGTGGACAGCAGTACACAGCCATTTCAATTCTTCCACAGGTGGTCAAAGGGCTGACATGGGCTGTACACCGAAGCCCATTTGAGACAGGCTCAGGAAAATCCTTCATTACCAGTGCAGAAAAGGGGATAACACAGAGATGGGGGAGTACTTGCACTAGGGCTGAACGATATGGGCAAAATTTCATATCTCGATATTCATGCCAGATATCTCGATATCGATACGATATATTACAATGGATTCAGTGAAAGTTAAGCATTTTTCAGAAAAATAAAAACATACAGGGCATGAAATTCGTCAACATTTTAACAGGCCCTCTAAATTTTTTCAGCAGGTCCTCAGAAAATTTTAACAGGTCCTCAAAAGTTTTAACAGGTCCTTAATTTTCAATTTTGTAAAATGCTGATCAAAAACAGGATCCAACAATAATTTTTTAATTAACTGTTGTATTTTGTTGTGCTTGTTTAGTTCTGTTGATATCTATTTGCTGCACGGTGTCTGGGATGGTATATCTTCTTATGCTATATGGCCCACCTTAAGTTGCAAATTTATAAAATTATTTTTATTTATTTTGGTGCAGGTATGCATGTTGCTAATTGCTGACTGAAGCATCCCAGCTTTGACAAGTTCCTTTGGTGGTGGTGGCACATTAACCCTAGAATGCATACCAGCACAAATCACATTTCATATAATGTACTTGCACCCAATTGAAACTTAATATTTAGCTAAGATCCTGCTGATGGCTGTGAATGTTAGTGTAGATTCTGATTCTATTCAGTTCTTAATCTGACCAGGTTTTGTCTCTGTATGTATCAGACCCTGAAGGACCTCTCTCGCTGATGTTCATTGATGTTGTTCTGCAGCTGTGACGGCCTCATTCAGGGGTGGAGAATTGTAGTATCGCAGTAAATCATTAACTGTTTCGGCAGATTTGCATATTTACAGGTACTACTGTTTAAACCCATTGCTGTCATTGTGTTCTCAAGTATTTGTTGTTTGGAGTTCACAGCAGCGCCTGAATCCAGCAGTACCTCCTTCAATCCAGCAGAGGGCGCATTGTGATTGTTAGATGCATAGTGCAGCGTGAAGCACAGAGAAGAAGAATGCAAAAATGGAATCCCAGAGTTACGAGGCGTGTTGGTTCTGATTGAGTCATTAAAAGAGACGCAACGCAATTTCATGATAAAAAAAAGCCAACAGGCGGTAAGGACCTACTTATATGGCACCTAAACCGGCGGAGATTCGATCTCAATTGGTCCCCGCCGCCATTTTATAGGGAATTTCGCGCCTTGATAATACAAAAGGATGTAAAAAAAAATGCAGTTTTTTAAAAAAAAAATGAGAACTCACTGCCACTACCACCAAATTCGTTTGTGCAGATTCTGCAGCCGCCCTCTCTTCAGCTCTCATGTTGTTGTTTTGCTTACTCTCCGCCGCGTGGAGCACATGCGAGTGTGCTTCTCTTCCCTCCTGCCCCTCCCTCTGATGTTTCTCATTGGCTGCCATCAGCTGTCAACCAGTAAACGAGGTTTGTGGTTGGCTGGCCTGACCTGTGCACGGACAAGCTTACGTGCAGGGCAAGCAGGGGAAATCTTGATATCGTCGATTTTGAGAAACTAATGTCCTGAATGTTCATATCCCGATATCGATATGATAACGATATATCGTTCAGCCCTAACTTGCACTATCTCAGGAGACAAGGGAAATCCAGTTCTTCTTGCAGCTGCCTTGGACCCGAGATACAGAAAGCTGAAGTTTTTGACTCCTGAAGATGGCATCAGACTGCAGGGGAGTATTGAAGTGCTTGCTGTCAAAGAAGAGGGCCAATGGTTCAGGTACAAAGAGTGCTCTGGAAACCCTTCTTCAGTCTGACGCAGACTGTCTGAGTGAAAATGAGGATGGAGAGTCTGAAGAGGACAGAAAGATCCAAGTTGTGATAAATGAAGTTCGGCTGTTCTTTGGAGAGCACTCGCTCCCGAAAAAGGAAGATCCACTGAAATGGTGGAGTGAAAATGAGGGGCGTTTCTCCGCACTATCAAAACTCGGCAATTCGAAGAAAAGAAAAAAAACAATTAACACAAAGGATTTATTTTTGTGTTGTTTAGGCACGTGCCTTTTCCTTATTTTACTCAAGTGTTTGCACTTTATGGTACACAGGTTTAATGAGCTATCATCTGAATTGTCTTTATTTTTAGTTAGCATTTACCGTAAACACTTAAAGCTGAAAACTAATTATGGTTTTATAAGAGCAGCTTCATGCTGGTGCAATAAAGTATGTTTTACATATAATTTTTATATGATGCGACAAGCCGACTAATCAAAAAAATAATCGTTTGTGGCAGCCCTACTCCAGTGTTTGCTAACCTGGACTCCATGCATCCCAAGGCCTACACAGAGGCACTACAGGGGTATCTGAGAAAAAGGGAAGAGTGAAATCATCAGTGACTAGGCTTATTGAAATGTTCCAGTGAAACATTAGATAGATCTAAACATTAGATAGATCTGCTTGTGAGGCACTTATTCTACTTGACTCTTTTCTTAATGCCTATTATGTACTTCAAAATAAGGGTTTTAATGATTATTGTATCAGAAACTACAGTTTTTAAGTCAGACAGTAAATACTTGGATTCATTAATCAGGTGAAGTGAGTACTGAAGTCAAAACTGCTTGAGAACCACTGCTTGATTGTTAAGAGGTTATAATGACAGACAACCAATAACTTGCATGTACATCCTGCTCCCATAGCTCTTTTCTCAGTGTCCTGAGAATTTGTTTAACTGTCATTGTCACCCCATTTTGAAAACTGCTGCTGTAAAGATACTGTTACTGTGCAAACGTTTTTCTAATAGAACTGTATTAAAAAGAAAAAAATCCCCAAATTGAAATAGCAATGAATAATTTCTCAGTTTTTGTTCGCCGTTTGTCAAGTTTTGTGCTCTCACGCTGCGTTTGCTCACATCCGTTGCATCTTCAGCAAACCCTGTGCTTGGTAGTATCCAAGGGGGAGGGTTTGGGGCGACCATATGGGCATATTCAGTCACATATAATGACATGTTGGCTCCACAGGCTCAAACTGGCGGAGCCACTCAGGAAAACACTGCTCCAGTGGTGCTGTGGCACTCGGCTAGCGCAGGCATAGCCTGTAGGGCGCAGCTGTACAGAAATTTAGCACGGGTTGGGCGACCAGTGCAACTTTTTTCTTGCCCTTGATTTTCCAAAATTGCCCGTGCAATTTCAAAACACTGGTGCAGATGCTTACAGAGATGATGTTCTGGAAGAGAACATTGAATTGGAGGATTGCCACACTGATCTATCTCAATGTTATCGCTCACGCAGGAAAAAAATACCGGTAAATTTTTTGTGGTGTGCCGCTGCTATGGAACCGGGAGGAATCAAACACGTCTGCAAGCCTGTCACTTACCTGTCAATCAAAAAGGCAATGACCAGGCCAAAATAGCCTAACAACCAATGGAAAAAAAGCATCGTTATCACGTGAGTCTGTTTCCCCAGCGGGAGAAATATAATGTGTGGTGTGAGTGCGTGACAATAGAGCGAAATGTATGACTGTCATGCTCAATGCGTGAGACTTGAGACCCCTGCGAGTTTGCATGGGGCCAACTTGACTACGAGTTAGCTTGGGGCAGAGTTGGTTAGCTTGGAGCCGAGTTGGTCGGGGCCGACTTGGCTTGGGCCCCACTTGACTGTATCCCAGTGCAGGTAGGATCCAGTCGTTCCAGAGGCGAGGCGCGGTGGACGTGAACGAGCGGCCACCCCTGGTTTTAAAGTGCTAAATATTTAAATTTTGACATGGTCTCTGTCTTCACCGTTGATCTCCACTGTGAGATTGATAGGCCTGTGGCCTGTGAACGTTGCCTTTGTCTTTTTGCTGTTCAAGGTTAGGCATCTTTTCTTGCCAGCGTTGTCCAACTTCTTCAATGTGTCCGAAGGGTTTTTTCCACCATCGACGATGAGCAGGGTGTCATCAGCATAGCGCATGTCAGTGACCATTTGTCCTCCACTGCGTACACCGAATGCTCAGCTTCTCTCATTACCTGCTCCGAATATAGAGTGAATAGGCGAGGTGAGACAATGCAGCCCTGGCGGACAGCCTTCCCTAAGACGAACGGTGGTGTAGATTGCTTGTTCCATCTTATCACTGCAGTGTGTTCGATGTAAAGCCCTTGAAGAATCGCAACAATGTGTCTCGGAAACCCCATGTCAGCCATTATCTCAAATAGTTGTACGTGGCTTGGCGTGTCGAAGGCCTTACTGTAATCCACAAAGAGCAGGCACGCTTTGTGATCTCCAGCATCCATTTTCTCAATAAGCGCTTGAATTGATACAAGCAGTTCTGAACAGCCCTTTCCCTTCCTGTAAGCGGTTTGCGTGTCAGAAGACTCGGCTTCTAACTTTCCCAGCATGCGTTGAAGAACAATTAATAATAGAATTTTGCCAGTATGACTTATCAGAGCTATCGTCCGATAGTTGGAGCAATCCTTCTTGTCGCCTTTTTTGAAAAGTGGGATGAGTTCTTGAGTCCGTCAATCCTCCGGTCGTATACACAAAATCTTGATCAGGTCCGGAAGGATAGGCAGTCAGGCATTAATGGTCTCAATGACATTTTATTGATTACATAAACCCACTATAGCAAGCCAGAGCGCAATCACCGAGAATCGCTAAGCAAATCATGTCACAGATCGCTCCCACGAAACATCGATGTTCTCATGCAGTATTAACGCATTAGCAGCTCTTACCGTTGACACAGAGTGGAGAGCCCAACACCCCGGTAGAACAGCGTCAATAGGCTGGGCGTCCGTACGAAACAGGCAACTGACTCTACCAGTCGAAGGGAAAACCTCTGTCTTTATACTTCTCACAACAGAGATCGCGTATGGAAGGGAGGGCCGGTCCCTTCCACAGTGGATTCCGCAGTGAGTCATCATTCCTGCCTCACAAACGTGTTCGCGAGACAGGAAGGCGCTTCCCGATACCATCAGGTACAACTCCCCAGCATGCTGCAGTGGGTCATCGTTGCTGGGTCATCGTTCCTGTCTCACAAACGTGTTTGCGAGACAGGAAGGTGCTTCCCGATACTATCAGGTACGACTCCCCAGCATGCCGCAGTGGGTCATCGTTGCTGGGTCATCGTTCCTGCCTCACAAACACGCTTGTGAAGCAGGAATGCGCTTATTAAGCGGGAAGGCGCTCCCTGATGCCACCAGGTACGACTCCCCGATATGCTCCTCAAAAACATATTATGCAAGCATGGTCATATAATAGTTACACCAGTGATCTGGCTGGGACGCGGGTCAACAAATACATTTATTCTCCTCACATTCCACCCTTTGACCCACGTCAACGGCGAGATCATCCTAATTCATAAAATGTTTACCACAGTCTTCATCAAACAATTCATCTGACAAATACAGTCCATAGCTTGGTGCAAAGAAATACCAGTGATAAAACTGGACCTAGTCCCCTATAAACACCGAGAGTAAATCCTCTCTAGAAGTGTAGTGACTTTCATTATTACTTCGATCTTGCCCTACCCGGTAATCTTGAACATACACATGTCCTGGCACGGTGGTGTCAATAGTAACCGTACACATTCGAGTACCAAATGGTCCGCTTCGCACGTGCAAGGTTATTTTCATCGTATAGCAAGATTATATAGGTCCCTGGTTATTCCCCGACGCACTCATCTAATATAAAAGCATGTAAAAAAATTAAGCACAGTCAGCAAAGCGATGCAAAGAATCAAAACGAACATTGGAGGAAGAAAATACTTCCTAGCAGTAACAGACATTCCTGAGAAGATATCCCACCAATGGTGAGCCGAATTCTGCTCAACTGTCTTGGCGGCATGCAATGTGGTCGTGTCTGTCGCTGTCCGGCTACATAGGTAGTGATTCCTAACCTGGAAACGTTACACCGATGGGAATTTATAAGTCTTTCAATTCGGTGGACTCATTCAATGCGCATTTGAAGCGGTCCAGCGATAGCTGCCAGGGCATATGCAAAACCTGCCATTGCACCTGGATCAGGCGTTCTTCAAATGAATAATTGGTCAACCTATACGTCAGGTTATTCCAGGTCCAGATATGCACATCCTTAACGCAACCGGAAAACGGTGTCCCAGGCAAACGCGGTTTGGGTTGCATCGTAGCGACACAGATGGTATGTGGTCGTGTCTGATATAACAGCTCCCTAGGGGCTTCAGCATGCCAATCACATAATGCCTGTTCCTCGGTAAAGCATGGTTCCTGATATACTTCTGTCGTTCGGCAAGCAATTCCTTTGTCAGCGTTTTCACATCCGCGTAGGTCATAGGTGTGATTAGTTTGTGGACTAAACCAATCACCCTGGGTTCTCAAAAACCAATATCCACTCATAGTGATTACTGGTAACATGTGAAAGCGACACACAATAACAGATTTAGTGACATTCATTTGTAACCAATATCCTGTACACATTGAGTCATTACATTTTGTCTTTTCAGGATGTACTTGTAACCATAGACCCTCTGAGATCTTCCACAGAGTCCTCCACTGATGCACATTAGGAGAGGTCATGGCACGAACGAATCGCTCCTTCTGCAGTCTCATGTCCAATGCCTGTAAGTTGCAAATAGTTAAGTTCATGGCCCGCGTGATATTGGCCAATATTTCCGATGTAATGTTCCACATCTGCTGATCCCAACGGAATTGTTGGAGAAACAGAGAGGCTGCTTCTGCCTGAGTCACTACGGTAGTTGGCATCCAAAGTCCTACCGTCTGGATGCCGTGCGCAATGTCTTTTCCGGTGTTGGAGAGCATGGTTCTGGTTACTTCACGTGTTGTCCCTGCTCCTCCCATCAGTGTGTCATACCATGCCCGCTTCTTCCGATGTTGGGCACAGTAGGGAATGGGAGGAAAGATTATTTTCCAATGAACCTCTGTGTGCTGTGTCTGCGTGGCTAGGGTGGTACAACTGTCAATTATAGGGGCTACGTGTGATGTTTTTGGGGTCCTAGGGGATACTAGGATTATATATCGGGTTGCCAATTGTCCTATATTCCTAATGGAATTTACTATCCGCTCTGTAGGAACGGACTTCACTTCGTGTTCCGCGGACGTAGTTGACGACTGCTTTTCAGAGTGGGCGGAGTCGTCGGTCTGCCACACTCGGCAGTGTTTCTCCCGGTCAGACTGGAGCGGGAGGATGTGGGACCCCAGGATGATACTGCCTCTGGTGATGTCGATTTTGGCTCTCCAGCGGCTCAGCAGGTCTAGACCGGTGATGCAGGGGGCCTGGATATTGGCGAGCCAGAATTCGTGTTTAATTTCTCGGTCACCGGCGCGGACAGTCAGCTGCTTCTTCCCCGCCATGTCAGTCTTCTCCCCGGAGACGGTCATCAGCTTGACGTCGGTGGGGGCCCAGTCGGCGGAGGGTCGGCCCGCCGTGTCGGGGAGGAAGCCAGGCCGCACGATGGAGATGGTGGAGCCAGTGTCGACGAGGGCATGGCAGGGTTGATTGTTTACATGACAGGACAGGTACAGCCCTTTTGCACAGCCGCACTGTCCCACCAGCGGACACAGGTCTGGGCGAGGGGTTGGAGCGGAGAGCGCCGATCCCCTCACGGAGCCGCTCCTCTCCTGTTTCCTGGGCGGGCGCCGGACAGTTTCTTGCCACGTGGCCCAGCTCGCCACACCGGTAACAGTCAGCTTCTCGGTGCCTCCGACGAACTGCCTGGTGCTGTGCATGGAGGGCTGCTTCGGCATCCTCCTCGGCGGTTTCAGCCAGTCGAACACGGGGCGGTGATTTGGCGCCAACCCGCGGTACGAGGGTGTACCCAAAAGTTCCCGGAATTTGACTATAACTTTTTATTTCTGACATTTCAAAATAAAACATCACCGTCGCCTTCAAAATAATCTCCTTCCGCATTAATGCAGCGCTCCAGCCGTGTCTCCCACTTCACAAATGTGTCGTGACACCCGCGCGTAATTGTGCCATTCTGAGCCGGCTGCGATTTTTCTGTCACCACCTCCTCATCTGCAAACCGCTGTCCCTTCAGCTCTTTCTTCAACTTGGGGAACAAGAAAAGTCACTCAAGGCTACATCTGGCGAATAAGTCGGATGGGGGAGGAGATTCATCTCATTCTTCGCCAGAAACTGCGTGACGCGCAGCGCCGTGTCCGCTGGCGCACTGTGGTGGTGGATCAACCGGGCTCCACTCCGCCACTACTCGGGCCGCTTCCTCCTCACATCCTCACGGAGCCGTCTGAGGACTTCCATGTAGTAGTCCTGATTTACTGTTTGACCTGGAGGGACAAAGTTGCTGTGGACAATACCCTGGACATCGAAAAAGCAGCTCAGCATTGTTTTCACTGCTGAGCGGACCTGACCCTCGGACATCTGGCCCTTCTCAAACCGCCCGAACCACTCATGGACCCGATTCTTCCCCAGAGCATCATCCTTGTAGGCTTGCTGCAACAAGGTGAGTGTTTCTGCTGCTGTTTTTTCCCAGCAAAAAGCAGAATTTAATGTTTGCGCGCTGCTCTGGCTTCCCAGTCAATATCGACATTTTGGAAAAAATCGCAGACCGCCGCTGCACTCTGTTAATATAAATAGCGCCTGACAGGCGTCAGTGTAACTCTGGGAGCTCAGCTTTTTCACAGATATGCACGAGGCTTGCCTATAGCACGAATGACGGCCAGAAGTCGAAAATCATTATTATTAGTATTTTATGACCTAATTCCGGTTTCTTTTGGGTACCCCCTCGTATGGAGAGGATCGTCTCAGCTCGCTCTGCTTCCCGGAGGGCCTCCTCCAGGGTCTGCGGTGTAGCGAGCCGCACATGCTGACGCAGCCGTTCGGGTGTGAGCCCTTGTAGGAATGCATGGAGGGCCAGTTCCTCCAGCACGCTTATGGGGAAGGTGGGGAAGCCCTGCTGTGCGTATAGCTGGACGTCGGCGGCGAAGGAGCCCAGGCTCTCTCCTTCGCGGCGGCGGTGATTATTCAGCTTTTCTCTCTCAGCGGCCTCTACGGTGCTCCGCCCGAAGCGCCACTCGAGTGCGGTGATCAACACGGCCAGGACCCGCTCTTCTCCCGGCGCCAGGTCGAGGAGAACTTGCTGGACCTTTCCTTCCAAGGCCAGGGCTAGATGCGCGGCGGTGTCTTGGTCACTCCAGCCGTTATGCGTAGCGGCGACTTGTGTCTGCTTGATGAAGAGCTCCAGTGAACCAGCGCCATCATACTTTGGCAGCTTGACGGCGGCTCTCGCCGTAGCGGTGAGTGGGCGAGCTCCCGCATCCATGCGACCATCACCGTCTTCGGCCATCTTCGCCGCTTCTGGACGATGTTTCCGCCGGTCACTGGATCCGTTGGGCCGGCTCGGGGTCCCCCACTGCACGGCGATCCTTCCTGCGTTCTTCGGGCGTCTTCTCTCTGGAGTTTGCCGTGGCTCCATCCCACTTCTGACAACAATGTGGCGATTTCGACGAGCGGCGGAGAACGCGAAGGAGACTCAGTCTGCTCTTTAGTTCACACAAGCACTGGAGTTTATTGTGACAACAACTATCCCCGCGAAAAAAAAGCGCCCTCCCCACACCGCACGCAGGCTGGTCCCTCCCTCACAGGTAGCCCTGAGCCACGGTGCTCAAACAAATTAAAATAAACAACACAAAACGGGTGGCAACAGCACAACAACAATAAACCAAAACACATACATAATAAATTAACACAAATGAACACATAAAACACACGTAACACGGCCCGAACTGGCCCAAATAGTCCTGCCTCCCATGAGCCTTTGCGGCAGAACACTCAGTTCACAGGGCAGCGGCCCTCTAGCGACCCCTGCGGTCGCTACAATATCGTAATTATAATCGAGATTTAATGATATGAAAAAAATATCGTGATCATATTTTTGGCAATACCGCCCAGTCCTATTCTGCCGCCGGTGCGAGGTTTACAAAACAGTACTAGAGGAAGAGACACTTAATCGGATCGATCATCAGTTAAACAGAGGAAGAGGGCAAATATATAAAAGCACACACACCTCCAAGAAAACGTTGGACTGCAGGGTTTCCTCCAGAAAACTTGCTAAGCCTGGTATTTGGAATGCTAGAGAAGCCCACTGTGTTTATGTAAAAAAAAATAGTTAAGTTGACAGAAATTTTGAAATTATTACTATTTTGTGTTATTGTCAGCATTTATTAACATTACTTAAATGCAGAGTCTTACAACAAGGCACAATCTTAAAATAAAGTTTTAACAAACACAAAAAAATACAATTAAAATTAATAATATCAATTGTTTTCACTTAAGTAAAATTCTAGTGAATCTTAAAACAAACCATTGCTGTTCACATTTAAAAGTGAAATAAATTAACAAAAATAAAAAAGTGTAAACATGATCAAGGTGTAAAAACAGGGAACTCAGAGGCTGAAGAGGTATATGCTGACAGTGTGATCTCGTCTACTTTTTGAATGAAAAATTTAAGAAAAATTATTGAAAAATTATTAGATATCTTACAGTTATTAATATAGTTGATATTTTAATATAGTGCAAAACATGCTGACCATACTCGGTCTGGTAGAGCCATCCGCTAAATTTACAGTCAGCTAACTGTAGTATCGCAGTAAATCATCGGCTGTTTGACAGATTTACATATTGCCAGTTGCTACGGTTAACACTTGTTGCTGCCATTATGTAGTATTTGTTGTTTATATGGAGTTCACAGCAGTGCAAAAGTCCAGCAGTACATCCTTCAGTCCAGCAGAGGGTGCATTGTTACTGTTATATGTATAGTGCAGTGTGAAGCACGTAGAAGAAGAATGTGTATGAATGTAGTCCCCCAGACTGATGAAGCATGTTGTTCGTGGCTGGTTCTTCAAACAGAAGCAACACAATTCCACTGTTTCGACAGTCAATCATTTTGAGGATATAACACTAACCAATTTGGATTAAATCCGCTAGTTCGATGTTTACCGTCGTGAGTCACAGAAGGCTGCTCTGACGACGTGCTAACATCCAGGGGGTGGAGCAAGAAAAGCCTGGTGGCCCGCCAGGCCTATCAAGCACTGAGGAAAACCCTGGACTGGTTCTTGCTGGTCGCTTCACCTTTGTGTGTTCTGCACCAGCACGTCGAAGTGCAGCGATCCACTTCTCTCTCTGTTCGACATCGGCCGGAAACCTGCGAAATGATGATCCTGCCTTTTTTCATCTGTAGTTGGTACTAGAGGTTTCCCCAACTAAGAATTTACATAGTCGAATCTGAGTCGTCCGATCCTGCCGATAGTCGACTGATAGTGGAATGATCATCTTTTTTTCTTTTCTTTTTTTTTTTTTTTTTAATCATTTGAGTATAGGCTACAGCAGAATGTTGCAGTAATTAAAAAAAAAACCGCAGGCAGGTAAAACAACACTTTGATTTTTTTTCCAACACACAACTGAAACACAGACTGGAACAAATTGTCGGTAACTCTAAACATCAATGAATGAGCTTGATGAGCTGCCGCTACTCTGATATTGCGGGTGAATCTAGAAAAAATAATTATATATCCGATAAGCTCACATAGCATGATATGGTGCCTGGCGTACTAGCGTTACATTAAAAATGAGAAGTGAGTGACCTTTCCCACTGGCCAAAAAACCCGTTTAAACCCAATCGGCTCCTCATGGCAGTGGGAAAGGGTTTTACCGGCATTTCGACCCGGGTCGTTCAGCCCTGCAATTGACCCGGGAATTTACCGGGTCAGTTTGTATCAGCTTTTATTGGGAGGGACACATCCGGGAACTTGCATGATGACGTCAATGCAGCGCAGCTACGTTAGCGAGCTAGTTGTTTCTGGACACAGCGTGAGATTTCCTTCGTCAAGGTGACCCAGCATTAGCAAGATAGCGAGACCAGAGAGCTTCCCCTGATCCATGGGGAAGAGGAAATTCATCTACAGGTAACGGGGACTGTGTTCCGCTGCATTGTTTACTTTCGTTGTGCTCCGTCGCACTGATGATGTCATCAACGTGGGACACCATCAGCGCGGGAAAACGCAGCGACGTGGCTCGCCAGCAGGCGGTGAGACGCGGGTCTGCAGGCAGTGGGAAAGGAGTCTAAAAAGCCGATCGTTAGCGGGTCACAGACACAGGTCGACTCGCTAGCTGCACTGGGAAAGAGGTATTATTCGCCCATCTGGCTACTTACCCGTTTAAGGTGGAAAGTCATGTTAGTTGTTGTGGAGTGATAGGAAAGGAGCTGCTGACACAACTTGCAGTTGACTTTTTTTGGATCATCTTTCACTTGATCAGAATGTTTCCACACTGCTCAAGTTTTTTTTCCTGACATTGTGAGCTTTTTAAAGTTAAGCCAAATCACCACCAAGATGCTGTTCTGTGATGGTGCTTTGCGCAAAATCGGATTGTGCCACTCACCATGGTGGTTCATTCACAAACACTAAATAGAATATTGAATTAAAGTACAAGTTAAGTAAATTTTTCCACAGTATATTTGATAGGCTAACATGTATATCAAATAGGCTTTATCATGTTTATTTGGAAAAAAAAAAAAAAACAATTCTGTAAAATCAGTCATTCAGCACCCCCATACAGCTGTAATGGAATGGTCCTCGTTTCATAACCACATTTTGCGATGTTTCGACTGTATGATTGGCTGTCGAATCATCGGAATTACAGTCGCGCCGCAGCCGGCATCAGCTCCAGGATTTGCACAGTTATAATGCAGGCAACTGGTTTGATCAAACGCCTCCTGGTCACATGATCTGGTCACATGACCAGACAGCCACTCGCGCTGCGCACTCGTAGCTAAGCTAGTCGGTTCAAACAGAATGACAAACATGAAGCTCCAGGCACATTATTAACCTCTAACCTGTCAGTCACCATAATCACACAATTTGTCCTCCAGTCTTCCAACCGGGGAGCCCGGCACGTGGCTGCACAGCCCAGCCGCCCGCCCGTCTGTTACGTGGGGAGCAGCGGAGCAGCCGGCACAAAAAAACTGTGCAAATTGTGATAAAAAGAGGCTTTGGGCCGTGTTGGTAAGCAGCTTACAGTCAAGTCGGCACTGACCAACTTGGCACCGTGACAGCCCCCCCCCCCCCCGAGTTTGCATGGGGCCGACTTGACTGCAATCCTGTTCAAGCGTGCGCTCCGCGGAACCCCATTTTGAATTATAGAAGTCCTTTAACTGACCTTTTATCTTCTACTTTTTGTCCCTCCAGAGCTCCCACAGCACCATGACTGTAGAGAGGAGCAGCTCTTTCAACAGGGATCAAACTACTGTCAAGAGCAGGAAGAACCAGAGCCTCCCCAGATCAAAGAGGAACCAGAAGAACCAGAACCTCCACACATCAAAGTGGAACCACAAGATCCAGAACCTTCTCAGATCAAAGAGGAACCAGAAAAACCAGAACCTCCACAGACTGATGAACTGGGTATCAGCCAGGAGGCAGAGCAGCTTCCACTGAAGTTTGAAAGTATTGAGGAGCAAATTCACCTGAGTGAACCAGAAGAAGTACGGGACACTAATCAGTTCCTCTTTCATGACTCTGAAGTCCACGATGTGAAGAAACATCTTAACGTAGAATCAACGATAAATACAAAGCTAAAAAAAATCAGCATATTTCTTTGTGAGCGTGTGGAAAACTTTCCTGTGTCAGAGAAGCAGGCTGAATGTGAAAAGCTTCTTTGTGAGGAAACATCTGCTGAAACTGTCCGAAAAAAAGGTAAAACATGTCAGAATTTAGAAACTGTCACTGATAAGAAGAAAGTTTGTGAAATCTGTGGTGAAAGTTACAACCGAAAGAATGATTTGGTGGTCCATATGAGATCTCACACAGGAGAGAAGCCGTATTCCTGTGAAACATGTAGGAAAAAGTTTTCCAGTCAAAGTGCTTTGATTCGCCACAACAAGACTCACACAGGTGAGAAGCCGTATTCCTGTGGAACATGTAAGAAAAGGTTCAGCAGACAGAGTCACTTGTTGGTCCACATGAGAACTCACACAGGTGAGAAGCCGTATTGTTGTGAGACATGTGGAAAAACTTTCAGTGATCAGTCTTGTTTAAGAAAACACATGAGAACTCACACAGCCGAGAAGCCGTATTATTGTGAAACATGTGGAAAGTGTTTCCTTCATCGGAAAAATTTGTTGGTCCACATTAGAACTCACACAGGTGAGAACCCATATTCTTGTGAGACATGTGGAAAAACTTTCAGTTACCAGTCTCGTTTTAAAACACACATGAGAACTCACACAGGTGAGAAGCCGTATTGTTGTGAAACATGTGGAAAAACTTTCAGTGATCAGTCTTGTTTAAGAAGACACATGAGAACTCACAGAGTTAAGAAGCTGTATTGTGAAACATGCGGAAAGTGTTTCCTTCGTCAAAAAAATTTGTTGGTCCACATTAGAACTCACACAGGTGAGAAGCCGTATTGTTGTGAAACATGTGGAAAGTGTTACCTTCGTCGGAAAAACTTGATGATCCACATTAGAACTCACACAGGTGAGAAGCAGTATTCTTGTGCGAAATGTGGTAATAGTTTCAGTTGCCAGTCTGGTTTAAGATCACACATGAAAACTCACACAGGTGAGAAGCCGTATTCCTGTGGAATATGTAAGAAAAATTTCAGCAAACAGAGTCACTTGTTGGTCCACATGAGAACTCACACAGGTGAGAAGCCGTATTGTTGTGAGACATGTGGAAAAGGTTTCAGTTATCAGAGTAATAAGGTGGTCCACATGAGAATTCACTCTGGTGAGAAGCCATATTCTTGTGAGACATGTGGAAATAGTTTCAGTCACCAGTCTGGTTTAAGAACACACATGAGAACTCACACTGGTGAGAAGCCGTATTGTTGTGAAGCATGTGGAAATAGTTTCAGTCACCAGTCTGGTTTAAGAATACACATGAGAACTCACACTGGTGAGAAACCGTATTGTTGTGAATCATGTGGAAAATGTTTCCTTCGTCAGAAAGATTTGTTGACTCACATTAGAACTCACACTGGTGAGAAGCCGTATTCTTGCGTTGCATGTGGGAAATGTTTCAGTCAACACAGTCATAAACTGGCCCACATGAGAACTCACACAGGTGAGAAGCCATATTCTTGTGAAATATGTGGAAAAAGATTTACTCGTCGTGGTTCATTGTCATACCACATGAAATCTCATGAAGTAATCAAGTCATGAAAAACTCGATGGGAGTTTTCTTTCAGGATGTTTAACATTAGCCCAAAATCACAACGTATCCTCCAGTTTGATTTCAAAGCTTTATTTCAAACATGTAAAAGACGGATTACAGTCAGGTTGGCACCAATCCAAGTCGTCCCAGGCCAACTCTGCACCGCCGCAGGGATACAGTCAAGTCGGCATCAAGCCAAGTCAGTCTCGCGGGGGGGCTCTCAAGTGGTCAAGTTGGTCGGTGCCGACTTGACTGTAAGCTGCTTACGTACTCGGCCAAAACCCTGTTTTTTTTAAATCACGATGCCGGCTGCGGCGCAACGATTTGCACAGTTTATGACGATCAGTTTGAACCGAGTAGCTTAGAAACGAGCGCGCAGCTACAAGCGTGCAGCGCTTAGCGGCTTTCTGATCATGTGACCGGTCCCAAGGCATTCTGGGAATCGTAGTGCTTGACTCTATCCCCGGGGGCAGTACCAAGTTGGCCAGGGCTGACTTGGATTGGTGCCGACCTGACTGTATCCCGTAAAAGACAAATACAAAAACAAGTATACAAGCAAATATAGAAAACAGACATTCAATGATGTCAATAATTAATATGACCGAGTCATCCCCATATGGGACTTTCACATAACTGAAACGGAGTAGAAAGAAGAAAACTTATGTAATCGTCCCTCTTCACATTATCGCTTATCTTAATGTCCAAAAAAAAAAACATTTTTTTTAGAATTATCTTTGTCATTCTTGTCAGTCCATTAATACTTTGGCGTCAACCGTTAAAACACACCTATCACTTAATCATCACCACAACAAACAATCCTCTCGTTGTCTAGATGGTGAACCTAGTCAGAATCAACTCTTCATTTTTAAACTTTTCATTTTGAGAAGAGTGGATTTGTATTATTTGTTATTTGTGTACAAATAACCCTCACCAGACCCTAAGATACTCATGTCATCTGCAAATAATACGAATCTCACCATGTCAGAAACGTTACTGAATTCACTGATGTACAGAATAAACAGTTTGGGTCCCAACGCTGAGCCCTGAGGGACTCCACACACAATATCCAGATGCTTAGAGTTACAGTCTCCCATCTTCACAAACTTTTTCCTGTCCTCCAGATAGCTTATTATCCAGTTCAGTACAACTCCTCTGACTCCACACTTCTCCAGTATTGATGAACTTGTCATGATTTAGTATATCAAATGCTTTTTTAAATCAATGAAAACTCTGGCAGTGGCTTTTTAATTGCCTACAGAATGTGTGATTTCCTTGATAAGTTCAATTAGAGCCAGTGAAGTTGAGCGGTTACTTCTGAATCCATTTTGACCTCAACATGTCAATATCATCACAGTATGTGGATCTTTTGTTGTTAAAATTATACAGTTTCTATGATTTCTTTTGTTAGTGATTTTTTTAATCGTTTTCTGGTATTTTACTATAATAGTCTTTCTTGCACGTTCTCATTATTTTAGTTATTTAGTTTTGTATTTCTTGGATTTATTTTCTTCCTCAATGGTTTATATTTTATAAATTCTCTATATCATGTATTTTTCTTTTTTCATGCATTTCTCAATCCTTTTGTGATGTACTGATTATCATGTCTTCCTTTCCTGCTGTATTGTTTGGTTGGACAGGTTGAGAGTTGAGAAGATCGATATTAAAATCTCCACAGATGAAAATAAATAACCTTCTGATTTGCTTTTGAGACGTAGTCCTCCAGCCATTCATTAAAAAGTCTGTTTGAGCCCAGTGCTCTATAAATGCAGCTCACCATGACATTTTTCCTCGTCTCCAGAGATATTTCAACAGTGATTCACTCTAATATATTGTCTACGACTGCTGACATATTTTCCACCACCTTAAAGTCCAGATTCCTGTCAATGAACAAAGCCAGAAGATTTTCAGCTAGAACCTTTTTATTGTTTTCGTCTGACTTGCCGACTCCACTATCCCACCAAAGACCAGGTTGTTTCTCCTGGACTGGCCCTCCAGATAGTCCACTTGGTCCGTTACAGCCGTCAGACTGTCACACACTTTGAAAACATTGTATTGCATTGATTTGCTGTGTTCAGAATGTTTGGAATGTTCTGATTGAAGCTCATCCTCCTCTTTCAGGATAAATTCCAGGCTTGTTTTCAGTTCCTGTATGTCCTTTGTGAGCCCCTCCAGTCCGGTGTTAGTGGAGTCCATGGTGGTTTTTACAAAGCCCTTAAAGTTTTCTTGTGGCATCCGGTCGTCCGTGGTACTTTGAGTCTGTCATCTTTTGTCCAATCATTTGTGTGTTTGCTGCAGAATGTGGAGTAAATAGACTCGCTGTCGGATCACTTCACTCAGTTTTAGGGTTCAGTTGCATCAAGTAAAATACATCCATCAGAAATACAGCCGTTTATCAGAATGGAGGTGAATGCTTCTTTCTGCTGCAGCCAGTGTAAAATAAGCCTGACCTTTTTTTTTTCCTTCTTTTCTTGGTGGATGGCTTTGTATTTGACCAAAAGTACACTCCTCTGCATTGAATGACTTGAGTTTGATTTTAGATTTTCAAAATGAAATCTTTAAAAAAAAATAATAATTGTGAAACAGATTAAGGGATTTTCACCACAATAACTATAGTTGTAATCTCTGTATGATGATGTACTCAATATCGTAATTGCAATATGATATCTGGGATATTGTTTTCATGGGATAGATCTTGTCAAAGTAATCCAGTATTTTTCAGTGGTTTGATCAGACCACAAACTATGTTCCATCCAACAAATTGATTTCTGCTGAACTTTCCAGACACAGTCTTACTTTTCCCTTCACTTTCCACTTCAGTGTTCCACTCTGCAAATACTGATGTTCATCCTTCTGCTTTACCTGCTGTAATAATATACCTGGAGCTTGTAATGGAAATTTCTCATGTATGCATGCTTTTTCTCACTTGTAGTGCTCGCAGAGGTATTTTTGTAAACAACCGTAGCTCACACACTCAGATGTGTGGGGAACCATGAATGCTTTGTCTAGAATTTACTTTTCCTGATAATCTTAGCGTAGCAGCTGCGGCACTCGTGGGAGTCTTCCTGTGTCCAGTCTATGGCTGGGTGCAGTCAAGGCCCCTGGGAGTGATCGTAGCAGATAGTTATTAGAGACTTGCACGCCCCTGTGAGGGCAGAACTCACTCTGTTACTCTGTTGACTGCGTGACTTCTCCTGCTGTACAGCATAATAAAAGATACCAAAACGAACTCACCGGGGGAAGCCCTTTATTAAATAAAATTGCCATAACAGTTGGCGTCACGAACAGGATCCTACGAGTGGAATCCGGCGGAGGACAGAGACCTGGTGATTGGCCATCCTGCGGACAAATTGCTGCAGCCCCGCCGCCATTGACGGACTCTATGGGGACTGGGTCTGAGCCTACCGTCTGGACCACCGCTAGGATCCACGAACTGGTTTCCCTCCTTTTCGGGGAAACTCCTACAAGCACCCGGTGACTGCGTGACTTCTCCTGCTGTACAGCATAATAAAAGATACCAAAACGAACTCACCGGGGGAAGCCCTTTATTAAATAAAATTGCCATAACAGTTGGCGTCACGAACAGGATCCTACGAGTGGAATCCGGCGGAGGACAGAGACCTGGTGATTGGCCATCCTGCGGACAAATTGCTGCAGCCCCGCCGCCATTGACGGACTCTATGGGGACTGGGTCTGAGCCTACCGTCTGGACCACCGCTAGGATCCACGAACTGGTTTCCCTCCTTTTCGGGGAAACTCCTACAAGCACCCGGTGAGTTCTTTCCATATTGGACTGGTTGGAGGGCGAGTGACTGATGTAGTGCCGGTCACTATAATACACAGCATAAAACTTCAATCCTCCCAGAGTGTTTAGTGTTTGGAGTGGGAGAGAGATTGGAGAGGGTTTTTTTAGCACTTTTGCACCCTCGGGTCTGGGCTGGGACCGTAGAGGCGAAAAGGCCGTTGGAGACGTCCAATTGAAAATGGATAACAGATCTGTTGACCACTGGGAGACCGGAAAGGGGTCATTTGTCCCCTGCCCCGGTGTCGGACGGGAGAGGAGTCATTTGGCCCAGGCTCATCTGTTTGTCAGAGTACGTCTGATAGACAGGTTGGAGGGACCTGGTCTCCTAGTGGAGAGTCCTCCAGACACCCCAATAGGTAATGACATGTCAGGAAAGTATGGGCCCGAGTGTGTGGGACGTGTGAGAGAATTGAGTGAATGGTTTGGGTTCCCAAAGGGGGGAAGTTTGAGCATGAGACAGTGACTGGTTCTGCTAAAATGTTCACTGGGAAACAGGAAAACCGGGGATAAGAAGAAGATTGAGAAGTCACTTTGGATGAGTGAAGCTGGAAGCAGAGATAGAAAGCAGAGGGACATCCGCTTAGGGAGAGAACAGGGAGAGAAAACATCATGAGGGACATGAAAGGGTTTTACGACAGATACATGTGTCTCCGGGCCATCTGCTCTCTTTCGAGGTTGATTCGTACTGGACGTCGGATGTGTGAGGAAAGTGACTGGACTCCTCTCCTTCAAACATCCATCCAACCACCGTGGCCTCTGCTCTACTCTACTCCCACCCTCTCTGACTTGTCGAACTCCACCTCTGCATCGGCTTCCTACTGAAGGAGTGGTCTGGTCTGTCAGACACTCCCAACACATCGGCGCTGGAAAGCACCACCTCCTGGATGAATGATGGAAGTAAAAACCGAGCCAACAGCACAACATCATTCATGGTTCTTCCGAAGCAACTCTCCTCAGGGCTCAAGCTACAAGAACCACCCTGACGGGGACGGAGGACGCCAGGGTGAAGCTGGTGGACAGACTGGACACTGGGTCCGTAACTGCCCACATAAGAACTGTGGACATGGACGATGGTGTGGAGAACCAGGCAGAGGAGCACAAGAAGGCGGGACACCGGGTCACGCTGAATTCTCATCCGACTGACAGAGGAAATTCGGACTGAGAAGATGAAATCACCACTGATGGCATGGGTGACGTACGCAAAACAACACACAACCTGCTAACCGCAATGAAGAAGCGCTTTGCACTGATACACAGCTTGCACAGGGTCAGGATAGAGTAGCAGAGCTTGAAAAGAATACAAAAAACAACACATTGATTAATTGTATTTCATGCACAATTACTGATGTACATCTGAGGTTTCCCATGCTCACACTCAAGATAACACGGAAACCTGTGGGATTTTTATTTTAGTTTATTTTTATAAACTTGGTTGATTCTGGGACGGTGAATTGGATGTTGACTCCTGGTAATAGAAGAAAGCTTTCCATGTCCACTGAGATGCGACATGTTCTTATTGTCTAAACTTTGCCCGATGACTCTGATTGACTGACAGTCGATGATCAAACTGGAGATGGTGCTCACATCAACCGCAAATTTAAAACTTCAGACAAACCCCAGTGCATATTATATGCACTGTGCGTACAGGACGTGATGTTGACTATGAACAATGTTTTTTTCCAGGACTTTGACAGTGATTTGATTATATCAACATTTTTTTGACAGGACTCAGTGCGCAGCGTCTGTATGTCTGTCTACTGTCCAGATGTCTTTGTTTAATGTTTCAGGTTCTCACAAATATTTCCAAAGTTCCCTTGCCAAATCCCGCGATAGGCAATGGAATGATTTGGGACGGTTCGTGCGACAACGCGTGATTTCAGCCGACTGCTGATCCAACCCTCCAATATTCGCCATCTCTCTCAGCATATCGTAAGACCTACGCTGAAGTACATGTTCTGCAATTTATACTACTGACATGATATGCCAATGAGCATGCTCGAATAACCACACATGCAACTGAGTTTTAAAGAACAAACAGAACACAAAGGGAACAGGAAGTTCACTTTCTTAGGATCAGTATGTAAAACCTAATTAATTTAATCTTGAGAGGGTTTTTTTCTTTATTACATTCCCCCCTTTGGTTGATTTAATCAAAAGGGGGGGATGTAATGGACATTTCTCATGTATGCATGCTTTTTCTCACTTGTAGTGCTCGCAGAGGTATTTTTGTAAACAACCGTAGCTCACACACTCAGATGTGTGGGGAACCATGAATGCTTTGTCTAGAATTTACTTTTTACTTTTCCTGATAATCTTAGCGTAGCAGCTGCGGCACTCGTGGGAGTCTTCCTGTGTCCAGTCTATGGCTGGGTGCAGTCAAGGCCCCTGGGAGTGATCGTAGCAGATAGTTATTAGAGACTTGCACGCCCCTGTGAGGGCAGAACTCACTCTGTTACTCTGTTGACTGCGTGACTTCTCCTGCTGTACAGCATAATAAAAGATACCAAAACGAACTCACCGGGGGAAGCCCTTTATTAAATAAAATTGCCATAACAAGCTTTATATGGACACTGAGTTACTACCTCCACAGCAACTAGTCACACTGTTACTGGCAGCAGACGTGTCACTGTATATATTCTGTAGGTAATGTTTAACCTGTTGTTTTGCTCACCACCTTTTTCTTTAGTGTTTTCCCATCTTACTCTGCTCTTGCCAACCGAATAGCCCCTTGGAAAATAACAGTTTGTTTCTTAATAAGATTCTGCTTTATTTTTCTTTATATGTTTTATGTCATTTGTTTTCATGAATAATTTAGTCTGTTTCTGTTATAAATCTTTGCTCTGGTGGTTTCATTTCTTGTGGCTTTATTAAAAGACAGTGGTTTTTTTCTGCTTTATTGAATGTATCTTGGAGTTAAACCTCCATTAAAGCAGTCAGTAGTTTTTCCAGTCAGTTGTTCTTCGGGCTGCTCTAAAAACAGGTTGAGACTAACAATGATGTTTGGACTGATCTTGTGTTCATCAGATGTGTGAATGAAAGAGCAGCCTCAGTAATGTGTGAAAGAACTCCAAACAGCAACAACAACCCGCCACCTGCAGCTGACACATTTTTCATGGCCTCTCCACAGACTCAGCTGTGCTGCTCATCCCACAAGTGCATGTTCCTTTCAGCCAGAGCTCCAATGAAAAGGTTCAAATCAAAACATATTCATGTGTTAGAATGGACAAGCCAAAGTCCAGACCTTCATCCAGCTGAAAATCTCTAACATGACTTGAACATTTCTGTTTCCACACACTTCCCATCCAACCTGACTGAGCTTGAGCTGCTTTGGAAGGAAGAATGTCAGTGTGTGAACGTGTAAAGCTGGTGGAGACGTAGCCCAAAACACTGGTTCCTGAAGGAGGCTCTACAAAGTATTGACTCGGGGATCAAAGCTTCAGCAGGCCACATTAACATGATGGACATGGAACAGATGTGCATTGGAAAAGAAACACATTAAACTTCAGTGGCTCTTCAAATCCACTTCAAACCCAACTTCAAAGTACCAGCTGATAACAGATATAATTAGAGATCAAAAATCAGAGAGACATAAGATTCTCTTAATAAATACAGCTGTGGAATATTTGTTACCACGATTAAATAAATTGCTCTGATTTGACCATTTCACAAATATGGTCATCGTCCTTCTGGAAGGATGCTTTTCTCCAGGAGAAAAGCATCCCCACAGCATGATACTGCCTCCACCGTGCTTCACAGTGGGGATGGTGTGTTCAGCTGATGTGCAGTGATAGTTTTCCACCATTCACAGCATTTTGCATTGAGTCCAGAAGGCTCTGTTTGTTCTCCTCGGACCAGAACCCCTTCCTCCACATGTTGGCTGTGTCTCCAACATGACTGAGGACAAACTGCAAACAGGACTTCTTCTGCTTGGAGTTTCGGTGGCTTTCTTCATGCCTTTCTTCCACAAAGGTCTGATCTATGGAATGCAGACTGATTGTTATCCTGTAGACAGGTTGTCCCAACTGAGCTGTGTCTCTCTTCGTGTCCTCCAGAGTTCCCATGAGCCTCTGGGCTGCTTCTCTGATCACTATTCTCCTTTTCCAGTCCATCAGTTTGGATGAACGACTTTATTATTACGGCTAATTATTTATTGCACTTAGTCCTCCACAGAACTTCATCCAAAAGAGTCGAACATCCTCAGAGTGGCTGGACATCTTGATGGAATTTGTAATTATATATTTTCAGTGAAAACATGAATTAGTGGAATGTTTGAGTGGTATTAGGTTCAGAAAAATATATTTGTTGAAACTGTTGACACAGATTCACTTCGGATCATATTTTAGAACAAAATAATGTAGAAAACCTGGAAATTTTAAATTGTTCAGATAATTCTTTGTTGCCGCTGGATGTCTCAGGACATAAACCACAGCAGTGTGATGGAGTGGGGCTCCCTCTAGTGGAGGATTTTTTTTTTGTCTTTGCTCCAAAGGTTTTAGTCCACAGATTGTGTGTTTCCTGTCACTGTGGGCCTCACAGCACAGTAGTACACAGCAGAGTCAGACACTGCAGCAGAGGAGATGGTCAGATGGATTTGCTTTTCTGTCACGTTGAACTTCAGTTTTGGAACTGGATTATTTATCACTGATCCTGATGCTGAGTGAGAGATGAGAAACTGTGGAGGTTTTCCCAGATATTGTCGATACCAGAAGAATTCATCTGTCGCATACATTTTTTGGTACTCATAGGCAGGGGTGAAAGCAAGGTAAGATTCTTGCAGGAACTGTGCAAAAAAATGTTTCAGTTTGTACGCAAAGTGTGCGAGCATCATACAAGACAGATATTGATAAAGCCTGCTCATTGTTGACATCCTTGAAAGCATAATGTTTTTTGAATTGTTTGAATGTTTAAATGTAATACATGTTGTGACGGTAGTGGTGACCTCTTCACGACGGAGCCAACGACCAACAAGGACTGCTGCCCCTCAACTCAACCAAAGCTTTTATTGTTGTTACAGCTAATGTATACTGGGCGCATGTCGCTCACACCAAACACTGCTGGCACAGAGGCCACCTCACTCCGACCCTTCTCACTGTTGGTCCAACATAACGGAAATGAAACTTAACATAAAAAGACCGGAAAAAGGCATCAACACATAGAAAAACAATAACTTAACACACCTATAACAAAACGAAGTACATTTTAACACATTTTAACACAAAATACATCTTGAAACGGCCCGAACAATCCCCTCACATGATGCCTTGCGGCACCAAACAGTATGGCGGCCCCCAGCGGCACCTGCCGCCGCCACAATATATATATATATATATATATATATATATATATATATATATATATATATATATATATATATATATAGATATATATAGATATATATATAAAACGCGTGAACCCTCACAATTTATTACTTGTGGATTTATGTTGTTTATTTTGCAAAAATGACGACCCTGTTGTCTGCAAAAAACACACAACAGTGGACACTGGATTAACGTTACGCCACAGCGAGTGACTGCCGCTACAAGCTGCAACCTGTCACGGTAAGCGAGTGCTCCAGTGCTCGTCAGGCGCATTAACCTTGTTCAACACGTCACAGAAGATGTAGTCTGGAGATGAGTTTTATGTATTCATCAATTTTACACTTATTTCGGTAAAATTTGCTTGAAAAAAGAAAGGGCTCGCTTTGTATGCATGAGTGAAAGTTGCTTTTCAGAGGCGTTCCGGGGCGTTCCAGTAGAAGAGGCCAGTATATTTCTTACCGGCACGGCGTTCCGGTGCGTTCCGGCTTACTTTCACCTATGCTCATAGGACAGAGAAACATTGCTGCCTGACAAACTGAGCTCTTCATTCTTCATTGATTTGACGTCTTCACAGATGATGTCTGCAGGGAAATAAAGACACATTACTTTGGTCTTCTTGTTGTGTAAAATTGAAGCATCAGTGAATAAATGATGAGATGTGAATCCAGCTGTCAGTGAATAGAAGAGGAAGAGATGAATTGTAGACTTACCAGTGAATGTATGGAGGAGCAGCAGTGACACTAAAAGCATCATATTCAACTACAAGTGCTCAGTGATCCTCAGAGTAAACTTTGTAAAGTGTGTGTGGTTTCTCATGTTGACAGCCAGGTTTCTCTGTTTGGACAGGAAGTCCCTCCTTCTCATCATGTCACAGTGACATATGTGAGAGCAACAGGTTGGATCTTCATCTCCCAGCAGCACTTGTTCCTTTTTCTGTCTTATAATGGCCAGTTATTTTACCATCAAGCTTTTATCCTGAGCAGCTCTGACCTGACTGACAAGATGCTCAATGAGAAACATGAGAGACAAACTATGAAAAACACTGGTGGTTTGTGTATTTTAGATAGCTTCATCCATACTGGTCTAAGTTGTAAAATGTGTTAAATGTGTGTAAACAGGGAACTGATTTGAATGAGAAACTCATGAGAAACTAATGAATAATGTTGTGGATGAACTTTACATTCTAAGTTTCTAATTTTGACAGTGATCGGATAATGATTCCCCGAATGATTCCTGGCATCTTTCTGGAGAATTTACAACTGATGAGAAATTCCAGGTATTTTCTCTCATTCAAAGCATTTGTTTAAATGTTTGTGTCTCATGGATGATGATGATTAAACTGAGGGTTGATGTGTGTTATGTGTGTGTGTTGTTTTGTTTGTATCTAAAACTGAAAAAGCTATAAATAAAATATGAAAAAAAAACAGAGTTGCAAACACACAGGACAGTCCATGAAAGAGCTGCAACTGTTTGAGGTGAGGCTGATAAGCTGCAGTTCCCTCTGTGTCCACTAGGTGTCAGTATGAAGCTGAACGCTGTTTGTGATCCTCCGGAAACAGTGAGAGAAGAAGCAGCTTTGGAGGCTGTTTGAAGCTGTGTTGTCGCGTGACTCGTTTCTCACAGAGGAAATATTTCATCTCGTGCAGCAACAATGAGTTCAGTTCAGGCTTTGAGAGAGTTTATCAAGCAACGACTAACTGCTGCTGCTGGAGAAATGTGAACAAACTGTGGTTCAGTAAGAAGTGGAAACCTCCAGTCAAGTCTCACGGAACAGGTTAGTAAAAGTGTGAATGAAGACATGAATGTGAGTGGTGGAGGATTGTTGCATTTGTTTGGAAGCCAGCAGACAGAAATGAGGCTGCAGCTGCAGTTGTTGTTCAAAGTGAAACAACAGGAGTGATTTGAAAGCAGAAAGCTTCAGCATTAAACAGCATGTGTGTCAGAAAGAGTGGAAACGGTGCTTGAGCTGTTTGAAAACAGAAGAAGTGATTTATTGCCACTCAGTCTGGGCTAACATGCTAACGTTACTGTGGTTTGTGCAGCTTTAACGGCTGGATTCTACTTTGTGCGTGAAAGTGAGGCGCGGAACGTGCACGAGAGAAGCTGTGCGTCTTTGTTCCTCGTTGCACGTCTGCTCCCAAACTGCAGGGGGCAGTGTATCGCAAACACACGTGTAGCACAGTGCTAAAGTAGAGTAGAAGAAGTAGCTCTTCTTCTTCTACTGCTCAACATCAGCGGGTGATCCTGTGAATGGAGACTAGTGGAGGGAGGTGGTATAGCAGGACACAACAACTTGTTGCACATTGAGCGTCTGAGCAACGCACGAGCAACTGGGACTGCAAGTTTAGCTTGAAATGACTTGAAGTCCTTCTTCCTGACACCACAGAAATTTGTACCCTGACAGGAGAATGAGCTTAGAAAATGTCTGCAGAAGAGGAGAGAAGAACATACAGGACTGCATTGAATTAGAAATTCAGCTCTTTTTCAATTCAAGTAAGATGCTTGAACCAGAAACATTTTTTGTTTGTCAAGATTGTGACAACAAAAATAAAACAAAGAAAATAATGTAAAAATAACTTGTAATTGTGGTTGATTTATACATGAGACATCAGCGACAATCCATCTGTTTGAACATTCTCATAAAGTAATTGATAAATTTTAAATTTGATTGCTTCCTTTGTTGTTCTGGGATATTTTCCAGCATGTCAGCAACAGCAGAGCCAAATCTTGTGTTGTCATTCTCCTTGTTGGTGGCTTTCTCCTTGTCTGTGTTTCAGCTCTTGAAAATCAAATCTTTAGTCCTCCTCCTGTTCACGTGTTTATAATGGAGACATTCTGGAAAATCTTCTGGAAGTGGCTCAGGTTTGTTTGTATGAGAATAAAGTCTATTTACATGGAACACTGTCCATCTCCTGGATTTTTGTTCGCTTTCGTCACTTCACTCTGAAGCTGATGCTGCATCCAGACAGTTTCCTCATTTATTCTTTAAAGCCCACTACTGTCGGTTTTGTTGAAATGAGCAGATTGTCTCATCCATCCATCAGTGTAAAATCTTCCCCTCCATCCCTTCCTTCCTTTCCAAACTAACCTGTCTCACGACGGCCTAATCCCAGCTCACGTTCCCTATATATATATATATATATATATATATATATTTATATATATATGTATATATATATATATATATATATATATATATATGTATATATATATATATATATATATATATATATATATATATATATATATATATATATATATATATATCCTCTTGTGGAACAAATAAAGTACTATCAATTCCATTCAATTAAACAAGTTGCTATTTTAAAGCGGAATGGTTCGACTGTGGGAGGAGGAACCTTAAGTGAGCCAGTATTTCTGTCGGTCCCTGACAATGTGACACCAGGCGGTCCCTCACGTTGTGAAACCGGCCCGAAAAGAACCGGAAGCTTCACTTCTCTCCAGCGTGAGACTGGGTGGAAGTAAACCGGATGTGTCGGGGGAGATGTTGGCGCAGTTGTCTGTCTAGGGCAGATGAGCCGCAAGAGGATAGCTGTGTTCGAAACCGCATACTGCCTCCTACACCTTTCCATACTCATACTATCCATCCTGCATCCTGCTTACTCAGTCCATCAAACATTATGCAAAGCATTTACACTCCAGCATACTACATCATAACCCACAATGCATTGCACTCCTCCCCGAGCCGAAATCGACCTGCTAAAGCTGATTTCACTTTAGCTCTAAACTCTTCAAATGTACAACTTCATCGAGATTTTTTTTTTTTAATTAGGCGACAAAGGGGTGGTTTAGAGCCCGAGTGTGTCGTTTATTTGTCTGAATACCAGCCGTTTATGATTTTGTTCGGACGAATTCGGCGAAATGTGAGCCAGCCGCAGTGAGCGGCTCCAGCACGGAGGTGTCAGAGAAGCAGGGAGAGAAGCAGAGCACACATGAACCCCGGACCCGCCACGGGGGGCCCCCCGCCCGGCACGGCACCCAGCGCCGTGGGTGTGGCAGTCGGGTTCCCTGACCCAGTGGCCCAGCCTCCAGGCCCGGTCGGGCTTTGGCGGCGGGCGACCGCGGATCACACCGCTGGCCGACAGGTGTTGTGCCAAAAAGTGACTGCCTGCCTGCCCCCCAGAAAAATGCCTGCCCCCGACGGGAACACGCATCGACGTGTTTCTGTATTTCTCCACTGCTCACATACACTGTGCGGATGTTTCATAAAGTATTCTTTATGAATATTTCTGAGAGTATTTTTTTACAAATTACACACCGAAACCATTAAAGCAACAGACAGCTGCTTGCATAAAAGTGACTGCGCCCTGTAACTGAGTGATGTGTGTTGATATAATGGTTTCGGTACGCTGCTGTCACACACTGGTGAGAGGCCGCATGTCTGCACCACTTGTGGGAGGGGCTTCTTGAGCAATGACAATTTGTCTGTGCACATGAGAACGCACACGGGTAGGGATGCACATGGTTAACCGTTTAACCGTTAACCGATAACAGGAACTTTGACCGGTTAAAACTATCGGTTATTTTTTTTTTAAGCTCCAGCTGGAGGAGCTCTCCACAGAGCCCGTGCGTCTTCATGCACGCTGGCATTATATTACAGATATCAATGATGGCGCTGCAGATGACTCCTTAATTCATTGATTAATTCCAGGTGCCTTCATGTTGTACTGTCGGGGAGGGTGTGTGTATCTTTGTGCGCATTGACGCATGTGGCACAAAACCGGCGTTACATTGAATATTATTTTTTTATCTCCAGACGCCGCGGGTCGTCCAGATTCACAGTGAAATGGTTCGGTGTGAAGCCGCATCATCCAGATAAACATTAAGCTTCATCAGAACTGTTTAAAAATCGGATTTCAGAAGCTAAAACTTTATTTAGGAAATTAATCAGAACACACAAAAAAAAATAACCAGTGCGCTCACTCTCAACATAATTTAAAAAACAATAGGAGATGATTGAAGCCTACAGTGCTGTTAATTATATCTAAATCTTGTAGCTTTTTTTACATTTTAGATGAGAATTTGCTGTCATTGTAAATCCGCAGTTAAGCACTGAACTGCGCCGAGTCAGTCACTCACTCGGAGCGCACATTTCTGTGTCGGAATGGTGGGACGTTTGCGTGTCGGAATAGCGGTATTCCGGAATGGTGATCTGTCTAAATGATGGTGCGCCAGAATGTCGGAGCGGCAGCATGTAACCACTCAACAGGGCGTTTAAAGGTCGACCATGCTTCGCGCCGCTTTGGAACCTCGGCGCTCCACCGCTCCACGCTGTGCACGTTCAGGCGCACTGTTCCACACATCCTCCAGAAGCTTTTCTGGCACTACAGACTGTTTCTCTGCTCCTATATTACAGATTATTTAGAGAAAATTAAGCACATACATTGTCAGTGCGTTATCATTTAATATTAAAGTTTATTTAGCCTTTTTTTTCTTTTTTCTGAATCGTGGGGGCTGCGCCGGAGCGATTCCCTCGGCAGACCTTCTCCTCCCTCCAGACAGTCTGCTGTCTCCGTCCACGAGAAGCCGTCACTTTTACTGTCATATTTTGTTTTCTGTGGTGCTCTGGCGATGCGTATACCGGCGCGACCTGCGCGCAACGCGGTCACAAATTCTGGCTGCTGCGCGGACGTCCGCCGATCGGTCCGCGCAGACCAATGCGCAACGCACACCCACGCAGACATGTGAAGCATGGACGGGCTTAAATCTTATCGCTTAACGGTTATTAACCGTTAAAGGGCGTCGTTAACGGTCCATAAAAAATATATAAAATGTGCATCACTACACACGGTGAGAAGCCGTATTCCTGTCCAACATGCAGGAAGAGGTTTGCTCAGAGGGGCAGTTTGACGGTTCACATGAGGACTCACGGAGGAGAACAGGGGCTGCCAGGAACATCCACAGAGGGAACTTTTCTCGAAAGTCAAACATGAAGAAAGCAGCATTTGGCTTCAGAGTTACCTCTGGTCCCCAGTAATGAGCTGTAATTTACTCTTTATTGTAGTTTCTGTTACTTATTTGATGCATTTTACACATCTTATTCTGTCATGTGAATCAAGGCTTCCAAGGCTGATAGTAAGATAGACTTTACAGTCTGACTTAAACACCTGAAATGAAATGATTGAAATGACAAATAATTCTGTCCACATTGGACAAGTTTTGAAAAAGCCCTTGTAGGTTTTCCTTTTTCCTGGAGTCCCAAAAACATCTCTTTTCACCCTTCTTGCACTGGTGTCATTTCATGACTCTTGATCTCTTTGGATTTGTGAACTTTGATGTGATGCCTCCTGCTCTATTCTGTGTTCACAGGTTAAAGTTTCATTTGACTTTTCTACAAACACAGACCCTAAATGTTGTAAATGGATATCGTGTGAATAAAGTTGTTGTCAAAGAAGTTAGTGAGCGAGTGTTTTGTTTTCCTGCCTTTCTTAAAGAACACATTTCATACAAAATGAACCACAAAGTTCTTGACATGTTAAAACCAGAGCTGCTCAACCCCACAGACATAACTTCAACACCTCAGATGTTCCCTAACTGGTACATTGAGTGAATATTTGTTTATCAGCAGTGGTAAAACACGCAAAAATCAGTGCTATGAGCATCAGATGTTAGATGTGTTGATTTCAAAGTGAATGTGATTGCAGGGCCAGCATGGATTGAACAAGATGGTCCTCAAATGATCCAGTATACAGCATTCTGCATCATAACAGAATGTTGTCTGGGTCCTGCTTTCCTTGTTAAACAGCTCTGAGCCACTGAAGCACACACTTGTTTATATCTCTGAATGTGTATTAATAATCAATGTAGTTGGTTTAACACATCAACAGACACTTCATTTCCTGTAGGTCACGCTGTGAGACCTCCGAGGTGCAGCTGGAGGCTGAATCAACTCCTCAAACTGCTTCTTGTGTTCATTAAACCATCATCCTGCTGAAAGATGCTGAAATCAGTGAAGATTATTTCCATGAAAGAGAAAATACGGTCTCTCACAATGTTTAGGTTGGTACACGTCAAAGTAATATCCTCATGGATTGTTGGATGGCATGTTTTCTAAAAGCAGGGAGTGGGTCTGTTTGACCATCCTGACTTATTACTGTAGATACAAAGTGTTTTCTGGACCCTTCCTGTCAGATACAGGATGAACTTCTGCAGCAGTTTGAGTATCAAATCATGAATTAAGGAAAATCAATTCAGACTGATTTGCACTGTAATTTTCTCTTAAATATATTTCTTGGTCAATATTCAGTCTATCCATACATAAACAACAACCACAGCTGGATGTCGAAGCTGCATGAGTTTGTCACCTGTAAAACATGGATAATTGCATTAGTTATTGTAATAACTGATGCAATTCTTGAAGTTGAGCCAAAGGAGGTGAATTAAGTGGATGAACAGAAGAATCAGACACAGATTTCTTACAGCGGTTAAATTCAGATGTTAAGCTGAATCAGTGGAAAGAGATAAGAGAAAACAATTTCTCTGTCAGCAAGTGCTCAATAGAAAGTCAACGGAACTGTTCGCCAGTGAAACGACACCATGTGGGGTTCAAGTTTAGTAACTTTTTGGTTTTATTGAGTTCTTTAATATGAGGTTCAGACTAAATACAAATTATGTTAGTCTATATGAATACATTACTTTTACTCTGATGGTTTCTCCGACTGTCCTCTCAAAGTTCATCTTGTACAGATTCCTCAGATCAACAATGTTCTTTCACTGCAGTCGAATGAGGATGAGCTGAAGTTCAGTGGGCGGGGCCAAATATGTCTCAGATATTATTTTTGTTCAGTTCAAGTTGAATCATGAGATTCAGTTTAGCTTCTACATCAGATCTGTGTGTGTGTGTCTGATCTGTACTGCTTGTCTTCAGTCCACAGAGTCATACATCAGAGGTTTAACAGGGAGTGAGTCCCTCTAGTGGATGTAGTGGAGGATTGTGTTGTCTTTGCTCCAAAGGTTTTCGTCCACAGCTGTGCTGTTTCCTGTCACTGTGGGCTGCAGAGCACAGTAGTACACAGCAGAGTCAGACAGCTCAAGCTTCTGGATCTTCAGAGGAACTGATTTGTCTTTGAGCTCAGCATCAAATCTGTCTTTGGGGAAATCTTCTGCATTGTCCACAGTTTGTAAAATACATTTCAACATGTACTCTGGATAACTAGTTGTTTCTTCTTTGTACCAGAGCAATGTAGCTCTTAAGTCAATGGTTTCAAAACTACAATTCAATGTAACTGAGTCTCCTTCAGCAGCAGCAGGAACATCTCCTGATGGCTGCATCACTTTGCCTTCTCCTTTACACTCTGGAGAAGAAGAGAACAAACAGAGGAAGAGATGAATCAATACCGATGATTGACTGAATGAAAACAACTTCCACATTTAAATAGTTTATATAAAATGAAGAATTGCTTTGGAGCTCTTAATGTGTTTCTACAAGGTAACAAACATCAGCAGAAATGCTGGAGTGTGATTTAGTGGATCCTGAACATTCAAAGTTCTTCATGTAGAGCTCAGTAATGTGTTCAAGTGTTTGAAGAGGAAACATGTTGAGTTTTGGATCTTACCAAAGAAAAGAGCAGCAAGAACAATCCACAGCCAATGTTCCATGTGTCCAACAAGGTTTCAGTCAACAGGAGAAAGTAGCTGATGTTCAGCACTCAGTGTGACAATAGTTGTCTTCACAGCAGCTCTTCTTATTGACACAGTGGTTGAAGGCAGTGCAGAAGTAGAGCAGCACCTGCTGGATAATGTGGCCCTCTAGTGGAGGACTTCATATAAAATCAACCAGCTGACAAACATCAAATCCTCATGCTTTATATAGATAAGATAGATAAGATAGATAAGATAAGACTTTATTGATCCCACGATGGGGAAATTTCACTGTTACAGCAGCCAAAGAGAAGTACCACAGTCGCAAATAAATATCAATAAATAGAAAAACAAGAACACAAAGTGCAAAAAAGTTTGCAGGCAAGCATTTCACACATTTTGCAGGCAACACCGTGCACATCCTTAACACCAGAAACAGGAGGATGGGGCATGCGCCACAGCCCATAAATAGATGGTTGAGTATGCAGACTGGAGGAGGCAAAAGCACATCAAAAACACCACACAGGGGAATTTATACAGCGGCATTGAAGAGTCTGACAGACGCTGGAATAAATGACCTGCGAAAACGCTCCAACCCCCCCCCAGCACACCACCGCATAGAAGACCACTGACGACACTACAGTGTCATAGAAGGTCCTCAGCAATGGTCTGCTCACACCAAAAGATGCGAGCCTCCTCAGCAGGTACAGACGACTCTGACCCTTCTTATACAGAGAGTCAGTGTTATCTGACCAGTCCAGCTTGTTGTTCAGGTGAACACCCAGGTACTTGTAAGTCCTCACTCTCTCGATGTCTATCCATTCTATTATTTTTGTTTGCATAAACATTTTGGCAAACTTGTATAAATGTATCTCATAAATGGCAGACCAAAGTGAAAGTGAGACCTCAAGTCTACATTGAGCTGTCAGAAGATTAAAGGTGCTGTAGGCAGGATTCAGCATCTCCGCCATCTTGCTTAGGGTTACCTAAGCAAGATGGCGATTTGACCCATCTAAGATGGCGATTTGAAACCCAGCACAGCCAATCCGGTCCTGTTTTCTCTGACATCACGCCCTGATGCAAGTTAAGCCCCTCCCACAAGAACGTGCGACGAACGCCCCTCAACCAATCACAGTTAGAGCCTCATGGGCTCTTCTGATTGGTCAAAGATACCTGGAGCTGTCAATATTCCTTTTCAGCTCAGAACAGAGACAGATGGAAACGCTGCTCCCTCGCGGTAGTGCAATTATGCTACACTCCTAAAGGATTATCAATGGATACTCTAACATTTAATCCAAAGAAAACACAGAAAAATTAGCATTGACTAGCAAAATCCTGCCTACAGCAGCTTTAAATGTATCATGAAATCCTCTCAGAGTTGAAACAATAGTCAACAACAGACTTTGTGTCATTTATTTCCATGGATTCAACCCAGAAGTAGCTCAGCATCCGATCCTGTGAGTTCCAGCATGTGTCCTGCCAGCTGTTGGATTTGACTTTGGTCTCTAAAACTCTTCTCTCCAGTGAAGTGGACAAAGACAACAGGATGGATGAGTGAATCTGTTGATTTTAACTGTTTATAATGTGAATCTGTCCAGTCGAGACTGCAGCCCCTCAACAGAACGGCATCCAAATGGATGGAGACAAAGTCCAGAGTCTGTTCAGGAGTGCGAAGGTCAGGAACAATCCTGGTCCTGATGGTTTCACAGGCTGGACTCTGAGAAAAAGCTGAACAGCTGCAGATAGTTTTTATTATATTGTTACTGTCTCTTCATTTTGTCATTTTGTGCGACTGCTTTTTATTGACTTTTCCTCCATTTTCAGTTCGATCCAGCCACATATTTTGGCAGATTCTTCAGTGAAGTCTTATAACGATGCTTAGTTTGCTGACTGAGGTTTTTTTTCTTACCTAATAAGTCACACAGAGAGACACTGAACAGCCTTTTCTAAAATGAGTTGTGTTGTCTTTGCTCCACAGCTTTCACTACACAGTTTTCCTTTTTCCTGTCACTGTGGGGCTCACAGCGCAGTAACACACAGTAGAGTCACTGACTGCAGCTGACATGATCCGCTCCTCCACTGGCCTCTTATCAGCTATTAATCTCGATCAAATCATTTGAAAATCTCACTCAGGATCAGGTAATCCATTTTCTATGCCGGTTGTTCAAAGCAATATTGGATTGGATCACTTTGATCCAGATATACAGTTTTCAAGATTACCAAATCCGGATTAGCAGTTCTCTAATGGAACATATCACAATGTGGGCGAGCAGCAATGTAAAGAACAACAAGAAGAAGAGACAGTATTGACTCACTCACTGTGTGTGTATGTGCTTGTAGCTTGTCGCCTGGATATGATTGGTACTTGTGGGGAGGCTGATAGCGACAGCAGAGGCTCCCAGGCAGTTCACATTTTGACATCATGAGACCCAGACCACGCCCATCAACTGACCAACAGGACGTCGACACTGAGCTTGAAACAGGAAGTTCTCAGAGGAAGCGTCCACTGAGCTCAGAACCCTGGACGTCACTGTACGACAGCAGAAAGCCGCTACAGAATAAAAAGTGTATAAAAAGATGCATAATGCAACAGTTGGAAGTTTTTTTTTCCCATTGACATTTCACTGTATTTTGGACCAGAGGGTTTCATTAAAACTGGCTTCAAGTTGAAATGTTCATTTTTTTTAATAGTAATTATTTGATTTTTGACATTTTCATCACTTATACTCTCCATTACAACAAAGAAAACTTTATAATTTGAGTATAAAGGTTATTATGGCTTTATTTCACCATTCCACAACACTCAATTTGAATGCGGCCCCTGAACTAAAATGTGTTTGACATCCCTGATCTAATTTGAGAAGCTGCTGTTGCTCAATAAGTTGACCTTTGGCCCTTACTCTGGCTGGGGACCTTTGATCGTCCAGATTCCTTGAAACAAATTTACTCCACCACTCTCCAAACCAACCTGCGATCCGGACTGTGAAAATGTCTCCATGCTTCCTCTTCTGCTCATCCAGGAACTTATAAGCATCTTTCCGGAACTCCAGAGCTTTCCCAAGGAAAGGGATCCAGCCTTTGATTAAAGGCGGCTCGTCCTCTCTCCTGCAACACACAGCACAATCACACTGCAGCGCTTCATGTGAACGTCAACCACAACTTGGCACACAGTTACTGTCTTCAGTGTCTGCTGGAGTCTGGAATTGGCTCTGAAATTCAAAAACCCTTTGCATTGAGCAAATACAAAATCTCACAAAACCTGTACAGACACTAGACCAGGGGTGTTCAACCTGCGGCTCTGCAGCCACCTGTGGCTCTTCGGCTCTTCTGTAATGGGTCCATGAAGCTTTCACTAAATTATTTGGAAATCAACATTTTCTTTTCATTTCCAATGCACCTATGCTGATTTTTGTGTTCTAATCCCTCAGATGAACACATAACACAGCTGAAACACCCAGGAGAGCTAGGATTGTGGTCAGTAAGCACTGAAGTGTAAATTATTCACTAAAGTAAAAAGCGGAGGAATGTCTCATTTCTCACATGAGCAGCTTTTAACACAATTATGTCCAGTCAAGAACCATTTTTACTGCAAAAGGCTTTTAATCAATTCACTCTGCTTTTTCTACTTGTTTTTATTCACTTTGTTTTCATGTGTTTTTATTTTTTCTAGTCACCACTGAGGGTCTCTGAGCACAACCTTTGACCCCCACCAAAGGTTGTGCTCAGATGTGGCTGTACAACAAATGCAGAAGTGGATCACCTGTGGAGTGAATTCTCTCATGAAAAAGAGACGGAAACAAATGTAAAAACAAGAAGAAAAGGTAGCAAACAACTTTAAAAACTGGATGTAAGCAAACAGGCACAACAAAGAAGCTACAAAAAATGCCCCAAGCAAGGATAATGATCAGAAGAAACAGCTGCAAGGAAGACAAATAAGATAAACGAGCACAAGCTCACAAAGAAAAGAAAAGACACAATTCCAGCAGGAGAAGGAAACAGCGGAGCTGAAAATCTAGTGTTCTGTCATGCATAAAAGGTTCATCTAATGTAAAATATTTCCCCTTTTGTATTTGCAACATTTAACATGTTTTTGGTGTCCTCTAGTGGAAAAGCATGGCCTTTATAGCTGATGTTCGATTTATTCTGAAAAGAGCTTTATCTTGCGGAAGTGACTGTTCAGCAGTACAGGAAGCAGATGATGGCAGTACTCAGCTTGTGCCTCTCTAAAATCGCAATGTCTTTATATGTTGAGTTTGCATCACCGGTGCATATTTTACTTACATTTAAAATATGTTTATTTAATCTTTCTAATGTTCTCCAGTAGCTGAGGATAAGCTGAGCAACTTTGACTTTGTGATAAGTTAATTGCCTGAAATGCAGGGTCGGCAAGATAACATCTCGGCTGATTTCTACAGTGTTTTTTACATGTTATTGTGTTATATTAGGCTATAGTACAATCCATTTATTCTCCAGTGCATATTGTAATTGTATTGTTTTTCTGCTTATTTTTCTTTTTAGTTTCACCATTTTGAGTGTTAAACCTGCCATGACACAGCTACGTCTGCAAAGTCGTCGATGCAAGAAATGTGTTGTCAGCCATAATGTTCGTCACGGCACATCAGGATTTCATATATTGATAACCAAAAGAGTTGGCAACGGCCAAGGTGAACTTTCTGATGCCTTGGAGGCATTTTATGGTGCAGCCGGCAGTGAAACACTGATATGAACCACTCGTGCACATCTGAGTCTATTAGGAAGAGCACCGGCAACAGGAACACAGGAGCTCTGGATTCTGTCGGACCGACACGACAGAAAAGTCAACAGATCTGAAGACCTGAGGGCTTCAGATCAATCCTTTCTGGGAGACTCTGGCCTAGGACCAGGACTAGGACCAGGACCAGGACCAGGTCCAGGTCCAGGTCCAGGTCGAGGTCCATGTACTGATCAGTCTTTCATAGGACGTCACCCATAGCGTTCCCAACCGCTGTTCTGAAGACTTCAGCGAGTCCAGCAGGACGTCTCCACATTGAATATTTGAAACCGGATGTAAATGTGATTGGTCCAGTCCGTCACGTGACCGTATCATGTGGACAGAGGAGGCGCTGTGATCGGGCGATTTATGCAAGACTTTAACTCGTAAAATAAAATCAACAGATGATTTATGTGAAAATCAAAGTCTGGCGAAGCCAGCACAGTTATAGAAACTAGTGATAGAGACCAAAATATGTCCTGAAACCGGGTGCTTTATATGTTTATTTGCACTCTGAAAATCTGCATTTTTGAATGGGTTCCAATGAGCCATCGCCCCCTGCTGGAATTTCTCCAGAATTACAGTTTTTTGCACTCTGGCATTATCTTCATGTTTTATGAGCGGAGGTTGGCGCTTGGTTCAGCCTGGGACTTGTTGAGGCTAAGCTTGGACTTGGTTTGATCTGCAATAACAAATCTGTCAATGAGGTGAAAAAAGACCTGCAATCCTCAAGAAATGACTGAGAAATGCCGGCGGGACTGAGAACAGTCAGCCTGCAGTACATCAGCTGTTCCATAAACAGGAAATGACAACATGAAACATGAAATGACAGGACGGGATGACTCACAACTGGACACACAGTCTGACTGTCATATGATATATAATAAACACATCATGATAAGAATTTTTTCGGATGTAAAATTCTGTCATTACCAGTTTGTGGAGTGGGAACACACCTGGCAGGGGAAAAGTTCACGCTACGTTCACAAACTTTGTGCTTCGCAATATGTAAATTGCGACTCATGATTTGAAATATTCCTTATAAAGAAGGAAGATAGAGTTTTTACAGCTCGCTCCTCAGTGATTATTACAATTAAGTAATGATTCATTGATTGTGAGCTTAAAATCAACACGCGAAGTCACCAATTTAATACACATAAATCAGTGTATCTGAATATTTTAACAAAAGTGGAGCAGTTTCACATCAGAAAACACTCAAAGATGTGGGATTGGAAGCATCCAACATTTAAAAGTTGAGATGCTCAAGGGACGGCCAGTTCCATTGTCCCTCTCGGTGTTGAGCAGTCCACAACATTGTTTCATTTAGTTTAGTTTATAATTTATTAAAACCTTTAATTAATTTTGGTACCTGAAAAACTCCTTGGGAATCTATTATATTCTACTGTGGCTCCAGAGAGGTGCACCGGGGTGGGAGTGGGGGATGTGTGTGTGTGTGTGTGGTGTGTGTGTGGGGGGGGGGGGGGGGGGGGGGGGGGGGGGGGGGGGGGGGGGGTTGTCAAGGCATGTCTACAAGGGCAGGCAAGTCTCCAATGTGGGTCACCCTGGGCCATTGACCCTTTGACACTCATCAGGGCTCAACATGGCTGCCTGCCAAAAATCAGAGGAAAAAGGAATTTCTCCAAGAGAGGACAGAGCAGCGGTGTCTCAACCTGCGGCTCTGGAGCCACAGGCTCCCTGAAGATTTTCAATGAACTATACCTTAATAAACATTTGATATTATTTTATCGCACATATGAGTAATTTTCTAAATGAATTGTTAACATCCATCTTCTAAATCTCTTCTCTTCTCAGGGTCGTGGGTGGCTGGAACCAATCCCAGCCGCTGGGGGCGAGGGCGGGGTACACCCTGGACAGGTCGCCAGTCTGTCGCAGAGCTGACACAGAGGGACATACAACCATTCACACCGAGTTGCAATTTAGGGTGACCAATTAACCTGACATGCATGTTTTTGGAAAGTGGGAGGAAGCCAGAGTACCCAGAGGTGGACCCAGTGTCAAGGGGGGGCGTGAGGGGGCATCGCCCCCTAAAGCAGACTGCCTCGCGCCCCTCAGTCAAAATATAGTATTTTATTTTAAAAAATTAAGTTTTCAGTCTATTATGTGCTTAAAAAACAACAGCAAACTCCGCTGGCTTGGTCAAATCAATATGAAGTGTTGTGCTACTCAAAATTAAAAAAAAGAGGAGACTCCAGCTCTACTAAAGGTGAGCGCTGGTTATTTTATCATTTGTTTTGTTACTATTTGTGCTTTTTTTAGCAATGTGGTTAATGATCATACGTTGTTGGACATGGTAGAACAGTGCCTCTGATCTGTGGATTCTGTTTTTGTGTTGCTCCATTTACGTTTTCTCCACCCATGCGTAACCCACCCATGTCAAAATGTGTGATGATTAAAATCTGCCGAAATCAGGGAGGAAAACGACTGAAAATGTCATGAAATGTTCAACCTTCTAAATTAAAATTGAAACTTCGTAAATGCAACTAATTATAGGTTTCATACGTGTTTGCGGCTTCATTTAAATTGGATTTGGTGGAAAATCACAGAAATGTCTCATATATCTGAGAATTTGATTTGCTTAATTTGTTTGAGGGTGACTCAACAAAAACGATCCAAATCTAAGCTTCATTCTGTAGGTTTCTAAACTTCTGATTCTGGTTTTGCAGAAAGCCTCCATCTCTGAGTCTGTTTTTTCAGAAAATCTCCTCTGAGTCTGGCTCCGCAGAAAGTGCCTTGAAATGGTAGTGTTGTATTTGGTGATGTATAAATAACCTTGAATTAAATCAAGTTTGGCTCCTAGATAAGCCAATTTATCAATATAAAGGTCACCATCAGGTGTGTTTTCAACTACAGAGCTGTCATTGTATCCAAAATGAATTTTCTGTGATTTTCAGATCCATTGAGAGACCAAAGTTCTCTCATACCCCTTTTCTACCAAACTGGTTCCCGTGCTGTTTTGGGTAGTGTGCCCAACTTTGAACCAGTTTTTGTATTCCCACCAACTGAGGCCCGGCTCCAACTGCCAAAAAACCAGGGCTTTTTCTGCAACTCTTTGCTGGGCCCGGTCACGTGTCAACTATGTGAGGCGCTGGGGGCGGGGTTACGTCGCCTCTGACAAAACACGGAGTCGCCATTTTTTTTAATCAGAAAGCAATGGTGGAGCAGCATTTCATTTAGCCAAGAAGTTATTAAGAAGTACATATTAAGAATAAGCAGTGGTCTGAGGAGGAGACCCAGTGCTTCCTGGTCTTGTGGTCTTCAGCAGAAGTTCAGGAGAAACTTGGCGGGGCAACGCCGACCCAATATTGGATCCTGAATTACTCCCGATCCTGTTAAGTTTTATTCATAAAGCACCAAGCTGTTAGCCTACTATGAATATGATAGGTAGAAATGATTCCAAACTTTGTGATGCAATAATTTGTGTTGATTATGTTTTATAGAGTTGTTGACCCATAGCGATGGGTCGCAGTTCACTGGAGCGCTCCCGCAGCTCATCAATCCCATCAAACATTTCACCGGTACCATTCAGCAGCTCACTGGTACCGTCCTGCATGGGGTTGCCAACTGTCCCGTATTATTACAGACTGCCTTGTTAGACTCAATTCAGCAATTCAAATGTGGTGATAAAGATCCATCAGGGCCGAACCAAAGCAGCGATGATCACAATGAGCATGCTGGGACCCAAGACTATGCAAGACATTTTGGATGATCTTTCTCCCCAAGATGGTGAACCTGTTTTTTTTTTTTTTTCTGTATCCATAGATGCCTCAAACAAGGGAAATAGAAATATGAGGGGGTACCCAAAAGAAACTGGAATTTGGTCAGAAAATACTAATAATAATGAGTTTTGACTTCTGGCCGTCAGATGTGCTACAGGGAAGCCTCATGCATATCTGTGAAAAATCTGAGGTCCCAGAGTGACACTGATGCCTGTCACGCGCTATTTATGGTAACCGAGTGCAGCTGTGCACTGCGATTTTTCCAAAATGGCGACATTGCTAGAGCAGCGCATAAACATTAAATTCTGCTTTTTGCTGGGAAAAACAGCAGCAGAAACACTCACCTTGTTGCAGCAAGCCTACAAGGATGATGCTCTGGGGAAGAATCAGGTCCATGAGTGGTTCTGGTAGTTTAAGAAGGGCCAGATGTCCGCGCGTCAGGTCCGCTCAGCCATGAAAACAATGCTGATCTGTTTTTTTGCTGTCCAGGGTATCGTCCACAGCGAGTTTGTCCCTCCAGGTCAAACTGTAAATCAGGACTATTACATCGAAGTCCTCAGACGGCTTCGTGAGGAGGAAGCGGCCCGCGTAGTGGCGGAGTGGAGCCCGGTTGATCCACCACAGTGCGCCAGCGGACACGGCACTGCGCGTCACGCAGTTTCTGGAGAAAAATGGGATAACTCTACTCCCCCATCTGCCTTATTCGCCAGATGTAGCCCCGAGTGATTTTTTCTTGCTCCCCAAGTTGAAGAAGGAGCTGAAGGGACAGCGGTTTGCAGATGTGGAGGAGGTGAAACACAAATCGCAGCCGGCCCTAAATGGCACAATTATACGCACGGGTGTCACGACGCATTCGTGAAGTGGGAGACACGGCTGGAGCGTTGCATTAATGCAAATGGAGATTATTTTGAAGGCAACGGTGGTGTTTTATTTTGAAATGTAAGAAATAAAAAGTCACAACCAAATTCTGGTTTAATTTGGGTACCCCCTCGTATGTTTCCAGTGTGGGTGAGATACTGCTCTGTGTCTGAAGGAGTGCAGTGCAAGTTACTGGACTTTTTTGAAGATTGTGATGAAACAGCAAATGGCGTGTTGACTGTTGATCGCCTCCTGCAAAGCTGGCCAGCTCTCATCTCATACTCATGCTCATATATCTCACTCAGGGAGCACTGTTCTGTGGCTCTAAAGAAATATTGTGAGGATGAAGAAAAAACACATACAACAGAGATTTAGCTGTGCACAACACGAGATGTGTTTTTGATCAACTTGTGAAAAAGCTGGAGGAAACAAAGCTCTGCGTCATAGATGTCTATGAAGAAGTGCAGAAGTCCAGAGCTAAGATACTGCAACGGAAACAGGACGGATATCAGACCAAGCAGCTGATGGACAAACAAATGCCAACACAAAAATCAAAGCAGCAACAGGACTTTCTGAAGTTCTATGACACTGTCAAAGCTTACATTTACAAATGGGTTGATTTCTCTCCAGAGAATGTGACACTGAAGGGGAAATGCTGCTGTTTAGCCCCGAAAAGGTGTGTGACTTTATTCTGGCCTGTGCAGTTTTACACAATATTGCTCTGGCCAATAGAGTTACTTTTGATGCGCCGGCGCCACGAGAGAACCTGATGTGGGAACTAGCAGAGGCTCCACTGGGTCTGGACGAAGGAGACAGGAACTGATGAACCACTACTGAAATGTATATATATAGGGCTCAAAAGGATGACGTATGGAGTGGAAAAAACTGCAATGCATTGTGGGCTTCTCGGGAATGCATCCAGTGTGAACCCGGCGTCAGACCTGAGAGGATTGATTTCCAGTTCCGAAAAGTTTCTTTTTTTGCCAAATTTGCTTCCTTTTCTGTGTTTCACCTCAGTGGGCGGGGCTTCAGAACGATAAATATTTTGGGGGATAACATGTTAATGAGCTTACATTGACAAATGGGTTGATTTTTCTCCAGCGAATGTGACACTGAACCTGAAGCCTGTTGGACTGTACGAGGAGCTCACCTTCACTCACCTGGAGCAGGTGGTGACTGCTCTGAAGATGACAGAGAACATCAACATGGACCAACTCCATGAGGAGTTTTGTGCTTGCCAGGAGGAAATGCAGAAGGCACAACAGGATACAGCAAAAACCACTAGTGAGAAGTGGATGGCAGTTTTTCAAAACACAGGCAAATGCCTTTGTTGAGAGGATTTTTTTCTCCAATGGCCAATAAATGGTCAGATTCCAGAAACAGATGCAACACTGAACTGATCAAAAATGAATGTCAAATAACTGTGAACTCAGACATGTCATGCAAAGACTTTTCTCTGGCTCTGCAAAATGACAAAAAAAAAATAAAAATGCTTGAGTCAGTGAAGAGCAGCAAGAAGTATCTATGGAAAAAGTAAACATGAGGAGTAATGTCTGGTGCATCGTTCGCATTTATAGTCTGTCTGATAACTGCTATAACTGCTATAAATGTCCAAACAACTGAAATTTATTTTGCGGTCTATTCACATATGAAGTTGCATGTGTTTGAGGATAAATAATAACACGATCTACTGTTTGAATGTTCAAATGTTGAAATGTAGACATAGGCTTAAATTTCTATAAATGTACAAACTAAAATTTAATTTGCGGTTTATTCATAAGTGAAGATGAATTTGTGTGAGGGTATTGTTTGAATGTTGAAATGTAGATATAAGGTTGAATATTTGAAAGAGACTCACCAGTAGACTGTACCAATGTGTCTATGCAGGTTGTATATTTCAATGCAAAAACAGATTTTTTCACTTGAGATTGTGTTATTTTTTTGTGTTCAAATTTTTCAAAATACGAAGCAAAGTCCCTTATTTGGCGAAGAGAAAGTTGGCAACCCTAGTCCTGCAGGATGTCAGGATCAAGGTCCTCCCAGGCCAGACCCGAACTGGTAAGATTTGTTTACAGCAGGAGTTTTCAGTGTGGGATTGCGAGCCTCCTAAAGAGAACTCAAAACCATACTGCCCCCCCTTAAACCCCCTAATTATTACTATTATGACTGTTATTGTTGTCGCTTTGTATGTTCAACACAGACTTAGTTCTAAACAATGAATGTCAATAAATATCACGCACATCTTTATTTTCTTAAACAGCTCTGTATGTTCTTAAACATATTTTTAAAACATTTTAATCATCGTATCTGTGTATGTGCTTAAAATCTTTTTTAACACATTTTAACATATGTATGTTTCAACATCTGTTTAAGACACATTTTTAACATCTGTATGTTTTTAACATTTTGTGGAACACATTTATAACATCTGTATTTTTAACATCTTTTTAAAACACATTTATAACATCTGTATGCTTATAGCATGTGTTTAAACACATTTTAGCATCTGTTTTTAACATATAAGAATTTTTGGTATCTTTTGAGTACATTAAATGTCATGCCTCTTTGTGCAATTCCTGAAATAATAAACAGATTAAAGATGGTTTTTATCATCACTGCGCACCATTAATGACGATCAAATTCAGCCGCTGCATTTAAAGCGATACTTCAACATTTTGGCAAATTGGCCCATTTAGCGCAATTCCTTAGTCATTTCGAACAGCATACTTACTTTTTTTGTGAGGGCGAGCTGTTGTTTATTCAGAGGTGAGTCGGGGAAGGTTTTCTGGATGGACACAATGGAAGTGGATGGTATTTTTGTTCCCCCTCATCAAACTCATCAAATACACAATATAACAACCCCAAAACACTTTGGTGGGCAAATTATAATCCGTACATTCACTACGCTGTGGAACACCAACAAATAATATTGTAGCGTTACGGCACTGAAGCAAATACTGGGAACTACTTTTTTTTTTTTAAATCACTGCGCCCAGACGCCATATTTAGTAAGTAGTTCTGTCTTAGCAATCTTCACATAAACAACTCAATCTCGTAACTTTGCATTAATATTTCACAGTTTACAGCTCACGGAATTCACCGACAGAGAAGGCGACTGGATTGAATATGTCGAAAGGCTGGAGCACTTTTTCCTGGCGAACGACATTGATGACGAGGAGAAGAAGAGGTCCATTCTCCTCAGTGTGTGTGGAGCAAAGACGTACAAGCTAATACGCAACTTGGCGACGCCTCGGAAGCCCGGAGATCTGCGTTTCAAAAAACGGGTAACGTTGGTTCAGAATCATCACTGCCCGAAACCCTCTGTGATTGTGCAGCGTTTTAAATTCCACACTCAGTCAAGGAAGATGGGAGTTTCAGTCGCTGCTTTCGTGGCTGAGCTCAGACAATTATCCGAGCACTGCGAGTTTGGGAATGTGCTGGATGATATGCTGCATGACAGGCTAGTCTGTGGCAGTAATGACGACGCCATACAGCGCCGCTTATTGGGAGAGACCTCACTGAGTTTCAAAAAGGCGCTGGATATTGCTCAGGCCATGGAAACAGCAGCTACCAACATGAAGGACATCCAGAACAGTACCGCCAGTGTGCAGTCAAGCACGGTGCATCACGTGTCCAAAGAGAAGAAAGGCAAGCCACAAAAATCAGTCGAGTGTTACCGGTGTGGAGGAGCACATTTTACAAATGACTGTGGTTTCAAAGACAGTGTGTGCCATAACTGTGAAAAGAAAGGACACATATCCAAGAAGTGCAGAAGTGGGGCAAAAGATAAACAGAAAAAGGAGTGGAAATCCAAGCCCAAATGGAAAGTGCATCACCTGCAGAGCAATGAGCAGGAGGAGGAGGAAGAGGAGTGTGCCTTCAACATGTTCAACCTCAATGAACCACGAGCAGAGCCCATCTATGCAACCGTCCAAGTGAATGATGCTGAGTTGAAGATGGAGGTGGACACTGGAACTTCAGCTTCAGTGATAAGTCAAGACATCAACCACAGATTGTGGCGCTCAGGAGGGGCGCCTGCACTCAAATAGACGAACATCAAGCTGAGACAATACACTGGTGAGTGCATTCCACTTCTGGGTGCTATAGAAGTAAATGTAGCATACCAAGGCCAGAAAGCAGCAGAAAGGTTACTGGTGGTGGAGGGTGAGGGATCAAGCTTACTGGGACGTGACATCCTACAGAAGATCTGCCTGAACTGGAGAGAAATTAAGCATGTCACAGTGATCGAAGACATAAGAAATACTCTGACGTGTTCAAGGATGAGCTGGGCACCCTCCGGGGTACAACAGTCAAATTGTGTGTGGATCCAAATGCACAGCCACGCTTTTTCAAACCACGCACAGTGCCATACGCCATGAAGTCCAAAGTGGAAGCAGAGTTGGAGAGGCTGCAGCAGCTGGGTGTTATTGAGCCTATCGAGTTCTAGGACTGGGCAGCTCCGATTGTTCCAGTGCTGAAAGGAGATGGTGGAGTACGTGTTTGTGGTGATTACAAACTGACAATAAATCAAGCCTCGCAGCTGGACACCTACCCTTTGCCATGAGTGGAGGACCTGTTTGCTACACTGGCAGGTGGGCAAACATTCACAAAGCTGGACATGAGCCACGCCTACCAGCAGTTGCTGCTGGATGAAGAGTCAAAGAAATATGTGACGATTAATACACACAAAGGACTGTTCAAGTACAACCGCCTAGTGTTTGGTGTAGCTTCGAGTCCAGCCATTTTTCAGCGCACGAATGGACAATCTGTTGCAAAACATTCCACATGTGGCCGCCTACTTGGATGACATCTTGGTGACAGGCAGAACCGAGGAGGAACACCTGAAGAATCTGGACCAGGTGTTACACAGAATGGCAGAAGCTGGGCTGCGCCTGAAACGCAGTAAATGTGTGTTCTAAGCTCCAAGTGTCTCCTACCTGGGTCATCGGATCACCGCTCAGGGTTTGTCTCCGCTGGAGGAGAAAGTGAGAGCAATCAAGGAAGCTCCAAGTCCAAAGAATGTTGCAGAGCTCAGGTCATTTTTGGGCTTAGTGAATTATTATGGAAAGTTTTTGCCTGACCTCTCCACTGTGCTTGCCCCCTCTACCAGTTGTTGCACAAAGACAGTCCATGGCAGTGGCAGCAAATGCAAGAGAAAGCGTTTCAGCAGGTAACAGTAACTACTACACTCAGCACCCCTTCTCGTATATTTTGATCCAGACAAGGATGTAATTTTGTCCTGTGATGCCTCCTCGTACGATGTGGGTGCAGTCCTTTCCCACCGTATGGAGGATTGCACAGAAAAACCTATTGGTTACGTGTCACGCACACTGACAGTGGCTGAGAAGGGATATTCACAGCTTGAGATGGAGGGACTAGCTGTAGTTTTTGCAGTGAAACGGTTTCATCAGTATCTGTATGGTCGTCAGTTTACCATATTTACAGATCACAAACCACTCATGGGTCTGTTTAGTGAGACGAAGGGGATCTCACCCATGGCCTCAGCACGCATACAGCACTGGGCCTTGACGTTGTCAGCATACCAGTATCACATTGTGTACAAAACAGGGCGTGACAATGCTAATGCGGATGCTTTTAGCCGACTCCCCCTCCCTGACACGCCTAGTCTGGATAGCCTACCTCCTGAGACGGTGTTTTTGTTCGAGAGACTAGCTACTTCCCCAGTGACAGTCAAGCATATTAAGATGTGGACAGACAGAGATCCAGTGTTGTCATAGGTTAAGCGCTGGTTAATGCAGGGCTGGCCAGCAGCCGTGGTGGAGCAAGAAGAGCTTAAACCTTATGCTAGGCGTCAGCAATAGCTCAGTGTGCAGGATGGTTGTATCCTCTGGGGATCCAGAGTTGTTGTCCCGCCTCCAGGTAGAGCAAAGATCATGGAAGTGCTGCATGAAGCTCATCCAGGGGTTTCCCGTATGAAAAGCCTTGCCAGGTCTTTTGTGTGGTGGCCGGGGCTGGACGCCGCCTTAGAAGAGAAGATAAAAGCATGTTCACAATGTCAGTGGAACAAAAAGATGCCAGCAGTGGCGACACTCCACCCATGTGAGTGGCCTGGACATCCATGGTCCAGACTCCATCTTGATTTCGCTGGTCCATTTATGGGACATATGTTTCTGGTGCTAGTGGACTCACATGCTAAGTGGCTAGAAGCACACATCATGTCAAACATCACGGCTTCAGTTACCACTGATACACTAAGAAGCATTTTTGCCACACATGGTCTGCCAGACACGATTGTCACTGACAATGGGAAAAACATCTCTTGAATACAGGTCATTAAACAAATTAAAGCACCAGATGAAAACTCATAGCTGACAATAACTATGTCAGTTGTCATAGAATAACGGATTTGATCAACACTAATGAGGCTGATGTCTCCAAGAGACACGTGATGTTCGTCAAGGAACCAGTCTTTTAAACGGCTCTTTCAAACGAACAGGAAGCCCACTCCCTTCAAAGAGCCAGAAATTCCCCCTTGTGGGATTAATGAAGGATTTTTAACTTTCAATAACTCCGCTGGTAAATCCTGCTACAGAGAGGAGTGCTGTTTTAACAGTGCGAAAAGACGCACACGCTGCTGCGGAGAAACTTCAGACGCTCAGACCTGTGATGTGTGCACGGACACAAATGATGAGAGATGGCTTGTTGGAGTCTTGAAAGTTTATATGCATCCATTATCACGACACGATACAGGCAGACAGTGCTCCAGTAATCATACAGGCATTATTTCCTATATTGCTCTCTGCGCATGCTCACTTCTAGGAATGTTGCGTTCATTGACAGCAGCATGGCTCATAATAAACATTACTCTAAACATTACAAGACCCAGCAGGGGAAATGCTGCTGTTTAGCCTTGAAAGGGTGTGTGACTTTATTCTGGCCTGTGCAGTTTGAAACAATATTGCACTGGCCGATAGAGTTACTTTTGATGTGCCGGCGCCACGAGAGGACTTGATGTGGGAACCAGCAGAGGCTCCACTGGGTCTGGACAGAGGAGACAGGAACTGATGAACCACTACTGAAATGTAACTATAGGGCTCAAAAAGATGATGTATGGAGTGGAAAAAACTGCAATGCATTGTGGGCTTCTCGGGATGCTGAAACGTGTGTTTACGCTAGCTACAGGCAAGACGCTGCGCTCGTACCGAATGGCCGAGATAGCAGCTGTCAGAAGACCAAACATCACTTTCAACGCCATCACCCGACACATGTTGGTGTACTCACGGCATTTTCAGACTGGAGAGTTCTGTTATATTACCAGCGTGTTGTGGTGTTAGTTTTTTGACGCGTAGCATTTAGTTGGTTGCTAGTGTTAGCCAAGCTAGCTCAGGGCAGTAGTAGCAAAGCAAACGCTCTCTCTCTCTTTCCTCCACTTCGCTATCTATTACTTTTGAATTTATATCATAATTGTTCTCACTCACAGGAGATTGACTTTGAGAGTACATTATAACTGATCTCATTTTAAAAGTTATAATGGGCATGTGTTTTTCAGGGAGACCTGCTTATGAAATTCATGAAACTCATCCAGACTGGGCACCCTTATAACATTTCCAACACACGGAGGTGAAAGCTGTTGATTACGAAAGATTCCAATGGAGAAAAAGGAGACAGGAGATTGTGACGGCAGTTACTGCAACTGCTACACCTGCACCTCAGACTATTTCTTGTTTCAAAGTCTTTTTTGTTTTTTACCAAACTTCTTGTGTAGTGCGATGACACTGTTAAAGTTCCAGTAACAGTTCAAATGAGGTGCAAAAGTCTTTGTGCAAACAAATATCACTGCAAATATATAAAGTACGATTAGACTGTGCTAAAACAAATAACACTGCAAATAAAATGAAGGAAAACAATATGCACCTTGCAGTCCACCGTCGTCCTCAGAGCTAAGTTAAAAAACTTTCCAGCTGTCACAAAGATTTGAGTCTATGTCTGGCTGTAGTATTTGTGAGTCTTCTTCAAGACAAAAGTTTGTGTACTGACAAGCCTGTAGCGCCATGTTGCGTGTCGCGATGCCTTGATGGACATTTCACTTCCAGGCTGCCTTTTCAACAACCGAAACAGTAAGTGAGCCCATCCGGGGATGCCCCAGCTGAACAGGATCCAGCCTGTCTCGGTGCGGTCTGTCGCCTTTCTGTTTGCTTCGGTCCATTTTTCCTTGTGTTTGATTCTGTCTGTCGCAGCATGGTACGTGATCATACGAGATAAACACTGTAAATGCGAATGCTGTCCCGTATTGCCCACAATGCATTGCAAGATATGACATGCCCTCTCCTTGAAAGTTTCGTAAATGATTTATTTAATCAACGATGTGATGCTAGCAGCCTAGAAAATAACATAATAGCTAAAGGGAGATTAAATACAGACAGTGGACGTTTTGTCAAAAATTTTATTAAGACTTCTATAAATTCTCTTTAATGTAAGGAGCACCGACAGCGGATGACATGCCTCATACTGGGTGGCCGGAGTCTCGGGTCCTGATCGGTCCTGTGTTCTGTTTGGTCCGGGGTCCTGCTCGGCACCGGGTCCGGTACTGGGTGTGTGTGTGTCTCAGTGAGATCGTCACCTGGCCGCGGTGTTGCTGCTGTCTGGCTCTGAGACATAATTAAAGGAAACAATAAAAATATGAGCGGTATAACGCAGAACGGACACCGTAGCTAATCCGTAGTCATTAAAATCAATGCTGTGGCTCACACCGGCCGCGGCTCCGATCCAGCTATGGAGCCCTTGCAGAGCTCCGGTAATTTTCCGCAAAGATCCTATTTTTCTGCATGCTGGTGACGTGACCAAGCCATCACAAGCATCTGGGTCAGGATCGCAAACATACTGGGCACATCTGCTCTGGTCAGGACATTGGAGGCATGGTCCTGCCAAGTGATGCCCAGTAGTCTGCTTTCAGCCGACATTCCTGACAGGAGTAGAGGGTCCATGCTTCACTGCCATACAGGAGAGTGCTCAGTACGCAGGCCTGGTAGACTTTTATCTTGGTGTTGGTGGTTACCATTGAGTTGTCCCAGACACGCTTCACCAGACAGGCCATCACTGTCGATGCCTTGCCGATACGGGCGTTCAATTCGGCATCTAGGGAGAAGTTTCTGGAAATGATCGAACTGAGGTAGGTGAACTTGTCCACCACCTCAAGGGTTTGATCGCCGATGTTAATACTGGGAGCACTACTGACATCCTGGTCCATGATCTCGGTCTTTTTAAGACTGATGGTGTGGCCAAACTCAGAGCAGGCACCAGTAGAGCAGTTGATGAGATGCTGGTGCGCTTCCTAAGGGTGGGCAAGGGGGGGGGGGGGGAGCAGCAAACCAGGATGGCAGCTTAGTGTGGGTGCTCTCTGCAACTCTGCAAAAACCTTAAAAAGTCCTATTTCCTAACGCCTTTAATCAGGCTTGAACGATGTCCAAACAATCAACCATCGAAGACTGTGGGATCAGAACAAGATCCCGCTACACACAAAAATCTATAACAAAATCTACGACTACGCCAGCCGCTGACGGTGCTAACAGCACAGCCGATTTGAAGCAGACCAACTTAGCCGACATGCTAAGTGAGCTCTTGTTTCTTCGTACGACTGTCACTTCGATCAATACTAAGCTAAATGCAGTTGATGACTTTTGGGAGTAAGCTTGATAATGTGGAGAAACATCTAACTGAAATGAATGGCTCTGTTGTTGCTGTTCAAAGAAGTTTTGCGGGACTACAAGAGGACATCACTGCTAATGCTAAGACGCTGACAGGGGCCGGAGTTTCCTTTTGTTTCCAATGTATGTATCATTTTTTTTAACAGAGCTTAAATGTGTTAGTCTGGTTCGATACTACAATATAATATTAGCATAAAGCAATATAAAAATTTATTTATGAGCTCCGCCTTGGTCTCACAGACCCCAGTGTTATCTGAAAAAGCACTGGTCAGCTTTCAAGCTTCCGCTTTATCATGCTGTCGATGCAGCATGCAGCCAGAGAGCACGTGCACTTGCCCAGGCAGAGGTGAGTTAGCTACGCAGCAGCCAACCCACTTACCTCGGATATATCCATTGTCTGCTGAACATCCACCATTAACAGCTAAACATGTAGCACAGAGACACTCATTTTGGCACCACAGGTAATGCTCGTGCACAACTAAAGGGGCGTGGCTTGGTAGCTCACGAAAGCAGAGGCAGGGCGGAACCTCGAGACGTTGGATTAACAAAAACTCTCATTCTTTCAAAACTCCGGACACGAGCTTTAATCTACCTTTTTTTATTTATAAAGGTGTAATGCGGGGTTGCGGGGCATTACGTAGGCTGTCTGAGAGATATACCTGTTCAGTCTAGCCACTCCTTGATGGTGTGGATTGGCGATTGCTCCTACATTATTAAGTCGAGTTAGGAAATGGGATTACCAGTGTTAAATTGGTTTACTATGTTTAGGTGTGTTCTAGTTATTTTACCTATTCTTTTTTTTAAATTTCTTTTACATTTTTTTTGCGTTACACTCAATTATGATTCTTTTTTTGAAACATTATGGAAATTTCTAATTTGTCTGATTCAACATTTACATGCTGGAATGTCCGGGGACTCAATAAGTTAACTAAACTGAAACAGGTTCTGAATAGACTTAAAAATTTGCACTCTAAAATAATTTTTCTTCAGGAAATTCATCTTACAGTTTCTGAAATTAATCATGTGCGGCAAAGGTGGCCTGGTCAAATCATACATGAAACATGCAATAATTATGCCTGGGGGGGGGGGGGGTTCTAATTCTTATTCACAGAACAATTCCTTTTCAACTTATCAACACTACTCAGGATCCTCAAGGAAGGTTTGTGATTGCTCAAGGTAAAATTCTCTCTATTGCATTAAATTTAGTCAGCATTTATGGCCCTAATGAAGACAATCCTAGTTTTTTTGAAAATTTCTTTTTAACTTTATCCTCTTTGCATGGTCTAAACATCATTGGTGGGGATTTTAATTGTACCTTGAACCCTCTGGTTGACCGCTCGACAAAAACCGATCCTCAAAAGGCCAAAATCTAGGAAAACAATAATACAATACATAACTGAGTTGAATTTGATAGAAATTTGGAGAGAACTTAACCCAGGTAAATTAGAATATTTTTGCTACTCAGGGATGCATAAATCAAGATCACTGATCGATTATTTTTTGGTGTCGCAAGAACTGGTATCAAAAAGAAGCAATTGTTGGTATGATTGTATAGTTATATAAGGGATCATTCTCCAGTTTCTTTATCTATTTTTTTTTTTTTGATAAATGAAAATTATCCACCCCTAAATGGCGTCTGCAAGTAAGATATTGTAAGTGTTGCGCCACTCTTGAATATGTTCATTGAGTCATTTGACAATGGTATCTTACCTCCAACCTAGAGACTTGCTACAATAACTCTTATCTTAAAACCCGGTAAAACGCCATCTGAATGTACATCATATCGACCAATAAGTCTCATGGGAGTAGACACAAAAATATTATGTAAAGTCCTCGTTTAAAGATTAGATCCACATATCCCTTCTTTAGTGCATAATGATCAGAATCGATTTGTAAAGAGTCACCATAGATTTCATAATATTAGGCGCGTCCTAAACATCATTCATTGTAATAATAATACTAGAGACACAGCATTGTTGTCTTTAGATGCATGACAAGCATTTGATAGAATCGAGTGGCCTTATTTGTTTAATGTCTTGCCGAGATATGGACTTGGGGGGAAAATTTCTAAAATGGATGAAGTTGCTTTATGCTGGTCCCGTGGCCTGTGTAATGACTAATAATTACTTATCGAACCAAATAACATTGGAAAGATCAACCCGTCAAGGTTGTCCACTGTCTCCGCTGCTGTTTATTTTGGCCATTGAACCACTAGCCATATCCATTAGAAATGAAACCAATTGTTCAGGAATAACTATTGGAGACCAAGAACATAGAATATCATTATATTATAGATGATGTGATACATTTTTTATCCCAATTATCAACCACTATTCCAACAGTATTGCAGTTAATTTGTAAATTTGGTCAGTTTTTGGAATACAGCATTAATGATACAAAATCCTCCATACTTTTTCTGAACAAAGAAGAAAGAATTAATCCAGTCGTAAGATCACCATTTTTTAACGTGGTGGAAGGGTTTACTTTTCTTGGAATTAAGATTACCACACAAATTGTTAAAGTAAATTATGACTCGCTGATGGCTGAAGTAAATGAATAGGTTGAAAAGTGGACAACAGGGCTCTGTGATGTCCGCCGGCTGTCTGGGCTCTGAGGGCCTCTCTGGCCTGCTTCTGGCCTTCTCAGAGGTCAGAGGTCATATATGCATGATCACTATCACCATCACTGTCACCATCATATTCACATGATCACGTTGATCTTTAATCACTCTTCACATACTCGGTTACCTTGTCTTCTTGTGGTGGTTAGACTAATGGTGATCTGTAGCAGACCTCTCTTGATGCACGCCCTGAGTTTAATACTAGTTACGACTAGCTATATTAAAAAAAAAAAAAAAAAAAAAAAAGGGTTTGTGGTGTCCTTGCATTTCCTTCCTCCCCTACACCTCCTTTTATTTTTGTGGCCTGGTCTGTTCACTAATATGGTTCGGAAAAAAAGAAAAAAAAAATGTATGTATGGTTCTGCAATTTTCTGTGTTGGTTGTCAGCTCTGTTTTGGTGTTGTCTAGATTGGGGGTTTGGGATTGTTCTAGGTTGCGTGTGGTGCGTCGACAACACTGTTTTGTATTGTGACTTTGTACATAGGTTGTGCGCCCCCCCCCCCCCCCCCCCCCCCCCCCCCCTTCCGTTCTCCCTCTCTTTATCTTTCTCTCTTTCTGTCCCTGCTCTCTGAGCATTACCGTCCCGGTCCTGTCCGGCAGCCATTCCGGATGCCAGCTTTAAATAAAGGCAGCAGCAGGAGGAGACTCAGTCTCGTCCTGCTGCTAACATTAAAATCTGTTCGGATAGTAAAAGGCTACAATCATACAATATTGCATGCCCCAGCTGCCGAACAGGACAAGGGAAAAAAAAAAAAAAAAAAAAGAAAAGTGGACAACAATGCCGATATCAATGATAGATCGCATTAATCTAATTAAGATGGTTATACTACTGAAATTTTTATATCTGTTTCAATCACTTCAACTTCCATTGCCAAAAACCTTTTTTTAAAGATGTCAATTTTATTCTTTGTATATTTATTTGGAATAACAGAAAATCTAGACTTAGACTTAAATTACTATATCTTCCATATGATAGGGGTGGTTTACATATGACGAATTTACAGTGGCATTATTGGGCTGCTCAGCTTCGTTGTGCCATGTTTAACTTTTCCATGCAATCTCCTCCTGCTTGGGTGTCTATTGAGCAAACAATATCTGAGCTCTCATTAAGCTCATATTTATATTCATCAGATCCTGAGACTTTAAAAAGACAAACAACAAATCCTTTCATTAAAAACACTATTGATATATGGTACAAAGCTCATAAACATATTGGTGATACACCTCCTATTTTGCAGTTCTCTCCTATATGGGGTATTGCACTGTTCACTCCGGACAGGGCAGATGGTGGCTTTAAGGTTTGGGCTGAAAAAGGTGTGGAAAAAATTGCAAATTTATATGATCAGGGAACCTTATTAACATTTAAAGAACTTGTTCTGAAATATTCAATTTCCCATAAACACTTTTTCAAATATTCACAATTGAAACATTTTATTTCATCAAAACATTGTGATGCTCTCCGTGAGCCATCACTATTCTGTCTGGAAGATATTATGATAAAACACGGGCATGGGAGACGGCAAATGTCTGTATTATATGCAACACTAATTTCTGGTGACAAAGAATCTAGTAATGACCAAATGAGAGCTTGGAGTGTGGATATTACAGTTTTTCACAATTGCTAAAACACTAAACCCCATTGCCTGAACCAAACTCTCAGTGGCCTAAACTCATTTTTCGAATCAAACACTCTTTTGGCAAAAACTTAAACACTGTTCAGGTCCTATGCTCAATTTTCAAAACCGATCTGCTCTTTTTTGCAAAACCTTAGACACATTCTCAGTCACTAAACACATTTCACAACATTTTTGCAAAATTGTACTCACTGGCAGCAAAATGTGAACACAACTCCAACACAGCTGTCATCTTTTACACACAACAACTCAAAACTGAACACACTTATTTCTAATGATGTGATCAGACCAAGTGTGCACAAAGACAAGATGCTGGAGACTGAATCTCCAGGACCGTGACCATGCAGTAGTGTGCTTTTGTTTTGTTTGTTTTGTATTTATTTTTTGTTATGACGGTCAATTTAGATATCACTTTGACTTAGATGGGTTTTTTTTTTTTGTAAATGCATTTCAAATACGTAAAATAAAAATTTTCTGTGCACTACACACTCTGAAAACTGCTGGGTTGCTGTAAAAATAACCCACATTGAGTGGAATTGCTGACCCAGCGCTGGGCCCAAAAGGGACCGAGCCAAAGCTGGGTTATTTCTACCCAGCCGTTTGGGTTGAAGAGTTGACCCTGATGCTGGGTCAAGATTTATCAGCGGGTCTGGGAAAGTTACTTTACAGTAAAAATGTAAACCCTCAGAATTCAGAAACACGTGCCCTCTGCCATGCAAGGCTGTCAAACCCTCCACTGGAAGCCAGCTGGGGTTCAGTGCAGTTCATTGACATGTAGAGGAAAAGATTTGAACTAACAACCTCACAACTGCTAGACAACCACTCTACCAACTGAGCAAAAGCCACACATGAGTATAAGGAGAGGGATGTCATATGTTTTTTCCTTCTTAGCCATTGCAATAATCTTCTGTGAGAACACAGGACTCCAGTTTTCTGTTGCGTTTGTTGCCAGAAGTCTCCAGATGCAAGAAAGAGAAGGAGTTGCAGGAGTGTTCAAAATGGTGATTTTGTTCAAATCATCAATTCACTCTGCTGGGTCGACACAATTCATCTAATTTGGGGTAAAAGCGACCCAATCTGCACAAAATCTAGGGCTACCCAGGAAATGGGTTGGGAAAAGAACCCAGCAGGTTTAAAAGTGTGGACTGCTTGCTGTGTCCTCAGTTATTTCATGTAGTGTCTAATGAACGATCTGAGGTGAACATGTTTTTACTTGCTGTGTGTAAGATCTGAACGCATAGTGGGGTTTTGATCACGAGAGAACTGGTTTTGAGGCGATAATTCGATTTTGACAGAAATGTCTGAGGTTTTTGTGAATGTAGTGTGGATTTTTGGATTTGTGTTTAAGGTTTTGAGAAAATGGATGGAGGTTTCAAGAAATGTGTTTTAGCAATTGTGAAAAACTGTAAAGAGGATATTCAAGAAGCGTAGTGGGCAATCCGTGTATCGTTCGTTCAATTGATATTCAATTAAGAATCAAAAAACAAAATATTGAAAAATGAGTCGTTTTTCCTTTGTCGTCTGTGTTTTGGTTTTTGCCGGCGGGAAAGTGGGCGGGTCACGTCAACCTGTGGGTCAGTTTAAGGCCAGTACACACTACAGGATGATCAGGCCGAATTTCGCCCCGATCTTCTCCTCCCAGCCGAAGCCGACAAGGTCCGACTGTCAGGAGTATGATGATGAGTTCGGGTCCGATCTTCGTGTAGTGTGTGGTGTGTTCAGAGAGATTTTTTTTTCCAGTCGGAGCCTCTCAGGAGGCGTCGGAAGGGGAGATCGTAGATAATAAAATGAACATGTTTAATATTTCTGATCGCAAATCCTGTGGAGTGTGGTGCTCTGAGAGGCGCTGGTCAGCTCCAAGCCGACCTGTCCACACCCTTGAAATAAAGCTCCCTGATTGGCTGGTGCTGCTGCTTAAAAAAAAAAAAATCCCCTCTCAGCTGTCAGAGATGGAGACATATGTGAAATATATTCTCGACATGACAGTGAAAGAGAAAAGTCAGAACTCCTATCTCAGCAGTGCAGAAAGTGAGTGATTAATCCTCAATAACTGGATAGCTCCTGGATAAACTGTATTTCCTCCATTCAGACCCAAACTAAAAAAAAACTCTCCAGTCGAACACCGGCAGCGTGCAGAAAACACTGTACTTGGTGTGTAACACTCCGTTTTTCATCAAGAAGCAGCTACTGGAGACCAACGGACAACAAATGATTTCCGCTGACGACCACTGGGTCTTTTCATCCACTAACCTGTCAGTTACACCTAGGCAGGCACCTTTTCTCCCGTTTGTAATAAGCTATTTGCGTTTCTGTGGCAAAAAAAAAAGAAAACAATAATTACCTCTTCGGAAGAATCCATCTTTTTTTCACCAGCTGTCCTTATTCACTCAGAATAAAAACTGTTTCCAACGGTGATTCGGTGGAAACGCGAATCACCGTGGCAGGTTGGGGGGAGAGGGGAGGGGGGGACACCCGGGCGTACTCAAATGGAAGCGCCGGTGTTCCATATCAACCTGTGACCATTTTAACTGGTGACCGAACGCCTCCAGCGTCCGTTGTCACTGCTAGCAACAGCAGATGCGGAAAGACCCGACTGAAGCCTATAGCTGTCCTGGTGAACGCCTTTCCACAAAATGTACAACAAAGTTTCAAAGCGTATTACCTTTAGTGACTGTTTATCCTTGTTTCATGAACTTGTTTCAGGTCGTGACTGTCACCCAGCAGCTTCTGCTGCTGCCGCGCTCATATTAGCATGATTGAAACGGTAGCATCGGGGTCCTGACACGTCACCGAGGGGGCGGGGCCACACCTCGGTCACATCTTGACATGGAGGGTGCCGACAGACGGTCACAAGCCATCATAAACTGGTATTATTGGCTTGGCATGGCTACAGTACTCGTACATACTGACTCTGTCAATAAACATCACTGTGACTCATGTCTATTGTCAGTCGCTTGATTACTGAGCAGTGTGAGCAATAGGTGCGTTCACGATGGCAAAGCCAGAGGTAGACGGAGCTAGATGAAGTAGACGGCACAGCCGTGGGGCGGAGTTATAAGTCTGCCTCCAACTCGGACAACCCTATGTTCTCCATGTTTGTGTTTCTCATGACTCCCACCGTGGGGGGTGTTTACAGGCCCGGAGTCAGGGGTTCAATTAGGGGGGCAGCCCACCCCCCCCCCCCACCCCGGCTGTGCCTCCTTACCCCTCCTGGCTGTCAGAGGGGTATTTGTTTTTCTTATTAAAAACAAAAGAATTCATAATTTCTTTTGTGTGTGTCATATTGTGTTAATTCATTTTCAGTTAACTGAAATAAATAAAATTTAAAAAACAAAAATAATTTTAAGTTACTTTTGGCTTCTGTCATGTGACGCGTGCGTGCTGCTGCAAGTGCGGACCAGGCGTCAAGGTGGGGGCAGACTGCCTCACCCCCTCAGTCAAAACAAAACAAAAAAAAAAGTTTTCAGTCTATTATGTGCTTAAAAAACAACAGAAAACTCCGCTGGCTTGGTCAGATCAGTATGAAGTGTTGTGCTATTCAGCCACCTCCCCCCCTCTACACTGGGCTGGAGCCGGGACTGGGTGTTTATTTATGCAAATGAAGCCTGTTGTCATCAAATTGATGACGAGTGGGGTCGGGTCCAATCCCCTGCCTGTATGAAACAGAGAGGTGGGCCAGGTAGCCGCAGTGAGTTGCTCTGGAGCAGCTCACAGCGGCTACCTGTGTGACCGATCTCGTTCGGGTCTCGCGAGTTTTCGATGCGCTACGTAGGTCCTATGTATCAGTGACGCTGGGCCAAATCTGGGCGGGGCGGCTCAAAAGTCTTAAAGGTCTGCCTCTGGCTTTCTCATGTCGAACGCACCTATTGTTTTTAGCTGCTAAGCTAGCTAGCTTCGGGATCGTGTGACATCAGCGAGGGGGCGGGGCCACACCTCGGTCACATCTTGACATGGAGGGTGCAGACAGACGGTCACAAGCCATCATAAACTGGTATTATTGGCTTGGCATGGCTACAGTACTCATGTGCATACTGACTCTGTCAATAAACATCACTGTGACTCATGTCTATTGTCAGTCACTTGACTACTGAGCAGTGTGAGCATTGTTTTTAGCTGCGAAGTAGCTAGCTTCGGGATCTTGTGACGTCAGAGAGGGGGCGGGGCCACACCTTGGTCACATCTTGACATGGAGGGTGCAGACAGTCACATCTGCCCTGAAGCTGGATCAACCTGTGACTGCTGTCAGTGTATTGATCAGTTCGACAAGTGGTTCATGGCATGTTTTCTGTGATGTGTGCCCCCCCCCCCGTGATGTGTTTAAACCTAAAGTCACATACCCCCTGGCATACCTTCAAGTCCCCCCAGGGGTACAATGACCCCATTTGAGAACCACTGTGTTAGATTCAGCACCAATGGGAAGTCATGTAGAAATTACAAGACATGTTGGTCAATGTGACACCCACAAATATCACACAGCACAATGTTGTTCAAAAAAAGACCGTTTATTCACACCAAAAACTGTATTGGCACTGTTATAGAGAAAAACCCCAACAGATCCACATGAGGAAGCATAAGCGACTGTGGAAAGGAAAAACTTCCTTTTAACAGGAAGAAACCTTTGCAGAACCAGGCTCAGAGGTGGCGGCTTTCTGCTATTCCGGTTCGGGTGAGGGGACAGAAAGAAAAGGATAGGACAAACAAAGGGCAGAAGAAGTCCAGTCCTGTGTCAGGTTCCCCAACACAGCAGCAGTGGTACCACTTGCTGCAGTTAGAGCATTCAACCTAGGGAAAGAAACATATGTAGTTAGAGTCAAACATTTCAAGTAGTTGTAATCTAAACTACCTACCCAGTTCATCACAGGATCCCCTGGAATGTCCTTCTCCCCACAACTGCGGCATAAGTCGGACAGGTCATCGGGGGGGGGGGGGGGGGGGGGGGGGGGGGCATACACACGTCAAAGCAATTAGGATGAATTATTTCTCATAATTTTACTGACCACAATGTTTCACGAGGCTTTGGGCCATTTGTCTGCGGATGCCAACTATACTGTCCTCATCCACACCAAACGTCAGCTCGTCCTTTGTGAGGATTGCTTCTGCAATCTGAAAAAAACCCCAAAAAGGCATCGTTGCACTTTGTGGGATATTGCATCGTACTCCATGGACTCATCTTACTTTGCACACAATCACTCCACAAGAGGTGCTGTCCTGCTGTCGGGGATGAGGTATTGTTTTAGCCTCCCATCTCCCAATGTTGGGCTTCTTCTTCCTGAGGAAAGCCCTGAAGATGACAGTGGTTGATGATGTTCCATGTCGAACTGTACTCTTCAAAGACAAAGATTTGTTTACCTTGTAGCATTGCAGCACTGGCTTATCTGAGCTGACGAGGCACCAAACGGATCCGCAAAGATGGCAAAGCCCTCATCCGGATACATGACCTTATACAGAGATGAAAGGTCATACAGTCTGACTTGTAATAGTGGAACATTCACAGGTCACAACAATGTACTTACAATCAGAGTCCAGTGCTGATGTTCACACACTGCGCCCAACAAAACACCTGCCTGTGCCACATCCAACTGAGAAATTGAAGATGAACCACATTGTCACTATAACATAATTCATATCATTAATGCCACAAAAGCAAAGCACGATTTATGCGCTACCTTTTGAAACCCCTTTGAGGTCCCTTTCCAAATGGCAGTCATCTCAAAAGTGTCGATGACCGTCATTGGATGTTTAACCCTCTTGCTCAGAGAGCGCAGGTAAGCATTTATTACCTTCAGAGAAGAGGACACTGTATTAAGTACCACTGATAGAAATAACCGAAAGAAGCAACTGCAAGGCCATTTGACAACCACTTACCTCACTCTCCAGCAGTCTCCCTGGTGCCAAACCTCTGAAATCCTCTGTGAACAGTTTATATGGCCCAATCCTGGACCATATGATTTCACCTTTATAGGCACATATGTTGTCCAGAGCTAGAAGATGAGGCAGTCAATATGTTTAGAAACACAAGTTTAAAAAAATAATTCCTCTTGCATATATTCCTGCATTTAAGTCTTACAATGGGTGGCACCAGTGTGGCTGGACGGGGTCTCGCAGGGTTCCATAGTTGTTGCCACCGCCAGGGAAGACATCTTATGGAGGTTTCCTGGGACACACTGCTGTGGCTTGATGAATTTCTTCAGGTGGTCAATGTTGGAGATGAATGTGTCCTTGTCTGAAGACAGAGTGGCAACCTTGTCTTCTATTTTCATTATTTTGAAAGGGCCAAGCATGTCATGAGCCAATTTCCCGCCCTGTCGTTCCTGCTCCTTGACATTTTTCTTTAGAACAAGGTCCCCAACTTCAAAATGATCGCTGACACCCTCCCTGGACTTTCTTTTTGCCACACGCTGCTGGCTCTTCACCACATTTTCCTGGGCAGCTTTATGGACACCTGGCTGTTTGACCAGGCCTTAAAATGTCTCTTCACCCCAACCAGCTGTTCAACCCTCTCATTTTCCACCTGAGGGTGAAACAAAGTTACATGTGTTCTGACAGATTTCTGGACATGTTACACAGAAACATGTTGAAATTGGTGTCTTACCGTGTACTCCAGAGGCACCTCGAAGGGATACCTTGCCTCTCTCCCAAAAAGGAGGAAGTAAGGGCTGTATTTTGTCGTCAGTTGTTTCTTTGTCCTCAGAGCAAACATGGTTGACTGGAGGAATTTTCCCAGTGAGTTGGATGGTCCCGTGCCAATTTATTCAAGGATCTGACAATATGTATAAAAAGTTAGCTCACAATATAGTTGGTCCAGTGGACTAATAGTTCTCTCAGCCTACCTCTGGATGGTGCCGTTGAGCTTTTCCACTAATCCATTGGTTTGGGGATGATATGGTGCGCAGAAGACCCCCTCAATCCCAAGTTTCTTGCACAGGTTCATGTTCACCTAGGGAGCAAATTCAAGAGTGAGGTAGGTCATGTGCTGCATGACCAACACATTTGTATGTTTCATGACTGTACCCGATTTTTGAATTCTGTTCCTTGATCAGTGAGGAGTCTCTTTGGTGCACCAAATTTATAGAAAAAATCCAGAACACAAAGAGTGACCTCCTCAGCTGACTTTGTTTTCAGTGGGTATGCCTCGGGCCACTTTGTAAAGTAGTCCACCATGACACAGACATCCTGGTTGCCCCCCTCCGTTTTTGACAGCCTCATCAAATCCATGCCCACCATTTCAAATGGCTCTGTAACCTGAAAATAGATTATGGACATTAATGGAGTTTGATAAAAGACACCGAGTCTCCAGTTCTCTGTATAAGATAGGCCTGAAACTCACCTGTATGGGATTATACTGGCTCTTCTCTTTTAAAGTGACCTGTTTGGCCTGGCATTGGGGACACTGAGCGACCTGAAAGACCAATAAAGATGCAAGGTGTTGGCCAGGTGTTCCTCACGGTTCTGCCGTCTCCGTCAAATGTACCACAAGGAATCACCTGACAGAGACAAAAGTCAGTTAGAATAATGAAGACACACAATCTGTAGAAGCTTGTCACTTATGATATAACTTACCTTGAACCGCAAAATTCTCAGCTCGTCTTTTAATGACATAGCGCTGATGCTTAGTCAGGCCATCAGGGAGGCGATTATGGAGCTTCCACTCCAAGACCTCCCTGTAGTGCTGGTTGTTCATGTTAACATGTTGAGTTCGCAGGTATCAATCAATGACTACCGACATTCTCTGCTTTTTGGGTGCACCCTTATATAGGGCCATCAATTTCATGACAAACAGGTGACAGCATTTTAGGTAAATTGGAATTGCTCTGACACGGGTGTGTACAATCACACGTTTGGTTCCACCATTGTGTGGTCAGTAACACCAGCCCTCCACTGTTGTTTGACAGAATATGTACAGTCAACTTATTTAACAATATATGACTATAGTGGCAAAATATTGTTTGTCTCTTTTTTTCTTCTATAATTTTGATATTCTGTACTAGGGATGAGCGAGTACACCACTATCTGTATCTGTATCTGTTTACCCATCCAAATTATCTGTATCCGTATCTGTACTTGGAGGGGGCGTGGTCTAAACCGGAAGTGGGCGTGGTTTACCTGGAAACGGGCTGGGGCAGAAATTGGTGCACTATTTTAAGTCTGAAATTGATATGGATTGCTCAGAAGTTGCTATATTGATTCTTCATTTGAAAACTATTTACAAAACAGTCTCAATGATACAATGTACAGATGTTTGTTTTTTTTTTATTTTAGTCAGAACATGAATATTTTTAAAGTTATATAAATGATTATTTATTCACACAAAAGCCTCAGAAATAAAATTTGAATATTTTTTGGTCACAATAGTAAAGGAACTATTTACAGAACAAGTATTTTTTATTGAGTCAGAACATGAATATTTTAATTGTATGAATGCCTCCCCCCACGATCCCCACCGGAATCTCCCCGGGGTCCAGGGAAACCTCTCATCCGCCCTGCTGAGCTTCCTGGTCATGTCCGCAGCTGCAGTGCCAGGACATGACCGGGACGTGGACCTCGGTCCAGTTATCATCTCTCTCCCACAGATCACAGCCTCCCAGTGGAGCGCAAGCCCAAATTATTATGAAAAAGAAGAGAAATGAGGGGAAAAAAACGCGAGAGAAAACAAAACTTAACCTCCCCCCCCCCCCCCGAAAAAAAACCCGAGCGTGCACAATCACCCGACGTTTCAACCTTATAAGGTTTTCCTCAGGCACAATGCACGCTACAAAGAAATAAAATACCGCATTTTTAATTTATCAGCTCCGACTGGCTTCTCTCATAAGGATCCTGTGGTCTCGGTGGAGCACAGAGCAGAATGAAGGACCAATGAGGATCTCCCATCAGCACGAGTACGAATAATGACAGACAATGCTCGGGCTGTACTCGGATTCGGAAAAAATGCATTATCCGTAACGAGTACTCGTTTAAAACGAGTATTCGGCTCATCCCTATTCTGTACTGTTGATCATAGTCACTGCCTATTACTTCAAATGACATGAATTGCTTTTGTTATTTTAACCTTCAGTGACATTCTGCTTTACCTCTGTGTTGGGTAACCTAATACAGGAAAGGTTTTTTTTCTGTCCTGTGTGTTAGTGACATTGGCCAGTTCTGATTTTTTTCTGGTTGTTCAGTTCAAACTTAGTCATATTACAAATCTGTTTTTCTGAATGTGCTATTGAATTTGTCAAGATATTTTGGTCTGTATTTTTTGGGATGTGATTATGTCATTAATGTTTTGGTTGCTTTTTCTTTTTCTGTGCTTTTTTCCCTATTTTGTTGTGTGTGAGAATGCATATTGTCTTTTTTGAAAAATGTAGTGCTGTGTGACAAATCTGTGTGGTACATTGACCATGATGCTTGGAACTTCTGGATGACTTCCCATCGATGCTTGAACTGATCAACCTGTTGATGCAAGTCTGCTTGATCCAGCTTCAGGGCAGATGTGACTGCACCCTCAATGTCAAGATGTGACCGAGGTGTGGCCCCGCCCCCTCGCTGACGTCACACGATCCCGAAGCTAGCTAGCTTAGCAGCTAAAAACAATGCTCACGCTGCTCAGTAATCAAGCGACTGACAATAGACATGAGTCACAGTGATGTTTATTGACAGAGTCAGTATGCACATGAGTGCTGCAGCCATGCCAGGCCAATAATACCAGTTTATGATGGCTTGTGACTGTCTGTTGGCACCCTCCATGTCAAGATGTGACCGAGGTGTGGCCCCGCCCCCTCGGTGATGTGTCAGGACCCCGATGCTACCGTTTCAATCATGCTAATATGAGCGCGCGCAGCAGCAGAAGCTGCTGGGTGACAGTCACGACCTGAAACAAGTTCATTAAACAAGGATAAACAGTCACAAAAGGTAATATGCTTTGAAACTTTGTTGTAAATTTTGTGGAAAGGCATTCACCAGGACAGCTATAGGCTTCAGTCGGGTCTTTCCGCGTCTGCTGTTGCTAGCAGTAACAACGGACGCTAGAGGCATTCGGTCACCAGTTAAAATGGTCACAGGTTGATATGGAACACCGGCTTTATTGTTGTAAGAACGCAGAATTCCACTAGAGGGCGACCAAAGTTACGCACTATAGCTTTAATCTAAAAAATGGTAATACTTACATGCTTTATATTTGACTGGTAATTAGTGTCACGTGACCATGCCTGTCCTACACATGTGGAACGTTAGCTCCACCTGCTGTCTTTCTTGCTCGATGCACACTCTGCTCAGGAAAGCTCAGACTAAATGCAGTTCCTGATGTCCTGTCCCATTTGTACACACTGTACACTTACTTTAAAACAAGAAACACAAGAGGTTGCTCTCTGTCTCACTGTCTTGTTTGTATACAAACTCGAAATGTGCATGCGCAAAGGGAACATTCCAGTGCTTTAAGCACCGCCTCTGGCGGTCATCCGGGATTCATAGAACCGTATTTACATTTGTGATTCGTGACTTTCGTTCACATTATAGACCCTCCAGAAAAACATGAGCAAAAATTCTTGATTATGCGTACTTAAATCCCAGATTATGTGAGCTAAAATACTTGATTATACAAATAAATATGCAGGGTTTTATGCTATTTTATGCAGTAAAATTGCAGTCAGTTGTGATATGCGAAAAGATGCCAGATGTCTCTGTCTCTCTGTCTCTTTCTGTCTTTCTCTCTGCCTACACCTGCAGTGAAGAGCAGAGGGAGAAGGGGAGGGGCACAGAGCACCTTAACAAGCATCTGAGTGACGGAATTAGCTGTTTGCACTTCAGGGACAACAGAGAGGCTGCTCAAACAAACTCTGCCGGGAGCAGAAAACAAACAAACAAAAAAAATCAGTCTCAACGTGCCAGTATCGATCTGATGCTAATACTAACTTTAGTATCAATACTATCGATATTCGGATCGATCCACCCACCCCTACCCACCATGGACGTGTGGAGTCTCTGGACGCTTGGATCATCCAGCTGCATCATGTTCACGTACGTGCTGTTGGCAGTGGTCAGCCTGCTGTTCGCGGTGCATTACACCAGGGGTGGGCAATCCTGGTCCTGGAGGGCCGCAGCCCTGCATGTTTTCCATGTCTCCCTGCTTCAACACAGCTGATTGCAATGAGGCTCATTATCTAGCTTTCTGCTGGACTTGGCCATGAATCTTGATTCGATTCAGGTGTGTTGAAGCAGGGAGACATGGAAAACATGCAGGGCTGCGGCCCTCCAGGACCAGGATTGCCCACCCCTGCATTACACCAACAGGAAGAGGTGAGTCCGAGCCGAGCCGAGCTAACTCGAACGCTCCCAGCCAGGGAAAGCCTTCTGTTCTGTTCCCTCAGTTGTTACACACACAGACACACAGACACACACACACACACAGACACACACACACACACACACACACACACACACACACACACACACACACACACACAGTCTTGTATTTCTATCCTTGTGGGGACTGTCCATTGACTCCCATTCATGTCTAGCCCCTAACCCTGACCCTTACCCTAACCCTAACCCACACCACAACAAAGCCTAACCCTAAAGAAATGTTTTTGCACTTTTACTTTTTTCAGTAACAACAACATGGTCAAGAAAACACTGTTTCTCCTACTTAGGACCGGAAAAAGGTCCCCACAAGGCACGTCGTTCCACGTTTTGCTATCCTTGTGGGGACATTTGGCCCCGACAATGATAGAAATACAAGAACACAGACACACACGCACACGCACACACACACACACACACACACACACACACACACACACACACACACACACACACACACACACACACACACACACACACATCAGTTTGAGTAGAAAAAGCCTCTCAGCTGCAGTTGTCTGACTGTATTAGAAGCTCAGCTGGATTCTGTCTGGTTGTTTCTTCATGTGAACCCAGGTTTGTTTGGATGACTGGAGACGCTCCATCACTTCTCGGATCCCTCTCTCTGTTTGGCATTTTCCGCTGCTGCAGAACATGATTAGAGACACAGTCCCTCCTGCTGGTGCGAGGGCTCAGATATGTGAGACATTTCTGTGATTTTCCACCAAATTGTAGAAATTCCAAGTAATGCAGCCAAATTGATTGATTGATTTATTTATTAGAGATTGGATCTCCATTAGTTGCCACCAGGGTGACAACTAGTCTTCCTGGGGTCCATAACTACTTAAAACAATCATAAAATACAGAAATACAAATATAGGTAAAATACAACAATAGTAAACCGAATACACAGAATAAAACAATCATGAAATACAATACATTAAAGCAAAAATTAGTAGATAAAAGGAAATAAAAAGTGAAAGGAGTATATACCCACAATTAAATTTAGAAAACCAGTTAAAACAAGGCACCAATGATAACCAAGCTTTACAAAATTTTGTCACCGTGGTTGAAACATTTTTTTTTATGTTCTCTTTTCTTACAGCTAAAGATAAATTGTTCAACAGATTAGCAGCCCTGTACATCACTGTTCTCTGCATTGCACCTGTTTGAGCCTTAGGAAGAGATATGTAATCTGCCATATGGCACTTAGTCAAATGGCTATGGCGTTCATAAACATAAGTAATATTCTCATAAAGAGGCCTTGGTTTCATTTTTTTCTGCATATTCTGAAAAAAAAAAATTACAATATTCTTCTGTAATCTCTTCTCCACACGTAGCCATGAGAGAGACTGATGCATATATTCAATGTGTGTCCGAAATGGACAACGAAGAACCATTTGTGCAGCTTTGTTTTTCAGTACCTGTAGCTTGTGAATATCTTTTTTGTGGTACCCGACCATAGAACTGAGCAATAATCCAGATGAGAAAATACTAAAGATTGGGTGACATATTTGACTGATGAGCCTGTCATGAAGTAAGCACATTGTCTAAAAGCAGAAAGTGCTCTTCCCATTTTTGTCAGAATTATTTGACGTGACTAGTCCAGCTCAATTTTTCATCTATGGTTAAGCCAAGGAGAACAAACTTATGCACCTGCTCCAGAGATATATTCTTTAAGGTGAGCAAGAAAAAGTTTCTATTCTTAACTACTTATGAACTCAACAAATGGAGTCTTCTGAGAGCTCATATGCACACAAAGGACTTCCTTTCTCAGTTGACTTAGGACCCAGCTCATGAAAAACTTGCTAATCTGAACTAACCTGTTTCTGAACTACCGTTTGTTGACTTAGCTCCTCCTGCAACATCTGCTTTACAAGTTCTCTGAGGCCCCTTTTCAATCAAAACTAACCAGGTGCTGGTTCGGTGCCGGGGCCCAGTTGGCTCAAATCTCATGACCTAAAAAAACCAGTTTGCTTTTCCACTGAAAAGGAGCCGAGTTGGAGCCACGTCATTGCATCATAAAACATCAGTACGTCACTGTGGACGTAGCCGCTCACATACAAACCAAAACAACAATGGAGGACTTCCAAAAAGTGTTTCTGGCTGTCTATTTTTCATGGCGAGCTATCAAAGCACCATCAAGCTGTTAGCGACTACCCACCCTCGTCTCACCAGTGATGGCGTTTGAGAAAGAAGGTAAATATCAAAGAAATTTTATTTCTTAACAGTAAACGTGTTACTGTTAGCCGAGCTGCTAACGAGTGAGCAAGCATCAATCATGTAGCGGTTAAACAAAGCGATACCGAGCGATGCCGGGCAGTGCCGAGCAGTGTGGTGCGATGGAGCGCGCCGCATAGCAGGGCTGCGCAGAGCGGTGCTCACACGGAACACGGAGCGTTTCAAGAAAGATTTTTTTTTCTATTTTTTTTTTTTTTTTCTGTGGAAAAGTGCCATTTGCCCTGGGTCCGCAGCGAGGACTGGACAGCGGTCCGCTAATTGAGGAACTCGGGTTTAGAGGGTGACTGAAGGTTCTGCGTTCTGTTTACAGAACATAGGGATATTGTCGCTGATGTTATGTATCCACCACTGTTGTTACCATCATTTCATTAAATACATTGAAGTGAGGAAATCACAACTGTCTGCTTGTTCTTAAACGCCCTGCTGTCATGATGTGATTAAATTTCCACTTTTCTCATAAACTTCTCCCAAAAACTGAATTATTTTTCTATAAGTAGCGCATGGAGACAGATCATGTAATCACGATACTGTGCAACTGTAGTTTATTTATACCTGCATGGTGTGATGGTAACTCAAAAATATTACTTAAAACATGCATCTGTTATTCCAGCTGCTTTTAGTCACACCACACTGCAGAAACACCAAAAGATAAACACTATACAGATATAGTCAATGGTAGGGGTGTAACGGTACACAAAAGCCACGGTACGGTACGTACCTCGGTGTAAGGGTCACGGTTCGGTACGTTTTTCGGTACAGTGGGGAAAAAGTAAAAAAAGCTCACAAATGTACCAGAACATTTTTCCCAAGCTTTCCCATGCGACACATTATTGGCCCAGTTTACATGGTGTTTTTTCAATCCGATTGTAAACAATAGTATTAAACGCGAGTGTATTCATGTACAGCATACAAAGCATCCATGCGCACAAAGTCTCACGAGGAACTTGCAGGTCTTCCTCTCTGCAGCAGCAGTCCTCAGCGCCAAGCAGAGAGTTTTTATCTGCTGATATCTGCTCAAATAATGTCCCAAAATCTCCATGAAGGAGCGGCTGCTCCCCTGACCGCAGCACCGCCGTGCGGAGCAGCACGTCTCGGTGTGAGCTCTGCGCCGCATGCCGATGTTTCGAATTATCTGGTGCCCGTGTTAACTTGTGACCAATAATGACTGAAACATCTAGTCGTTCTGGCGAACGTCGGTTATCGACAGTTACAGTGAGTGTATACGTTTAAAGTCTTTTGTGAGTCTTACTTTAACAACTGCTGTAATCAGCATGTGTTTACACAGACCTCCGCTGTCATTCGTTAACACGGGAACCAGTTAATCCATAACACCAGCCGGCGATCGCTCGTATTCTGCTATAGAGCTCTTTATACAACTCGCTGTTGCGCGATTTGGTTCCATCTCGCCTCTCCAATGTTTTTTATGTCGGGGTTTTGTATTAAAAAAGTGTTTTTCCACCACCGTGGCGTTCTCTGCTGGTTTTTTGACTGTGCTGCTTCCCGTTTACTGGCACGTCACACGTCACTCCGTATGAGGGAACGCACGCGGAACAAATACTCTCCCGTTTAATCTGCTCCGCCACACGCTGCAGCTCTCATTCCGCTTGTACTTTCTTCTTTGTTTGTTCATGTTTGGACCTGCTTGTTCTACTTCTTCTTCTTCTGTGATAATGGTGGTTGCCGGCAGCTTTTAGGCTCATTACCGCCATCTAAGGTTGGATTTTTTTTTTTTTTTTTTTACTCACTGGTGTATTCGTCGTGTGATTGTGTGTGCCGAACCGTGACCCCCGTACCGTGACGGTACGGGACGAATACAAATACCGTTACACTCCTAGTCAATGGGAAAGCAGATCAGTTCTGTTTTCATCTTTGTACCAAGCTCTCCATCACCATTCTGTTCATGATGATGTCCTGTTGCTGGATGTTTACCAGTAAAACCAACGTGAGCTCCTCCTTCCCTGCCTGCTCCAGGTGCTACACATCCGAATGCTCCATCGCACCGCCGTTTGAACTGTGCTTCGTTTTGCTGTATAAAAGTACAGAAACAAAAACACCTTTTAATAATTATTCTCAATATTCATAGGCAAAAGAATAAATGTTGTAATGTGTGGTCATGAGTTGGTACTGTAAACAAATCTTACTGGGTCGGGTCGGATCTGGGAGGAGGCCGATCCAGGTGTCCTGTTGAACGGTACCGGTGAATTGCTGAATGGTACCAGTGAACTGTGATCCATCGCCGTGGACCAACAGCTCTATTGAACATATTCAACACAAATTGTTGCATCTCAAAGTTTTGGGATCATCTCCAGCTACCATATTCACAGCAGGCTAACAGCTTGGTGCCTTATGAATAAAACTGAATTCAGGAGATGCGTCACGCTCCGGTTGGATCCGGTTGCAACCTCAACATATTAAGACATCGATCTTAGAGAGGCACAAGCTGAGTGCTGCCGTCGTCTGCTTCCTGTAGTGTTGAACAGTCACTTCCGCAAGATAAAGCTCTTTTCAAAGTAAATTCCACATCAGCTATAAAGACCATGCTTTTCCACTCCAGGACACCAAAAACATGTGAAATGCATGACAGAACACTAGATTTTCAGCTCCATTGTTTCCTTCTTCTGCTGGAATTGTGTCTTTTCTTTGTGAGCTTGTGCTCGTTCATCTTATTTGTCTTCCTTGCAGCTGTTTCTTCTTATCAATATACTTGCTTGGGGCATTTTTTTGTAGCTTCTTTGTTCTATTTGCTTACATCCAGTTTTTACAGTTGTTTGCTACCTTTTCTTCTTGTTTTCACATTTGTTTCCGTCTCTGTCGTTACAGAATTCACTCCACAGGTGATCCACAGTACTTCTGCATTTGTTGTGCATCCACATCAGGGAGCTGGTGGGGGCCAAAGGTCATGCTTAGGGACCCTAAGTGGTGACTATAAAGAATAAAAACACATTAAAACAGTGTGAATAAGAATAAGTAGAAAAAGGAGAGTGAATTGGGTAAAAGCCTTTTGTAGTAAAAACTGTTCGTTACTGGACATAATGGTGTTTTAAAGCTGTGAGAAACGAGACGTTCCACCAACTGGTGGTTCTTCAGGGAACACATCAGCTCAGCTTGATCTCAGGTGGCCTGAGCTGGTAAATCACGAATTGCAATTCCAACAGCAGTGAATAATTTACACATGTGCTTCCTGACCACAATCCCAGCTCTGAGTGTTTCAGCTGTTTTATGAGTTCATCCAAGTGATTAGAACACTTTGAAAAATCAGCATCTCTGCATAGGAAATGAAAACAAAATGTTGATTTCCAAATAATTTAGTGAAAGCCTCATGGAGCCGCTACAGAAGAGCTGAAGAGCCACAGGTGGCTGCAGAGCCGCAGGTTGAACACCCCTGGTCGAGTGTCTGTACAGGTTTTGTGAGATTTTGTATTTGCTCAATGCAAAGTGTTTTTGAATTTCAGAGGCGATTCCAGACTCCAGCAGATACTGAAGACAGTAACTGTGCGCCAAGTTGTGGCTGACGTTCACATGAAGCGCTGCAGTGTGATTGTGCTGTGTGTTGCAGGAGAGAGGACGAGCCGCCTTTAATCAAAGGCTGGATCCCTTTCCTTGGGAAAGCTCTGGAGTTCAGGAAAGATGCTTATAAGTTCCTGCTCGAGCAGAAAAGGAAGCATGGAGACATTTTCACAGTCCGGATCGAAGGTTGGTTTGGAGAGTGGTGGTGTAAATTTGTTTCAGGGAATCTGAACGATCAGAGGTCCCCAGCCAGAGTAAGGGCCAAAGGTCAACTTATTGAGCAACAGCAGCTTCTCAAATTAGATCAGGGATGTCAAACACATTTTAGTTCAGGGGCGGCATTCAAATTGAGTGTTGTGGGATGGTGAAATAAAGCCATAATAACCTTTACACTCAAGTTATGAAGTTTTCTTTGTTGTAGTGGAGAGTAGAAGTGATGAAAGTGTCGAAAATGAAATAATGACTATAAGCGACGCATCGCTTGTCCCGCTTGATCCCCCTCCCCTTCCGAACACTCACAAACATCCAGGCAGGACCTGAGTCCCCGCCAAAAAAGATATGTCATCTGTCACTTTTTAAGATTTATGACCCCCTGAGGAATTTATGACCCCCAATAAACCAAGGAACAGAGTTTTTGTCATAAGACCTCTCAATTTCAGGCAGACACTTGTGATATGCGGGCGTTAGCTGATGAAAATGATGGGTATAATTATTTACTGAGCGTCATATACGCATTTTCAAAATTAGCGTACGTGCAAGCTTTGAAAAAGACCACGGCTGAGGTGGTGTCTGCCTTTGAATCTGTCTTTCGCGAGAGCCAGACCACCTGAAAAACTACAGGCTGATGCGGGAAGACAATTTTCAAGCAACAGTTTTGAGCTTGTGATGAGGAAACATAACATTGTACATTTTGTAACAGCCAGTGATCTGAAAAGCCTGCGTGGTTGAAAGATTTAACCAAACATTGAAGACTAGAATGTGGAGATATTTTACTGCCAAGAACATCCTACGATACCTGGAAGTCCTGCAAGACTTAGTAAAAAGCTAATATAACACTCACCACAGCAGTATAAAAATGGAGTGATTGATGTGACAAAGAAAAAAATACCCTCCAAGTGTTTCGCAACCTGTCCAGCACATCTGCACTACGAGATAACAGAAATAAAATAAAGGCGGGATTTAAGGTGGGCGATGTTGTCAGAATATCCAAGGTGAGAGGGACCTTCGATAAAAAAATATGAACAGAGTTTTTATGGTATCAGAATGCATTCCGGTACTCCGCCGTTTTCCAAACTCAAAGGAGTCATATTATGCTATTTTTCAGTCACGTCATATAGGTCACGGATGCCCCAAAACATAGTATATAAGTTTGTTTGCCCCAAATTCGTCCTATGTTCGGAGTTTGAGCAGTCTAAAAAGTGGCTCTGAGGAGCCTTCTTCAGAACAGCCTGTTTTTGACAGCCTATTTTCCGTGATGAACTTGAATGCATCTGGCCACGCCCACCTTGTAAATGCACTGTCGTTAAGAAAGCACCTTACAGGAAGTTACACCGGAAGTTTCAAAATAAAACACAATGCACGACCTCATGGACGTAAACTTTTTCCTATATATTGTTATTACGCCGCCTCGGGAGGCACAACAATCAGCTCAACAGGGTCCCAGACAGTAGCAAACGCGGAAATTACCGTTTTTATATAGAATGAACCATACAAAAGGAACTATTGGATAAAGAAAAGCACTCATTTGAGATCAAAACATAAACCATGTACTCATCCTTGTTGGAAGTCTATAAATTACAGATCAGTGTGGCTGGAACGAGCAGAGCGACCTTGCAGAAGCGAAATGAGGTGTGTTTTTTATTTTCTGTTTATCTCATGTGTTGTTTGTGTGATATCGAGAGCAGAGAGCCTCTCAGAGGAGCAGCCCTCTTCATCCAGACGGCGCTGCCGGTGTGTGTTGACTTTGCGCCCCGCGCGCAGTGCGCCTCCGCTGGGCTCCGCAGCTTCGCGGCCTCCCGGCGAGGAGAGGAGCGACCCAGCGGCCGTGCGTCTCTGCCGGCTTCGGGACCAGCTTCTGTGGAGAAGCTCCGGGCCGTTTACCCAATCGGCCCCAACTCGGCTCCTGGAAGTCAGACGCCCGAGCGCCGTCACAGTCGCGGCCGACTCAAAGTGCCTCCCTGCTGCGGAGAGCAGCTCCGCTACGTTCCCATCCGAGCTAATTGTGGCTAAGTTAGCAAAAACTGTCAGCTCTCAGCTGACCCACCCGAAGACGGTGGATGAGCTAACTTTATGAAAACACTGGCGATGGATGAAAAAATACAGCCGAAATGAGCAACCTGTCCGGGGGCCGGCCGAAGGCTGGATTCTCTTCCGGGGGGGAGTGGCGTTCCTCTTCATGACGTCGAGAAGAGGGAGATTTCAGAACCGCGTGTTTGAGTGTATATTTTCTTAAAAGTGGAGTGCACAATTGAGGGAGGCGACTGAATTTTTCACTTCTGGAGGATCATACAGAGGCTCTGGGAGGCAATATGACTGTAAAGACACCTTTTTAAAGTGAATTTTGCATAATATCACCCCTATATTATATTATATTGTGATGGGGATGTTATCAAAGGTTCATTCTATGAACCGGAGCCGCAGAAAGTGAAAAAGACTCATTAACATTTTTGGTAACACTTTATTTGAAGCCCCCCTGTATAACACATTATAAGTACATTTATAAAGCATTATAATGCCATCATAACATGTGTAGCTATAGTTATAAACATTCATAGATGATCACAATGCCAGGACCGAGCCCTAATCCTACGCTGTATAGTGCTGTATAGTGCTGTATAGTGAGTTATAAAGCATTGTGAGCATGTATGAGTGTTTATAACTACTTATAATCTGTTATACCAGGTGCTTCAAGTAAAGTATTACCACATTTTTTTTTTCAATCATATAATTTTCAAACTGTCATGGGTGCGAGGTGGAAGGACCCACGTGCAGGCAGCCAGGTGGAGTTCAAAAGGGTCTTTTATTTCCAAAAGAACTCAGTAGCTCAGGAAACCAGGAACTCGGGAAACTCAAAAACACAGCTGGTGAAGGTTAGGGCACGCAAACACACTGAAAAACCTCCAAGACACACCAGGAGAGCGGGACTAAATAGAGGGCAGGACAGGTGAGGCACATTAGGGAGTTAACGAGACAGAAGACCAGACATGAGAACAAGAGAAGCAGGCAGATGACCAGGCAGGAGAACATGAGGGCAGACAAACACAAAACAGGACCCCAGCGCCCCCACGAGGTCACAGGGGCACAGGGCGTGACAGTACCCCCCTCCTAATGTGCGCCTCCTGGCGTACAACGAGGCAACCGTCCCGGGCAGAGGAGGGGGGCAGACGGGACAGGGCAGAAACCACACTCAGACAGGGGCAGAGGGACAGGACGGAACTGCACCTACAGACAGAACTGAACCTAGCAGCAAACGGGAACTGGGACGGGGGAACAGAACTGAACCTAGCAGCAAACCGGAACTGGGACGGGGGAACAGAACTGCACCTAGCAGCAAACGGGAACTGGGATTGGGTTGGAACTCCTCCCTCCCCAAAGGCTATGCAGGAAGGGAGAAAATGGGGGAAAATGGTGAGCTTCGCCAAGACCCATGTAGGGATGGGGCCAATCCGATCCAGTATCGGTATCGGGTTCCGATACCACAGAAATTCACGGACCGGAAATTTCCGATCCAATCTGTGAAAATTTCCGATCGATCAGCTTTAATATTTTCTGTTGAATTAACTTCAGAAGTCAGCCTGCAGCCGGTCCTGCCGGCAGCTCTGCTGCTGTCAGCAAACTGTGGAATGGATTTCCTGAACGGAGGCGTCTCATTTTCTCACGTCTCATTGAGACACGCCTCTGTTTAGGAAATCCATTCCACAGTTTGTAGCCAGCTATCAGGTGAGCATTGAGCGGCACTGTGAAATGTCCGCTGTGTGGAAATATTTTACAGTAAAAATGCCTCAGAGCGAGACTGCAACGTGCAATATTTGCAACGCTGTTGTACCGAGAGGTGGAAGCTCCGTCGCGACCTTCAACACAACAAATATTGTCAAACATTTGAAAAGGCACCACGCGAAAGAGCACACAGAGTTTTTAGCCCGGGGAAAAAATGGTGAACGAAGCCGGCAGGAATCACTTTTGGACTCATGGGTAAACTTACACCAGACGACGCAAAAGCCAGAGGGATTACCGAGAAGTTGCTCAACTTCATCCGGCTTGATGACCAACCATTATCTGTAGTAGCATGAGCAAGACTGTACTTAATTTAATGCTGATCAAATGCACATTGTTTTATTGATAGTGTGAATGTTTACACTTACTGCACTTTTCTTTCATTTGAATTTTTGACATTTCAAAACTTTGATTTGTTGCAGCTACATGAGCAAGACTGTACTTAATTTAATGCTGATCAGATGCACATTGTGTTATTGATTGTGTTAATGTTTACACTTACTGCTCTTTTCTTTTAAATGAAATATTTGACATTTGAAAATTTGTTGATGCTACAAGAGCCACTGTACTTAATTTGTGCTGATCAGATGAAGCAGCCCTTTGTATTTTATTTGGAGAGGGATAGAGTTAGAGTTTACCTCTGTGTATCTGTTTTGAATTTAATAAATATTGACAGTCAATTTGAAACCCTTACAGTTGCATATTTTTTTCAAGGTTTGATTTTTCTTGTTAACAAGATTTATTGTTTTTTTGTTTTTTTTTAACTTTCTTTTCTGACTTTGTAACTACCGGTACCTCAAGTTGCCTTTTTGGACATACCTGCATACATTTGTACATATCATACTTGCCTGGAGAGATGAGTTCATTGCAGTGTCATATAAAATCAACAAAAATGATAATATTTAAGCAAACAGAGCTCTGGTATTGGAATAGTATCCGTATCGGCAGATAATCAAATTCAGGTATCGGGATCGGATCGGAAGTGAAAAAATGTGGATTGGTGCATCCCTAGACCCATGCACAGGCAGCCAGGCGGAGTAAAAAAAGGGGTCTTTTATTTCCAAAAGACCTCAGGAGCTCAGGAAACTAGGAACTCAGGAAACTCAAAAACACAGCTGGTGCAGGCCAGGACACGCCAACACACGGACAGACCCACAAGGAGCCGACAAGACACACCAGGAGAGCAGGGCTTAAATTGAGGGCAGGACAGGTGAGGCACATTAGGGAGTTGACGAGGTAGAAGACCAGGCAGGAGAACATGAGGGCAGACAAACACAAAACAGGACCCCAGTGCCCCCACGAGGTTGCAGGGGCACAGGGTGTGACAGAAACAGTCTGAGTTAGATATTACATTTACTACAAACAGATACGCCTGGGTGTCTGTAGCACTATAGATGGTTATATGACCTTTTCAAAAGCTCTCCAGAGGTAAAGTGAACCTAAAAGTTATGATCCAAACAAAAAGCTCAGGCTTCATCTAAACATATAAAGCAAATAAAAAAGTGTTACTATTTGCGACCTGAAGATAAAAAAACTTGCTCCTAACATGAAATTTTAAGTTACTGCCTTCAAAACTTTTAAACATGTAGTTTCCTTTGTGATAAGCATCATAATGTTTTCTGATATTTTCCAATTAGAATGGTCACTGTAAAATCTTCACATCCACCCAAATTCACACACACACACACACACACACACACATATATACATACACACACACACACACACACACATATATATATATATATATATATATATATATATATATATATATATATATATATATATACATCAGTGGCGGACCGTGCATTTCACATTAAGGCCTTCAGAACAGATCTGCCTGAACCAATCCACCTCTCAATGACTATGTTGTCTACAAAAAAAAATCTTATTATGCAGATATGCACATAAAGAGTTGTTGCACAGCAGATAGATACTTGTGCAGCCAGAATAAATGCCTTTGCTGAAGTGCACAATTCTCCTACTACATCTGTGCACATACAATGAGCATCAACAACTTAATAAAACAGCAATATTATTTAGGAAAAGAGGAACATTTTACTCACCAAAATCCCGATTATTTGAAAACAAAATACATCCTCCTTTCCTTCCTCAAAAAGAGTTCAACTGCTCTGTCATATAGATTATCCGTGCGTTTCAGTTCCATAAAGCCAGGGCTAAAAGTCCAGCTTGCCCTGTGGTATTTCTGGCGTAAGTTTTATTTCTCTTCAGGTCTTCTTCTTCTTCTTCTTCTTCTTCTTTGGAATAATTGAGGTAGGCGACCAACAACTTAGGTGCATACCGCCCCCTACTGTATCTCTTGGTGAATGTAAATCAGAGGGCCTGGATATGCTGTTGTCAGAAGCTAGAAGGTGCTGAGTCGCCAACTCGAAATCTGATTGGTTGAAGCAACTGTCTGATTGGTTGAAGCAGCTGTCTGTTTGACGCTTCACTTTACTTCACTGCGCCATCAGGAACGGATAGCGAAGGCCTCAGGCAGATTTCTTTGACCCTAGCAACAGATGATGCCTGAAATCTGATTGGTTAAATGATTTAATATGAAAAAAAACATGTCTGGAAGCAGCGCAACCACGGGGAAACTATGAAAGGAACTGGAACATACCGTTTGGAATCATTTATTAATTATTTATGGACAAAATATAATTTACATCAGTCTGTAATTCAGATAATTTTTAGGCAAGCAGAGAAGGCTTTGCAGGCCCTGACGGCCCACCACTGATATATATATATATATATATATATATATATATATATATATATATATATATATATATATATATATATATATATATATAATCAAAAGGAGGGACGGGTTTTAAAGAAAATATAAAAATACAAAATGAGTGAATCAATAGTAAAATCATTGAAAGACAGAGTCGTCATTCTAAAATATTCAAAATAAGGCCACACACACTTAATCAGGAAGCATAGACACACGATTCAAGAAAAACTGGTTAACAATTTTTACAAACTCAAATTCAATCTTCCTTATAAGAGACAATTATGATGTTGTCTGTGCACGTCAAACAAAACCCAGTTACCAGGTAATGTCAACTTTGAAATCTGCTGTCTTACAGTTGCAGCGTAGACAGTTGGACTCTCCAAAAAACCCATCGTTAATGTTGTAAAAAATGATATTGTTGTCCACAGACAGTGAAACTAAACAAATCCTGTGTATTCCTGTGTACAGGAATACTGTAATAAGCAGAACACAAATCCACAACTTTGTACTTTTTCTCTGTGGCTGGTATTGATACTAAAATAGCATTAACATCTGAGACAATTGGAATTAAAGGAATTACGCTGTGATTTATTTTCCTCAGATCCTGTGTAAATCTGTACTTCTTTGTTCCTGGTTTCAAAATGGGATTTATTGATGTGTTGTTTGGAGATACACATGGCACAATTGCTCCTTGTTTCAGCAATGATTGAATCACTGGTCTAATCCCCATTTCTTTTTCCTATGATAAGGGAAACTGTTTAACATAAACAGGATATTTCGCATAGTTAACTGCTGCTTGATAAGGTTCCATATCCAGCAATCCTACATGATTTGTGTGCTCTGTCCACAATTAAGATAAACCTCATAAACCAGACCCGCTCACTCCTCATCCACATTTGGATTTGGAGTTAAGCTTAGTCTGGATAGGAGCCCATTGACACTTCTTGCAGGGGGTGTCGGTTACTCCTTTGACTGACAGCGCACTTCAGCCAATCACCTAGGGCTGCAGCTATCGATTATTTTAGTTATCGATTAATATATCGATTCATTTGTTCGATTAATCGGATAAAATATATTTTATATATACATATATATTAAACACTTCTTTTTATTTTATTTTGGCAAGCATAAAACTCACCACCGACAAAAAAATGAACTACTATTAATGCTTGCAGTAACATTTATTAAACTGCACAGGAACACTCATTGCTAGGATGAACAATGCACTTTAAATTCACAAATTATTTGAATAAAAAATAAATAAAATACCTGAGAGAGGGCTAAGGCCTTAGCTTCATTATAAAAAAAATTCAAACTCCTGCAGGGGGAAAACCTCACCCTGCTGACAGAGAGCATGATGGGTAACCTGATGCTGGTGTTTCGCCAGGACCACCTGGGGCACGGTGGCTGGAGGAGCGAAAGCATGTACCAGTTCTGTCTGTCTGTCATGTTCGAGGCCACCTTCCTTACCATGTTCGGCCACCCAGTGGCCGCCTGCCGCCACACTGGAGTAAGCGCTCTGAGAGACGACTTTGTCAAGTTCAACAACAAGTTCCCTCTGCTCATTGCGCAGATTCCCATCTGACTACTGGGGGGAACCAGGGCCATCCACAAAAAGCTCATCAACTACTTCCTGCCCGACCGCATGTCATGCTGGACCAACATGTCGGAGTTCATCTGCATACGTATGGAGGTGTTTGAGAACTACGAAAATCTGAGAGACGTCGACAAAGCAGGTAGAGTCCTGAAAAGTCAGCAGCTCTTCTCAACGCTCACGACTACCCAACAATGACACGCAGCGTTTATGAAACAGTAAGATCTGCCCGAATAAAAAAACAAGACAAAACTTGTAATTCCACACTGTGCCACATGGTGGCATTGGGATTCATTTATTCTTTAAGTGCTCAGTACTGCCACCTGAAGGACAGACGTGGGTACTGAAGAAATTCTACACACCGCGCCTCAACACTTGTTCCATAAAAATATACCCTTTCATGCTCCCTTGCGCTCCATAGTCGACATCATCAGATCAATTGACTTCAGTCTGTTGTATAATTCCAAATACAACACAGTCATTTCAAGATACTTTTACAAAGAAAAACCAACACGGGCCACACACGAGCAAGCAAGGGACACAGTGGAAAGGAATAACTCCTTTAACAGCCAGAGAGGTAAATCTGGAAACAGTAGAAAAGCGGATCCAAGAAGACAGATCTCTGAAAAAGGGACAATGCTAACAACTCAAGATATGTCATATCGTGATACTTACTTTCAATTCAGGAACGAAACAGACCAACAGCAAGAAGGGTTTCTCATGGGGGAGCCACGAACACCACCTGTGTCTAGTTTCATCATGGAAGCCAGAAGAATGGAGGCAAACCTTATGGAGGAGAAAAATCAGATAATTCAAATTTCTGTACCTTAACATTCAGCACAAAATGTTGTTGGGGTTGGAATCAGTTGGATTTTCCCTCAGTTAGCTCACCAGTCAGAGAGTGTTTTACTCATGACAGGATGAAGTGTGAGGAAAGAGGAGGAAAGAACTCCTTAAAGGGTTAAGGTTCTGAAAGTTTGGGTGGTCTTTGTGTGGGTTTGACTGAGTTTCAAAGGAGGTTTATGAATCTTTTATTCAGATAAATAACACATTGTCTCCACTCTCAGCTCATCACTTTGCCTTCCTTTGGGCGTCGGTGGGCAACACGGTTCCTGCCACTAGGGATGAGCCGAATATTCGTTTTAAACGAGTACTCGTTACGGATAATGCATTTTTTTCGAATCCGAGTTCAGCCCGAGCATTGTCTGTCATTATTCGTCCTCGTGCTGATGGGAGATCCTCATTGGTCCTTCATTCTGCTCCGTGCTCCACCGAGACGACAGGATCCTTGTGAGAGAAGCCAATCGGACCTGATAAATTAAAAATGCGGTATTTTATTTCTTTGTAGCGTGCATTGTGCCTGAGGAAAACCTGATAAGGTCGAAACGTCGGGCGATTGTGCATGCTCGGTTTTTTTTTTTTCGGGGGTTTTTAAGGTTCGTTTTCCCTCGCGTTATTTTTTTCTTTCCTTTTTTCTCTTCTTTTTTATAATAATTTGGACTTGTGCTCCACTGGGAGGCTGTGATCTGTGGGAGAGAGATGATAACTGGACCGAGGTCCACTACGATCGGGGCTGCAGCCGCGTACATGACCAGGAAGCTCAGCAGGGCGGATGAGAGGTTTCCCTGGACGCCGGGGAGATTCCGGTGGGAATCATGGGGGGAGGCATTCATACAACTAAAATATTCATGTTCTGACTCAATAAAAATACTTTTTCTGTAAATAGTTCCTTTACTATTGTGACCAAAATATTCAAATTTTATTTCTGAGGGTTTTGTGTGAATAAATAATCTTTTATATAACTTTAAAAATATTCATGTTCTGACTAAAATAAAAAAAAAAAATCTGTACATTGTATCATTGAGACTGTTCTGTAAATAGTTTTCAAATGAAGAATCAATATAGCAACTTCTGAGCAATCCATATCAATTTCAGACTTAAAATAGTGCACCAATTTCTGCCCCAGCCCGTTTCCAGTTAAACCACGCCCACTTCAGGTTTAGACCACGCCCCCTCCGAGTACAGATACGGATACAGATAATTTGGATGGGTAAACAGATACAGATACAGATACAGATAGTGGTGTACTCGCTCATCCCTACCTGCCACCTTCTAGGCCATGTACTACCTGGTGAGCCACCCGGAGGCGCTACAGGTGGTGCGACAGGAGATCCAGAAGGTCTTGAGCCTCAGCGGTGTGGAATTCAGCAGTGACACAGATGTGAAGCTACACAGGGAGCAGCTGGACAAGCTCCGTTATCTGGGTACGTGTGCACACCGGAGCATATCCAAGATATGATCATTTTCTGGCTAATAATGGTTCGATGACCTCCTCCCTCAGAGAGTGCCATCAATGAGAGCCTCCGTCTGTCCACGGCCTTCTTGAACGTCCGGATGGCGCACGAGGACAGGAGACATCATAGCCATGTATCCTCGGACCACGCACCTGGACCCAGAAATCTACGAGGAGCCAAAGGTACTACCAGTGAACTCCTCCTGGCTAGTTTTAGTGTTCAAGTCAATTCAGCTTCATCTGGAGAGCACAAAACACAACACAGTTGTTTCAGCAGAGGCTGGATGTGGTCCAGAGACTGCATTGGAGGTCAAGCCTAAATAAAAGTCACTTTAATGTTCGAGCTCCTCTCTTGCTTTTCCTCTCTCTGTTATCAGAAGTCCGATTTGACTGCTACGTTCACAACGGTGCTGAGAAAACGGACTTCTACAAGGACCACCAGAAGCTGAAGTACTACCTGTTGGCGTTCGGCTCAGGCTCGTCCATGTGTCCAGGATGCTACTTTGCCATAAGCGAGATAAAGCAGTTCCTGTGCCTGCTGCTGCTGCTGTACTTCTATCTGCAGCTGGAGGACGGGCAGAGCCGCGTTGAGTTCGACCCCAGCAGGTCCGGTGTAGGGATCCTGCCGCCCTCCGCTGACGTCCAATTCCGCTACAGACCGCGAGTTGTCTGACAACAAGACTGAGGGTGGTTACTGACTGGACACTGAATCAGTCATGAGAGTGAGTCAGTCAGTCATGTTGGTAAAGGAAGGATCCTCTCCAAACTGTTCCCACAAATTCGGACACATGAAATAGTCCAAAATCTCTTGGTATGCTGAAGCTTTTAGTTCCTGTCACTGCAACTAAGAGGCTGATCCAGACTCTCCATAAACAATTGTCCACACCAGAGTCCCCCATTCAACCTTTATACTTGGTATGATGCAGTCAGACAAGACAGAACTGTTGGGAAGCTGAGTAAATACTTTTGGCAATATCGTGTAGGTTTAAAGGTACAATGCTTGAACAATGCCGTCTTTGAGTCGCATTCAGTCTGTCCTTGTTCAGCTATTGGAGATTTTTGTCAAAAGCTTTGTGTTGTTTCAGTTTCACATCTATCGGCTGTTCCATTGCACCAGCAGACAGAACAGACACTGGAGCTGTCTTTTTATGGATTGGTTAATGCTGGGGGGACACTGTGCGATTTTAGAAATCTGACTGCGCAGCGTCAGACTATTGCAGCGTCTTGGAAATTGTAGACAGTCCCTTAACCACGCAGCACTACTGCTGCTTATAGAAATCAATATTGTTTCTGCTGCTTGATAGACAGATATTTTTCATAAAAATGAGCTTGTAGCATATAATCCACCTCACAACGATAGGATGAAGGCACCCTTTGTATGTTACTGACGTTTTGTTAAAGAGTTATTGAGACCGAAAGTCCATATCTGTCAATATGCTGCCAATTTTACTGGACTGTTCAAGCATATGAATGATATAACGAAATAATAAATCGTGCGCATGATTTATTATTTCGAGGGAATGAATTAGTAATTTGTGCGCACGATTTATTATTTCGAGGGAACGAATTAGTAATTTGTGTGAATGATTTATTATTTTGTGGCCACAATTTAATTATTATTTTTTTTTTTTCACCATGTCATGTCCGGGGCTCCGTACCACTCACACTTTACGAGCTATGGCAAAAATTTCTGACATGCCAGAAGTTTGATCGGGAGGTTGCAGCATTATCGTTTGAATTTAGCAGCAATTAATCCTTCCTCGTGAGTGTTCTCACACTGTACGGCTTACGACCTCCTGACTTGACATCCTGACGCTACGATGTTTCCACAATGACGCAGCGTGGTCTGCGACGGCAAAATCGTGGTGAAATCCCCTCGAAATCGCACAGTGTCCATCCGGCATAAGGCTGTTTTTTTTATTCTCTAAAGGTACAGTGAAAGTTTGTTGATTAGACCAGATGTTTTTCAAAGTGTTTAAAACCACAGCTCAGGCTTTGTCTCATACCAGTAATTCTTTTAAAGCTTGATTTCCTTTTGTTAGTCATTTTTGTTACAGTCTTTTAAGATCTGTTGGCATTAAAAAACAGCTAAACCTGCCTTTAATGTGAAGTATCTGATAAGCCTTAACTAAAGTTACCTATGATTTTATACCTTCGGGGTTATTTTCAAAATTTAGCTGGGCTCTATTACACACACAATAGATTTAGTCAAACAATAACTGTTTGATATTAGATTTGAAAAAAATCCTAGTTTGAGGATTGATGTTTCATTTCAAACTCTCCGTCGCCCTCCAGGTGATTTTCGCCCCACACTTGAAAATTCTGGTGTGAAATGACAAGAAATGATCAACTAACAGTAAAGTTGCTGTCTCAGACTGGTTCACCATTTTTACGAGTTTGGATGAGAACAGTTTTCAGAAATTAAGGCCCCATTGACACGACAATTTAAGTTGATTTTAGAACTTTCATTACGTTTTCAATGTCCATTCACCTGACAGTGGGGCCCATTACCGCTTAAAATGCAACTTTTTGAGAAAGGCTCCCAAGGCGGACCTTTTGAAAACACTTGGTTGGCATGACTCCTGCTCCATATTATTATTAAAACATATAATCTGATAGCAGGTATATCTGATCATAACCTTACTTTGGTCTCAAGAAAACTCACTAAAGCAAGATTTAAAAGCCAAAAACTCACGAGTGAAAGAAATTATGTAAGCTTTATTCCAAAAAATGATTTGTTTCTACTGGAAAATGAATTAACACAAGTTAACTGGAATGAAATTATGCAGAATAAATCATGCGACAATATGTGCAGTGATCTCATCATAGTGACAAAAACTTAATACAAAAATTTACTAAAACAAAAACAAAAAAACAAACGAAAAAGCAGAGTCTGTCATGGTTCTCAAATGAACTGTGGCAACTCATGAAAAGAAGAGATGCTGCACTAAAACAATCAATTAAATCTGGGCTAAACACTGATTATCAACTGTACAAAAGTTTAAGAAATAAAGTTACTGCCCAACTTAGACAATCAAAAGCCACATTTTTTTCTCAACCTGATTAAAGCTGCAAAAGGAAAAAGTTAAGTAGTATGGAATACAATGGATAAACTCCTTGGGAAAGAAAAAAATGATAATGTTTTACAACTTAATGTGAATGGTGTTGTTTAAAATGATAATTTAGCTGTTGCTTTGAAATTTAATGAATATTTTATTGATTCAGTTTGCAAACTTGTGCAACCACTTCAAACATCATGTGTTTCTTTGCCATCAGTCCCGTGTCAGACACCTGTTTTTAGTTTAGCGCCAACAAAATACAATGCAGTGGAGAAGATTATCACAAAACTTAACAATAGCAAAGCAAAGGATGCCCATGGATTGGACAGTGTCTTTATGAAACATCATAAGGAAATTTTGGTTCCACCAATAACAAAAATGGTTAATCAGTCCATTGAGGAGGGCATTTTTCCATCATGCTTGAAAACTGCCATCGTCACGCCTGTGTTCAAGTCAGGAGATAAGCTAGAGGTCAGTAACTATCGACCCATAAGTATACTCCCTGCCATCTCCAAGGTCTATGAGAAGGTTGTAGCTGAGCAACTTATCCAACATCTTGACACAAATTGTTTATTAAATCCTTTACAATTTGGCTTCAGGAAAAGCTATTCCACCGAAACAGCTTGTGGGTATTTCCTGGAAGAAATTAAATCAAGTCTAGACCAAGGAGGGGTAGTTGGAGCAGTTTTCCTTGACTTGCGGAAGGCGTTTGACACGATAAACCACAACATCCTCCTCACTAAATTAACACACTTTGGACTGTGCCAGCATACAATAAACTGGTTTGCATCATACCTGCATAGTAGACAACAATGTGTCAGAGTGAATAACACCCTATCCTCTCTTAAAAACTGTACTGTCGGTGTCCCACAAGGCTCAATCCTTGGGCCCCTACTTTTCAGTTTGCACATAAACGACCTTCCTTCTGTGTGTGATGTAAAGATTACAATGTATGCTGATGACACTGTCTTGTTCACTCATGGACAAAATGAAACTGAGGTTGCCACGAGACTGACTGCAGAGATGCAAAGAGTTGCGACTTGGCTTCAGAGTTCTTGTCTAACACTCAACATTGACAAGACCGTTGCCATGTATTTTACAAATAAGCGTAATTTCAAAGATCCTCCAAATATTTTTATTAATGAAAGCAAAATAAAAATGGTTAATGATTTTAAATATTTAGGAATTACTCTGGACTCAAAACTAACATTTGAAAGTCATACAAAGAAACTCTGCAACTCCCTCAAATTTATTCTCTCAAACTATAAGTACATCAGAGGGTCACTGAGTAATGAGGCTTCATTCATGTATCTAAATTCTATGATTATGTCACGTTTTATGTATTGTATGACATCCTGGTCTCAGGCGTGCAAAACAGCGTTGGAACCTCTTGAATCATTATATAACCAAGCGGTCAAGATTCATGATAAGAAACCTCAACGATTTCACCATTGCTCTATTCTTACTAAATACAAAATCTTAAGTTTGGAAAACTTAATTATCTTTACAAATCTCTGTTTACTGTTTAAGGTACTTCATGGTATGGCTCCACCTCTGAGAAGTTTCATCTCTTTAACATCAGAAATATCAGAAAGAGTTACGCGCTCCTCTTCTAGAGGAGAATGTCGTGTCTCTAACAATAATATGGCTTTAGCCAGAACAGCCTTCTCATATGTGGCCATAAAACATTGGAATAAACTACCAATAGAGATCTTGACTTGCACGGAATTTCCCACTTTTGCACGTCTGACAAAGAAATGGCTGCCCTCAAAACAAATATGTCTACATTAGTGCTGTAGTGTTGTGAGTGACAGAGACTGGTGATCTGAAAGAGAGTGAAAGAGGGAGTGATCAGGTATATGGGTGTGCAGAAAGATTGCTCAAACATGTTTTTAACAGTTTATTCATTTTTTTTCTTTTGGTCATTGTAATCTAACTCTAAATGTCTCTCTGTTAAACATCAACATGCCCAGGGACTACTGGTGGAAATTAGCATTTGGCTGTAACCAGGCACCAAGCATTTCTCCTCTTTTGGTTAATGTTTTGTTGTGCACTGTCCCTGACAAATAAATGCATACCATATTCTAATTTTAAAGTCTGAATTGATAGTTTTACAGTTGAACTTCAAACCTGATTGAGTCCATGTCATCTTCTATCCCTACCAGTGTGACTGTCCTCACCACTGCTTAGGTTTATCCCTCACCTTCTCTGCACACGTATGTTTGGTTCATTACCTAAAAAACCAACAGCACCCATTAGTGACCTGGCATGCCGCCTACATCATTTTCAGTGTTTATGCTGTTTTCGTGTAAACAGACATTGTTTTCAGCATGTTGGTGTAGTGTTCTGATAAATAATACAGTCTATCGCTAGACTAGTGACACTCGAGATTAGAAGAGGCAATCCGGAAGCATGTATGAGCCGAGTGAAATATGTTTAATAAAGACCATCAAAAATGAATATTCCGTTTGTGTGTCACGGGTGCGGGGTGGAAGGACCCGGGCGCAGGCAGCCAGGCGGGGTAAAAAAAAGTCTTTATTTTCCAAAACAAGGGAATCCAGAACTCAAGGCAAATCGGAAACTCAGGAACAAAAAGGCAAATGGAGCGGAGGTGCAGGCAGGGACATGGAGGCACACAGACAGACGCACACAGACAGACCCACAAGGAGCCGACAAGACACACCTGGAGCATGGGACTTAAATACATGGCAGGGCAGGTGAGGCACATTAGGGAGTAACGAGGCAGGAGAAGATGAGGGCAGGTGACTTGACAGGAGAACAAGAGGAGCAGACAGGTGACCAGGCATGAGAACATGAGGGCAGACAAACAGAACAGGACCTCAGCGCCTCCACGAGGACGCAGGGGCACAGGGCGTGACAGTACCCCCCTCTCCATGTGCGCCTCCTGGCACACGCCTCCTCGCCGGCACACACCCAGTGGGCGCGGGCTTCCTTCGCCGGGGCAAGCAGCCTTGCCGGCACATGCTCTGGGAGGGCGCGGGCTTCTTTCGCCGGCGGGGGGCCATAGGCACATAGTCCGGGGGCGAGCAGCTTCGCCGCCGGCGGCCAGAGGCAGGGGATCCGGGGGGTAGGACTTACTGCCTGCTGGGTCCAGACGTGGTCGGCTCCTTCTGTCACGGGTGCGGGGTGGAAGGACCCAGGCGCAGACAGCCAGGCGGGGTAAAAAAAGTCTTTATTTTCCAGAACAAGGGAATCCAGAACTCAAGGCAAATCGGGAACTCAGGAACACAGGAACAAAAAGGCAAACGGAGCGGAAGTGCAGGCAGGGACATGGAGGCACACAGACAGACCCACAAGGAGCCGACAAGACACACCTGGAGCACGGGACTTAAATACATGGCAGGGCAGGTGAGGCACATCAGGGAGTAACGAGGCGGGAGAACATGAGGGCAGGTGACTTGACAGGAGAACAAGAGGAGCAGACAGGTGACCAGGCATGAGAACATGAGGGCAGACAAACAGAACAGGACCCCAGCGCCTCCACGAGGATGCAGGGGCACAGGGCGTGACACTGTGGGTGATTCCTTACACACCACAACTGGCGACGAGGATGTGCCCGACAGCATAGCAGGACGGAATTAACACTAGAACTTCGGCAGTGGGGCCATTTTGCCTTTTCTTGCATCTCTTCTACAGTGGGGCCATATGACCCCAAGGAAGGTGTGAAGAGATGCTTTTGTCATGAAAACAAGGCTCTTCAGCAGAGGACATTGGGGACATGCAGAGCCACTGCAAGGCAGCTTCTTTTGTTAGATTGACTGACCAGAGTGTGTGGGGGAGGGAGGCAAACTTCACTCCCTGCTCTACTGTGCATGCTGTCTTTAGAAAGTTAGGAGGAAGAGCAGCGATTCTGTGTGTCAGTGTGCTGCCAGTGACACAAACCATTTTTCGAAAAACAACGAAACAGGCAAGTTTTATAGAATACCATCGACTCGCACCTCTTTGTACATTATCACGGAGTCGTAATGCCGGTAGTGGTTTTACTATTTTATATATTTTCATGCCTTTTATTTTGGCTCCACCAGCTGTTTATCTGCTCTTTCATTACACATTATTTAGAGATTTTTTTTCCTTTTGTTTGTGTGTGTGTGTGTGTGTGTGTGTGTGTGTGGGGGGGGGGGGGGGGGGGGGGGGTCATGCAGCACATTATATTTAATCAATGAGTAATCTATACACACACATATGCATACAGTCAAGTCACCGGTTGAGGGGTCTTCCACAGTACAAAACAGTCTTTCACTTATGAGCAACATAACTCTAAACCACAGATTTGCAAAATCACAAAGACACAGAAATAAGCCTCCTTTCCTCTGTCTGTGGGCCGTGGCAACAAAGCATGTCATTCACAGCAAAACGTAGGGAGAAGGAGTTAATCATATCTACATCGTAAAAATTGTATTACAACAGTATTTTGACCAGAATTTGTCCTGAATGCATCTTCTGGAAATGGATCCATCTGATATGGACACACTAATATTTTAATATTAGTATTTTTAGGGCTTCCTGGTAATGGGCCTAAAAATTCAACAATTATGCTGAATAGATATATGATACAACAGTATTTTGACCAGAATGGACCGGTCCATCTGGGGTCGTATCTCACTGTAATGGCTGTAAATTCAAGTAAAACTCAGAGTTTGCTTGAGAATGCACTGAAAGAAACAGATGCGTTGAGCCACCGGCCACTGAAATGTGAGCCATTTCTTCCACTTCTTTATCCGTATGGCTCATTAAAATGTCTCCCAATCACAAATGTTAATTTAGCAGCATAACTTATTTTATCACAACATTGACAGCTGACAAGATCAGGACAAACAACAACTGGTCAGTGAGGCTCTTTCTGCAGTCAGGTTCACGCATCTGCTGTGTTGGTAAATTCATTATTCCTCTATAGGTAGAGGAGAAAAACCTGAGACTTGCAGTTTACCAAAACTAGTTTTGATAATGCTTTTCTGTCCCAACAAAAGTAAAAAGAAAGGTGATTATCTCTCATTGCAAAGCAGGCTATCTGTACAATATTTCAATGCCTCTGCAAACTCTCACCACTCAAACCACACATGCTCAAAGCCGAATCACAGGTGTGGAAAAAAATGTTAGCAACAGTCAATAGTTTTTAGACTATTTCTGATGACTAAAAAAGTTCACTGTGTTTGGAAAGAGTCTTCTCTGCCATCCTCAAGAGGAAAGCTCTCAGTCGTTCCTGGCTCTTTTCACTTCAAGCCTCTACCTCCCCCGCAGAGTTATGCATGAACCAACAGGCTGGAAGGGATCGGCTGCATTTACAAATGAAAAGAAGGGCCAACAGTGGCTGCTGAGCTGCGCATTTAAAATCAGGGGCAATTTGGCCCCTCTCTAGAATGTAGAGGTATGCAAGAAAAACCTGGAAGTTCTAGTGTTAAAAGCCCTCTCAGCTGTCGACGGACAAAAAGGCAGAAAAAAAAATCTGCAGCTCACAACTGTGCAGGGACAGTGCGCCAAACATCGGAGCCTCAACTCAGGATCTTCACTGGAAACTTCGGCGGCATTCTTTCAGGGAAGTGGAACATGTTTTCTGTGTGATGCCATAACGTTTAATCATCGGAATGGAGCGTGCATATACCAAAATTACTGCTCACAAAACCCGTTAGAAGCCTCGTTTGAACCCGGAAGTGAATATGGCTCAGGCTGTCGCGTTGGGTGGGCTCACACCACCGAAGCCATTAGATACCGTCGGCGAGCCTGAAACTTTACATCAAAGATGGCAAATGTGGAAAGATGAACTTGAGATATACATCACAGCGTCAGGAGTTGTGAAAGCTGAACAGAAGAGAGCTGTGTTATTGTTGACAGGGGGAGAGGGACTGCGTGAGATATGGGAAAACTTCACTGATGAGCAGAAAGCCCACCAACCCGATCATGATCAGCAACCTGCACGCGATGTATTTCAAGTAGCCATCCAGCTGTTCAACAACACATTTGAATTGAGGGAACATACCAAAAGCCCGTACAAAATTCTGTGAAACAGAGCCAAACACTGGTGAGACAATAACTAATTTCATCAGACGCCTAAAGGTACTAGGGAAAACATGCAACTTTGATGCTGAAGCGATAACCATGTAAGAGATAAGGTACTTTTGCACATTAAAAGTTCTGAGTTAAAAGCCAAATTATACAGAGAAGAAAATCTAACACTGAAACGCCTTATTCAAGTAATTGGTTCATACCACCACAAGGAGGCACTAATTCTCAGTTCTCCAGGAAACACAAACCATGTCTCAGACAGAGCAAAGCCCAAACCTAAGCCCAAGGCACCATCGTAGTCTGGGTGCTACAAGTGTGGTGCGCAAGGACACATAGGTCGTAAATGCATCCGATCCAAGAACCACAATGCAGCCACTGTGGAAAAAAGGGGCATTTTGATGATCTCTGCTTTCACAAAGATAAATTCAAGTCAAACCACGATGACAAACCAAGCGCACAAGGTCACCACAGAGCCTCAGGTCGCAGCAGGGATGATCCAAAGCAAAGCAAATGCCGAAGTAAAAAGGGCCAACATAGAGTAGAAGAAGGAGAAAGCAATGACTCACAGATACCCCTTTCCCACTGGCCAAAAAACCTGTTTAAACCCGCTAAGTCATGGCAGTGGGAAAAGGTTTGACCCGGGATTTCAACCCGGGTCGTTCACCCTGCAATCGACCCGGTAAATTCCCGGGTCAGCTTTCTACCGGCTTTTAGTGGGAGGGACACATCCGGAAACTTACATGATGACGTCGACGCAGCGCGGCTAAGTTAGCACGCTAGTTGTTGTTTCTGGACACAGCGTGAGATTTCCTTCATCAACATGACCCAGCAATGGCAAGATAGCGAGACCAGAGAGCTTCCCCTGATCCGTGGGGAAGAGGAGATTCGTCTACAGGTAACAGGGACTGTTTTCCGCTGCATTGTTTACTTTTGTTTTGCTCCGTCGCACTGATGATGTCATCAACGTGGGACACCATCGGTGCGGGAAAATGCAGCGACGCAGCTCGCCAGCAGGAGGTGAGACACGGGTCTGCAGGTGGTGGGAAAGGCGTCTAAAAAGGTGATAGTTAGCGAGTCGCAGACACGGGTCGACCCACTAGTTGCAGTGGGAAAGGGGTAAGAGTGACTCTGAAGACCTCTACCTATTCAAGATATCGAAAGCTGAGGACACCATAGATCTTCGCCTGAATGGTTACACCTTACTCATGGTGATAGACTCTGGTGCTCACCACAAAACGCTGTCTGTGCATGACTTCAAAAGGCTACAGAAGGCCGGGCCTGAAATCAGCCTGCAAGCTGCCTCTACAAAACTGTATCCTTATGCCAGCAAGCAAACCCTCACGCTCTTAGGCAAATGCACACTTGAAGTTAAAGTCCCAAACACAACACAGCATGCCAGTGCGTCATTCTTCATGGTACCACAAGCACAAGCATTACTCTTAAGCAGCAGGACCAGCAAAGAGTTAGGACTGTTGAGAGTGGGCATCGATGCCAACATCCTGAGCTGTTCTGGAGCTGACATACGGTCAAGCCTACATACAAAGTACCCTCAAGTCTTCACTGGGCTGGGGAAACTCAAGAACTACCAGCTCAGACTTAAAACTGACCCAAAAGTCACTCCAGTGATTCAGCCCGTGCGGAGGATTCCATTCAACAGACGACAGCGCATCATTGAAAAATTACAAGAGCTAGTGGACTTGGACGTCATTGAGCAAGTGACAGAACCAGCTCATTGGGTGAATCCACTAGTCACTGTGGAGAAAAGACCAGAAAATGATCACAAACACGGAGATGTGTGAATCTGCACTGACATGAGGAGGGCCAATGCGGCCATCGTCCGTGAATGTCATCCAGTGCCCACCATCGACGAGACCATCCAGGAAATGGCCGGTGGGAAATACTTCTCCAAAATTGACCTCAACATGGCGTATCACCAAGTAGAGCTCCACCCCGACTCCAGAGAAATCACCACATTCGCTGCACCTGGGTGACCCTACAGATACAAAAGGCTCTTGTTCAGAGTGAACATGGCCTCTGAAAAATTCCAACAGATAATCAGCCAGGTTATCAAAGACTGCTCAGGCGCATACTTGTCGGACGACATAGTTGTAGTTGGCAGCACCGAAACAGAACATGACACAAGGCTGGCTACTGTGGTGCAACGGCTAGCTGAGAGAGGACTGACAGTCAATGAAAAGAAGTGCCAGATCAAACTGACATCCATTAACTACATGGGTCATGTCCTATCACATGTGAGTGGGAGCACAATTGTGTATTCATTGTAAATACTTATGTTCCAGGAACTGGTTTGTGGGGAAGATCATTTTTGGTGCACAATTGAATTAATGTTTTCCTTTATTTTTAACATATCACTGGACATCTTGTTAAAATCTTTTTGTAAATAATGTTAAGATGATCAGACACCCCTTCTAGAATTTTGATTTAATCCAGCCCAGGGATTGGTTAATTAGGTCTGGGGTGGATTTATTTAAGGAGGACCATGGTGAAGTCAGGGGGAGCTCCTGTGAGGCTGACAGTCTGGAGAAACATCTGTCAGCAGCCTGTTGTGAGTAGGGCTGGGTACCATTTAACGGTGCCTCAGTGGTACCGACCGAAAAACTCCGGTATATACCGGTACCGAACAAGAGATGTGCGAATGGGTACCAGTTTCGGTTCTTAAAGTGGCTACGCGGTCAATAAACATGCGCGGAAATGATCATCGCATTATTGAACATATTACCACGTCTTGTCGGCTCACACTATTTTTCTAACAACATGCAGAGAGAGCCTGTAGTGGTTGCAGCGCCCTTCTTCCTCTGTGGTGTCTGTGTAAAATAAGGTTGAACATGCAAACAGCTCACCTAGTGGCAGGAAGTGCAAATGCAATCATGGCGTTGTCTGTGCGCCGTGAAGGCAGGTACCGAAAAAAGTACCGTTCAGGAACCGGTACCGTACGTGAGGTATCGAAAAAGTACTTGTACCCCAAAAATATCTAACGGTACCCAGCCCTAGTTGTGAGGGTGTGCAACTTTGAAAACGGCAAATAAACAGAAGAATTTTCAGAGAACCTTTGAACCTCCACCTCGTTTCTCTGCAAAACCTCTTCCAACCGATCCAGTCAAGCTGATCCCAAGTCGGGGTGACCACTTGGGCCCTCACAGTCTATTTATATGTGTTGAGTCTATAATGCTGTGAAAAACTAATTTAAATGATGCATGTAAGGAATTAACAACATGATCTCTAATAATAAACATGACCTGGAAACTTTGATTCAAGGTGTCAAGCTCTTATGAGCGATTTACTTTAATTGATTGGTGGAATAGAGGTGGGTTTAAGTGAATATTCTCCTGTGATTAAGACGTCCCAGCAGCAGAATGGAAACCTCTCGGGGTGCCAATGTTGATGATTCTGGTTTGAACAAAGAGCCCAAAGGATAAAACTGAGCAACTTTCAAACTCCAGATGTTCAGACACTTTTCAAATGAGGTTCAACACCAGGATACATGGATCATCTCAGAAAACTTTGATTTACAGGTGATATCAGGTGATAGTAGTTGAAATGTTTCCAAAAATGGTTTTATGAATTTGCTTTCTGGCAAATAAAATCAGACAAACACAATCATTCTTTTTAATAACAACAATTTAGTAACCTGATTTAATGTTCATGATTTCTGTTGGTACATTGACTTGATCTGAATTCAGCCTCACTGCAGTGGAAGCTCCTCTGATTGGTCAAACCCTGATGTTGAACATAACAGAGCCAAAGAGTCGCTAAATAATGCCCTCTACAGGCAGCTTCAATTACATATTTAAAAAAAATCATTGTAATATTAAAGTGACTATAGAATTTTTAACTCAAACAAATGCAGAAGTTAAAATTCTGTACAGTCAGATATTTCATTAAAAGACTTGAGGTGACTGAACAGCAACTGAACAAAGCTGTGTGTGTTCAGTGTGTCCACTGCTGGGTGAGTTCTGCGTCCACAGCGTCTCAAGCATCACCGGTGGAGCGGAGGGCAGCGGAGTGCTGGGTACTGAGCGTTTCATAGAGATGTCTGAACACTATTTCAGCAGATACCCATAAGATAAAAACACTCTACTCAGGGCTGAAGACTAAACATCAGAACTTGTAAAGTGTGAGACAGATCTTTTCATCATGTCACAGACACTGAATAATCCACTCCACCTGGAAGGATTGAACCTGGATCGCTTTAAATACAGATGCTTCTAATACGATTTTTTTCAACTGGATTGGAAAAAAAAATCAATCAAACCCGCAAAATCAAACCCGTAACTGTTGCACTTGTAACACCCCTGCTGTGATTGGTAGCTGGGGTGGTCGGGTTCACTTTAATTAAATTATATAATAATTCCCTATAAAATGAAATAACTGGACCCAGACAACTGATTTTGGTTTTTCTCAGAAAATAATCAAGCAATGTATTTAAAGAAAAAATATAAACACGACATACAAATTATTGCTTTCAGAGGTCAGAACTTAGAGTCCAACAGCGCTTAAAAACAAAAGAAAAAATGGAACTATTCAATCAAAGCAACTGTCCACCACCCTCTCAAGGGTAAATAAACTCAGATCGTTCCACTAGATCAACTTAAAGAGACTCACTCTGTTAGCGTCCAGGTCTTTAGCACGTGGGCCCACCACACACACACTCACACAAAACAAAAAAGGTTGCAGGCCTGTTCTTCTTCTGTACAAGTTTAGGGCGCTCATCCGCACATGAGACGGTTCAATCTCACCACTGGATGATGCAGATGATGCAGAAGTCCAAGGGGAAACGCAGGTAAATCCCCACAGGTGGCGGAGGGCGACCTCCTGGAGGAGTCTGAGTCCACAGCTGGCAGAGTGCGAGGCGTTCAGGCGCAGTCCTCAGGCGTGCGTCTGCCTCGTGGCGATGTTGAGGTCCAGGGAAAACCGTAGGTAAATCCCACAGGTGGCGGAGGGCGATCTTCTGAAAAAGACCGAGTCCATGCTGGCCGAGTGCGAGGCGTTCAGGCGCAGTCCTCAGGCGTGCTTCCCGAGTCCGTGCTCCCGGCTGCTCACTAGCAATCACCAGCACACCAGCCACCAACTCTGGTTGCTCACTCACGGTGGGACTGACCACGATCTGTCTGCAACAGACCTCCTTGTGCCGTGGATCTCTCTCCAGATCTCCGTTTGCCGTTAATTGGACCCCTCACTTCTCTCCTGCCGCTCTCCTGCTCCTCCGGGCGCAGTCTCTTTTTCACCCCGCCCCCTCCTTTCTTCACATACATATAGCCAATTACTTCAACTGACTATGACAGACACACCTTCCATCCAATGAAAATGACGGATTTGAAAAAAACGCAAGCATAGACATTAAAACATAGAACACAACATAGATACATCAACATAGATCCATTTTAAACTTCTATGATCTCCATATAATCCCTTATATTTCCAACGGGCTACACCCTCCCCCTTCTAACGTTTTGATGTCCCCATCAAACTACACCATGAGCCCATATTCACTACTTACAAAGACTCAGCTTGACACAGTCTGGACATAATGCGAAGGGGTGACACCAAACGATTTTACAGGGGTGGTATCTGAAGTGTTTGCTGGCACTACTCCTGACAAACAACCCGTGAGCAACAGCAGTCACAGGCTGATCAGACGGTTGTTCCAGCTTATCATAACTGAGTTTAATCACTGGCTTCCTACTTCTCTGAGGCCGTTTACTTTCCCTCTAAACCGCTGCAGGTATCTGTTGTAGATCTGTCCCTCCTGCCTCACTGTCTCTATTCAGCTCAAAGGTGGCAGGAAGATCAACAGCTGGGGTCTCAGTTGTAGCTGGTTCTCTGACTGGCGAAGGGACTCGCACCCCAGGGATAACCTGACTCTGTCCAGTGCGCAACTCAGGCTGCAACAATAAATCTCTCCACTCCACCACCAATGGTCTTGGTGGATCCCCATCCCCATAATCAGACTCTGATGAGGGTAGATCCATCTCCTGCGAAGCCTGCGTTTGTCTTTGCACCTTCTGTTGCAGTCTGGTTACTGGACGAGATGGCGGTTCTGGCTCATCTACCTCTGTAGAGAATCTCACCAGGTAGCCAATGGGTAATAAATGATTACGGTGCACCGTCTTCACACTTCCTGTCCCTCTTTCAGGTTTTACTTGGTAGACCGGAAGGTTAGGCATCTTTCCCACAACAACATATGGTATCAACCTCCATTTGTCTTTCAGTTTGTGCTTTCCGGTGACACCATAGTTTCTCAGCAATACTCTGTCTCCTTCGTCCAAAACTTGTTCTTTCACCAGTTTGTCATGTGCTTTCTTGTTCCGGTCATGACTCTTGTTGGCTGCGTCCGTAGCTAGTTGGTAAGCTCTGTGCAGACTTGCTTTCAGGTTTCTTACATACTCCTGGTATGTGCCACGGTTTCCACTCTCAGCAGATACACCAAAACAGATGTCTACAGGTAAGCGTGCCCCTCTACCGAACATGAGCATGTAAGGTGAGTACCCGGTCGCTTCATTACGGGTGCAGTTGTAAGCATGCACGAGCTGGCTGATGTTCTGACTCCATTTCTGCTTTTGACTAGGCTCCAGCGTGCCAAGCTTGGATAGAAGGGTTCTGTTAAATCTCTCAGGTTGTGGATCACCCTGAGGATGATAGGGTGTCGTTCTGGATTTGCGGATACCCAGCATCTGCAGGAGATCTCAAATCAGTTTACTTTCAAAATCCCTCCCTTGATCAGAGTGTATCCTGGCTGGCAGACCATAATGCACGAAATACCGCTCAGCAAGTATCTTGGCTACAGTGTAAGCTTTCTGATTTCTGGCAGGAAAAGCTTGAGCATATCTGGTGAAATGATCTGTTACAATGAGGACATTTGCAAAACCTTGGGAATCAGGTTCCAACGACAGAAAATCAATACACACCAGATCCATAGGACCTTTGCTGGTTATCTGATTTAGAGGGGCGGCTCTTTGTGGGAGTGTTTTACGTGCAATGCATCTCCCACAGTTTTTTACATACTCTGTCACCTCAAGTCCCATTTTGGGCCAGTAAAATCTGTCTCTGACAAGATCAAGTGTCTTTTCTATACCCAAATGCCCTGAATCATCATGGAGGGATCTGAGAACAGTCAAGACATGCTGTCTGGGAAGAACAAGCTGACGTACTTGTGTACCAACTGGTCTCTCCGTCAATCTATAGAGCAGATCATCCACCACCACTAACCGACTACCCTCTTTCTGCAGCAGAGTAACTAGAGGATCCTGACTCTTAGTATGAAATGAGTGACCGTCTGCGATTGCTTTCTTTACAGGAGAAATTACAGGGTCAAGATTTTGGGTGCTGATGAGTTCGGGTTTGCTTATCTGTGTCAGACAACCAAGCTCCAACCTCGTGGGAAATGCATAACACTCTGGGACTGCATCAGGCCTCACACCCAATGATTCTGCACAGTTGACCCCTCCGGCTGACTCATCAGACCCAACCTGTTTACAAAGCTCTCCAATCTTGTCAGGTGAAATACTCTGCCACTCGCCATCACTGGTAAGCGGGTTGCGAGACAATAGGTCTGCATCAGTGTTGCTTTGTCCAGGTCTGTACTGGAGGGTGAAACTGTAGGTTGACAGTTCTGCAAGCCACCGATGACCAGTGGCGTTGAGTTTAGCTGTTGTGAGGATATATGTTAGGGGGTTGTTGTCAGTCCTCACAGTGAAACGTGCACCATACAAGTAATCATGAATTTTATCAACCACAGCCCATTTAAGTGCCAGAAATTCCAGTTGATGCACTGGATAGTTCATTTCAGTTACTGAGCTTTCGGCTAGCAAATGCTACGGGCCTGAGCCCCTCTGGATATTCTTGGTTGAGGACTGCTCCCAAGCCCCTAACACTGGCATCTATGTGTAACACATAGGGCTTTGAAGGGTCTGCAAAGGCCAGAACCGGTGCATGGGTCAAACAATGAATGATTTTCTGGAAAGCCTCTGTACACGACTGATCCCACCGATCCCCAAATGGCTCACTCACTTGGAAATAAGTCTTATCTGATGCTTTGGTGCCCTTTCTTTTCTTTTGGGTTGGGGGATAACCTCTACAGAGTTCAGTCAAAGGTCGGACAATGATGGAATAGTTCTTAATGAAATGGCGATAGTAGCCACAAAACCCCAAGAAAGACTGCAGAGATGGTAAGTCAACTGGTTGTTTCCATTGGGCTACAGCTTCAACTTTGGTTGGATCAGTGGCAATGCCATGCTCTGAAACAATATGGTCGACATAGGATACTTGGGATTGGCAGAACTGACACTTATCAATAGACAACTTCAGCCCAGCTTCTTCCAGTCTGTCCAACACTTTGAAAAGTCTCTCCTCGTGTTCTTCTAAACTTTTACCGAACACGATCAGGTCATCCAAGTACACAATGACTTCAAGCATGTGCATATCCCCAACTGCCTTCTCCATGAGCCTCTGGAAAGTTGCTGGGGCTCCTGTGATCCCCTGTGGCATCCTCTCAAACTGGTAAAATCCCAGAGGACAAATGAAAGCAGTTTTCTCCTTGTCCTCCTCTGCCATTGGGATCTGATAATAGCCACTGCGGAGGTCCATTACTGAAAACCATTTGCTTCCAGTCAAACAATCCAATGCATCATCAATCCGGGGTACTGTGTACTGATCAGGAACTGTTCTACGATTCAGTGTTCGGTAGTCTATACACATGCGCATGTAGCGCCCCCTAGGTGATCTGACCTAATAGTGGAGTGCGCTCCCGAGTTCTTTGAAATAAATGTTCTTCTTGTATCCTATGGTTAATTAATACTCTTTTAGATACACTTAAATTTCCCCAAAATATGAATGTACAGCCAAATAACACCTTTTCATACACAATGATGACACAATAGCTGAACTTTCAACTATTTACTCAAATAATGAGAAGTGTTAGAAAAATAAAAGTCAAACAAAATACAATCAGTCCCAAATTAAATGTTTTCAAACACTTAAATGTCTCTTCTCAGTTTTTCCCTGAAGGAATCACTCCAACCAAACAGAGTTCAATGACCACACAAAGAAATCACTTTCAGTTTCCAAATCAAAGAAAATAAATCTACTGTCCTTTATTTTGAAATCAAAACCAACCACTCTGAAATGTGGGTACCCAGTAACTAAACTCACGTTGCAGGCCTGAAGAAAAAAACTTGAGTGCGTTGCAGCCGAAAAAAATAAAAACACGGCTGGATTGCGCTTCAGCGCGATGCAGAAAAAAAGAAAAAAGATCGACTTACAGTCAAGATGGCGTCCTTCCGCGCTGCAGCGCGGCTCCAAACACAACGAGGGAGGAACGTCCTCGGTGTGATAGTGTGTGCAGAAACTAAAGGCAGTCCTCGTCGCCCGTAGACTCACGGTTCACAGCTGGAAAGGCAGGACAACACACTTAACGATCCGCCGAGCAGGCGAACCTCCATGAGTCCAACCCGTCGCGCCGAGCCCCTCGTTCTGACTGGCCCGTAGCTGCCAGCACGTAGAGTCTTTACACGGTCCTCCCGACTCAGGAACAACCAGTCTTATTCACCATAAACATCCGGGTGCGAGTAACGTGTTGTTTCTCGGCGGACATCTACAGAAAGCTCAAAAGTTCAGTGTTTTACCGACTTTTCTTCCCCTTCCACGGCCACGCATCTCCAGGCCGTCCTCGCCTCGTGTCCTCCTCTCCCTTCTCTTCCTGTTTCACTTCCTGACTCCACCCATCTCACCTCTCAACTCGTTAAATTAATCAATAAAATAATAAAAACAAAACATAATCATGGACATTCAGTGGTCATTTTTACAAACATTTTTATACAAACACATGAACATTTTAAATGACATTTTTCATGGAAACAATAACCAAAATCAGCTCTCTTTTTTTCAAAACAACTTAACTTCATCACTTCATCACATCAATAAATTTTAACTCTTTCAACCCATAGACTTTTAACTACATTTTTAAATTATTTAATGCACATTTTGGATTACATGAACTAAAAATCCAAACCGGGTTACACGCAGCTTCCCATTTTTCTTTCACGCCAGAACGATAGGGGAAGCATATGGACTTCTTGATTCTTTGATAATTCCTGCTGCCACAAGCCCTTGAAGATGGCATCGCAGGTCATCTAAATCAGCAGGTGTTACACGACAAGATCGTTCTCTAAATGGGGTTGTGTCATGTAGGCGAATCTGGTGTTCTACTCCCTTTGCTAACCCCACATCCCACTCCTCTGTGGAGAATACCTTAGATCTCTCAGAGAGTTTTTTCCTCAACTGTTCTTCCCATTCAGCTGGAATGGGTGAATCCCCAAAGTCAAACAGTGAGGGATCGATCTTCGGAACCATTTCTGTCTTTGATCCAGGCACCTCAGTAACCACATCGACCACATGCATATGCACGAGCACAGTGCCTATGGGAATAGAAGTGGTCTTCAATGATTCATTCCTCAACAGGACTAAAAACCTGTTTTTGTCAATCAGTTTACAAAAATGCACAGTTGGTTGCACAAGCACGCTTGGAGGTAAAGCAGGTGAAGAAGCACGTTCAATGATGACAATGCTATCTTCTAATTTACATCTCTCTTTCACTTTGCACACTGCTATCTGCTCACCTCCAGCGGGAATTACAAGGGGACCTGGCCCAGACCACTTAACCTCAGCTACTGGGCTGGCTTCTGAAATTGTTTGCGATTTAGACCCAGGTAAGTATTGAGGTTTCTGCTCAGTGACCAATGTTTTGGCTGTTAAGAATTTTTCTGCCTTGTCACCTTGTTTGGCAGAGGTGAAATGGCGGACTTGATCAACATTGGTGCCAATCAGGACAGGAATGTTATCCGAACACCGAGGATCAGGACAAACCAAGGCAAGCACGGGAACTGACTTGACTTTTCCAGCTGTCTTTTTTGGGAACTCCAACTCAACTTGGACATAACCTCGGTAGGGGTAATTATTCTCGGAATCACTAAGACCCCAAATGTTTAAACCACTGACGGGATGTAAAGGCACATGGGACAGGTTTTTGGAATACCAGCTGTCAAAGATAATAGTCACTCTTGAGCCACTATCAAGCAGAGCAGTACAGGGTTTACCCTCCACTTTCACACACGCGGTTGAAGATGGCCCAATTAGTCCCACTGGAATGTGACTGTTACAGATCTCAGCCTCACTTCGCCTGACATTAACATTGTGGGTGTCTCCTGGAGCTGCAGAAGAACCTTTTCCTCTCTGATTTGTTCTCAACTGCCGTTGCACACGCAATAATTTCTGTATAACTTTTTGGTGGTTTTCTGGGGCACTGCATTTAGTGGCAATATGACCATCCTCCCCACAACGGTAACAGAAAAAGTCACTCGAACCACGATGCCAGGAGCCCCTCTGTTCACCGTGTGAGGGAGTCGAGTCTTGGCTAGCTTGAGCTTCTTGTGACACAGCAGGTCTGACTGCCATGGCCGACATTTTGTTTCTCAACATTTTAACCTCTTTCTTTAGTGACTGCATGTCTTTCTCTTCTCCAGAGGCCTCTGCCTCGACTGTTGCTTTGGTTTTGGACACAAATGAGGGAACATTCTGGGTGGTAGAAAAAGTTGTGAGTTCTGCTACCTGCGCTCTCAACTCCTGTATCTCAGCTTTGAGGTCTGTCAGTTCAGTCTCTTTTGGAATTGAAACAGTCTTAACATGAACTGATTTGCTTGGGTTGAGTTTGCGGCGGGAGGCCTCGTACTCCTCACCACGGATCTCATTTAACAACTGCAGAAAGGTGGGTGGTTGACCTCTACGTTCTCTCAGCCTGAGATTTAAGAGCATCATGTCAGATCTGGTGGCTCCTTTAATAAGTTGGTCAAGTCGAGCTGTGTCCGCTGAAGTTGATGGCAAACCTCCCTTTTGTACTACTTTGTTGAGAACTCCCTCCATTCTTCTCAAGAATGCGGAGAGCTTCTCATTTGGCTGCTGACACAAAGTTCTGAAGGTAAAATAAAGCTCTTCACCGGTCTCTGATGTCCCAAAAGTATTTTCAATCACATCAATGTAGTCAGTAGGAGTTGCATCTGGGTTATTGAAACGGATGGCTTGAAGGATCTGGAGTGCCGGACCCTTAACACTTTCCATTATTTTCATTCGCTTCTCTTTATCTGGACGCTCACACTCATCAACCATGAGTCTCGCCTGCTCAACCCAATTCTCCAACTGCTCTTCCCCAGGAGGTGTGGGGATGACACCAGAAAAAGTAAGCAACCTCCTGAAGTTACTCTCACCGGTAAACTTGGAAGTTTTCTGAATAACTTCTCCCACTGCACGAATTATCGTTTCAGGCGTGGACGCCTGGAGATTAAACGCAGGGCTTGGTGACTGCTCATCACTAGCTTCACCTTCTTCACTAGAAGAACCAAAAATTCTCCATGGCAAAACACCACCTTCAGGTAACACATCCAAAGGGATGGCCTTTGTATTAACTCTCTCTCTGCATTCACACAACACAGTGAGCGCCTTCCACTGAGGATCATACATCCTTCCTCTCACTCTAACACGCCCGAGAGCTTTGATGGACTGCAAAGTTTCTTCAATGAAACCCATCTCTGTGTCTTCAGGTACATCTTTAACCAGTAAAGCATATAAAGGATCAATGCCTTCTCCTTTGCACCAGTGTTGTAAACTTGCCATTTTTTCCCTTACTCCAAAAAATACTATGTACTATGAAAAAAAGTCCTTCTTTATAAACTGCAACCTTGCCTCAATATCAAAATACCAAAACCTCCCCTTACAATCAGTTGTCTCGGTCAAAAATGACAAAAATGTCCTTAAATGATAATATGTATATTTCCCGGACGAGCCCCCACTTTATGTAACACCCCTGCTGTGATTAGTAGCTGGGGTGGTCGGGTTCACTTTAATTAAATTATATAATAATTGATACAGTTAACTGCTTCTGCTTGAATAAAATGCACAGAGACGATCCTTCAATTCCTCTTCTTTACTGAAAAACGGTTGTTGCATCAATAAACAGTTACAAACTCTTCTGGCGTCTGTCTCGCCGTCTAAACATTCTTCATCTAACATGCACGGAGCCGGGATCTTCTTCTTCTGATGTGTCTGTACAAAACAAGGTTCAACACACAAACAGCACACCTCGTGGCCCAGAGTGGAAATGCAACTAAATTAAACACATCCCATGAAATAATAATGCTTCCTCTTTTAACCCTCAAAGGTAAACTGTCCAAATAATAATAACTTTAAATCAAATACCTAAATAAAATACAACATCCTCCCCCCCAAGAAGACTGTTCATGTCTGAACTTCAAAAGGATACAATAGTTGAACTGGTCTTCTTAACGTCGTCCCATTTGGCGTGCGCACAGCACAGGATCTCACAAGTCCATCCCTTCCTTGGAACAGTTCTGTTATGAGTCCAGTTCTCCATGTCAAACGTGGCATCCTGTCCTCTCCAATGAGAACCAGGTCTCCTTCCTTCAGTGGGGTAGGACGTGGGATTGCACGAGTGTGAGCAGACTTCAAGTCCAACAGATATTCTTTCCGCCACCGATTCCAGAACTCAGTGACGAGTCGCTGGCGGTACTTCCATCTCCGGGTCAGTTCCTCCCTGGTGGCATTGGTTGTGGGACCTGCAGCAGTCAAGGCTTTGGGTGGCAGAGAGGAAAGTCTTTTCCCTACCAGGAAATGGGCTGGTGTGAGAGGTTGAGGTTCTTTCAAATCATTATACACAAAGGTGATTGGTCGGGAATTGATGGTGGCTTCCACTTCTGATAAAAGAGTTGTGAGCTCCTCAAAGCCCAGTGAAGCTCTCCCCATCACTCTTTTTAGACACGTCTTGACTGATCTAACCAGTCTTTCCCAAAATCCCCCCCACCAGGCCGCTCGTTCTACGATGAATTTCCATACAATGCCCTTTTCTGAGAAGAATTCCAGAAGCTCAGGCTCCTTCATCGCTGTTCTCCAAAGCTCCTTCAGATCTTGCTCGGCTCGTTTGAATGTTTGAGCATTGTCAGAGTAAATGACTTTGCACAGACCTCGTCGCGATATGAATCTCTTTAGAGCAAGGAGGAAGTTTTCAGTGGACATACTGGACACCAGCTCTAGATGCACAGCACGAGTCACAGCACATATGAACAGCGCAACATAGACTTTCTCTGCAGTCTTCTTTCCTTTCACATAAAGAGGGCCTGCAAAATCAACTCCTGTGATTTCAAATGGGGGTGACTCAGTGATCCTGTCTCTGGGCAGGGGCGCAGTTATTTGTTGAGCAGCCTTGATCCTGAATCTTTTGCAGACAACACATGCTCCAGTGCATTTCTTTACCAATTGTCTGGCACGGAGAATCCAATACTTTTCCCTCAGCTGTACAAGAGTGTCTCTCATACCTGAATGCATGACTTTTTCGTGGCCGTATTTAATGATCATTTCTGTAAATCTGTGACTTGAGGACAACAACCATGGGTGCTGCTCCCGGAAACTCAGGTCTGACTGTTGCAGTCTTCCTCCCACACAGATTAGGCCATGTTCATCAAAAAACGGTTTAAATTGCCTGATTTTTGAGTCTTTGTACACATCTCTTCCAGCCTTTATTTCAGTTATTTCTCTTTCAAAACTGTCGGCTTGAACCTCACGCACCCAGTATCTTTCAGCTTTTGACAGCTCCTCCACTGTCAGCTCTCCTTTTCTCTTTTCTTTGGTGCGGCAGTTGAAGTTGAACCTTTTGATCCATGCGGTAACTCTCAACACAGTTTGTAATTTACTGTATTTTTCCAGTTGCAGTAAGGGATTTCTCGCCACCTCTTCGGTGTTACTCAACTGAACTGCAACATGACTTGACTTGAGCTCAGTCTTTACATCTTCACCTGAGAGTTCTTCATCAGTTGGCTCTGATTGTTCTGTAGGCTGTCCTCCTGACTTCAGGAAGGAAGGTCCCGACCACCAGAGATCTTCTTCTCTCAGTTTTACAGCTGGTTGACCTCTGGTAGTGAGGTCAGCTGCGTTGATTTTTCCGCAGCAGTGTGACCACGATTCTGGTTCTGTCAGTGCTTGTATTTCCATGACCCGATTGGCAACAAATTGCTTCCATTTTTGGGCTGAGCTTCGGATCCAGTGGATTACTATCATCGAGTCTGACCACATGCGAAGTTGGCCTGGTTGCAGGTGAAGTGCATTTAGCAGATTGTTTCCCATTCTCGCTCCAACTAGGGCACCCATCAACTCAAGGCGGGGTAGAGTTATGGTCTTTATAGGTGCCACTCTTGATTTAGATGCTACGAGCCTGGTCACAATCTCTCCATCCATCGTCTGCCCTTGCAGGTACGCCACTGCTCCATAGGCTTTCTCACTTGCATCGGTGAAGACATGTAGAAATTGGCTCTGCTCCCCCGGACGTTTGTCTGCACCATACCACCTGGGAATGATGATCTGGTGGATCTGAGGCAGCTCCATACACCACTGCTGCCATGCTTCAGAGAGCTCATCAGGAAGCTCCTCGTCCCAGCTGATCCCCCTACGCCACATTTCTTGGAAGAGGCATTTCACTCTTATGGTGAATGGGGTCAAGAACCCGATAGGGTCGAAGATTCTGGCTGATGATCTTAAAACACTTCTTTTGGTGTTTCCCTTTTCCTTTAGGATATCCATCAGGTGTTTGAGATCGAAGACGAAATCATCAGTGTCTGGCCTCCAGATCAGACCAAGCACCTTGAGCACACAGCCGTGCACTTCAGTTTCCTGTGAGAAATCAAGGTCACTGCTCGACCATTTTGCTTTCAGTTCTGAAGAGTTTGTGGTCCATTTACACATGTTCATGCTGGCGTCCGCCAGGATCTCCTTTGCACCTGCAGTCAGTGCGTAGGCCTCCTCCACACTACTTGCACTGGCGATCAGGTCATCCATGTAAAGTGACTCCTTCAGAATGTTCACAGCATGTGGTTGGGTTGCCTCATATTTCTTGAGATGGTTTCTGATCGTGGCTGCGAGCAAGAATGGGCTTGATGATACTCCAAAGACCACACGTGTCATTCTCATTATGCGTGGCTTTGTGCTCTGTGCTTCGGGTGGTCCTGTCAGCCATATGAATCTGACAACATCTCTGTCCCTTTCTGCTAGGGATATCTGCAGGAAAGCCTTTTCAATGTCTCCCATAAAGGCTATCGGATGCTGTCTGAATCTGATCAGGATGGCCAGAAGGTCAGGGTTTAGATTTGGCCCAGTCAGCAGGCAGTTGTTCAGTGATGGGCAGCCATCTTCATGTGATGAGGCATCGAACACCACCCTTCACTTGGTCGTCACCTTGTCTTCTCTTATAACAGCATGGTGAGGTAAGTAATAAGTTACCTTGCTCTCGTTCTTTGTTGGTTCGTTGTCTTGTGGAACATCTTCGCATATGCCTTGCTGAACATAGTTTTCGATCACATCATTATATCTTTCAAATAATGTCACATCAGAGTTCAGTTTCTTTTTTAGGGATTCAAACCTTTTCTGAGCGATTCTTTTGTTGTCTGGGAGTTCTGGAGCATTCTGTCGCCATGGCAACTCCACTTCGTATCGCCCATTGGTGTATTTGACTGACCTGTCAAAACTTTGTTTGGCTTCTGTGTCATAGGGCGTCTCTTCAGCCTTACCAGTGATGCCCAGTGATTCTATTTCCCAAAAAGCACGCAGCTGTTTTGTCAGTATGTCAGTATCGTCACTGTTGCCGATGTGCATGCAAGCAGCCTCACTCATGCTGGACATCGAGACTGGTCCCTGTACCGCCCAGCCAAGCACAGTTTCAACAGTAACCAGCGCTTCTGAAAGTCTCTCGATTTTACCAGTCACTATTTTCCAATAGTAGTCGGCTCCAATCAATACTGACAGTTCTGGGTTCCTCTCATCACTCTCGGAGACATCCGCTAATGTCAGCCCTTTTTTCTCCATTTGTTGTTGTATGTTTTCCCCAGGAACCTTTATGACAGCAGAGCATATTTGTGGTATCTGAACAGTGTTGATCTCGATGATCTGCTCACTGAAAATGTTTTCCAGACCAACCTTTATGACATTACACTCTTTGATTGTTGGGGTCTGAGAGCCAAATGTGTGTAGTTTTAATCGCTCTCTTTGCAGCGTCGGCAATTTCAGAGCCTTCACATGTCCCTCATGGATGAAGCTCCGCTGACTCCCTCCATCAGTCAAGCATCGCACCATTTTCCTCCCTCCAGGTCCTTCAATCCATGCTCTTACAGTTTGCAACAGCACGGTTCCCTGTATTTCCTGATCTTTTGTTGTTACATGAGGGAGCACAGAAGAAACAAGAGCGTCACTTGTTTCTGGTGCAGCAGCATCTGGGGCTTCTGATGGCTCACTCTTATCACACAAGGTCACATGATGTCTCCCAGCACACACAGTGCACGACACATTTCTCATCTTACAAAATCTCGCAATGTGACGTGGTCCCAAGCATATGAAACACCTCCCCATTTTCTTTAACTTTTCCTTTCTCATGGTGACAGTGTTCTCCTTACACAATGTCGATAAATGGCTGGGGCTGTCACAGAACAAGCAGCTGTTTGAGCTTGAGCTTGAACTACCAGTATGGAGTGCTGCAGCCGATGGCACATTAGCTTTTTTCCATCTTTTTTCATTGATCAGTGCTGGTTTCCAGTGTTGCTTCTGAGCAACAGGTGGATCTTTGGCTGTGCTTCCTGTCTTAGTTAAGTGCATCGCACGCTCTCTGCTCTCAACCTCTTGTAAGAAAGTGACAAGCTCAGTAACTTTCCATTCTTGCCCTGCATCATTTCTACGAGTGAACTCAAGAACCAGATCATCAGGAATCACTTGCATCAGTATGGGGCACAACAATCCTCCATAGGTGTCTGGAACCACACCAAGGGATTCAAGGCTTCTGATCTGTACTTCACACTCATCATAGAGCTGTCTCATAGCAACAACATCAGATGATCTCTTCACAGGAGATAGATTCAATAATTTGGACATGTGTGCACTCACAACAAGGTCTTTTCTTCCAAATCTCTTCTTCAGCATGTCAATAGCTGCATCATAGTTACTATCTGTTATCTTCAGCCCAGCCACAGCTCGAGCAGCTGGACCCACCAGATAGGACTTCAGGTAAGTGAATCTTTCTGTTTTACTTAGGTCTTTATTTTCATGAATGGCAGCTTCAAACTGGTCCCAAAACTCCTGCCACAAGCACACTTCTCCATTGAATGAGTTTATACTTAGCTTTGGAAGCTTCACGGATGATCTGTTGTTGGTGGAAGGTCGGCTGACCTCGCTGGTACGAGGAGAACGCACTTCCGCGCCCTGTGTCTTTTCAATGGCTCTCGTCGCACGGGTCCGCCACAGCATGGCATTATCCTGATATTCCAACGTTCTTGCGACATCTGCATCTAACTCCTCCAATGGTATTTCCTCTTCAATGTCCGGCTCCAACTCCTGGAGGCTTTTTTCCTTCACTGACAGCATGGACAGAAGCTCCATCAAACGATCACAATTCACATTTTCCTTACATGTCTCATCCTGTATGCTCTGCAGCAGCTTCGTGACAGATGCACGCAACACCGTCCGCTTCTGTTTCAGTCTCTGATATCGCTCCGACATTTTTCCTCTTCAGCTGCGTGGAAGACAGTCCGAAGTAGCAGTTATCCTCTGATTAATATCATTCGTCCCCTCTCTCCCGGGTTTCGGCACCAAAAAATGATACAGTTAACTGCTTCTGCTCGAATAAAATGCACAGAGACGATCCTTCAATTCCTCTTCTTTACTGAAAAACGGTTGTTGCATCAATAAACAGTTACAAACTCTTCTGGCGTCTGTCTCGCCGTCTAAACATTCTTCATCTAACATGCACGGAGCCGGGATCTTCTTCTTCTGATGTGTCTGTACAAAACAAGGTTCAACACACAAACAGCACACCTCGTGGCCCGGAGTGGAAATGCAACTAAATTAAACACATCCCATGAAATAATAATGCTCCCTCTTTTAACCCTCAAAGGTAAACTGTCCAAATAATACAAACTTTAAATCAAATACCTAAATAAAATACAACAATAATTCCCTATAAAATGAAATAACTGGACCCAGACAACTGATTTTGGTTTTTCTCAGAAAATAATCAAGCAATGTATTTAAAGAAAAAATATAAACACGCCATACAAATTATTGCTTTCAGAGGTCAGAACTTAGAGTCCAACAGCGCTTAAAAACAAAAGAAAAAATGGAACTATTCAATCAAAGCCACTGTCCACCACCCTCTCAAGGGTAAATAAACTCAGATCGTTCCACTAGATCAACTTAAAGAGACTCACTCCGTTAGCGTCCAGGTCTTTAGCACGTGGGCCCACCACACACACACTCACACAAAACAAAAAAGGTTGCAGGCCTGTTCTTCTTCTGTACAAGTTTAGGGCGCTCATCCGCACATGAAACGGTTCAATCTCACCACTGGATGATGCAGATGATGCAGAAGTCCAAGGGGAAACGCAGGTAAATCCCCACAGGTGGCGGAGGGCGACCTCCTGGAGGAGTCTGAGTCCACAGCTGGCAGAGTGCGAGGCGTTCAGGCACAGTCCTCAGGCGTGCGTCTGCCTCGTGGCGATGTTGAGGTCCAGGGAAAACCATAGGTAAATCCCACAGGTGGCGGAGGGCGATCTTCTGAAAAAGACCGAGTCCATGCTGGCCGAGTGCGAGGCGTTCAGGCGCAGTCCTCAGGCGTGCTTCCCGAGTCCGTGCTCCCGGCTGCTCACTAGCAATCACCAGCACACCAGCCACCAACTCTGGCTGCTCACTCACGGTGGAACTGACCACGATCTGTCTGCAACAGACCTCCTTGTGCCGTGGATCTCTCTCCAGATCTCCGTTTGCCGTTAATTGGACCCCTCACTTCTCTCCTGCCGCTCTCCCGCTCCTCCGGGGCGCAGTCTTTTTTTCACCCCGCCCCCTCCTTTCTTCACATACATATAGCCAATTACTTCAACTGACTATGACAGACACACCTTCCATCCAATGAAAATGACGGATTTGAAAAAAACGCAAGCATAGACATTAAAACATAGAACACAACATAGATACATCAACATAGATCCATTTTAAACTTCTATGATCTCCATATAATCCCTTATATTTCCAACGGGCTACACACTGTTTTCCTGTCTGAAGGTAGGTGATTAGCAGACACAGCGTTACAAACAGAGGGTTGCTGTCTGTGGCCAGACACAGGGGTCAAGTTAAGCAAACGTTTTTCATCAGTGACTGAATTTTTAGATGGATGACGGCGAGATAAGGCTGTCTGTCATTATGAATGAGAAGAAAATAAGGGACTCTCCGCTTCGACTCTATTTTGAGTTCGGAAGACATTGTGTGGGGGAGGTAATTTTTAACCCACATAAAACCCACAATTAAGGATCGACCGATATGGCTTTTTTAGGGCCGATGCCGATGCCAATTATTGGTACTTATGGAAACCGATAACCGATATGTTGAACCGATATTCATTTGCAGCAAAAATGAACATTTTGGCATCAAAATGTAGCTGTGGGTGGGACATTGTTCCACAGCCCAGAGGAGTGACTTAGTAGTGAAGTGACTAGTGAAGAGAGATGTGATGTGCTCAGTGGAAAACACTTCTTCTACATTCATTATACTCAGGCCTTTTGTTTTCGTTCAGTTTATAATTGTGTGATTACTTTATTATTGTTGTTATTATTATTATTATTACTGATACATGTAATTATATTTATCACACACACACAATAATGCAGTCATCTCATCCATAACTTCCCCAAAACTCCAATATTCAACTATCTGTCGCTGCTGATAACACAACTCTTTCCTTCATTTTCTTGTATTTTGTCCCCTGTATGTCCGTGTACTGTAGGAATAAAAAATAATAATAAAATAAACAATGGAGAATCCCGGTTGAACTGAAGTTGTAGGCTACTGCAACGCTAAAAAATATGTTAAAATCAATGTTATCACTAATCGATGCGCGCCCCCGTGGGGGGAGTCATTTTTCGGCAGGCAGTCTGTTCTCGGCACGGTAACCAGTCAACCCCCGGTCGCCCCGACCGACTCGGCCCCACGCGTCTTCTGTCACGCACTCACGCCACACATTGAAAACTGGAAAAAAAAAAAAAATCAGCGGTCGGTCTGTGACAGGCTTGTGTTTGATTCCTCCCGGTTCCACAGCAGCGCACCAGACACATTTACCGGTAATTTTTTTTTTCAGTTTTCAATGTGTGGCGTGAGTGCGTGACGGAAGATGCGTGGGGCCGACTTCACTGTAATCCGCTGCCGGTTGACCGCTGCCGGCCGACCGCTCCTGGCGTCCCAGCGAGCGGGCTGTCCGCCGGCGTCGGGCCGCTCCTCGCGGCTGTGCAGCCGCGTGCCGTGCTCTCCGGTTGGGAGACTTGAGGACAAACTGTGTGATTCTGGTGACTGACGGGTTAGAGGCGGAGAATCTGCCTCAAGCTTCATATTTGCCGTTCTTTGGAACTGGCTAGCTTAGCTACTAGCAAGCAGAAGTTGTTTGCTCATGTGATCACATCACAATGCATTATGGGAGCCGTAGTCAAGACAACTGACTGACAACCGAGTGGTCTTTATTACCGTATTTTCTGAAAAAAAAAGGCGCACCGAAATATAAGGCAGTCAGTTGGGCTTTGAGACAATTAGAGGCTTTTAGGTGCACCTTATAGTGCGGGAAATACGGTAAAAAAATTTTTTATCGGATATTGGTGGAAAAAAAGGCCGATGCTGATTATTAGAAAAATGCCCAATATCGGCCGATATTATCGGCCAGGCCAATAATTGGTCGATCCTTACCCACAATCAGTCCGTTTGTCACAAGACCTGACTGCAACACACGCCATGTATTGACAGCGACTTCAGGAGCTGTCAGTGAGTAAGATCACTCTTCACAGGAGATCTGTTTGATGGCCAAGCTGTGAAACTGTTATTCGGGATTGAGCCCTGGAGGGAGGGCAATGTCTCTATTGTTTTACGTCCGTTTCATTTATTACTTGCATGTTAAGAAACCCTAATTTAACCCCTAAACATGCATGAAAACTCACCACATTTGGCACGCATATCCTGACCTGCAAAACATTTTGATAAAATGCAGAATTTAACTCATTTTGCTCTTTAGTGTCACTTAGATGCAGTAAAATAGCCACTGTAGGAATGTCGTAGTAAGAGGAAACAAACATTGACACGTTTGCCTCGTCAAGACGTAAAAAGTGTGTGCTGACACACCTGACCTAAATCCAACAGGAATTGCTCAAAATCGCTCCTCACAAAAAAAAAAAAAACATCTTGTCAGAGACCGTTTGTCAAAAAGACGTCGGAGTAACACAGCATGATAGAGGAGAAGTTTCTCTGCAAAAGTTGTGCACAACTTTGGAAAAAGTCACATGGTGTGGATTTTGTTAGCCCTAAAAGTTTGAAGTCTGAAATCCTGCCTTACTCCGGCCCACATCCACTATAATGGAAAACCCCGCCAAAGAGTTGCCTTTTTCCAGCACCTCGAACAAGTGTCGAGTGTGCCTAAACTGTGACTCCTATCAACAAACCGAACACACGCAAAGTATTACAAGGTCCTTTCGAACAAGATGATGTAACATACCGTATGGGCCCAATTGTAAGACCACTCTGATTATAAGACGACCCGTATTTTTCAAATATCATTTTGTGAAAATAAAATGAAGACAGTAAGGTTAACAACATTATATTGAACAATTATTCTTAACTCAAAAACTCAGAACAGAGATAACATTTCACGTGATTTAAGATCAAAAAATATTACTGCAGCATTAAATAAAAAAAATATTCTCTTTCTCAAAATAAGCAACAAAAAGCACTGCCTGCAGACCCGGGTTTAATCGCCTGCAGGCAGGCTGCGTGGCTGAGTTTTCCCAACAATGTCCCACGTTGATGACATCATCATCATCAAGCGAAATTAAACAATGCACAGGAGCTCAGTCCCTGATACCTGTAGACCTGTAGACAGATCTCCTCTTCCCCATGGATCAAGAGGAGCTCTCTGGTCTTGCTATCTTGCCAATGCTGGGTCTCACTGTGTCGCTAGACACTCTTAGAGTTACATACATTGGGTATGACTGGAAAACTTTGTGGTCTCATTATAGGATACCATTAATACAATTTTCTCTAACTTCATTCAAGTAACTTAACATTAGGGTGATCAAACTTCCCTTGTCTGAGGTGTCTGGGTTCTTCTCTTGTATAAATCTGTGAAAATGTCCAGTTTTCATTTTTAAATTGACTGGCGCTGTGCACAGAATACCTACTTTGTTGCATGTGACATCATCCTCTGGAGGCTGCCATGTGGGCAGCTCTGCTACTGCTAGAAAAAAATCCCAATTTACCATCCCTGTCAGTACAAATGAGAAGAAGTGCACTGTATGCAAAGCTGGGACATATGTTTCCACGTCAAATGAAGGTGCCAGGGGTCTGAAAGTTCTCATGGACACAGAATAAAAAAGCCTAAAGAAGTAATATTTTGTGTTTGTTAAAGTAGTATCTCTGTGTATCTCTGTGTGCTACAGTTTTATTATTTACATTATTAAATTGTAAAGATACTAGGACATATTTTATTAATGATTTTCTAATACAGAAGAGGAATTATTTCATTCCAGATATTTTAATTTTATTTTTGTACTGCTGACACTTGTTAAGGGGAGAATATTTTAGATATATTAAGGCATGTTGAATAACCTCTGAGAAGCCTACCTGCATTTGTATCTTTGGTTATATAGTTAAACAGAGTTAAACATAAACAGCATTAAACATTTTTATTTACAGTTAATTGGGCAGTGGACCTGATAGTAATTGAGGGAAACAACTTATAAATACTTTAAATTATAACAGTTGTTCTGTAAATGCAATAGCAATTGTTTTCACCACAAGTGGGCGCTCGGTATTTAGTAGTGGCCCTGAGTAAGGTAAGGTAAGGTAAGGTAAGGTACTTTATTGGTCATTATACAGTACAACGAAATTTTGTTCTCTGCATTTAACCCATCCATCGATGCCACTGAAGCATTCCGTATGGAGCAGTGGGCAGCTGCGGGGTGCACCCGGGGACCCATCTCCAGATGTGGAGTCAGGTTAATGGTCAGAATCACCTGACTGGAGGTTTGACCTATGGTGCATGTTATCGGTTGACGGGGGAAACCGGAGTTCCCGGAGGAAACCATCCAGAAACTAACTCCACACAGAAAGGCACACACGGTCCGGGGATTGAACCTGGGACCTTCTTGCTGTGAGGCAAGAGCGCTAACCACTCATCCACCGTGCTGCCATTGGGTGCTGAGTAGGGAAGCAGAGAACAAGATGGCTGTTGTTGTTGCCGGTGTTGTGTGAAAGTGTATCCCCTGAAATAATTTGTACCCCCCCTGTAACTGAGGGAAGAAGTGAGCTAAGGCTTGGAAACTCTCCAATATCATCAGTCTTAAACACAAATGATCACAAAATAAATTCCATGAAGGCAGTTTATGATTTGACCATTTTCAGGGGGGGATACAGATTTTTGCAGGCTAAATATGGTCTCTAAATAGAGCAAACTTGTACTGAATGGATCAGTGATGACATTCTTGTCATTATCGTTAATATTATTATTATTGGGCAGGACTTTCTCTCAAAAAAAAGTTTAGAAGTTCGTGCTTGGATGGATATGTGCTTTTATTTTGAAAGTGTGGACAGATCTTCCGGATGACCGTAAATAACAGTAGAAGGCTAATATAAGAAAAAATATCCCAAAGAGCAATCAAAAGTCATCGTATGAGCATGGTATAAGAGAGTTACAGTAATACTTATGAAGACTACTGATTTCTTGTCAGATCAGCTTCTTATGGCGCTGCACAGTGTGATAAAGGACGAAAGTTGGAAAAAGTGCTAATTTCAAACAATTGACTTGTTTATATTAATATATAAATTAATTACAATGAAAAATAAACAGCACAGGAAAACGGTAACACTCACTACATCCATACAGCAATCTGCATGATAGTACTTGTCATTGTTAAGCGTGGAGTCCCATCCTGTGAACAGGGGATACATTTTCTATCGGGGGTAAGTACCTTGGCACAGCACCGGATCTGTGCCTGCTGTTGTCAAAAGACAATAAATCTGATGAAAATCTGAAAGTTGCCTCTTCTTCAAGGACAAGTGTAACAAAATTTGGTAGCAGAGGATGGTTCAGCTGTGCTTCTGATGACGGTGAGCCTGAAAGAAAAGGAAACAAAAGAGATGGAGCTGGAGCTACTGCAAGACAAGCTAAGTGAAGCCCTGCTGCAGCTGCAAGCGGAGGAGCTACAAGAGGTATGTTTGTTTGCCAAGATTGATACAGTCAAGTCGTCCAAAAAGTACACGCTGATAAAACTGATAAGCCAGGAGATTGAAAAGATCATTGAAAATGAAGAGGAGGATGTAGCCCGCATGTTTCTGCTGAGGCTGATCACATGTGCTAATGAAGCTAAACAGGCCGCTCCGTCTCCCTGCGCAGCGACAGCCAGCACAAGTCAGGATGCAGAGGCCCTCACGAGCCTGCAAAAAAACAATATGTGACTCTGCAAGAAAGTTTCCAGGATTCAACTAAAAAGCTTGAAGAGGACATTGCTAGACTCACTGTAAAAATGACAACCCAACAACCTGTTGTCCCCTCTGGCCCTTACCTACCAGAAGTGACCATTAAACGGGAGTTCAAGATCAGCGGTCAGATTGGAGAGAGGGGCCAAAAAGATAAGTTGTTTTACTCCAACTTCATTCACCAGATTGATATGGGCATCAAGAAAAACCACAGTGAAGCTGAGGTAATTGAGGCTGTTGTCAAAGCAGTGAGTCCAGGACTGAGTTTGCGTGATATGTTGGAGATAAAGTCAGATCTCACCCTGTCACAGCTGCGCACAATCCTTCGTGGTCATTATAAAGAAGACAGTTCCACTGACTTGTACAATCGTCTGATTAATCTCACACAAGACAGTAACGAGTAAAAACTTCCTGTTTCATGCCGTTGAGTTAAAAGAGAGACTTTTAGTGGCATCCAGAGAGCCTGGCACCGACGAGCAGTACAGTCCTGACCTTCTTCAGAGGAAGTTTCTGAGGGCAGTGGAAACAGGGCTGCTCAGTGCTGATGTGAAGTACCAACTCAAGCGCTACCTGGAGGATCCTGCTGTCACCGATGAGCAACTGATTGCTAAGATAAATGCAGCAGCCAGTCTTGAGTGGGAAAGGCACCAAAAGTTCAAAAAGCACACAAAAGAGCCCAAAATCCGAGAAATCCAAGTGGAAACTCGGTCCGGGACAGCGGCGACTGTTGGAAAAGTTGAGAGTCAAGCATGTCCTCCCCAAGCAGCAAAAGGTAAAAGCACCAAACCACAAAATTCCCGTGCTGAATCAGAGCTTCTGGACATTGTCACACAACTGAAGGGTGAAATGGAGGAAATCAAGAAGGCAATCTGTGAGTCTCCCCGAGCCACTTATACTGCAAGAGCAAACAGAAAACGTGGCTGTAAAAGCTGTCAGTCCAACAACACTGGAGATCAGTGTGACCACTGTTTTAAATGTGGCGGGAGTGGCCACATGTCAAGAGAGAGTCGCATCGGGAAGAAATCTGGCAAGCAGACTGGACAAGTAGACATGACGGCCAGTACAGTCACAGCCACGCCAGCACAGACCAACACGCAAGACCTCTACAAGCTTGTAACTGACAGCATTCAGAAGTTAGAGGCAAGGCTAGCAGCTCAAGCGGAGGTGGCCCAGGAAAGAGAAACTGTCAGTGTCAGTCTGTTGTCCCCTAATCGCAGATCACAGCTGTTAAATCTGTTCGGTAAAAAGTATGTCATTACCTGTTCTCTCAATGACGTGGAGACAAGAGCTTTGTGGGACACAGGGTCTCAGGTCTGCTTAATGAATGATGCCTGGAGACAAGAACACATGCCACACACGCAAGTCAGGGACCTAACTGAGTTAGTGGGCCCAAGTATTCTGGATGGAAGAGCAGTAAATCAGACAACGATTCCTTTCTCAGGTTGGGTCGAGGTTACCTTCAAGCTGCCGTCAGATAGTGGCCGGCAGGTAGAGCTCCTGGTACCTGTGTTAGTGGCAAATAAGGGTGTGGCAGAGCAACCCATCATTGGATTTAAAATGATTGAGCATGTCCTAAAAATGGGCATTGAACCCCCTTGTGCCATCAGTGAAGCTGTTAGTGCCACTTTCTCATTTGATGTCAAGAAAACAGAGGTGTTTCTGAAAGTGATGCAAAGTGAGGAGGATAGGCTCGGAGAAGGCATGGTAAAAGTTTGCAATGAGCTACTCACCATTCCAGCTGGTCAGACTAAGCCTGTCAAGTGTTTAGTCAGAGCAGGAACACTGAAAGACAAACGAGATGTAAGCTGATGAGGATGACTGGAGAGCCATAATCGGACTGCAAGCTGAAAAGGAAAAGACTCAAGGACACAGACATCTGAGAGCTGAAGCTCCTGAGTTTCATCCTGACAATGACACAACTCCAGAGGCCAGGACGCAGATGACAACACACCAGAGCAGCTGGCGCCAGAGGTCGATGACATGGTGGTACCCGACCGGGCTGAGGCGGACCAGGACCAGGGTGATGTGTCGTCGGAGGCCAGTCACAGTGACCAGGAGGGTCCTATCCACACTCCTGCGAAAAAGTATCCTTTTTGAATGAGAAAGCAGAAACTGATCTTTACTTATGACAAATTAGGTCAGCCTAGCACCTCACATGTTTAAAGAACAAGTAAAAGATGTGTAATAACTAGAAATAGTTATTGTTCAAAGAACATAGATTTGAAAAGGTTGAGTAATTGTGTTGCAGTCATAACAGTTTAAATGCACTTTACACTTTTTTGTTATAGCGTTAAAGGAAAAAAAGGATTTTCAGTGGTTAACACGGGCACACACCACATTATGGTTTTCAACTGGTAAACTGTTACTATTTTCGAGTGCCTTACTCTCAGCAAAGATGCAGATACTCACTATGGTGGATGAAGCGGTTGATGGTTATCGTGCACAAAGACCTCTTCTGCAGATGTACCGCATGGAACAGGAGTATCTCCCATGCTGTACTGTGGACTGTTTCCAGTTTGGCATCTTTATGGACTTTAATGACCTACTGACTCCTTCATAGTAATAAGTTTACTTTAATGTCAAGCATAGAGACCAAGTGTGGACTTTTAGGAATTATAGTAATTTGTGTGATTTGTATAATGTCGAGGATGACATTACATTTTTGAGGGGAGAGTGTGGGAAAATTGAAAATTAGACCCCCCCCCCCCCCCCCCCCCCCCCCGAAACATTTTTATTTACAGTTAATTGGGCAGTGGACCTGATAGTAATTGAGGGAAACAGCTCATAAATACTGTAAATTATAACAGTTGTTCTGTAAATGCAATAGCATTGTTTTCACCACAAGTGGGCGCTCGGTGTTTAGTAGTGGGCCTGAGTAGGGAAGCAGAGAACAAGATGGCTGTTGTTGTTGGCGGATCTGTGCCTGCTGTTGTCAAAAGACAATACATCTGATGAAAATCTGAAAGTTGCCTCTTCTTCAAGGACAAGTGTAACAGTAGACATACTTTAAATAAATTTAAGTTCTAAGGTATCTTTGAGTAAACTTCGAGTATCATTTATGTATTTCAAGGTGGAAGCAAATGTTCTTTTCTGAAAATCAAAATATGGTCACTCTATTAACATCATAAACTTGAGACGTAGGGAATATAGAAGGTGCATCTTTCCCAGATATGTTATCAATAAGCAGTTCTTGCAGAAATCTTCAATTATCAAAAGTCACAACCTGGACTTTTGCTGTGATGTTGCTTTAAAGCCTTTGTGTCTTATTATGGTTTGTCCGGTGGATTTTAGATCATGTTTGTCAATCCCTTAGTTATCTGAAATGGTTAAATGACCACAATCTGTGTATTCAAAGGTATTGACAAGTTGTTCTAACAAATTATGAGATATAATGACATGATAAAACTAAATAAGACATTGAAACCCCTTTTCAAATAATTAAAATGTGTTTTACTTTTATGTATTTAACAGGATGGATGGCCCAGCAGGAAATAGTAAAAAAGAGATGCATAAAAGACCACGAAACCCACCAAAGAAGATGGGTTTTTATGGACCAGACCCTGGCTCACCCAGAGATGACTCAGATGGTAATTGAGTGATTATTTCACTACATGGCTTAGCTAATTTTTGAAGCGATTGCCATTTTAACTTACTTTGAGCACTATGGCCCTCGTTTATCAAACGGTAGTATGGTGGTATACGGGCGTACGGCCGTCATACAACCATATGAAAGATGGAATCGGCATTTGTCAATATGATCATGATCTTATGGAAAGATGGAATCTCACGACAAGGCTGACATTGTGTATGCAAGTTTGAGTGAATGTGGATTTGCAGTGCAGCGCAAAAAACCTGGCGGAGGAAAATAATTAAATTATTAAAATAATTATAAAGCAAACCTCAAATATGTCATAAATTATAAGCAGCACATATTCAGTACAGAAGATGCTTTGTAAGTGATATTTTGTGGGTGCAAAGTGATGTAAGTCTTTGATGTACCATGGGATAAAAGTAAAGGTCTTATGTTGTATGCTGCTGTTTAGATTGGGGAGGTCATTGTTGACTGCCATCCTCATTGTTACATAATGTTTGATTGTTGAAAATTCAATAAAGAACAAGTTTAAAAAAAACGAAAAGCAAAAAGACACAAGCTGCTGCGGAGCAGCTCCAGACGCTCAGACCCAGCAGGGGAAATGTTGCTGTTTAGCCCCGAAAAGGTATGTAGCTTTATTTTGGCTTGTGCAGTTTTACACAATATTGCATTGGCCGATAGAATGACTTTTGATGAACCGGCGCCACGAGCAGACCCGATGTCTGAACCAGCAGATCCTCAACTGGAGGCTGGACGGAGGAGACAGGACCTGATGAACCGCTGCTGAAATGTAAATACACTCTAAAATTTAACAAATTAACTTCAAAACAATGAATATTGCAGGGCATAACATGTTAATGACGGTCAAATTCAGCTGCTGCATTTAAGAACACCCGATCATTGAAACGCTGAAATCGGCAAGGTACGAAAATTTCAGTAATGCCATGCGAGCTCCGTCGTACGGTGAGCTCACTGCTCAAATTTACACCCATTTGAAAGATCGTTTGATAAAAAATGAGGGCCTTGTCTTTTCAGAAGAGTAAAATGCATCCCAGAAGAATATACAGGGTCATTTTTAACTACCAACAAAAAAAAAAAAAAAAAAAAAAAAAAACCCGTTTTCAACCAAGCGTGACAAAAAACCAACAATAGGTATGTTAAAATTACATCTGGAGGTAAATATTAGCTCTAAAACAGCCCCCGTCACTACACAATGTGAGAGGTGTGTGCACATTTCTAAATTAACGAGAAGAACAAGTTGAAAAAGACTGCATGGTACCCACGAACGTGCCTGAAAAAGAGTTAAGAATTTACATTAAAGATAATGTCTTCTCAGAAGAGTAAAATTCATCCCTGAAGAATAGAAAGGGGTACTTTTAACCATCAACAAGATCAAGAAAAAGCCACAAAAAAAAAGTTTTCAACCAAGTGTTACAAAAAACAGGTAAGTTTAAAATACATCAGCAGGTAAATATTAGCTCTAAAACAGCCCTAGTCACAATGTGAGAAATGTGTGTGCATATTTAAATTAACACCAAGAATACGTTGAAAAAGACTTCATGGAACCCACAAACATGACTGAAAATGAGTAAAGATAATGGTCCACATTCATCAAATGGTTGTACAGCGGTATACGGGCGTACAGCCATCCTACGGCCATATGAAAGACTGATTCCGCATTCAATATGATCGTGATCGTACAGAAAGATGAAATCTCCCGACAGGTCTGACATTGTGTACGCAAGTTTGAGTCAGTATGGATTTGCTGTGCAGTTCAGAAAAACCTGGCAGAGTGTGAAAATAATTATAAAGCAAACCTCAAATGTGTCATGAAGCACAAGCAGCACATAGTCAGAACAGATTAGTGCTGTGGCGTTCAATGAAAAAGCCGTTCGTTTGAATGACTCTTTTCAGTGAACGACGAGAGCCGGTTCACAGCTGTCTCAGAGCCGTTCCTTTGTGCAAATTGTCCACGCTTCCTTCACGTGTCTCCTGAGTGCCTTGTGAGTCCAACTGTCACCGCTGCCTTCATGTGAATGACCGAGTTTCAGTTTTCCACGGCACGCTCCAGTCACCTGAACACAGCAGCTAACTAGCGGAAGAGTGTCTCACAACCTGAGAGGAGTCAGTGTTTTGGAATAACTGGTTTCCCTATTAATTGGCGACTGGGTTTCTTTCATGTCCCTTGTTGCTGAGAAATGTTAAAAACCAGACAAAAAGCCGCATCACACCTTCAGTGAGTCTGATTTCAACACTGACTGCTACAAGCAGCCGCAGCAGGAAGTGCTAAAGGAAGTCAGTCACCAGTTGACAAGGAAACCAGTTAATTTGAAACACTGTATTGACCGATTTGTCAAAGGTTTTAGGAAGGGAACACACACACACACACACACACACACACACACACACACACACACACACACACACACCATAAAATGCTCAGTTAAAGGACACGTAGCAGCATTTTGAAGCTCTTCTCTGGGGACAACATGCAAGGTAAGCCACAATGTAATGTGTATCAGAAAAACATCTCTTGAATCCATGTCATTAAACTAATTGAAGCACCAGATGAAAACTCATAACTGACAGTAACTGTGTCAGTTGTCAGAAAATAATGGATTTGATCGACACTAATGAGGCTGATGTCTCCAGTAGTCATGTGACGTTCGTCAAGGAACCAGTCTTTATATAAACTATATAAAATCTCAGACAGCATTAACCAGCTGTCTGAGATGGCCAGGAATAAAGTGAAGGACTCGGATCTTCAGCCAGTGAAAGACACTTTTTCTTGCCTGGTTTGTAAAGGTATGTATTTGATATGTAACAAAGGCAGGCCTAGTACAAGATCTGGCCTTCATCAAACTCAGCTGTATAACTTTAAGTGAACTGTTTTTGTAAATATTATTTCTCTAACTTAGGATTCTTATAACCTTGCAGCGACCATGAGTGAGCGCACATTCAGCAAGTGTTGCAGCTCACTGGTGGGGTGTGGAGCCTGTGTCAGGGAGTGGCTTCAAAATGCAGACCACTGCCTGAAGTGCAGAAGCCCCGAATTCGGGACCAATGTCCACGGTGTTAAGGGTTTGGAATGAGTCTTAGCTTTCATTAATTCGATAAATTAATTGATTCCAATTTTCCTCTGTTTACCTGTGCTGCTGTTGTTCAGCCTGAGCCTGTCATTGTTTGAATCTTAAATTTTATGATGGCCCTGCTGTAGCAGTTAATTGTAGTTGAAATGCAATTCTTACACATGCACTTTCTCTGGCAGTAGCTGTAGATTGGTGTTGAATCCATCTCATGTTTTGCAATCAATTCACTGTTATTTTTTATTCAATGTGTCTGCTAAATATGTTGTGTTTGATTCCTTGATAACACCTGTGCTGATCATTCACTGAAAAATAAATAAATCCAACCTTTTTTGAAATTACTTTATTGGGACAACATTCTCAGTAAGAATTTTTCATTTCAGCAAAACAAATTACATGTTTTTCCCCCTTCATTCATTCACTGCATACATGGACAAGGTATTGCAGAGCATCCTGAAAGGGCCTTGGGTTGTCATTGATGATGCCATCAAACAGAACTGTGACATCCCCAAAGGCCTTTGAAAATCGCTTTCCAGGCTGTTGTCCCCCTTCATCAGTTATGAAAGGATCAGTTCCAAAACCTGAGACCCTAGTCAGGGATGCACCTTTCTCGGCATCATACCAGTCTGCTGCAAATGAGGCACAAGGAAGAAGGTTCTCAGCAAGCTTGATTGGAAAGCCATCTGATGCCAAAACATCGGGGATCCCTCTTCCTGCAATGTGTTATAATATAGGCATGAGATGCATATTAGCAAATTAATCAGCACATTTGCAGTACATAAGATCATGATTTGCAAAGACAGATCGCTAGCCTAACCTCAAAGCATCATAAATAAAGACAGATAAACTAATACAATGAGCATGAAAATGTAATCACTTGGCACTCTGTGCACGTTCCAAGACTCAACAAACTGGCTGATGCCAACACTGGCAACTTGGCATGCCAGAGCTGAAACACAGCACTTGATGACTCCGTTCTGCATGTTGAAGACCTCTTGATCTTGCAGATGTGTCAGACATGCCTTTATTTTGTAGTTCACTCTGTTATTCACCTACAGAGCCATGCATACATGACAAATATATTAGTTAGAGCTGAGTTTGAAAGACTACAGTTCAACAAAGCTATTATCTCCAGTGTGGGGAAAAAAAAACCATTCTGTTATCAACATACAAACCTCAACCCAAATCCTCTCAATGTGATGGTTCTGAAAGCAGAGGGGAAAAGCAGCATTATGTCTTGAATGACCGACGAGTGCATGTAAATTAATAAAAAAATGCTGAATGAAGAATAAAAACTTTAAACACTTTAAACACAATCATCATTCCTGCAAACCAACAATAAAATTGAATGATCAGAATATGAACATTTAATTATGTATTATGCTGAAAAAGTTCAAAAGCAGATAAAACTTACTGATGTTAATGGCGTCTGTAGAAATGATGGCCTATCTATGCAGTATCTGTAGCCAGAGAGTTTGTCCTCCACGAACAGACTCAGGTGAAACTCTGTCCCACAGTCAGCTCTCAGCTGATCCCACAGCCCGTACGCCATTGTTGCTTTCCTTCAAGAATGACAACAAGAAAAGCAAACAATATGAGGCTGTACATATGCTTCCATAAGTATTTGTGTTTACACAAAAAAGAACTCAAGGCAACAGGGACTAATGTCATGTGCTCTTATCTCACAATATAACATTATGTCTCTTTTAGAGCACTTCTGGAATTACGTGCAACAGCTAACACCATACTAGTACACCTCTTCATAAATGTTTAGTTTGTTTTTTACTGGCATGGTCGAATGGGCGACCATTTTACCACTGAAGCCATCGATGGCTACAACATGGGTAACCCCGAACATCATCATCTTCTCATTCTGATCCATATGCAACTTCTGTCCGACGTAGTCTGCGCTGTAAGTTACTGGATTTAGGTTTCGAGCTCCCGTGAAGATACAAAAGTGGAAAGAAGCTGAGTTAAAAGTTTTAGAATTTGTACTCTTGCTGTAGTCCCACCATCAGGCCTATTGGTTTGTGTTTGCAGTTAATATTGCATAGAGGCTTACTTGTTGCCGAGCTTTGTGATGTTGAGGGTGAATTGCTTGTAAAGCTGCTCCCGCTCTCTTTTCACTGGCATGTATGTCTTTGGAAGATAGGTAACCCGTCATCATTTTTCTGCCATATGTTGGCCCAACCTATCAATTTGGATAACACATAAATCAGTAAAATTATAAAATGACATACAAAAGAAAACATGACTGCATCAGGTTGTTCTTACTGGGGACAGACAGACAGGCAGACAGATAGATGAGGACCATATTTTGATTTCCAAACAAGACGACACTCAGCCGGCCTTGTGATTAAAGTATACCTCCTCTGGACAGAAAGTTCAGTTTTATAACTGTGATAACTAATAGAGATGACTGATATCCCTACAACCAGGTTACTCGACAGTATTTATTATGTCTAAAATAATGGCCCAGAAATCAGAAATAACTTTAAAAGCACTGGAATGAAATAATGACTTTTATTTATATATATATATATATATATATATATATATATATATATATATGTATGTATGTATGTATGTGTATATATATATATATATATATATATATATATATATATATATATATATATATATATATGTATGTATGTATGTGTGTGTATATATATATAAATAAAAGTCATTATTTCATATATATATATATATATATATATATATATATATATATATATATATATATATATATATATATATATATATATATATCTCCCCCTAGAACTGCCACCTTAACGTGGTGGGGGAGTTTGAGAGCCCGCATGATCCCAGTAGCTATGTTGCCGGGGGGCTTTATGCCCCCTAGTAGGGTCTCCCATGGCAAACAGGTCCTGGGTGACGGGCCACACTGGGAGCAGTTCAAAACCCCCTATGAGTAGAAAAAGAACAAAGGTCGTTACGTCGCCCGGTATGGCGCAGCCGGGGCCCCACCCTGGAGCCAGGCCTGGGGTTGGGGCTCGTAAGCGAGCGCCTGGTGGCCGGGTCTTGGCCCACGGGGCCCGGCCGGGCTCAGCCCGAAGGGACGACGTGGGCCTGACCTCCGGTGGGCTCACCACCCACCGAGGGAACCGTAGGGGCCGGGTGCAGTGTGGATCGGGTGGCAGCCGACGGCAGGGTGCCCGGCGACCCGATCCCCGGACACAGAGACTGGCTCTAGGGACATGGAATGTCACCTCGTTGGCGGGGAAGGAGCCCGAGCTTGTGAGGGAGGTTGAGAGGTACCGGCTAGATATACTGTAGTCGGGCTCACCTCCACACATAGCCTGGGCTCTGGAACCCAACCTCTCGAGAAGGGCTGGACTCTCCACTTCTCTGGCGTTGCCCGCGGTGAGAGGCGGCGGGCTGGTGTGGGTTTGCTTGTAGCCCCACAGCTCAGCCGCCATGTGTTGGAGTTCACCCCAGTGAACGAGAGGGTTGCATCCCTGCGCCTTCGGGTCGGGGATAGGTGCCTCACTGTTGTCTCGGCTTACGGGCCGAACAGCAGTGCAGAGTACCCGGCCTTCTTGGAGTCCCTGGGAGGGGTCCTGGACAGTGCTCCGACTGGGGACTCCATTGTTCTACTGGGGGACTTCAACGCCCACGTGGGCGGCGACAGCGAGACCTGGAAGGGGGTGATTGGATCGCACGGCCTCCCCGATCTGAACCCGAGTGGTGTTCTGTTATTGGACTTCTGTGCTAGTCACAGTTTGTCCATAACGAACACCATGTTCGAGCACAGGGGTGTCCATAAGTGCACTTGGCACCAGGACACCCTAGGTCGGAGGTCGATGATCGACTTTGTTGTCGTGTCATCTGACCTCCGGCCGCGTGTTTTGGACACTCGGGTGAAGAGAGGGGCAGAGCTGTCGACCGATCACCACCTGGTGGTGAGTTGGATTCGCTGGCGGAGGAGGAAACCGGACAGACTTGGCAGACCCAAACGTGTTGTGAGGGTCTGCTGGGAACGTCTGGCGGAACCCTCTGTCAGCATGGCTTTCAACTCCCACCTCCGGGAGAGCTTCTCTCATGTCCCGAGGGAGGCTGGGGACATTGAGTCCGAGTGGACCATGTTCTCCACCTCCATTGTCGAAGCAGCTGCTCGGAGCTGTGGTCGTAAGGTCTCCGCTGCCTGTCGTGGCGGCAACCCCCGAACCCGGTGGTGGACACCGGAAGTAAGGACCTCCTCAATCCCGTCGCCACGTCTTCCATGGAGGAAGCAGAGGCTGAGGTCTCAGAGGTGGACTCGTCCATCACCCAAGCTGAAGTCACTGAGGTGGTTGGCAAGCTCCTCGGTGGCAAGGCACCGGGGGTGGACGAGATTCGGCCTGAGTACCTTAAGTCTCTGGATGTGCAGGGAATGTCTTGGTTGACACGTCTCTGCAACATCGCGTGGCTGTCGGGGACGGTGCCTCTGGATTGGCAGACTGGGGTGGTGGTCCCCCTGTTTAAAAAGGGGGACCGGAGGGTGTGCTCCAACTATAGGGGGATCACACTCTTCAGCCTCCCCGGGAAAGTCTATTCCAGGGTACTGGAGAGGAGGATCCGACCGATAGTCGAACCTCGGATCCAGGAGGAACAATGCGGTTTTCGTCCTGGCCGTGGAACAGTGGACCAGCTCTATACCCTCCATAGGGTGCTCGAGGGTTCGTGGGAGTTTGCCCAACCAGTCCACATGTGTTTTGTGGATTTGGAGAAGGCATTCGACCGTGTCCCTCGTGGTGTCTTGTGGGGGGTGCTCCGGGAATACAGAGTCCGGGGCCCCTTGTTAAGGGCCGTCCGGTCTTTGTATGACCGGAGTAGGAGTCTGGTCCGCATTGCCGGCAGTAAGTCGGACCTGTTCCCGGTGCATGTTGGACTCCGGCAGGGCTGCCCTTTGTCACCGGTTCTGTTCATAATCTTCATGGACAGAATTTCTAGGTGCAGCCAGGGGCCGGAGGGGATCCGGTTCGGGAACCACAGGATTTCATCTCTGCTTTTTGCAGATGATGTTGTCCTTTTGGCTTCATCGAACCCGGACCTACAGCATGCACTGGGGCGGTTCGCAGCCGAGTGTGAAGCGGCAGGGATGAGGATTAGCACCTCCAAATCCGAGGCCATGGTCCTCGACCGGAGGAAGGTGGCTTGCCCCCTCCAGGTCGGTGGAGAGACCCTAGCCCAAGTGGAGGAGTTCAAGTATCTTGGGATCTTGTTCACGAGTGGGGGACGGATGGAGCGTGAGATTGACAGGCGGATCGGTGCAGCGGCTGCAGTGATGCGGTCGTTGTATCGGTCCGTCGTGGTGAAGAAGGAGCTGAGCCGAAAGGCGAAGCTCTCGATTTACCGGTCAATCTACGTTCCCACCCTCACCTATGGTCATGAGCTTTGGGTCATGACCGAAAGGACAAGATCCCGGATACAAGCGGCCGAAATGAGCTTCCTCCGTAGGGTGGCTGGGCGCTCCCTTAGAGATAGGGTGAGGAGCTCAGTCACCAGGGAGGAGCTCGGAGTAGAGCCGCTACTCCTCCACATCGAGAGGAACCAGCTGAGGTGGCTCGGACATCTGTTTAGGATGCCTCCTGGACGCCTCCCTAGGGAGGTGTTCCGGGCATGTCCCACTGGGAGGAGACCCCGGGGAAGACCCAGGACACGCTGGAGAGACTATGTCTCTCGGCTGGCCTGGGAACGCCTTGGGATCCCCCCAGAGGAGCTGGAGGAAGTGTCTGGGGACAGGGAAGTCTGGGCATCCCTGCTGAGACTGCTGCCCCCGCGACCCGGCCCCGGATAAGCGGTAGAAAATGGATGGATGGATGGATGGATATATATATATATATATATATATATATATATATATATATATATATATGTATACCCGTAGTGATTGGGACACTGGGAGCAGTAACCCCCAAGCTGGGCGGATGGCTCGAGCAGATACCAGGAACAACATCTGAGATCTCTGTTCAAAAGAGCGCAATCCTGGGGGCGCTAGCGAGCAGGCAATGGCGTAGGCAGCATAACAAAATGCTCTGCTGAATTTTGGATTAAAAGTTCTTTTTAGGCACCTTATATCAACAAAAAATTACGATATGTCGTTCTGAGCTATTTTTTTTTCAGTATATGTTATTTTCATTGGGACGCCCTTGTGCGAATGGTCTACAATCTTCGGAAATTCGAGTTCAACAGAGGAGCAACTGGGCTCTAACCTAATCTCTTCTAAGAATATAAGAGATTAGGGGTCCTCAGAGTTTTTCAGTATACATATTATAGCTGGGCCGTTAACGGCGGTAACGTGCTGCGTTACCGCGAGACTCTTACCACGCGAGAAAAAAAATGTCGCCGTTATCTATGCTTTTCAAAGTTGGGTCTGGGAGCTATGTCTACACATGCAAGCTATGCAATTCACTTTGATTTATGTGTGGATGTCTGCCTGGCCCAGCCTGGCTGAATAACGCTGTGGGGAGCGTGAACAAGCCAAACGTGTCCTGCGCCGCGAGAGTCACACCGCGCTCCTGCTGACTGTCAAAAAAAAAACACACTCGCGCTTTTAGCGGTGAAACACGGTCCATTCTTCATTATTTGCCATATTGAACTCGGCCGAATTATCAGACAAATCACGAGGAAAAGGCTGGTATAAGGCACAAACTGAAATCAGGAGCGAAAATATGAAAAAAATGAAAATCAAACTTAAATTACGTGTTTTGCCAGTGCACCGTTTCTCCCGCTGGGCTTTCTTCAGGCACTGAAAACACGCAAAACAAAGTACATTTCCCTTCAACACACAATCTGGCTTAATAAAGATAAGGATGAGGCACAATTCGGCGTGCCTGAATTCATCCTGCCTTCTCTGAGAGTCAGAGATATGATGAAGTTTGAGGAAGTGTGCGCTCATAAGAAAATTCCATTTTTCATCTGTTTATGACTTGGTTGTGACTTGGTTGATGACACATGAACACAGAACTGTGTCAGATTACCTGTTGGTTATGCTGATTATTCATGTCTAATTGAATAAACAGAAACTCGTTCTTGATTACTTAATTCTTATTTATGTAACAAACACACATTTTGAATGGCCTTGGCAGACTTCAAATGAGCCATTTTAATCACGATTAATCGCGATTAACTCCAGGATTACAATTACTCACGATTAAGGAATTTAATCATTGCCCAGCTCTAATACATATCAAATGTCCCAAAAATTGCGTGCAAAAAAAAAAAAAGTTTTTTCGGTGTGCACGGATGGGGTGGGGGCCCGATGAATTTTTTTGCTTGGAGCCCCCAAGGACCCTTGCCCCACCACTGCACATGGAGCAAGGGCTTTCGTCATGCTCTGACGATGTGACTTCTCTACTGACAAAAGTGGGGAAACTCGAGACAGAAGTTGGCAATCTGCGGGAGAAATGCCTCGATATGGAGGGAAGAATGAGACGCTCCAATATCCGGACACTGAATGCCCTGGAGACCCCAGGCTCAAGCACACCGACAGCTGTCTCCAAGTTATTAAGAGAAGTGCTTAAAATGGATAAAGAAGTTCTGATCGACCGGTCTCACAGAGGTCTACAACCGAGAAGCCAAGACGGTAAACCCCGCGTCATCGTGGCAAAAGTTCACTATTATCAAGACTGTGCCGACATTCTTTGCCGTGCCAGGGAGTCCGGACCGCTCCGGTTTAAAGGGACCAACATCTCCATTTTTCCGGATTATCCCCCGAGCATCGTGCAGGCCAGATCCGCCTTTAATGAGGTGAGACGGCTACTTCGAGGACGGGATGGCTTGAAATACGGTCTTCTCTATCCTGCAAAGCTCCGGATTACACACAAAGGAACTGAGAAACAGTTTCAGAACGCAGGCGAAGCCATGGCCTATGTGAAAACCAGCATCCTACCAGACTCTTCCACAGACTGACTGTAACTTGTGATGAACAGGAGCAGCTAAATCTTAAATCTGAATAAGGTCAGTGCTGTCTGTTTTATCACACAAACATAACCTTGATTGATGCACCCCACGGAACCAAATATCTTCAGTTTGTCCGAGTTGAAATGTAGAGTGCATTTAAGGTTTCTAAATTAAGCTACTCCCTATTTTTATTTAATTTTGTTATTCACAGTAGATATGACTATCTGAGAATCCTGTTGTGTTTCAGTCAGTTGCATTCCCCTTTTCTGTGAAATGACTTGATTTTGTTCTAAAAAAATTTAAGGTGCCTGACGTATAAAACCATGTTCTACAGCAGAGTTTGTTCTTTAGAGCTAGTGTATTCTCACACAAGCACTTAAATGTGTAGACATGTTTGCGAGGGATTTGGGATTCACCTTGTTTTTTCAGGTGAGGGTTGGGGACTTATTGTACCTGGATTTACAGTTAGTGCCTTTTTATTTTCCTTTTTCTTTTTCTTCTTTTTCCGAGGTTTATTACCCTTTCTTGCTCAGCTTTTAAAGGTCCGTTCAATATTTTTCAGTGTACAAATACAGGTAGACCAAACACATTGCTGATCCTTATATGTTTTGATTATGGTTACGACTAAGACAAATCATTCAAATAAATCATTGAACTGTGACATAACCTTTGTAAGTTGGAATGTAAAATCCTTAAATCACCCCACTAAACGAAAGAAAGTATTGACGCATTTGAGGAAATTAAAGGTGGGAATTGCCTTTCTTCAGGAGACACATCTCCGAACCTTTGACCATTTCAGACTCGGTAGGATGGGTTGGGCAATCATATCACTCAAATTTTCATTCCAAATCTAGTGGTGCGGCCATCCTTATTAATAAGAATATTCCATTTGTCATGTCAAAGGTTGAAACAGACTCCTCAGGGCGTTATATAATTGTGGTAGGCAGACAGTATAACACACCGGTTGTTTTAGTTAACGTATATGCTCCACACTGGGATGGTCTTTTTTTTTTATAAATTTCTTTTCTCATGTCCCCAACATGGATACACATCACCTTATCCTTGGAGGGGACATGAACTGCACATTATCACCTTTAGACCGTAGCTCGCCTCGGGCTGCATCCAGATCCAGTGCGGCATCACAATTGCAGCTTTTTTTAAATATAAATGGTATAGTTGATGTGTGGCGCTTTTGAAATCCTACAGCTAGAGGTTATTCATTTTTCTCCCCAGTCCACAGAACATATTCAAGCATAGACTACTTCTTTTTGGATAAAAATCTTCTTTCACTAATAACTCAGTGTGAGTATCAAACCATTGTTATTTCGGATCACGCTACCCTGTTGATGACTCTATGTATACCAATCTCCCATCCCAATTACCACCCTTGGCATCTTAAAGCTAGGGGTGGCGATCTTGGAAAACTAGCATTAGCATGTAGCATCTCCCCAAGGTTCCACCTAGCTAGCGCCGCCCAGCTCCCACCCCATTGGAGGAGCTCCCGTTGGGAGCGGAGACGCGGAGACGTTCACGGTACGTGCGGTGCGCACAGCACTTCCGCGTCCAGTGCGTTCCTGTCCTCAGCGCTTCGTTTCTTCGTTTTTCTTTATTGCACAACGCCAAGGTATGGCGCACTGAACGGTGAGTAAAGCCCCAAACATCCGTCTCCACCGTTCTGCAACGACGCTCCGTCCTTCTACGCGCACTGAACCAGGGTCAGTGCAGGCGTACATATACGCGCAGGGGGCAAGTCGAACGGCGAAGGGATTTGATTGGTTTAAAAAAAAGGTGTCCCCTCAAGACTATTGGTTGCTGTTTGTCCCGTTTTACTCCTGCTGTAGATAGTGGATATTTTCCAAATTACTTTAAAAACACGTTATGAATTGCTTCCCATCGGGTCATTAAGATCATTTTAACCAGTATTTAAAAAAATGTATCTCATTCAAATCGCCAACCCTAGCTTTAAGACTTTATTACTTTCAGATGAAGATTTCATTAAATTTATTTCCTCGGAAATAACTTTCTTCCTTGAACATAATCAGACCCCAGGAATGTCCTCTTTAACAGTGTGGGAGTCCATGAAGGTGTATCTGCGGGGACAAATAATATCATATAGCGCACAGCAAAAGAAACGGCAGAATATGAAACTTGAGCAGCTAACAAATGATAATCTTAAATTAGTTGCTACACTTGCTGTCACCCCATCTGATGATCTATTCAAATTACGACTGAGTCTTCAAACTGAATTTAATCTGTTATCAACAAGACACATCGAAAACCTAATAAATGAATCTCGGAGCAAAATATACGAATGTGGTGAAAAGATTGGGAAGATTCTTGCCTGTCAGCTTTGTCAGAAAACTGTGGATAGAACAATAACTGAGATAAATGATGAATCTGGCTCTAAGCATATAGATCATTCGGAGATGAATTCATGTTTTCATAGATTCTACTCAAAGCTGTATGATAGTGAATCTCTTAGTGACCATGTTCTATTTGATTCATTTTTCAGCAAAATAAGTGTTCCCACAATTGATAGTAAAACAGCATCTGAGCTGGATAAACCATTCTCTGTACAGGAACTTATGAATGCAATTAAGCTTATGCAAGCTGGAAAATCTCCAGGACCCGATGGGTTCCCGAGTGAATTCTTTAAAAAATTTGCACATCAGCTGTCTCCTACCCTACTTTCTGTATTTGAAGAGTCGTATACCTCTGGATCTCTCCCCCTAACTATGTGCCAAGCGATCATTTCTCTTATTCCAAAAAAAGATAAAAACCCTTTGGATTGTGGCTCTTATCGTCCCATTTCCCTCTTAAATGTGGATAGTAAAATACTTTCCAAAATACTGGCTTGCCACATGGAAGCAGTCTTGCCTTCAAATATAGCTGACGATCAAACCGGTTTTATTAAAGGTCGCCACTCTTTTTTTAACATTAGACGCCTACTCAATATTCTGCATGGTCCCACTCCACCTGATATCCCAGAAATATTGCTCTCTCTCGATGCTGAGAAAGCATTTGATCGAGTGGAGTGGGATTACCTCTTTTATACTCTTAAACAATTTGGCTTCGGTGAAAAATTAATTTCCTGGATTAGAGTTCTGTATTCTTCCCCACTTGCGGCTGTTCAAACAAACAACAACCTCTCCTCTTATTTCCCTCTTTATCGTGGTACCAGGCAGGGTTGTCCCCTGTCGCCACTCCTATTCGCGATTGCAATTGAACCACTGGCCTTAGCGTTACGTGGTGAAGTCAATATAAAAGGAATACGGAGATATGACTCAGATAATAAGGTGTCTTTATATGCTGACGATATGCTTTTATATCTATCTTATCCTCTAACGAGTCTACCAAATACTCTCATTTTGCATGAGGAATTCGGTAAAATATCTGTATACAAAATAAACCTACAGAAGTGTTAAATTATGCCAGTAAATATTGCAGCTAAGCAGATTGACTTTAGTTTATTCCCGCTTAAAGTCAGCCCACAAAAATTCAAATACTTAGGCATCTGGATAACACATGTTTTAAAAGATTTATTCAAAGCTAATTTTTCACCTCTACTGACTCACCTCAAGCAACATAGGGAACGTTGGAGTTTACTCCCCTTGTCATTAGGAGGCAGAATTAACATCATTAAAATGAATGTTTTGCCCAATTCTGTGTGTATTTCAGTGCATTCCCCTACATCTATCAAAGTCTTTTTTCATGATAATTTGGTATCGGGATTTATATGGAACAAGAAAAGCCCCCGAATACGGAAAGGGGTTTTGCAGCAGCATCGTAAACATGGAGGATTAGCTCTCCCTAACTTCCAGTTTTATTATTGGGCTGCCAACATTAGGTCTATGTTATTTTGGAAAGATTCTCCATTGGACAATACTGCCCCTGTGTGGCTACAAATGGAAAACTCCTCTTGTTTCCATACCTCTTTATACTCATTACTATGCTCAACACTTTCTCTTTCCAATTCCATATCTAAATTCACCTCAAATCCTGTTGTGAAACACTCTTTTAAAATTCTAACCCAGTGCAGGCGAAGTTTTTTTCTCAATGATCTGCCCACCTGTGCCCCTATAACAAAAAAACATCAGTTTATGCCATCAGTTATTGACAATACTTTTCATGAATGGGCTGATAGAGGAGTTGCCACAATAGAAAATTTGTTTATTGATAATGTTTTTGCATCTTTTGATCAATTAAAGCTCAAATATAACATTCTCTCTCTCTCTCAACACTCACCTTTTTCGATTCTTGCAGCTCCGCAGTTTCATATCAACATCATTCACCAATTTCCCAGCCCAACCGCCCATCACCCTCCTAAATTCCATTCTGAAGTTTAATTCATGCTCCAAAGGATATATCGGGAACATATATTCCATACTAAATACATATAATCTGAAACCTTCAACATCATTAAAGACCCAATGGGAGGGTGATTTGGGGTTTGAACTTCCTGATGAGATTTGGGGAAAGGCTTTGGATCGAATACATTCCTCGTCAATCTGCCTGAGACACACAGTTATCCAGTTTAAGATCATACATCGTCTTCACTGGTCTAAAGAGAGACTAGCAAAGTTTACACCTAGTGTTGATCCCATCTGTGATCGATGCAGGCAAGCACCAGCTACTCTCTCACACATGTTCTGGTCTTGTTTAAAACTACATAATTTCTGGCAGTCTATATTTAAAACCTTTTCAGATGTTTTCCAAGTACATTATGAACCTTTTGCTATTACTGCCATCTTTGGAATAACTCCACAAGACATTTGCCTTAACCACCAGAAACAAAATATGAAAGCTTTTGCATCTCTCATAGCTCGGCGTTTAATACTTCTGAAGTGGAAGGAGAAGCTTCCTCCAACTTTCCAGATGCGGATCAATGATATTTTGCATCATTTGGTACTAGAAACGATACGTTACTCCACAAGAGGATGTATTCAGAAATTTTATGCTACATGGAAACCTTTTTTGAGGTATATAGAGAAGTAAGATATTAACACTGGTATTCTATAAGACTGATCCTGTATTATGCTTAATTTAAGACCTATAATGATCATACATAATTACGTGATTTTATCTTTTTTGTATGTTTATTATGTTTGAATCTTTTTTTTTCCTTTTTTGTATATTATTGTTGTTATCTTTTCCTGTAAATATAGATTTGCACAACAATATGTGCATGTTATGTGTAATGTAAGGTTGTCAATGGTACAGTAATATTGTTCAAGGGATGGGGCTCTGTTGGAGTGGGGGGAAGGGAGTTTGTTGTTTGCAGTTGTATTATTTTTGTCCATATACACTTTAGAATTTATGTATGTTGTACACTGCATGGAAATATAAATAAAAAAGATTTGGTGCAAAAAGAGCGCAATCCTAGGAACAGCTAAGATCCTGCGCAGAACCCTCAAGCTCCCAGGCCTCTGGTAGAGGACCCAAGCTTGAAGGAGACAGACACAATACCGCCAGGGTGGCGAGAACACAGTTTATATACATATATATATATATATATATATATATATATATATATATATATATATATATATATATATATATATATATATATATATATATATATATATATATATATATATATATATATATACACCTCTTCTATATCTGCATATCCTATTATTACAAAAATATAGCCGGCAGAATATTACTTTGTTTATGAAAACCTTATTTTATTTGACCGGTTAAAGGTGTAATGGATGATATTTTAGCCAATGAATGGCGTGACACGAGTCTCAACTATTGGTCCTCCATCATGTCAATCATGCTGGATAAATGCTTGCATAACGCCGTCAAGCACGCTCATCGGAGTAGTAGAGTAGGTTGGATGGTCGGTTTGACACAGAACCCACTGATTGGGGACATACATTGTGGTGTACATTGTCATTTCTTCAGAGAATCCATATATGGGTAAAATTCAAGATGGCATCCAAGATGGCCACCGCAATATCTGAAATATCCAATATTTGAGCAACTAATTGAGATGGAAACATTATTTTTGTCTGGTTTTTATGTTCAAAGTATTCAACAAAAATGCTTATTAAACGGCCATCAAATAAAAAACTACCACAAGGAAAGTGTTAAATAGGAGTGAAAGAAGCCCACTCCATTCTGTCACTCAGTTAAATTTGGCCCATTGCTCATACTTGATCTACAGTGCACAATTGCAGTGGAGCAGTGGTTAGAGCTCTTGCCTCACAGCAAGAACGTCCTGGGTTCAAATACCAGCTGGGGTTCAGGGCCTTTCTGTGTGGAGTTTACATGTTCTCCCCGTGTGTGCATGGGTTCACACTCTGACTCAGTACTCTGACTTCCTCCCACGGTCCAAAAACATGCATGTCAGGTTAACTGATCACCCTAAATTGCTCCTAGGTGTGAGTGTGAGCTTGACTGGTTGTTTGTCTATCTGTGTCAGCCCTGTGACAGCCTGGCATCCTGTCCAGGGTGACTCTGCCCTCGCCTGCAGAGGCTGGGATTGACTCCAGCCACCCGTGACCCTGAAAAAGAGTAGCGGTTTAGAAAATGGATGGATGGATGGAAGCACTGTGCATTTAAGTCCAAGCCTGTAACACTTGCATCTGCCACGGCAGCCTGATTTGCAACCACATTTGATCAGTTGCTCACAGCTATGGGGGTGTCGGCTGTCCAGAAGACCTGCTAGTGTTCATCTCCATCCATCCATTTTCCACCGCTTATCTGGGGCCGGGTCGCGGGGCAGCAGTCTCAACAGGGATGCCCAAACTTCCCTGTCCCCAGACACTTCCTCCAGCTCCTCTGGGAGGATCCCAAGGCGTTCCCAGGCCAGCCGCGAGATATAGTCTCTCCAGCGTGTCCTTGGTCTTCCCCGGGGTCTCCTCCCGGTGGGACATGCCCGGAACACCTCCCTACGGAGGTCCACAAAGCGTCCTAACCAGATACCCGAGCCACCTCAGCTGCTCCTCTCGATGTGGAGGAGTAGCGGCTCTACTCCAAGCTCCTCCCTGGTGACTGAGCTCCACCCCCTGTCTCTAAGGGAGTGCCCAGCCACCCTCCGGAGGAAGCTCATTTCAGCCGCTTGTATCTGGGATCTTCTCCTTTCGGTCATGACCCAAAGCTCATGACCATAGGTGAGGGTGGGAACGTAGATTGACCGGTAAATCGAGAGCTTAGCATTTCAGCTCAGCTCCCTCTTCACCACAACAGACCGATACAACGACCGCATCACTGCAGCCGCTGCACCGATCCACCTGTCAATCTCACCTCCATCCGTCCCCCACTGTGAACAAGACCCCAAGATACCTGGGCCAGAGTCTCTCCACCAACCTGGAGAGGGCAAGCCACCTTCTTCCGATCGAGGACCATGGCCTCAGATTTGGAGGTGCTGATCCTCATCCCTGTCACTTCACACTTGGCTGTGAACCGCCCCAGTGCATGCTGTAGGTCCGGGTTCGATGGAGCCAAAAGGACAACATCATCTGCAAAAAGCAGAGATGAAATCCTGTGGTTCCTGAACCACAGCCCCTCCGGCTCCTGGCTGCACCTAGAAATTCTGTCCATAAAGATTATAAACAGAACCGGTGACAAAGGGCAACCCTGCCGGAGTCCAACATGCACCGGGAACAGGTCCGACTTACTGCCAGCAATGCCGACCAGACTCCTACTCCGGTCATACAAAGACCAGACAGCCCTTAACAAGGGGCCCCGGACTCCGTATTCCTGGAGCACCCCCCACAAGAAGCCACGAGGGACGCGGTCGAACGCCTTCTCCAAGTCCACAAAGCACATATGGAATGGTTGGGCGAACTCCCACGAACCCTCGAGCACCCTATGGAGGGTATAGAGCTGGTCCAGTGTTCCAAGACCAGGACGAAAACCACAGGTGTTCACCTGACTTCTGCCATCCCCAGTCAGCAGGGCTCTCTGCTTCAGGCTGACTGGGTTGCCTGGCCCCACACACAACCAGCCTGGTAGGCAGCATGTGGCATGTTGGAGAAGAGCGGCTTTGGTTGGTGGGATTCCCTCATAGGGTTGCTGTTTCCTGGCAAATAATTCCAGCCTGGCCTCATCCACAGTGGCAGCAGTGCTGGATCTGTCCTACATAAGTATGACAAACCTGTCCAGGATGTCCACGTCACTGTTCCACAGTGAGAGGGTACTGGCTAAATTTGGTGTTATATTATAATAATGTTATATCTATTGGTGCATCATATGATTTTGATAATAAGAATGAGAGTCTTCATTTACAGGCCTATAGGGAGAGAGAAAATCATTTCAAAAGCAAAGGAATGCATACATACAGCAAAATATATACATTTTGTGACTTCACTGGCGGCCATCTTGAAATAGGGCCACCATATTGTTTTTTTGCGTGGCTACTGCCCTTTTTGCAAAAAGAGGAATATGAAGAATATGTGTGCCAAATCTGTTGCTTGTATCATCAGTTGAAGTATTTTCATTATATATTGCAATTATCCGCTGCACTACTCCTCCTCCTACTTTTCTGTCTGTCCCTCTCTATATGTTTCCCTTTACCCCTCTCCCCCTCTCACACACTCACCCCCCTCATTTTCACTTACACCATATGTACTCCCCATGTTCATTATGCTTTTATGTTTTATAACATGTTTGTTGATAATTTTTCAGCCAATATTGTGCTATTATATAATGTATACTTACTATGTACATCTCTCTCCAACACCCACAGCTCACAGACAGCAACAAACAGCTCACAAGGATACAGACAGATGATATTCTATGTTGCTACTTATTCAATAACTGAACTTTTTTCTTTTTGTTCAAGTTAAATATTGTAGCCTGGAATGTTCATGGCATATGCACACAAAGAAAAAGAGTTAAAATTATGGATTATGTCTCCAAATTAAAAGCAGATATTTTGCTCCTCCAAGAAATACATTTAGTAGAATCAGGAGAAAAATCCTTATTAGATTGTAATTATAATATCATCTTTTCATCTTGTTATAACAGCAGACAAAGAGGGGTCTCCATTTTAATCCATAAGAGAGTACCATTCACTTTCAATAGCACAGTAACTGACTCAGAGGGCAGATATATTATTATCCAGGCAACAATTTTTAATAATTTATATTCAATTGCAAATCTGTACGCCCCGGATAATGACGATCCAGCCTTCTTTCATGTGGTTTTCTCCTACTTAGCACACTTATCTGCTGACTCAACAACCATTATCGTGGCGACTTCAACATAGTATTAAACCCATCACTAGATCGATCTAATAGTCCAGTACATGTAATAAAACCACAATCAGCTAAAGTCATGCAGGATTATATGAAAGATTTTGGACTGGAAGATGTCTGGAGACTCAAAAACCCAACAAAGAGGGATTATACTTTTTTCTCTCAGGTGCACCAAACATTTTCAAGAATTGACTTTTTCCTCTCAAATAAGTCTATCGCACACAAAGCTACTACAAAAATTCACCCAATCATTGTCAGTGACCATGCACCAATATTTCGCAGCCTGCAAACAGATTCCATCCCCAAACCTTCTCAGACTTGGCGCCTAAACATCTCTCTACTTGAAGACCAGGAATTTGATCAAATAATAAGAACTGAGTGGGCAGACTTTTTAAAAAATGACTCTAATGATGTATCTCCATCTTTACTTTGGGAAACTGGAAAAGCTGTAATCAGAGGCAAAATAATATCATACTCCTCGTACAAGAAAATAAAAAGGATCAACAACTACAGGAAGAAACTGAGGAAAAAATTAAAGAACTTACAGAGAACTATGCAATAAATCCAAGTGATCGATTATGGTCTGAACTACAAAATGATAAACTAAAACTCGATAATATCTTATCAAAGAAAACAGAGTTCTTACTACAACAGCTGAGATATAATGATTTTGAACACAACAATAAATCAGGAAAATTTCTTGCGAACCAACCCCAGCGCAATAAAGAAAAATCCTTCATAACAGCAATTCAAGATCCCTCAGGAAAATACACTCAGTCACCCCAGGAAATTAATCAGAGTTTCTATAATTATTCCCGAAGTTTATACTCATCAACAGTCAACCCAAACTAAGAAGATATTCACAACTTTCTTGACAATCTGAACTTGCCCGAATTAACATCAGAGTACAGAGACATACTCGATGCTCCATTGTCTATCAAAGAGTTACAATGTGCATTTGACAGTATGCTAGCAGGCAAGGCACCTGGTCCTGATGGCTTCCCTGCTGAATTTCTTAAACATTTCTGGTTAATGTTAGCACCCCTATTCTTCACAACACTGACATCAAAATTATGTCAAGAGCACTCGCCTCTAGGTTGGAGAAAATTTATCCCATCAATAATCCACCATGATCAAACAGGTTTCATAAATAGCCGACACTCCACCAACAATATCAGAAGACTTCTTAATCTAATCTCTCTGACGCAACGCCACAACAAAGAAGCTATTGTTATGTCACTGGATGCAGAAAAAGCCTTCGACAAAGTCAATTGGTCTTTTTTCTTCGCTGTGCTCCATAAATTTGGCTTCGGAGAGTCGTTTATCCAGCGGATATCAGCTCTGTACAACTCTCCCAAGGCTACAGTAACCACTAATGGGATCACTTCACAAAATTTCAGTTTGCAAAGGGGAACGAGACAAGGATGCCCACTCTCTCCTTTACTGTTTGCAATCTTTATCGAACCACTAGCAACAGCTGTACGTCAGAGCAATGATATTAAAGGTATCTGCGCTTTGGAGTCTGAACATAAAATTAACCTATATGCAGACGACATTTTACTTTACCTACAAGAATCTAAAACCTCAGTGAAGGAAGTATTTAACCTCATTACAACCTTCTCAGGTCTTTCAGACTTCTCCATCAACTGGTTAAAATCAGTCATATTACCTTTAACAGAAAACACCTGGGATCCCACAATCCAGAACTTGAATTATTCGATTTCTACTGGCAAAATCAGATGTTTTGGCATAAATATTTCCTCCAAAGTCTCAGAGCTAGTTCACCTGAACTACACCCCACTATTGGACAAGGTCTGTGAAGATCTAAGGCGATGGAATAACCTCCCCATCTCTCTCTTGGGACGAATAGCTACAGTCAAAATGAGTCTGGCCACCCTCCAGAAGAATAAATCAGAAGGGGGACTGGGAGCCCCCAACTTCATGTATTATTATTTAGCCAGCCAACTTCTGTATATCACCAAATAGATTCACCCACATGTAGAATATAACTCCTGGCTGGAACTAGAACAGTTAGATTGTAACCAGATCAGAATCTCTGACCTTCCCTTTATCACTTCTGCCCTTTAACATCATTCCTGCTTCAAGAACCCAATGATCGCCTCCACCTTGTCTGCTTGGTGGAAAACGTTGGAGGCCAAAGGCTCCCAATTAAAACCCAGTATACTGTCTCCAATCTGGCACAACCCTGATTTTGCAAACAATAAAATAGCTCTTTATTTCAGAACGTGGGCAGAGAGAGGAGTCACCCACCTCCATCACCTTTTTGAGGATAATATATTTAGGACATATACAAACTTATTCCAAACATTTGAAATAAGAAATGGAAACTTCCTCCACTATCTAGAGGTAAAGAAGACACTTACAAGTAGAATTCCATTGCTTCAGTCTACTTCACAGCCAACTGATTTACAGTCACCTGAATTTATCAAATACATTACGAAATTGTCTCAAAGAAACAAAAAGAACCTCTCAAAAATGTATAGTCTTCTCTCAAAGACAGACTATATTCACCTACCAACTCACAAATGGGAAGAAGACTTGTCCAAATCCTTTGACTCTGAGTTTTGGACCCAGATCTGTAAAAACCCATTTAAAATGACAAAAAACACCAACACAACTGATCCAATTTAAGGTTCTTCATAGAACGCATATAACCCAATATAAATTATATAAGATGGGCTTCTCAAACTCAGACACATGTACTCAAAGCACCCAAAACATTGCTGACACATATTTTCGCGCTCTTTGGCTATGTACACCTGTCTATCAATTCTGGGCACTAATTACACAGCAACTCTCCGATATTTTGGGCTGTGGGATTCCACATTCCCCGAACATTTGCCTAATTGGTGACCTAATGCTAACAGCCTTACCAGACATCCACAAACAACCCACACTTGCAGCTATCGCCATTGCCAAAAAAACTATTTTGGTTAACTGGAAAGATAAGAAAGCCCTCAATATCATCCATTGGCTGAACCTCCTCACTGAACACATGTCATTGGAGGTAATGTCTGCTATCTGGAAAAAACTATTGGATTCATTTAAAGAAAAATGGTCTCCATTTATTAATTCATTAAATATTGATCTACAGCTCCTGCTTGTATGTGGGCGTATGCCACTGCCTCCATTATGTGTGTGTATATATATATATATATATATATATATATATATATATATATATATATATATATATATATATATATATATATACGCATACATATATATTAAAAAAAAACATTGGTAATACCTGTTCTGTCTGTGCGTATGGTCTAAATCTCCTCTGCTTTATTTCAGTTTATTAACATGCAAACTCTCAAGATTGATAGCACTGTGGACTTCAAGGCTGTGTGCAGGCTCTGGTGTTGTCCTTCACCTATGGTTCTCGGGGTTGCTTTCTGTTTCTGCGGGGTTGGGGTGGCGGGTGCCCTTCTCCCTGGGGCTGGGCGTCTCCGGTGTCTCCCCCATGGGCTCTGGGTCTGATGGGTCTGCACGCTCTCCCGGGACCCCCGGGTGTCGGCGGTTGAGCTCTACTGTGGGGCGCGTGGCTGGTCCTGGGGCTTGGGTTGGGTTGGCCCCTCCGCGGCTCCCCTGTCCCTTCCTGCTCCGCTTCCCTCCTCCTCCCTCCTCTCCTGCAAGCCCGCTCCCCCTCGCCCCTCTCCCTCTCCTGGGGGGGGGCCGGTGGCCCTCAGCGGGCAGGCGGTCTGGCGTGGGGGCTGGGTGATCTCACTGGGGGGTGGCTCTGGCTCACCTGGGCACAGGCCTCGATCCTGGCCTGTGTGCCGCCACGGGAGTCCAGTTTCTGCTGGCTGGGGGCCTCTGTTCGGGCCTGGTGCCATCCTGGGGTGTGTTGGGGTGGGTGGGGTCTCGGGGGCCCTGCAGGGTGGGCGCCCTGTGTCCTTTGCGTGCCGGCTCCTGGGTGGTTGTGGCGGCTTGTGGCCCTCGCTTCCTTGTGGCGCAGCCTGGTCCCCCGTTCGGGGTGGGGTGCTACGTGCAGCTGGCCTGTGTTGGGGCTATAGTGCCTGATGGGGCGCTGCTCTGATCGGCAGCTCCGGGGGGGTTGTTGTCAGTGACGTGCAGCCAGGGTAGGCAGTGCTTACCCTGCCTACCCTGGGCTGATAGGAAAAAATGAAATCATTTCATTTTAATAATTAGTTTTTCAAATTGTTTTCAATTGCTTTATTATTATTATTTTATATATAATTTTTCAAATTTTCATTTCCGATGTAGTACTATATATTGTACCTTTCGGTTTGAAAGTAACAGCATTTAGTGCTTTTCATAGCCCAGTAAAAATGACTCAAATCAGACTCCTCCTGGCCAAGCAGAGAAGATGCACAAATAACTTACCCTTACGCTGTATTACAGTGAAGGCCACACCCTCTCCTGAAGGCACAGTGCTGCTCTGCCTTTATCTGTCATATCGTCGCAATGATTTGAGTTCGCGCAGGCGCAGTCGGTTTTACCATATAAAAACCATTTACTCAAAAAGGCAGATCGCTACGCTGCCTTTTTTACGTTACTCTGCTATGCCAATGCTCTACGTACGTTCACGGAGAATTAGTGAATCGGTCCTTTTCAGGTGACGTCACTCTGTTGCATTGTGGGATTGAATCGCCATTTCCCAGGCCACGGCCTCACTCTGTGATTCAAGTCTTTTAATTTCTGAGAAATGGGAAGATCGTGTTGCGTGATAGGCTGCCATAATAAGTCGCATCGACGGAATGGGAGCAGGTCAGAAGGCAGTCTCCATTTTTTCCAGTTTTCCACGTGGAAAAGAAATTACAGGGAGCAGACAGGAAATAAGGAAGAGGCGTCAGACGGCGGGGGTCGCAGCATGACATGAAAGAGCATCACTTTCGACTCCATATCTGCCAACAAGGTTGTTTGCTCTAGACATTTTCAAAAAGGCAAGTAAGCGAGTTTATTTGTTTTTAAGCAGTGTTACTGAAAATGTGGTTTCTCTCTGAATGAAGTTACGTTAGCCGCTAACGGTTAGCGCACCTGCGAACTAGCTTCACCCAGCTGCGAGCCAACTTCACTTGTGAAATCCAGTCAGCGGAGGAGGGCAGTGGAGAATCACTTCATGCTAAATCTGTTAACTGTGATAACTGTGAATGGCATGAATTAGGGGCAAGAGGAGCGGCACATATGTGCAGTAGAGCTTTGAGCATGTTGTTTTTGGTTGTTGCTTTCAGGTGTTCTTTCATTAAATGTGTGTTGGGGTGTGGACCCTGTAGAGAGAGAGACGTTTCAGCTCCGCGTCCGAATTGTCATTTTCTCACTCATTTTGCGTCTCGATCACAAACAAGGAATGCGCTGTGTGGTCATGAGATATAAAGTTAATTGGGAGAGTCTTGGGACTGCTATAAAGTCATTTTTTAAGCTTTTTTAATGCTGTTATACGATCTTGATTTTGTTAGAGTAAGCTGGCACTTACCTGCCTACACATGTAAATTGTCATTTGTGTGTCCGTCACAATTTGCGACTGTCTGCCCACCTAACCCTGGAGCTCACGGCACTTGCCTGGTTGCTGTGCCGGCTGCTACCTGCCTCCCACACTGCTCCATCCTCTTGGGCCAAATCCACACTGGACTGGCTCCTGTTGTGCACGTCACATTTTTCATTGTAAAAAGCAACCTTTAGGCCAACATAGGGACACAACAGATAGGGCTCTGAGGGCAGGTGGGGGTGGGAACGACGGTCATTGTGGATGGGCGGGTGGCAGGGCTATACGGCCCTGTCTCCCCTTCATCACCCTCTTGCCTGCCTCCCCTGCTCTCCAATCCTTTTTTTTTAATGCACCACACACACTCACCTTGGGGGTAGGTCTGGGTTGGCTGACTCCCCTCCAGCCTCCCCACTTTGGGCTTGGCCCTGCATTGCTGTGATGGCTGTTCTGGGCTTCAGGGTTTTTCACACTTGCATGCGCATGTTTGCTCAGGTCCCATCAGCTCCTGTCGAGTTCCGCTGTTGAGCAGTGATGGGACGCGCCAGAATGTGCTGAGACTCTCTCCAGAGTCTAATCTCACACTAAACCCTTTCTCCTTTTCTCTAGGATTTTCTTCTGGCCTATTCCACTCTATACTAACATGACACACGCAACTATGGTGTTCAGTACTGTCTGACTAATTAATTAATTTATTTATTGTTTGTTGCTTTTCCGTTCTCTTGTGTATGTGTTTGTTTTTTTGTCTTATCGATGGGTAGTTTTCAGTTGGGAATAACACAACGCCTGACACTCTTCAGATGTAATAGCACCGCTTGCTAGTCCCTGCCCCTGTTTTTCCTGTCCCATCCTGTTCACCGTTTGTCTCCCTTCACATCACCACTGAGGTGTAGCACTACCCTCCCTGGCTCTTAACAGGGAAATGTGATAAAGAGTATCAGCTCAGCTTTCAGGGAGGAATGGTGATGGTCGCACATGTGGCATTACGTGGTTGGAGGTGGGATTTCAATTGAGGGCCTGGGCCCTCATTGGCCACTTGCACCAGCTGGTGATCCATAAAAGTGCCGTTTCTTGGTCTGCCCCTTTGACGTCACGCATCTGCCCGCCTACCGGCGTTTCACTTCTGTGTTCTTCGGTGCCTCACGGCAGGTAAGAGGAGCTCTGATTTGCTTGGAAATTTGTAAAAATCTCTTTCTAATTAGAGCATCTATTTTTAGCACGGACAGTCACCCACACAGACGTGGACCTATGCCTCTCGTGGCACGATCGCTGGTAAGCGTGTTTTTCATTTGTGGGGTGCAGGTAGGGTTGCCAACTCCCAGAGATTGAAATAAGGAACGCCTCTCGTGGGCAGCTGAAAAAAAACTGGGTTTTTGGGGGGTCAAAAACGCATATATAACAGCATTTTTCCACAGTTATACCTATTACAGACTATAAAAACACATTAGGCTACTGCATTACACCTACAGTAGCAAGATTGCAATAACTCATGATCAGTGTGTATTTGAGGCCTACAGTGAGACAGTTATCATTCAAGTATCATCCATCATGGACAGCAGCTCTCAGCCACTGCACCGGACGGTAGAGCAGCTCAGCAGCTCCTTCAGAGGCCGACTGAGACGCCCTCAGTGCAGGAACGAGTGATATCACAGGTCTCTCATCCCCACCGCTGTCAGACTGTACAATTCTACTGTGTAGAATATGTGCAATAATTCTGGACATTATAATATCCTGCAACCCCCCTTTCAGAAATTCAGCAACACTTTATCATCCATTCACTCTGCTAAAACATATTGTACATATTATATCATACTGTATAGTTATATATTGCATCATATATTGCATATTGTATTGTATATATTATATATTTCCTGTTATATTTTTAAGATTCAGGTTGTACATACAGTTTGATCTTCATTGTCTTGAGCTTCTTTCATCAATCCTACTATGATTTGCACTGTTACTTGTTAATTATTGCACCATTCATTACTTTTGCACCCCGCTGTGGGTTCTATGAGCCGATACACCTGTACATTTCTCCACTGTGAGATTAATGAAGTCTTCTATTCCTATTCTATTCTATATTTATTGCTAAATGTGCAAAATAACATCAAACAGCTGCTGTCTCTTCTGGATTTTAACATGTTCTTTTTTTATTTTCAACTAAAAAAGTGTAAAATCAAAACTGAAAAACCTTCTGAACAGAAAAACCAACAAGGTTCCGTTTCTAAACTGAAAACACACCACAGTCTGCAGCAGCAGACACAAATCAATGATATATCCGATATGGAAACGGCACAAACTTACATGTCTCTGGAAGCCATGCTGCGCTGCTTTAATGTTGTGATTTACTTCTTCCCATGCGCTCTGTGACGAAACTGACTATTGGCCAATGAACTGCTGAAGCCTACTCGGAACAGTCTTTTTTTGACCAATGAGATGTGTTGTCAAGCCATGTTTGTTAGCTCATTGGTCACAGAACGTCAGAGAGCCGGTGAACAATTTACCGTAAGTTTTCAAAAACAAGCGCAAGTTCCATTGCTCACGTTTTGACTCTCACAAAAATACGGAACAAAGTGCGTTCCTTTTCAGCTCAATACGGAACGCACACTTTTACATCCAAATACGGAACGATTCCGTTTTTCAAGGAACGGTTGGCAACTCTAGGTGCAGGGCTCCTGCAGCTAAGTTAGCTTAGCTTTAGCCTAACTTAGCTTCTGTATTGTCATTAGGCAACCGGTGTAGCTCTCGGCTCGAGCCTCTCCCTTTTGAGGAGCTGCATTTCAGCTCAAAAGTGGTAAGGAATGTCTGTTATTGTGGTGGTTGAGCTCCAATATTCCAACCTAATATTTCTTCTCCACTTTTACTTCAGACGTGCTGCTGTTTTGCCCTGCCTCGATCCTCCGTGGCCAATTATTTGTTGCTTGTTGCTTTTGTACTCCGCTGTTGCTGCTTGCTGCTGTGCAGACCTGTCCTGTCGTGGCCTGAACTGCTAGTAACCTCTCCTTGCGCTCAGTGTGGCCGCCGCTAGGACAGCGCCTCGTTCAACTACAGGGAGGGTTTGATGTATGCTGCTGCAGTCTCGCCGAAGGAAGGCTGCGCAATCGGGACACTGTTTGTCCCCCCCTTCATTGTGGGAAAACTGAAACTAATTTTTCTTTATATAAATTGTAATATTTGTTTTGTTCTGTTCTAGGAGCTGGTGGTGGAGTCAAGTGGTGGTGGTGGTGGATTCCCCCTGGTGGTGGCCGTCCCGTTTAGTTTGTGGTGCACTTCCTTTTTTTGGTTTGCTGTGTTGAGTCTTTGTGTTTTTTTCCCTTAGTTCAAGGTTTCTACCCCCTTTGGTTCTCCCCCTCCCCAGTCCGGTTAAGCCCCAGCTCCTAGTCCCTTTTTTCACCGTAAGCGTGTGTGTGTGTGTGTGTGTGTGTGTGTGTGTGTGTGTGAGGGTTGGTGAGAGAGAGATAAGAAGCTTCATTATTTTAGATTCTTGGCCTTTTAAAAAGAGACTGTTATAATAAAGTATGGTCATAAATATTTTTTTCTTTCTGTAAATAAAACTTCTTAAAACCAACTGAGTAGTCTCCGCCTCTCAGTAAAGTTCCGAACCTGTGTGCTTTAAGTTTAATTCTCCAGGTGCAATTCCTGGGGTGGCGTTGTTGGTTTTGTTTAAATAGGGAAATTGACAAACTCCATTACCGCTCTGCGTCACACACACATGCACTATAAAGAAAAAAAAAACAATGTCACGCTACAGTCATAGTTGGCCCTGTTGTGTGTAGCCTGCACCTCCATAGATCCAACTCGAAGTTTTGTCAGTAAGTTTGTCAGCAAGTTTTATCAGTCTTCTGTTTCTGTTCACTGATAGGAGACCTGCAGTTGCTGACGTGCAGACTGTCTTTTGCAGAAAATCTTTTTTTCTGGATTTTTTGCTTTTTCCTGCTGAATTTGAAAGCGACGGCAGTGACGTCATCTCGGCGCCAGCCACTCCTGCCACCTCGCGCTCGAAGTGACGTTCTCCCAGGAAGACACATGAGGTGTCGCCTTCACAACCACCATCAAAGCGCGGCGCCTGTTTGAAGTTTCCCTCCCGCGTTGACGGCGACGGCAACGGCGACGGCAACGGCGACGGCAACGGCGACGGCAACGGCGGCGGCAGCAACGGCGACAGCAGTGCGTCTCCCCCAGTGAGGATGCGTTCGGAGACGCAGACACACGCTCCGGGCGCGTACCGCGTCATTAGCTTATCGATCCTAGCTCCACTTGATTGATCCCATTTGAATGCCTGTGTGTGCGGGTGTGTGCGTGCGTGATGTGAGTGGATGATCAGTTTCTGTCTGCAGAGGCGTGAAACACAGTACTCTGATTACATTGTTTTTACTCCATTACAGCTCCAAACCCTTTGTTTTACTCACTTACAGGATGTTAATTTTAACTATTTAGACATATAATCTGTTGTATATAATCCGTCTGTTTAGATCTGATTGATCACTTTATATGATTTAATCTGTATTTAACTGATAAAAAAAAAAGGATGGTCTGGCGCATGCGCGTTTTTCAAAAAGCGAGTAACAGACGTTTGGCTTTGACTTTTTTGAGAAAATCATCCATTACACCTTTAAGATTTGTGTCAATGATGGAGGTTGGATGTGTTGGATGTGTTGTGCTTACACCTTTTGGTGAAATGAAGTAACTACAGATACACTTGCACCGTGCACCATGGACTCCATGAAAAGCATGACAGTATTTGAGTGACATAAATAAACAGAATGCTCAGATTCCATTAAAACAACCAAAGTTTTACATGAAACACAGTAATTCAATTGCCGTGGGAGCTTTTGGAACTTTGTGTTGTGTATGTGTATGATAACTCAGAGCACGGTTACCTACAATTCCACATATAAACGCGCCAGGTACTCTTTCAAAAATAAAACATCCTCACGTCACATGTACTCACAAAATCTCAACTTAAATCACACAAACACTTGAACATTGAACACTGGTTGTTTAGTTTTTTAAGTAGCAATAATCATGAATCCATGTCCTGCAATGTCACTTACCTCAGCAGTAGCTGAAGCTACTTCGCCTTGGAGTTGTTCATCACTAATAAGGTTTGAGAGGCCTTGCTCCGAGATCCACCGGCGTACATTTCTCTCTGAAAACCCTTGTATCGGGCCAAATTGTGCAGTAAGTTGTGTAGAAATTTCACTGGCAGTCAAGCCGTTTGCTTTCATCTCTGCGATGTAGTTGCCATAGCCGTCTAAAGCCATAGCGGTAACTGGCAACCGTGAAGCTTACAGCATGGCAAGCCAATAATATCACTAGAGGGCAGTTATGTGTGTGTCGTTTTCGAAGCAGACCAAAGAATCAGCAGAAGAAGAAGGGGGTATTTCCGGTTCAAGGCAAAGCGAGACACACGCTTGTATTTTATTTCCCGACTTGTGTGAAATAAACGCACAGTACAAACTCCCTCATTTTCCGTTTTTTGAATTTTGATTCCCAAACGAAAAACGGGAGATGGCTCGTTTCCCGTTTTGTTTACCTTCATCCAAACGGAAATTGGAAATCGGATGGTTTTTCGTTTACCCATATCAATCCGGAAAACGGATGGCCGAAAGGTACATGGACCCGACTCCCTTCAAAGAGCCAGAAATTCCCCCTTGTGGGATTAAAGAAGGATTTTTAACTTTCAATAAATCCGCTGGTCCATCCTGCCACGGAGAAGAGTACTGTTTTAACAGTGCGAAAAGACGCAGGCGCTGCTGGTTAGAAACTTCAGACGCTCAGACCCAGCAAGGGAAATGTTGCTGTTTAGCCCCGAAAAGGTGTGTGACTTTATTCTGGCCTGTGCATTTTTACACCATATTGCACTGGCCGATAGAGTTACTTTTGATGCGAAGGCGCCACGAGAGGGCCTGATGTGGGAACCGGCAGAGGCTCCACTGGGTCTGGACAGAGGAGACAGGAGCCAATGAACCACTACTGAAATGTAAATATAGTCCTCAAAAGGCTGATGTATGGAGTGGAAAAAAACTGCAATGCATTGTGGGCTTCTCGGGAACGCATCCAGTGTGAACCCAGCATCAGACCTGAGAGGATTGATTTCCAGTTCCAAAAATTTTTCTTTTTTTGCCAAATTTGCTCCCTTTTCTATGTTTGACCTCAATGGGTGGGGCTTCAGAACAATAAATATTTTGGGGCATAACATGCTAATGACGATCGATTTCAGCCGCCACATTTATCAGCACCCGATCTTTCAAATGATGAGATCAGCGAGGTACAGAAGTTTCCTTATTGCCATGCGAGCCCCGTTGTACGATGAGCTCACCGCACAGATATATACCCATTTGATAAATGAGGGCCATTGTCTTTTCAGAAGAGTAAAATGCATCCCAAAAGAATGTTCAGGATCATTTTTAGCCACCAACATGATCAAGGAAAAGCAAAAAAAAACAAACAAAAAAAAAGGTCTTCAACCAAGCGTTAAAAAATAAACGAAGAGGTATGTTAGAATTACATCAGGAGGTAAATATTAGCTCTAAAACAGCCCTAGTCACTACACAATGTGAGAGGTGTGTGTGCATATTTAAATTAAAGGCAAGGATAAGTTGAAAAAGACTGCATGAAAACCACAAATGTGGTGAAAAAAGAGCAAAGAATTTACATTGAAGAGAACGTCTTCTCAGAAGAGTAAAATGCATCCCAGACGAATATACAGGGTCATTTTTAACCACCAAAATGATCAAGGAAAAGTAAGGAAAAAAATTATTTTTCAGACCAAGCATAATGATTCTGTGAAAAAAAAAAATGTTGAAAATGAACATAATAACGGACAGAATATGTTCCTCTGAACAACGTATTTGAAAATGCAGTTTAGTTGTCTCTTAATGTAATTTTGTGGAGACAGGGTTGATTGAATTATAACAGAAAAGGAACAAACTTATTTCAGCAAATGTATGTGTGAAGATGAATACACATATCTGATTCAAAAGAAGTATTATTTTGAAAATCAAACAGAACTTGTTATTTAATGCACAAAAGTGTAAAGACTAGTTTGAGTCAAAAACTCACTCCGTGAATAAATAAATAAAAAATAATAATAATAACAAAATCAGTCAGTTGCATGCATCAACTTCCTTCCGGGTCAGGGGTCAGAGTCCTTAGCAACCATCTGGGTTGTAGTTTAGCGGAAAAAACAGACAGATTGCATGTTGAAACCAAAAAAACTATAGATCACATACATTACTGGACTCTAAATGGGCACCAGACACGACGTTATTTCAAAAAAAGAACCCTAACTTTATTACAATGTCATGCCCGCTCCGTAGCCACTATGGAGCGGTCTGCTTTGCTGCTCTCTCTGTCTCTCTGTCTCTCTCTCTCTCTCTCTCCCTCTCGCTTTATGGCCACAGGTAAGCAGGCTGTCTTGTCATTGCCTTGGGTCATCAGCTCATTGCAGGCACCTGTTCGGAGAGTGACCTTGTCTATTCCTCAGTTGTCTATTTAAGATGGCTGGAGTCCACACTCTGACGCTGGACCGTTGAACTCCCCGAGTCAGTTTGTACTAGGGCTGTCGCGGTAAACCGGTATTGACGATAATCGTGGTATTAAAAAATGAAATTTCAATATCGTGTTCAAAATGCGCACATGACAATATCGCATAGAGGATCTAGCGCCACTTGAAACGTGTTGAAGTGTATTTTAAAAATCTGCTCCTGTTCTTCCACCTTGCTTCGTCTCCCTCCTGCAGCACCCCAACCCCTCCCCCTCCCCTCACATATAAACACAGCAGAGCAGCGGTAGCGGCACAGCTCCTAGCTAGCGAGGCTCCCAGTTAGCGAGCGTCACGAGTGAACTAAACATGTCGGCGATGGCCGACAACGACAGCGAGATGCTCTATCGTCACCCGAAAAAAGTGTGTTTAGCAACACTAACTGCACGTTGATGCAAGCCGGGTAGTAGTGGGGCCCCAATAGGTAGGTTCCAGACGTGTCATTGTAATGTGTCCGGGGGGTTTCAAGTTGTGTCGCTGATATCCGCCGTGTTCTCTGCCGGCCCCCTTCTAGCAACTAAACAGTGAGTACTCAGAAAAGGGCCCCATGCGGGGGATTTTCGACGTGTTGTCGTTGCAGCGTCTAGCATAGCCCCTTAAATTTGTCATTGAAATTGACTGATGTCAGCTGTCCCTCCGGGCCCCCTTCAGCTCGGGGCCCTAGCCAGTAGCGGCACCTCTGGCTGGAAAGAAGCAGCTGCTGCACTCATTCCGCCTCGGATTTAAACAAACAAACAAAAATTCACGGCAGTGTGGTGGTGGTACAGGACTTCACCCCAACAGGGTTTTCATAACCCACCAACCCTACGTAAATTACGCCTCTGCTGTGGATCCTCTGTTAATCAGTTCATCACGTCTTAATTAGTTGAGTGTAACTACACTTTTGGTTTGCAGTTGTACAGTTACTGTTCTCATATTGTTTCAACACCTCATTTGACAGGTATTCTGAATGTAATTCATCTGAGAAAAAAGAGAAAACAAACAAAAATAAAATTAAAGATGAATCTGAATGTTTGTACCATTATTAGTTAAATTTTTGCTGATATCGTGATAATATCATTATCGCGATATTTTTTGCCCATGATAATCGTGAAGAGAAAATTTGATATCGTGACAGCCCTAGTTTGTACCAGAGTGCCTGCGTGTCAAGCAATCTGTCCAAGCTGCAACTGACCCCGTTTTTCTCTGCTGCAACCTGGACCACCTCTGTCTGTTCCCTCGCCCACCACCTGCTCACCTGGCTGCCCTTAACGCTCATCTCCACGCCTGTCTGCTGAAGGAACAGCACCTGTCCCCTTGCCTGACTGTAATAGTCAGTAACCTGGCCCTCAGACCCAGATCTCGGACTAGATCTGTTAATAAACCTGATAAACCCTGACTTCCTGTGTCTGGATTGCTTTTTGCACCTGAGCCTCCACCTCACCCACCATAACATACAAACACCAACAAATTAATTCATTGATGTTAACTGCCATGCATATAGTTCTTACTGTTGTGTTTTTATTTTTCATTGTGTTGCTGCTGTTGACTGTGTGAAATACATTACATTCCAGAAAAAAGAAAATGTCTCACTTGTCATTTCAGTGCTTTTTCACATACTCACTATTTTTCTTCACCAAATTATCAAGATGTAATTACTAATGAGGAGCACAGTTAATTATCAAAACCAACAGTAGCTACTTATATGCTAACAAAAAGCAATAACTAAAAAAAGACTCCAAAAGTGTCAATGACAAGCTTTATTATTGTATGTCAGATACAAAAACATGTGCTTCTACAAATATATAAAAAAAGTTCAGGGCTCCTACGTGGTCTAACTATATACATATATATTACCTCCATTCTTTGCTCACTGTCCATGTCACTACACTACTGACACTGCATGAAAAGCCAGATATTCGGGCCGGAACATTGTTGTAAATGTGCCTCGTTTGCGATAATGCACGTGCGTTTCCAGGTGCTGCACTCCTCGTTTGCCTGTGGCATTTATTGTCGGCAACATACTCACTTGTGTGGAGGAGATGGAGGGGTGAGGGTAAGGGGGCGGGTGGAGGGGGAAGTTGGGAATACACACCGCACCGGAGAGGTGTGAAAAACGAGAGTTATGTATGTAACTACAGTTCTATGAATCCCGGATGACCACCAGAGGTGGTGCTGAAAGCACTGGAATGTTCCCTTCGCGCATGTGTAGTTCAAGTATGTATACCAACAAACGTCACTCGTAACTCCCCGGGTAACCCCGGAACCGTAAAAATACCGGTTCCCTGACCCAGATTCGGCTCCTATGGAATCTTCTCGCAAAAAACAAGGATTCCGAGTGACAGAGCGCTCTGGCGGTCACCCAGGATTCATAGAACCATAGTTAAATATGTAACTCTCATTCTATTTCATCCCTACTGACCGCCAGAGGCGGTGCTGAAAGACCTGGAATGACGAATGCCAACTCAGTCACAAGGAAGCCAGACACCCACCTGCTGAGACGCCTCTGCTGGGTCCAGCACCACTCGTAGCGGATGTGGAGGCACAACATCCAGCCTGTAAAACCTGGAGAGGGTGCCAGGCATCATCCAGGATGCGGCAGCACACAGTTCCTCCAGGGTCACCCCCTTCAGGGCAGCCCACGATGTAGATACCACCCTGGTGGAGTGGCAGCCCCTGGGGGACAGGCCAGCCGACGGCTGATAAGCGTGACGTATAGTGTCCACCACCCGGTGGGACAGGCGCTGTTTGGACAGCGCAGAGCCCTTACGACAGACACCGTAGACAAACAACTGGTCTGACGCCAGCACATCCACCGTAGCTGCCATATAGCATCGCAGGGCCCTGACTGGGCAGAGGAGTCCCGACCGGCCACCCGGGTTGTCCGACAGGGGGTCATATCGAGTAAGTCTAATTGGTTGGCCAGCTCGCCATGACAACACCTTAGGTAGGAAGGTGGTGTTCGGCCAAAGCGTGACACCCGCCCCATCCGGGTGCCACCGGAGGCACAACGGGTGGATAGACAGCGCTTGCAGCTCCCCCACACGTTTCGCTGTAGCAATGACCAGCAGAAACGCCATCTTGCGGGACACCCACTGCAGCTGCGCCATTGCCAAAGGCTCAAAGGGAGGCAGGCACAAAGAGTCCAGCTCCAGATGTAGTTCCCAGGATGATGCCCATGGGACTCTAGGGTGCCAAAGCCGCAAGGCCCCCCGGAGGAAGGCCGACATCAGAGTGTGGCCCCCAACTGTGCTGCCTATGGCCGGTGCATGGGCAGCAGAAATCACTGCCACATACAACCTCAGGGTGGACGGGGAGCGGCCCCTGTCCAAGATGGACCGCAGAAAGTCCAGAACCACCGGAACCGGGCAAAGCACCGGGTCCGCCCCATGGCCGTTGCACCACTGTGCGAAAAACCGCCACCTGCTGGCATACAGCAACCGGGTAGACGGTGCCCTAGCATAGAGAATGGTGTGCCGGAGAAAAGGAGAAAAAGTTCCGACGACTGGACCCCAGGCATCAGTCCCTGGACCTCCAGCCCCGAGGGGCGCAAGAGGGGCGACCACTGGGGCCTGCGCGCCAGGTGCGCCGAGATGCCTGTCCAGAGGGAGGGGGATGAAAGGCCCCCGCTGCCCCCTGCGAAGCCCGTCCGGGGGCATAGTCCACAGCAGGGTGAGGTCCCAGAGGTGGACGAAAACGGGAACCGCTGGAGGGACCCTCAGAAGCCCCACGGGGGGCGTGGTCCCTACCGATGCCGACCAACTGTTGCCTGGTTTCGTGCGCCCGGGCCGACCACCAAAATCTCCACAGTGGCTGAGCCAAAGAGCTGCCCGGGCTCCACCGCCAATCCCCGGAGAGCCTGCCGAGAGGCCTCTGACAAGGGGGACTGCGCCAGCCACACCTGGCATCGTGCAAAAACCAGCAACGACATCATCCGTCCCAGGTCCCGCGTGATGAGGGTAAAGGCTTGCCGCACCGCATCAGAGAAGATAACAGTGGTAGCCTCCACGACGCCTCCCTGCAGGGAGGCCGAGAGCGCAAGCATGAGGTGTGCCAGGGAATTTCCCATCCGCCCAGCACGCGCACCAGCATTGTAGGTCCTTGTAAGGAGGTCATCCGTGATCTGGCACTGAGGACGGGGGCACCGCACCTCAGACCGGAGGGACTCTTCCGCCGACAAGATGAGAGCCGCCATGGCCGTCTCAACATAGGGCATCCGCTCCAAGCCGGCCGCCGCCGCGTCATGCAGGGCCGCCAAGGCTCAACCATCCGCAGACACTCTGGAGCAGTGCTATCCCTCCAGCAGGAGTGCAGTACCCTCAGGAAGTCCTCAGAGAGAGGGACCACGAACGCAGAGGGAGGGTGCCTGCGTCTAAAGAAGGTGCTCACTGCGGCAGGCTGGGATGGCAGTGGAATCTGCAGGTAAAGACACTCCAGAGCCGCTCGCAGAATAGACCGCATGGAGTCATCACTCCTCTCACCCGTAGAGCTCTGAGACGACTGGGCAGACTCCTGACCCGAAACCACAGAGCCCTGGTCACCGCCCACCTCACAAAAATGTGAGGTGGATGCCGCCAAGGACATCACGTCCTCATCGGTGGGGCGGATGCAGTCTGCGTGGACGGTGTCCCTGGCCCCTCCTCCGCAGGCGAAGCAGGTGCACGCTCATGCAGGAGAGTCCTCATCTCCTCCAGCTCCCGGTGCAGCTGAGCCACTGCCGTGGTGTGCTCCTGCTTGGGCTTTAATCTCTTCCCCAGCGGTCGGGTCTCTGTCGAGGTCTCCCCGTGACGTTTAGACCGCCATGGCTGAGTGGCAGGCAGTGGCCCTGGTGAGGAGGATTCCTGACCTGCCCCGGCCGACGCAAACACCTGTGCCAGACGAGCAGCTCGCTGGGCATAAGGCATGTAGCTGCAGTTCATACAGGGGTGGCCCGAGAGCGCCTCCCAGAGGTGAACAGGGCCAAGGCACTGCGGACAGAGGTCGTGGCCATCATCCGCCTGCAGGGGGACCCCACAGGCCATACAACGGTGGGAGCCGTCCATCACCAGGCACTCGGCCGTTCCACCGGAAGCCATGCCACAAGACGATGGGTTGTGGGAAGAGAGTGTAAGCCAGCCAGCCAGCCAGGGGCACCAGGCAACCCCGCCCGTCAAAATACAACAGTGCAGCAGCCGAGGGAAGGGGGCACACGTCGCCTGCACGGCCACATACAACTGACAAGTGCCTCTCAGTGCAGAAAACTGAGGGAAGGAGGCATACGCCGCCTGCACGGTCTGCACAACAGTAACGAATCACACAGGGGAAGCTAACTGCCTAGCCGATCACACAAGGGAGAGGGAAGCGGCCGCCTCACGGCACCCGCTCCCACTGCTGACAGCTGCGCTGCCCGCCGGAAACAGCCAGGCTAGAGAGCCAGTTTCCAGATAAGCAGGCAAACCCACGACGCAAGGGGCAACGTAGTCATGGCGTGGCGCTCAGCACCGCTTCCCCACACCCGCAGCACAGCCCCACGCGCTTATGGAGCGGCAGCGGCATGTGGGCAGCAGAGGAGAGCTCTCCAGCTCGTCCTCCAAATCCTCTATGTCAAAAAAGACAGAAAGAGCAACCTTACCGTGACGGCGATTGCACAGATTCTCCTCACCGAGACGATTACCAGGCGCCGTGGCATAGATGGAAGAGGTTAGCACAGTTGCAGCCTTTGGAGGGTGTCCGCAGCTCCGACCAATCAGGGTCTCAAGGCTCCCAGCAACCGAGCAATAGTATGCCAAAAAAGGCAAGTCCCAACTCTTCAAGCCTCGAACTAACTCGAGAAGAAAATAGGAGCCGAATCCGGGTCAGGGAACTGGTATTTATACAGTTCCGGGGTTACCCGGGGAGTCACGAGTGACATTTGTTGTTATACATACTTGAACTTCGCATGCGCGAAGGGAACATTCCAGTGCTTTCAGAACAACCTCTGGCAGTCAGTAGGGATGAAATAGAACTGATTAGCACTCTGACAGCTGTCTAGATTCATTCAGAACTTCCACTGGATGAAAGAACACAGGGCAACAAAAAAAACTGTGTCATGATTGATTAAGAAATCTGTTGCTAGTGGTCAACTTCGGCTCATGAATGTCAGAGTTCGCTCTCCGGCCCCTCATACCTCTTCCCCCCACCACACTCACCCCCCTACACCCACCCAAATTCACCCCCCCCCCCCTACCCCCGACACACACACACACACACACACCTCCAGGTATCACCAATAATAAAATTCATGTTAATCATGTAAATTATGTACGATTATTTCACCTTCATACTTGCCATTAACCAATGAGATATCCTACAATCAATGATAATGTATTGTGAGAGAAAAATAGTTGCGAACATGTTGAAAAAAAAGAGCTTTTTCCCACGCCATCCGGCACCTCTTCCGTTATTCCCTCAGTCTGCTCTCCGTAATTTCTTTTTCATGTGGGAAACTAGAAAAACATGTTGATTGCCTTCTGTCCTTCTCCGATTTTATTGATTCAACCTATAATGGCAGCCTTCACGCAACATGATCTTCCTATTTTGGAAAAATAATGCCGCACTCAAAACTGTAAATTACGGATAGTTGCTCGCAAGCAAGACCTGGCCGGTGAAATGCCGGTTCAGTCACACAATTCAACAGTGTGACATCAACTGCAAAGGACCGATAGGAGACACTTGATTTTAAAATGAAACTGTTGGTCGTAATTTGGATCATGAATTAATATTTTGAAAATGAATTAATTAGCATTGTGGTCCTCTTAACAAAGGGCCAACCTCCGCTCATAGAACATGAAGATAATGCGGAAGTGCAAAAAAGCTATAATTCCAGGGAAATTTCAGCAGGGAGCGATGATGCTGGTTTCAAAAAGAGCCTCGGTCTCATTGGAGCCCAATCAAAAATGCCGATTTTCAGAGTGAAAATAAACATACAAAGCGCCCAGTTTCAGAACATGTTTTGGTCTCTATCACTAATTTCTACAATGGTGCTGTTCACCAGACTCTGATTTTCAGATAAATCAGCTGTTGATTTTATTTTATGAGTTAAAGTTTTGCATAAATCGCCCTATCACAGCGCCTCCTCTGTTCCCGTGGTGCGGTCACATGACGGACTGGACCAATCACATTTGCATCTGGTTTCTAATGTTCAATATGGAGAAGTCCTGCTGGACTCGCTGAAGTCTGCAGAAAGGCATTTGGGAACGCTATGGGTGACATCACGAAAGCTCTATCCAATATATTAACGATCTATGATCTTAAAGCTAGGTTTGGTGATCTGAATGAAATACATTTTTTTAAATATTGGTTAAAATGATCTTTATGGCCCGTTCGGAAGCAATTCATAGTGTGTTTTTAAAGTAGAGCGGAAAATATCTGCTATCTACAGCAGGAGTAAAACGGGAAAAACACCAACCAATAGTCTTGCCGGGAAACCTTTTTTATAAACCAATCAAATTCCTTTGCCGTTCGACCTGCCCCCTGCGTGTACATGTCAATGGCGTGCACTGACCCTGGTTCAGTGTGCACGTAGAAGGATGGAGCGTCGTTGCAGAATGGCAGAGAAGAATGTTTGGGGGTTTACTTACCGTTGAGTGCGCCATAACTTGGCATAGTGCAAATAAAGAAAAACGAAGAAACGAAGCGTTGAGGACAGCGGTGCTCGTGCATGTAAGCGGGTGCGTCCAATGGGGTGGGAGCTGGGCGGAGGTAGGCGGAGCCTTGGGGAGATGCTACATACTAGTTTTCCAAGATCACTAACCCTAGCTTTAACTAAAGCACTTGTCATAAGTTGGAAGAAGCAATGAGGAGCATGAGCATGAGGAGTTCCCTGGTTGATATGTTTGATTCTTCGAAGAAAATCAAGTCAAGTGGTTGCTCTAGTCAAAAAAGACGAGACAGAGTGCTGTGAGCAGAGACAATAGGGAAGGAGAGAAAAAAAAAAGCGATAGGAAAAGCGTCCGCCTCCTCCAAGAGCCAGTGCAGAAAAAAAAAACTGTAAGGGTAAATACACATTTATTTTATCAGAAATAAACAACAGCTAAGAACAATATTGTTGTAATCACTTCTCGATCGATGGCAAAACAGCATCTTGGTTTCCATGGTGATAAAGCTCCAACTGTCTTCTCTGGTGGTAGATCATGTTGGAGCTGCTCAAAAAAAAAAGTTATGTTAGAAATACATCAGGAGTTGAATATTAGCTCCAAAAAAGCCCTAGTCACAATGTGAGAGGTGTGTGTTTGCATATTTAAATTAACGGCAAGAATAAACTGAAAAAGACTGCATGGAAGCCAAAAATGTAATGAAAATAGAGTAAAGAATTTATATAAAGATATTGGCCCTCAACAATCAAACGATCTTTAAAACTGGTCTATATCTGAGTGGTGAGCTCATTGTACAACGGAGCTCGTGTGGCATTAATGAAACTTCGTAACCTCGCCGGTCTCAGCGTTCAAATGATCAGGTGTTGATAAATGCGGTGGTTGAATCTGATCGTCATTAACATCTCATGCTGTGAAATATTCATATCTCAGAAGCCCCGCCCACCGAGGTCAAACACGGAAAAGATACCAATTGTTGCAAAAAACAATAAACTTTTTGGAGCTGGAAATCGATCCTCTCAGGTCTGAGGTGGAGGTAAATCAGGAGGAGCTCTTTGAAAAAATAAAAACTGGAATTAAATGGCAGTAGAAAAACGCTGTCTGGAGGAAGATCACGGCCACAGTGAACAGCGTCGCCTGGACAAACGAATACCGGCTGAGGTCTGAACAGATTATAGGTCCATTAATTTAACTCTGATTTTACAAATAATGAGGATGACTTGCGTTATACAGGTTATATTTTTACTGTTTCATTTAATGATGTCTCAGAGCCAGACAGCAGTGGCACCGCAGCCAGCTCTCCTCCCCACACTGCTGACGGTCCCACAGAGACACACACACCCGGTGCCGAGAAGGACCCCGGACCTAACGGGACACAGGACCCTACAGGATCCAGTACTCAGGTCATGAGGACGGTGCGTGCCATCAACTGCTGGAGCTGCTGAATCAAGACCGCCTGTCATCCCGTTGGAGACCCTGGAAAGATAAACAGAAATCTGCGGTTTTCTGGCCGTAGTAGTGACCCGGCTGGAGAAATTCAATAATCAATAATACACTCAACAAAATTTTCGGCAGTCAATCGATTTTTCAATGAGGACAAGCTCCTTCAATCTCGAGAGAGATCATGGACCAGCCGGGGCAAAGTTCATGGAGGAACTGAGATGCCCTGAACAAAATTAAAGACAATTTCTAGAAGTCTTCATAAAATGTTTGACGTAACATCGACTGTATCTCCCTTTTGCTAATATGTTATTTCCAGGCTATTGGCATCACATCACTGACTAAATAAATAATTTTGCTAAACTTTAGAGCTGGGCTACTCAACCCGCGGCCCGCGGGCCGCATGCGGCCCGCATGCTGTAACGGTGCGGCCCACGGCTGATTGTAAGCAGTGAAAAAAAAATCTACTTTTAATAAGGAAAAAACGTTTCTGATATGCGGACACCAGAGGGCAGTGTGTTTGACCTGCTGACAACAGGCAGATAAGTGTTGCAACTGTGGGGCTGTACCAGCTGGTGGCGGTAATGCACCAATAGACTGTTTGCTTACCGCCAAAAACAAAAGACTCGAAGAAGACCGATCGCAGTGGAGTTCATGGCTGCCGCCGGTAAAATTAAACTAAAGTTATGCGATGAACACAGGAAATTTCAACCGTCGTGGGAGGAAGAATTTGCTTTTCTGGAAGTAAATAACAAGCCAGTGTGCCTTCTTTGCCTAAAACCGTCCATTCCTAAACGAGCAAATCTTCAGCGTCGCCGCCACAGCTGTCACGAATTTTATTTTATTACAGTAGGACTGCGCCACTCAACCTGTGACAACACTGCCACTGTTCTGTCACTGAGACACTTCCGAAAGTTTTGTTTTTCTTATTATAAATCCTACGTGTATTGGACTTTGCTAAGAAATGTGATACATCGTCCTGATTCCAAGTGAGTGTAATAGTTTTAGCTTTGACCTCTTCTGTCAGGGCTGCCTGTTGTGCACAGTTTCTGTGAGTAATGCACACCTGTGTGTTTTTCTTCTGTCATTTGGTTACATTGTTCTCCAAAAAGTAGGTCACCTGTTTGTATGCTTTACAATGATTGGTTTTTTGCCACCGGTGATCTTTTTTGTGATGCACAAGATTTAATTTTTACTCCATTTATTTTTTGCAGGAGTAGGCCAATTATTTTTATAAAGAATCCCTTAATTTATTTACCTTTTTGTGGAAAAAGACCTGCTTTTTGTTGTAATTTAGTGAATTTCTCAAACGTATTGCTTGAAAAATATTTTAAAAACTAAAAAAAAAATAAATAATGTTTTGTTACAAAAAATGCTAATATGTGTAGTAAGTATATTCATATTTTGTGAATAAAGCCTCATTTTTTAATTTGATATCTGACTTTTTTTTAAATGTCATGCCATTTCACCTTTTTGCTTTTTATTGGAAATGCAGAAAACAGCCACAAATAGATCTATAAGGCTTAGTGTAATGTATTTTCAACAAAGTCTTATTTTAGTTTTACAAAAGACTAATTTAGTTGTCTTTCTATTGTAATGCATTTAAAATTTCATTATTGAATATTACTTACATTATTTAAATGTCTTTTACATAATTCAGTCATATAAATGAGCAAACTTAGGTTGCGGCCTGCGCAAACAGAGATGTTTCTCTATGTGGCCCACGAGCAGTGGTAAGTTGAGTAGCCCTGCTTTAGAGTATATTTACATTTCATAATCGGTTAATCAGGTCCTGTCTCCTCTGTCCAGCCTCCAGTGGAACCTCTGCTGGTTCCCACATCAGGTTCTCTCGTGGCACCGGCGCATCAAAAGTAACTCCACTGGCCAATGCAATATTTTGTAAAACTGCACAGCGCAAAATAAAGTCACACACCTTTTTGGGGTTAAACAGCAGCATTTCCCCTGCTGGTTCTGAGCATCTGAAGTTGCTCTGCAGCAGCACATGCTCCTTTTTGCTCTGTTAAAACAGTGCTCCTCTCCGTGGCAGGATGAACCAGCAGAGTTACTGAAAGTTAAAAATCCTTCATTAATCCCACAAGGGGGGATTTTACCCCTTAAACATTGGACGTCGTATGGACGTCCAGATCATGTCCATATTGCGTCGGTCCGTCGAAGACCAATTATCGACCTATTTTGGACGTCCAAAATAGGTGCGGTATTTGGACGTCTTATTATTACCCAATTTCGACGTCTAGATGACGTTGAAGATCTGGACGTCGAAATTAGGACCCAATATCGACGTCTACATGCGATTGAACATTCGAAAGTCGGGGAAACTTTATGTTCCTTGATTAAAAGTGTTTACCATCTGAAAGAGATGAGATGACGTATTATGTATGAATCGGGTTTTGATGTATTTTATTTTTGTTTTATTTTGAAGGGCGACAGACAGGAAGTTCTGTGTCTGGGTTCACTTATTGGCTGCCATAATGTATATTAGCTTGACTGAGTGAACCCGGAAGTGGAGGTGTGTCAGATGTGTACGCTTTACTGCAAAAGCCACAGAGCTGGAGACGCTGCTGTCGGGCTAATTAAGTGTTTTTCCCTTAATCGCTAGTCCTGCGGTTGTCGGGGAACCCTGATTCCTGTTTTGTGGACCGACGGTAGTCTGGAGCCACCGTGGACTGGCCGGTCACAGTCCCTTTTGAGGGCAGTCAGCACCATAGCATACTGGCACAGGGGATGGAGGAAGAGTTAGCTGCAGATTCGTCACTGGTCCGGTATTTTGAGTACTGTGAAGTTTTTGCAATAAAATCTGTTTAAAAAGAATTGGATTGTGATCGTAGTTTCCTGTACCTGTGAATTTTGCTGTGCCTTGGCTTGTCAGGAGGTTGGTGCCGTCTTTACGCATTTCGAGTTAGCATCTGCTGGCGATAGATTCAAATAAAGTAATAGGAAAACAACCTTGGACTCAAAACAACGTTGATAGTAAATGGTTGAAGTTGTGTCGTAAACTCACTGTGGATTCAACATTGAAATATCAACATTCTTCAGATGTATATACTCGTCAGTATTTTTAAAATCATGACTTATAAAAATTTTCCTGAAATATGTCAGTTGAAAAACAATGTTATTTCAACATCCAGACAACGTTGATAATTTACCATTGGAAAAGTGTGTGCGAATGTTAACCCCGCCTTGTATTTATTTTTCTTTGAGTCTGTTTGTTTTCATTGTCTCGTAAAGATAGAATTATGTCTAACAAAAGAGCGGCCCAAGCGGTTAAATTTAGTACGTAATTTCATCAAATTGTGAACCTTGGAGAAACACATAAACATTTTTAAAACCACCACTTTATTTTAGGATAAGTAGTATTCCGCAAAATAGTGGTCACCCTCCCGTTTACCATTGGTTTACTCAATAAACGAACAGCTCAACAGGTAACGCTAAGGATCGCCGAACAGTAAGTCGTGAGTTCGAATCTCGAGTGTCTCCCGTCTGTAATAAATTGCTGAAATAACTGAAAGGATATGCCGCAAACCCAGAGATTAGGTTTTGGTCAACTTAAATTATATTTTCCCCTCTTTTTTTGGCCCTTGTCTGAAGGTCCTGGTGACGTCGATACCCGACGTCTAAATTACGTAAAAAAAAGACGTCATCTGGCGTTACATTCTGCACCTTGTGGGGACGTTGCTGGGACGTCCAACAATGACCTTAAAAAGACGTTGATTCAACGTCTTTTTGCTCAGTGGGTATTAGATATTCTGTAAGGGCGTTATTTTATTTTTTAATCTTTTGCTTTTTAATCTGTACTGAATATGGGTTGCTTGTGTGTTAAAGCAGAACTATACAACTTTTTTACCTCAATAAATGTGTTTCAGAATCCCTGTGGGGGTAAACAAAGACTTGTCACGGTGATTCGCCTGTCCGTTCACTCTCCCCGGGGGCTGTGTCCTGAAAACAGCACTTGCAATTTCAGAGGAGCGGACCCGACTACATCTCGCGAGAACAAACCTGCTTTACGGTACTCATACGGGATTACAAGTATAAAAGCTGTTGGAGTGCGAGGCAGGCATGCCTATGACAGAGGGAGCAACCGAAGGAAGTTCCCGGGCAGGGCGAAGAACTGCCGCTGCAGAAGATTTAACAAAAGCGCGTAAAATAAACATGAAACCCTCGTGAGCATTAGCAATGCCACCCTTAAGTGCTCACGGATGGCAAAACCATAAAGACAGAAAAAAAACTTTGTCTAACGAGCGGAAAAAAAGGAAACAGGAGTGGGACACTCTCTGTACGTGGGGGCGGGGGTGGGGTTGGGGGGTGACGCGGAGGACATTTACGACAGTGAGCTTTCACAGGAGACCAGTAGGGGGAGCACTAAAGCAAATCTTGCATAGCTTTAAGGCATGTTTGAGCTTTGCTTTAAAATTATTTTCACGCTCCGCCACGTTTTGCTGTGTTGCACCACAAATCCACACTGACTCAAACTTGCGTACATGATGTCAGTCCTGTCATGAGATTTTTCCGAAAGGATCACGATCATATTGATAAATGCTGATTACATCTTTCATATGGCTGTACGATCGTATACCGCTGTGCGATCGTTTGATAAATGAAGGCCAATGTTTTTTCAGAAGAGTAAAATGCATCTCGGAAGAATATACAGGCTCATTTTCAACCACCAACATGATCAAGGAAAAGTAAGAAAAAAAAAATCAATTTCAGACTAAGGAACATAATAAAAGACAGAATTTTTTCCTCTGAGCAACGTATTTGAGAATCCAGTTTGGTTGTCTCTGAAGGTAATTTTGTGTAGACCGCTGTCTCTGTATCGGGGGTCTGGTCGATTGGGACTCTCCCTTCTCTTCCCTCTGTTTACTTTGCAGCTCTCCATGCTTTTTTTGGTGAGATGCTTTTAAATGCTGGTGAAGATTGGTGGTGTTACCAGAGAAGTGAATTACCTCCCTGCACACAATACATGATGCAGTGTCTTTGAAGCGGTGAAATAAGTCCAAACAGCACTTCTTTTTCTGTCCGCCATCGTCTCTCTCTCTCTCTCTCTCTCTCTCTCTCTCTCTCTCTGCTCCTACACCTGCAGTGAAGAGCAGAGGGAGAAGGGGAGGGGCACAGAGCACCTTAACAAGTACCTGAGTGCCGGAGTTAGCTGATTGCACATTAGGGCTGACAGAGAGGCTGCTCTAACAAACTCTGCCTGGAGCAGAAAACAAACAAACAAAAAAAATCAGTCTCAACGTGCTAGTATCGATCTGATGCTAATACTAACTTTAGTATCGATACTATCGATATTCGGATCGATCCACCCACTCCTACCCACCATGGACGTGTGGAGTCTCTGGACGCTCGGATCATCCAGCTGCATCATGTTCACGTGCGCGCTGCTGGCGGTGGTCAGCCTGCTGTTCGTGGTGCACTACACCAGCAGGAAGAGGTGAGTCCGAGGCGAGCCGAACTAACCTGAACGCTCCCGGAGTGCTGCAGCCAGGGAAAACCTTCTGTTATGCTCCCTAAGTTGTTTTGCACACACACACACACACACCACACACACACACACACACACACACACACACACACACACACACACACACACACACACACACACACACATCATTTTCAGTAGAAGAAGCCTCTCAGCTGAAGTTGTCTGACTGTATTTGAAGCTCAGCTGGATCCTGTCTGGTTGTTTCTTCATGTGAACCCAGGGTTTGGATGGCAGGAGACGCTCCATCACTTCTCTGATCCCTCTCTCTGTTTGGCATTTTCCTCTGCTGCAGAACATGATTAGAGAAAACACAGTCCCTCCTGCTGGTGCAAGGGCTCAGATATATGAGCGATTTCTGTGATTTTCCACCAAATTGTAGAAATTTCAAGTAATGCAGCCACATTTATTTATTTATTTATTTATTTATTTATTTATTTATTTATTAGAGATTGGATCCCCATTAGTTGCCAACTGGGTGACAGCCAGTCTTGAAATCATGAAATGCAATACATAAATCAGGAGAATACAAGGAAATAAAAAATAAAAGTAGTATATATACGCAATTACATTTAGAAAACCAGTTAAAACAAGGCACCGATGATAATTAAGCTTTAAAAAAACCTTTTCACTGTGGTTTTGAAAGTTTTTAATCTTGTTCTCTTTTCTTACAGCTAAAAGTAAATTGTTCCACGGATTAGCAGCTCTGTACATTACTGTGCTCTGCAGTGCACCTGTTTGAGCCTTAGGAAGAGATATGTAATCTGCCGTGTGGCGCCTAGTCAAATGAGTATGGCATTTGTGAACTTAAGTAATTTCCTCATAAAAGGCCTTTACGTATATTTTTTTCATTTTTTTCTATATATTCTAAAAAAAAAAAAAATTACAAGATTCTTCTGTAATCTCTTCTCATAGCCATGAGAGAGACTGATGCATATATTCAATGTGTGTCCGAAATGGACAACGAAGAACCATTTGTGCAGCTTTGTTTTTCAGTACCTGTAGCTTGTGAATATCTTTTCCTATCCGACCATAGAACTGAGCAATAATCCAGATGAGATAATACTAAAGACTGGGTGACATATTTGATTTATGAGCCTGTCATGAAGTAAGCAAATTGTCTAAAAGCAGAAAGTGCTCTTCCCATTTTTGTCAGAATTATTTGACGTGACTGGTACAGCTCAAATTTTCATCTTTGGTTAAGCCAAGGAGAACAAACTTATGTACCTCCTCCAGAGGTATATTCTTTAAAGTGAGCGAGAAAAAGCTTCTATTCTTAACTACTTATGAACTCAACAAATGGAGTCTTCTGAGAGCTCATATGCACACAAAGGACCTCCTTTTTCAGTTGACTTAGGACCCAGCTCATGAAAATGCTGTCAACCTGAACTAACCTGTTTCTGAACTACCATTTGTTGACTTAGCTCCTCCTCCAACATCTGCTTTACAAGTTCTCTGAGGCCCCTTTTCCATCAAAACTAACCAGGTGCTGGTTCGGTGCCGGGGCCCAGTTGGCTCAAATATCATGACCTCAATAAACCAGTTTGTTTTTCCACTGAAAAGGAGCCGATTTGGAGTCATGTCACTGCGTCAGCATAAAACATCAGTACATCACTGTGGATGTATCCGCTCACATACAAACCAAAACAACAATGGAGGACATCCAAAAAGTGTTTCTGGCTGTCTATTTTTCATGGCAAGCTATCAAAGCACCATCAAGCTGTTAGCGACTGCCCACCCTCGTCTCACCAGTGATGGCATTTGAGAAAGAAGGTAAATATCAAAGACATTTTATTTCTTAACAGTGAATGTGTTACTGTTTGCCTAACTGCTAACGAGTACGCTAGCATCAATCATGTAGCGGTTAAACAAATTCAATAAGTTTATGATGATCTCTATGTTTATCTTTACAGATGATCTTAAGGACTGTGAGCTACAGATCTCCTGCTGCCTAGTTTAGGGTGGCCATACGTCTGGATTTAGGCTGGACAGTCAGACTATAAACGCCTTGTCTGGTGTCCAGCGTAGCCTCAAGCCGGACACTCATTTGTCCTCTTTTTTGGAGTTGCACCTGAATGCAACACTGTAAGTCGTCCAATGGTGTAAGACTTTTGGTTAAAAAAAAAAAAGAAACGCAGTTAAAAATGATTGGCTAGTAGCAGTGTCACAAATTCTCTGGTTTCTCATTGGTTGAAAAAATGTTAACACACCGCACCTGTTCCCATGTGCTAGCTGCGAATGTCAACATGCGAAAAGACTGACGACATTCAACTCAGAGTGGTCAAAAGAGCACGCACTTATTAGACAAAGCAGCAAAGGCGATTTACATGCTTATTGCATACTTTGTCAGTGTGATGTTGACATTAGCGCCCAAGGAAACGCGGCCATTGAAAGGCACGCAGGCACAGAGAAGCACCAATGCAACAGCCGGGCTGCAGGTGCCTCCTCCCTGAAGATGACAAGATATCTGCTGCAGAACTTGGTAAAGTCTATCATGCAGGCCTAAAATCAGTTCAAATACAGGTGTACAAGTTTACAAGTTTGCACATTTGTTGTTTACATCAAAAGTTGTATATATTTTTTGCACTGCACTTTGAAATGTTTTGAATAAATACAAATATTATGAAAAACATTCATCTTCTAAGGAATTATTTTTTTCCTACGCACTAGGGATGTGGAGATTAATCAGTATCGATCGTGATCAAGATACATACGTGCGAGATATGAGTGTATCAATTCATTCAGTGTGTATCGATGTGATGACGGCTTATAATCATGATGCATCGTTCGCTGTGTGCCTAATCGGTAATCTTCAAAGTTGCATCGGTTTTTACACGTTGTACTGCATTCTGTATTGTGTTTCCGAGGCGTCTTGAACGCACCATCATTCCCGAAGATGGACGGAAACCGTATGTGCATGCGCACACACACTGTGCTACAAGTTACAACAACATGGCGGAGTGCAGTAGTGGCAGTGCTAAGTTACAAGAGAATCAGATTTTTAAAGACATACTGGACGATCCTGCGAATCAATCGGCATTGTATGGTTCCCAACTCGTAATTGGGCAGTCACAATGCAAAGTTACAAATGATTACGTCATGATTACAAATGTGTTTTAATCCTATGCGAAAATGCTCCAGCTGCGCGGATGTAAACAAACTGACATGCGGCTGACGTGCGCGCTCCAGACAGTCCTCATGCGGAGGGAGCCACGCATGCGGCGGAGAATCCTCGAATATGTCTTTTAACGCACCCTCAAAGTTCAAATCCATCGTTTGGAAGTACTATGGATTTTACAAGAAAGATGGCAAACTTGACAAGACACACGTTATTTGTAAAGAATGCCGTGCTTCTAAACTGTCTGGGAGACAAGGATATTGGACATTGCAAAGCGTCACTTGAAGTCACTCATTGAGAGTTGTGTGGTATTACTGTTACTGTACCGTTTACACTTACAGCATCTTATAGAAATCTTTTATTTGTTTTTGCTTAACTCTTTTATTGTTACAGGACAGTAATACATAGTAAGTAATACATAGTACTGGTAGAGAGATTACAAGGAATATTTGTTCAGACAATAAGCACTTTTTTGTTCCATTTTGTACTTCTAAGGAATAAACCCAAGCCCATTTTAACATACGGAATGAATTGCCATCTTCTTATTTTTTTGTTTGCTTAATAGATAACATATGATCTATTTTTTTGCTTCACATTGAACTGCATTTGATTGAACTAATTTATTAAATCACATCGCAACCAGGTGTATCGCATTGTATCGGGAACAGGGTGAATCATACATCGTATCAGGATGAGGGGTGAATCATATTGTATCGAATTGGGATGGAGGGTGATTCATCTCTTTCTTATCAAAAACAGGGATTAATCGTAAGTATCGTATCGGCAGGGATTCAGTGTATTGCAAATTATATCGTATCGTTGGCAGGGCATCGAGATGCATATCTAATTGCCACAGTAATGGAGATCCACACCCCTACTATGCACATAGGATCTGGCCTAGCAAAGAGTTGGTGCCCGAAAAAGCCTCAGTTTTGGGGAACCGGAGCTGGGCCTCGGTCAGTGGGAATACAAAAACTGGTTCAAAGTTGGGCACTGGCCCTAAAACAGCATGGGAACTAGTTTGTTGGAAAATGGGTATGAGAGAGCTTTGGTCTCTCAATGGATCTGAAAATCATAGAAAATTAATTCTGGACACATTGACAGCTCTGTAGTTGAAAACACACACACACACACACACACACACACACACACACACACACACACACACACACACACACACACACATATATATATATATATATATATATATATATTTTTTTTTTTTTTTTGCGATCAACTTTTTATTTATTTTTTCAATTTGTAGTAATAAAACACGAAATTCAAAGGATCCATTAATTCTAGAAATTTAAACACAAATACATTACACTATACACTATACACTATTACACAAACACTATACATGCTTTAACCAAGAACCCCCCACCACCACCACCACCACCACCCCTCCCCTCCTCTCTCTTCCTTATGGAGCACACAGAGTAGGACACAATCGTAATCAGGATTACAAAATGGACATATTGGATTACCACAGATGAAAGATACAAAAGTCACAACAATAGTTTTCTTACATCTTCAGCAGCCTTTTCCCACATCACCAATGTTCTTGGGATTATTAATATGAGCTGATGACCACTCCAGGTAGATCACTTCGAGAAGAGTTTGCAGCCAATGTTTTATTGATAATTGATGTGGCGGAAGCCGCCTCAGAGCGATGATTTTTTTTGCAGCAGTCATGCCAGTCAACCAGAGTCTACGCTCTATCTCAGCAATCTTGAACCGGGAATCGTCATTTAGAAGAAGAAAAGCAGGTTCCAACGGGAGCTTCCTCCCCACCAGATTAGACATCTTATCCACAATTTTAGCCCAAAATCATTGAACATCTCGACACTCCCATAAGACATGTATTAATGCACCCATGATGTTCTGACTGCAGAATGTACTGTAGGGGTTGGGTGCCAAACCTAATAAATGTCTTTTTCATGATGTTACTGTAAATAAGACCTATGGCAAAATTTGTAATGGATTAATTGATTATTTGGGTTTTTAGATGACCAAATACATTATTCCATACCACCTCCCAATTAATGGTCTCTGTTCCTAAAGGAATAGCTACCTCCCATGAATGATACCTCAGTAATTCTTTAGAGGTGTATGACATAAGATTATTATAAATGAAGGAGACAGTTTTCTTTCGGGGTGATCTTTCCAAGAGAGACACTATGGGATGAGTCAATAATTCAGGCCCCCAGGGAACCTTGAGTGAATTAAGAGCTGACCTTACCCAAAAGTAGAGAAACTGTGAGTTTTTTGGGATACCAAAGTTGGACATTAGCCCAGAAAAGTCTAAAATTGAGTTTTGCCCTGATATATCTCCCAATGTCCAAAGCCCATGCTGAGCCCACAGTCGTGAAATAAAAGGCTTGCCGCCTGTCAGTAAGTTAATATTGTGCCAGATCGGAGAGTGTTTATGCCATATCCATCTGAAGTCTACATATTTCTCTAGAGTTTCTCATAATTTGTACTGTATATGAAACTATTGGCCCGAATTCTGAGAGACACTTCTTATGTTTGAGACCAGAAAAGACCACATCTTGAAACCTCAGAAGATGAACCAGCTCCTGTTCTAGTGTTTTCCACAGTGAAACAAATTCCGTATCAGACCAATATTTTAAGGAACGTAATATAAATGCCCAATGATACAATTTGAAGTTTGGGCATCCCCATCCACCTTCAGATTTATTCTGTTGTAATATTGATCATTTAATGTGTGGTTTCTTTCCATTCCAGATAAACTTTTTAAGTTTGGATTCAAGTTTTTGCCAGTAATTTTGGTGGGGGTGACAATGGAAGCATAGAGCTAATACAGTTTATACGTGGGAGGATGTTTATTTTTATTATAGCTGTGCAGGCAGGCATGGATGAGGGGAGCGCTGCCCACCTCATGAGGTTGTCCTCAACTTTCTTTAGAACAGACAGATAATTGTTTTTAGCTATTGCCAGGATCCACACACTGATTTTAATGACTAAATATGTTGGCTTTTGCGCCACCGGTATGTAGGATTGGATGTTTAACTTTGTCAGGTCCATATTCAACAGCATTAATATAGATTTAGAGTGGTTGATTTTAAAGCCAGACAGTGTACCATATTGATCGATGATTTTTAGAACATTTGGAAGAGATCATTGTAAATCCAAAGGTAAACAAGTGTATCGTCAGCATATAGAGAAACTGAATGCAGTGTGGATGCTATTTTGATTGGAGTTATTAATGTACTTTGCCGTATGTATTGGGCTAACGGTTCGAGTGACAGATTAAAAATGGAAGGGGATGCTGGGCATCCTTGTCTGGAACTGTGACAAATACTGAAAAGATCGGAAAGGTGCCCAACTGTAACAATCCTTGCAGAGGGATTAAAGTATAATACTTAGATCATTTTGATAAAAATTTGGGCCAAATTTAATTTTTTTTTTTGGACATTCCACAAATACCTCCATTCCAGGCGATCAAATGCCTTTTCCACGTCAAGAAATAGGAGTCCACAGGGAAGATCTGTCTTTTTGGTTTCAGAGATAATATGCATAAGCCGGCGGACATTATCTGATGCCAACCGTCCTTTAAGGAAACCAGTCTGATATGGATTAATTAACTTCTCGCTAACTTTATCCAGGCGCATGGCAATAACTTTGGAATAAATTTTTATATCAGCATAAATTAGGGAGATTGGACAATAGCTTAAACAGTTTTTGGGGGTCCTTCCCTGACTTATGGAGTACTGAGATGAGTGCTGTGTTGAGATCTCAGCAAGCTCAGTAGAGCTGAATGAGTGTCGGGATCCCTCGAAGTAAACCACCAGCGTCGCAGGCTGAACTTAATCCCCTTCTCGTTAAGCTGTGAATTTACCTTCTTGTAGGCGCTGCGCTTAGCTGCTGGCCGAGTGCTCAGATCCGGGAAGATAAAGATTTTTTTATCCTCGTAGAAGAGTTGCCGCTTCTGTATAGCCAGCTGCAGGATGCGCTCTTTTTCCTGAAAGCGGTGGAAACAGAGGATGAACGGCCGCGGATTTCTGTATAGCCAGCTGCAGGATGCGCTCTTTTTCCTGAAAGCGGTGGAAACAGAGGATGAACGGCCGCGGATTCGTGTCAGGATTTGGTTTAGGCATCGGTGCTCTGTGGCATCTCTCCAGCTCCGGGGGTTTTGAAAAACTTTCGTCATCCAGCACCTTGACCAAGAGTTCAGACATGAACTTCAGTGGACATTTCCCGCTCGCTGTCCTCCGGCACGCCGAGGACCCTGAGGTTCGTACGCCTCTGCCTATTTTCCTATCCGTCCAACATGTCCCTCAGACCGCTGTTTTCTTTCGTGAGGTCTCGTACTGTGGATGCCAGCTCTGCCATGGATGATTCCAGTGTGGTGATACGATCACTGTGGTCTGTGAGCACGTCCTCTGCCTCGTTAAAACGGGTTTTGTGTGACTCAACTTGCTGTTTAACCGCTTCCGGCATAGTTTGAATAGGCGAGAGTGACGTCTTGATTAATTTTGTCAGCTCTTCCGTGATGTCATTACGGTTCTTTTTGAGTTCAGCCATCAACACGGCTAGCGTTAACTGCTCAGCCACCATGGAACTCGTGGTTCATCCCTCTTTGATACTTTTGTTCGTAACCCTGTCCTTTCTGTCTTTGTCGGACATCCCAGACAAAAGCCGAGTAATGAAAAACCCGTCAAAGTAAGGATTTAGTCACTAATCCAGCGTAGATTAACAGGTGGAACAAGTTTTGCTCTGGAGCTCTCCTCTGCACGTCTGCCTTAGCACGCCATTAACCGGAAGCCCTATAGTTGAAAACACATATGATGGTGACCTTTATATTGATAAATTGGCTCATCTAGGAGAAAAAATTAATTCTATTGAGGGTTATTTATACAACGCCAAATACAATACAACCATTTCAAGGCACTTTCTGCAGAACCAGAATGAGAGATTTAGATACCCAAAGAATGAAGCTCAAATTTTGATAAATTCACCCTCAAACACATTTAACAAATCAAATTCAAATGAAGCTGCAAAACATGTACAACAACTGTCTAATGTTGCATTGATGAAGCTTCAATTCTTATTGAAATTCAGTTCAATTCAATTCAATTCAATTCAATACTGAGGTTGTTTTCTACTAGTTTACTTTAGTTCACTAAAGCTGCTTCATGGTAAAGCATATCAGATGTTTTCCATTACATAGGTCTTCAATAAACACACAGAAGAATCAGTATATTGTATAAACTGCACATCACTGCTGAGTGAATATCTTATTTTAGGAAAATGTGAAAGACTTTGAATACACCATTTAATTTACGGTGTTCGATGTCAAAAAAGTACATGCCAGTGTCAAAATTCAGAGCTGAACAAATTATTAAAAACAGCCATCAAAACCAGTTCACAATTAAAATATGTGCTGGAGCATAAATGACCTGTACTGTAGCCTAATAAATCAGAAAACATGTAAAAAAACACTGTAGAATCAGCCGAGACGTTATCTTGCCGACCCTGCATTTTAGGCAATTAACTTATCACAAAGTCAAAGTTGCTCATGAAACTTATCCTCAGCTACTGGAGAACATTATAAAGATTAAATAAACATGTTTTAAATGTAAGTAAAATATGCACCGGTGATGCAACCTCAACATATTAAGACATCGATCTTACATCCCTTTCACACTGCAACTATCAGGTCGACCGTGTTCTCGACCCGCTAATAATCGCCTTTTGAGTCCTTTCACACTGCATGCAGACCCGCATCTAACCACCTGCTGGCGAGACGCGTCGCTGCGTTTTCCTGCGCTGATAGTGTCCCGCGTTGATGACATCATCAGCGCGACGGAGCAAAGCGAAAATCAACAACGGACTAGAGCTTAGTCCCCTTTACCTGTAGACAAATCTCCTCTTCCGCACAAATCCATAGGAGCTCTCTGGTCTCGCTATCTTGCTAATACTGAGTCATCTTGATGAAGAAAATCTCACGCTGTGTCCAGAAACAACAACTAGTGCTCTAACGTAGCCACGCTGCGTCGACGTCATCACGTAAGTTACTGCGTCGACTCGTGTCTACCTTTCACACTCCCTTTCACCCCTCCCACTAAAAAGCCGATAGTAGCGACCCGCTAAAAACCAGCGTTGATTGCAGGGTTGAAAAACCCGGGTCTAATGCTGAGTGAACACGTTCACGCTGACACGAGAAGCCGATTAATTAGCGGGTTTAAAAGGGTTTTTTGGCCAGTGTGAAAGGAGTAGAGAGGCACAAGCTGAGTGCTGCCATCATCTGCTTCCTGTAGTGCTGAAAAGTTACTTCTGCAAGATAAAGCTCTTTTCAAAATAAATTGCACATCAGCTATAAAGACCATGCTTCTCCACTCCAGGACACCAAAAACATGTGAAATGCATGACAGAACAATAGATTTTCAGCTCCATTGTTTCCTTCTGCTGGAATTGTGTCTTTTCTTTGTGAGCTTGTGCTCGTTTATCTTATTTGTCTTCCTTGCAGCTGTTTCTTCTTGTTGTTATACTTGCTTGGGGCATTTTTTTTGTAGCTTCTTTGTTCTGCCTGTTTGCTTACATCCAGTTTTTACAGTTGTTTGCTACCTTTTCTTCTTGTTTTTACATTTGTTCCCATCTCTTTGTCATTAGAGAATTCACTCCACAGGTGATCCACAGTGCTTCTGCATTTGCTGTGCAGCCACATCAGGGAGCTGGTGGGGGTCAAAGGTCGTGCTCATGGACCCTAAGTGGTGACTAGAAAGAATAAAAACACATTAAAACAATGTAAATAAGTAGAACAAGGAGAGTGAATTGAGTAAAAACCTTTTGTAGTAAAAACTGTTCTTTACTGGACATAATGGTGTTTTAAAGCTGTGAGAAACGAGACATTCCACCAACTGGTGGTTCTTCAGGGAACACATCAGCTCAGCTTGATCTCAGGTGGCCTGATCTGGTAAATAACAAACTGCAATTCCAACAGCATTTGACCTCAGTGAATAATTTACACATGTGCTTCCTGACCACAATCTCAGCTCTGAGTGTTTCAGCTGTTTTATGAGTTCATCCAAGCGATTAGAACACTTTGAAAATCAGCATCTCTGCATAGGAAATGAAAACAAAATTTTGATTTCCAAATAATTTAGTGAAAGCTTCATGGAGCCGCTACAGAAAAGCTGAAGAGCCGCAGGTGGCTGCAGAGCCACAGGTTGAACACCCCTGGTCTTGTGTCTGTACAGGTTTTGTGAGATTTTGTATTTGCTCAATGCAAAGTGTTTTTGAGTTTCAGAGCCGATTCCAGACTCCAGCAGACACTGAAGACAGTAACTGTGCGCCAAGTTGTGGTTGACGTTCACATGAAGCGCTGCAGTGTGATTGTGCTGTGTGTTGCAGGAGAGAGAACGAGCCGCCTTTAATCAAAGGCTGGATCCCTTTCCTTGGGAAAGCTCTGGAGTTCAGGAAAGATTCTTTAAAGTTCCTGCTCGAGCAGAAGAGGAAGCATGGAGACATTTTCACGGTCCGGATGGCAGGTTGGTTTGGAGAGTGATGGAGTAAATTTGTTTCAAGGAATCTGGACGATCAAAGGTCCCCAGCCAGAGTAAGGGCCAAAGGTCAACTTATTGAGCAACAGCAGCTTCTCAAATTAGATCAGGGATGTCAGTCAAACACATTTTAGTTCAGGGGCGGCATTCAAATTGAGTGTTGTGGAATGGTGAAATAAAGCCATAATAACCTTTCCACTCAAATTATGAAGTTTTCTTGGTTGTAGTGGAGAGTTTAAGTGAAAATGTCAAAAAATCAAATAATGACAATGAGAATGGCAACAGTCTCAGAGTGACACCAGTTTTAATGACACCCTCTGGTGCAAAATACAGTGAAATGTCAAGAAAAAAAACACTCTTCCAACTGTTGCATTATGCATCTTTTTACACACTTTTTATTCTGTAGCGGCTTTCTGCTGTCCTACAGTGACATCCAGGATTCTGAGCTCAGTGGACACTTCCTCTGAGAACTTCCTGTTTCAAGCTCGGTGTCGACGTCCTGTTGGTCAGTTGATGGGCGTGGTCTGGGTCTAATGATGTCAAAATGTGAACAGGATGATGAGGACGAACCTTTCATTGATGCAGGACATTTATTGGTTCGAGGTTTAGAGAAGGCCATATGAAGTTCACCTGTAATATTTTAATTTCATCCTGAAATCTCTCCCGAAAGTAAAAAATCCTGAGCCTTATTGTGAGCAATGTATAAGTCTCTCAGTCATATTTCCAGCCAAAGAACTAAAGAAATCTGGTAGTTCAGTGTGCTGCTTTTAAAGACCTTCCTACTTGTCTGTCAGTTGTACAACACTGACTGAAGGCCGTGTTTGCTGCTCCCGCTCTCTGGCAGCACGAGGGAGTCATCGTTCAGGTTCTGCACGGCGACAAACTCCATTCAAGCAAATTACAGAGTTGTTTCGTTCACCTGCTTTTTATCAGCTCAAAGGGAAATTCACTGTGATGGAAACATGCTGGAGGGGAACAAAGGCCGGTTGGCGAAGCAGTGGAAAGCAGTGAAAGGCTGAGCTGCACCCTGCCAGCTCTTTATGTGCTGCTCCTGCTTCTGTTTGGAGCCTGAAGCGGCTCGCATTCAGTCCAACTCATACTTTAGAAAACCAGCATTACTGTGGTACTAAAGAAAACATAAACAACGAAAAAGAAAAACAGAATTTTTAATCTTGTGATTTATCACCACGGTAAGTGCAGTTTTTCTGGGGTCACAATATATGAAGTTCAGGCTTTTAGAGACTAAAGAGTCTAAAGAGTTCAAGCTTCATTTGTTCAAGATAAAACTTGCTTGAAGTATCGCACCTTATGTCAATGTCAATTTAAACTAGAAACAAAAAATTTTCAAACAATAAGTTTTTTTCTATTAAGGGATCAAATGTCCACTTTTATTTTTGAAAACAATCTTAAACTTTCTTTATTTTTAATTGTTTGTTAATTATTTATCCACTCAAATCAACTAAAACTAGTTGACAATTGGAATTTTAGTAATTTTAGTGAAAGTTGGTTTAAAAAAAAACATTCTCAAACCTTTAATTTATTTAAGTATATATTATAACTTATAAAAGTCTTATTTTTGATTGTTTATGGATGTGTTCAAGAACATCACTGTTATCAATACGTATTGTCGCATTAACAAAATCAGATGTTAATAAATAAGCCCAACAAGTCAAAGTAATTCTTCTGAGAGTATGGTCTTTTCACCGTTTGTGTGGTGTTGTTCTCATCTGACCTGCAGGTAAATACATGACCTTTGTCTTGGATCCGTTACTGTACCCGCACATCATCAAACACAGCCAGCAGCTCGACTTTCGCGAGTTCCTCCAAAACACGACGCCCAGGACGTTCGGGTATCCGCCGGTCCACAGCAAGATGTTCAGTGGGCTGAAGGAGCAGATCGCCTACTCCTTCACACTCCTGCAGGGGAACAACCTCACCCTGCTGACAGAGAGAATGTTGGACAACCTGATGCTGGTGTTTCGCCAGGACCACCTGGGGCACAGCGGTTGGAGAAGCGGCAGCATATACCAGTTCTGTCTGTCCATGATGTTCGAGGCCACCCTCCTTACCATGTACGGTCACCCGGCGGCCGCCACCCGCCACGGTGGGGTGAGCGCGCTGAGGGACGACTTCCTCAAGTTCGACAGCAAGTTCCACTTGCTTGTGCAGCAGGTTCCCATCTGGCTGTTTTGGGGAATGAAGGCCGTCCGCAAGAACCTCATCAATTATTTCATGCCCGACCACATTTCACGCTGGACCGACATGTCGGAGTTTATCCGCATGCGTATGGAGATGTTTGAGGACCATGAAAACCTGAGAGACGTCGACAAAGCAGGTAGAGTCCTGAAAAGTCAGCAGCTCTTCTCTTAGCTCACGACTACCCAACAATGACATGCAGTGTTTATGGAACAGTAAGATCTGCCCAAATAAAACAAGACAAAACTTGTAATTCCACATTCTGCCACATGGTGGCAATGGGACTCATTTATTCTTTAAGGGCTCAGTACTGCCACTTGAAGGACAGACATGGTACTGAAGAAATTCTACACACTGCACCTCTGAACACTTGTTCCATAAAAATATACCCTTTCATGCTCCCTTGCACTCCATAGTCGACGGCATCAGATCAAATGACTTCAGTCTCTTGTATAATTCCAAATACAACACAGTCATTTAAAGGTACTTTTACAAAGAAAAACCAACACGAGCCACACACAATTAAGCAAGGGAAACAGTGGAAAGGAATAACTCCTTCAATAGTCAGAGAGGTAGTAATTCTGAAAACATTAGACAGATCTTTCAAAAAGGGATGAGGTTAACAATTCAAGATATGTCACATTGCCACTTACTTCCAATTCAGGAACAAAACAGACCAACAGCAAGAAGGGTTTCTCATGGGGGAGCCACGAACACCACCTAGTTTCTTCATGGAAGCCAGAAGAATGGAGACACACCTTGTGGAGGAGAAAAATCAGATAATTCAAGTGTCTGGACCTTAACATTCAACACAACACAACAAAATGTTGTTGAGGTTAGAATCAATTGGATTTTCCTCACTTAGCTCACTAGTCAGAGAAAGTTTTGCTCATGTTAGGATGAAGTGTGAGGAAAGAGGAGGAAAGAACTCCTTTAGGGTTAGGGTTCTGTGAGTTTGGTTGGTCTTTGTGTGGATTTGGCTGAGTTTAAAGGAGGTTTCTGAATCTTTTACTCAGATAAATAACACATTTTCTCCACTCTCAGCTCATCACTTTGCCATGCTTTGGGCAGCTTTGACGAACTCGGTTCCTGCCACCTTCTGGGCCATGTACTACCTGCTGAGCCACCCAGAGGCACTGCAGGTGGTGCGACAGGAGATTCAGGAGGTCTTCCAAATCAGCGATGTGGAGTTCAGCAGTAACACAAATGTGAAGCTCCACAGGGAGGAGATGGACAAGCTCCCTTATCTGGGTACGTGTGCACACCGGAGCATATCCAAGATGTGATTGTTTCCTGATCAATAACGGGCTGACGACCTCCTCAGAGAGCGCCATCAAAGAAAGCTTCCGTCTGTCCTCGGTCACGATGAGCCTCCGGGTGGTGCAGGAAGACTTCAATCTGCGGCTGGGGGAGAGTCGCTCAATCGCTGTCAGGGAAGGAGACATCATCATCATGTATCCTCAGATCATGTACTTTGACCCGGAAATCTACGAGGAGCCCAAGGTACAACCAGTGAACTCCTCCTGGCTCGCTGTAGTATTCAAGTTAATTCAGTTTCATCTGGAGAGCACAGAACACAACACAGTCGTTTAAGCAGAGGCTGGATGTGGTTCTGAGGTTAAGCTGAGATAAAAGTCACTTTAATGTTTTAGCTCCTCTCTTGCTTTTCCTCTCTCTGTTATCAGAAGTTCCGATTTGACCGCTACGTTCACAACGGTGCAGAGAAAACGGACTTCTACAAGGACAACCAGAAGCTGAAGCACTACCTGATGCCATTTGGCTTGGGCTCATCCCTGTGTCCCGGACGCTTCTTTGCCATGAGCCAGATAAAGCAGTTCCTGTGCCTGATGCTGCTGTACTTCGACCTGCAGCTGGAGGACGGGCAGAGCCATTTTGAGCCCAGGAAGGCTGGTCTGGGGTTTAAGCTGCACTCTGCTGACATCCGATTCCGCTACAGACTGCGAGCTGACAACAAGATTGATGGTGGCTACTGACTGGACACTGAATCAGTCAGTGAGTCCCATCCGAGGTTATACATTGTGTATTGCCAAACGTATTCACTCGCTTGTCTTCTCATGCATCTGAACTTGAGTGACATCTCATTCTTGAATCATAAGGTTTAATGTGATGTTGGTCCACCATTTGAAGCTGTAACAGCTTCAGCTTTTCTGGAAAGGCTTTCCACAAGGGCTTTCAATGTGTTTCTGGGGACTTTTGATCGTTCTTCCAGAAGGGCATTTGTGAGGTCAGACACTGATGTGGGAGAAGGCCTGGCTCAGAGTCTCTGCTCTGTTCTATCAGGTTGAGGTCTGGACTCTGTGCAGACCAGTCAAACTGGATCCTCCATGTCTTTATGCTCTGGTGTGCAGTCATGCTGGTAAAGGAAGGATCCTCTCCAAACCGTTCCCACAAATTCGGACACGTGAAATAGTCCAAAACGTTGCTTGTTTGGGTCAAAATGCTGAAGTTTTTAGTTCCTGTCACTGGAACTAAGAGGCTCTCCATAAAAAAAATGTCCACACCAGAGTCCCCCCTTCAACAAACTTTATATTTGATACGATACAGTCAGACAAGAAGTATTGGGAAGCTGAGCAAATACTTTTGGCAATATCATGTAGGTTTAAGGGTTATCTGTAATGTTTAAACAGTGCTGTTTTTGAGTCATTGTGGCATTCATTCTGTCCTCATTCAGCTACTGGGGATTCAAGTCAAAAGCTTTATGTTGGTTCCAGTTTCACATCTATTGGCTGTTCAGATGTACCAGCAGACAGAACAGACATTAGAGCTGTCTTTTTATTGATTGGTTAAGGCTGTTTTTTCATCTCTACTGGTACAGTGAAAGTTTTATGATTCGGCCAGATGTTTTTAAGTGTTTAAAACCACAGCTGAGGCTTTATCTCACACCAGTAGTATTTTTTAATGCTTGATTCCCTTTTGTTAGTCATTTTTGCTAAACTCTGTTGGCATAAAAAAAAGCTAAACCTGCTTTTAATTTGAAATATCTGATGAGTGTTCACTAAAGTTATCTACGATTTTACAACTAAGGGGTATTGGGTTCTATTACACACACAATAAATTCAGTCAAACAATAAATGTTAAAATTAGATTTGAAAAAATCCTGCTTTGAGACGGCAGCTTCCTGATCCACACACTGCTGTTTCATTTCAAGTTCTCTGTCGCCCTCCAGGTGATATTCGCCACTTTGAAAACTCTGGTGTGAAATGACAAGAAATGATCAACTAACAGTGAGGTCGGTGTCTCAAACTGGTTCACCATCTTTTAGATAGATAGATAGATAGATAAAAACTTTATTAATCTCCCAAGGGAGAAATTCCGGTGTCCAGCAGCACACAGATCATCCACATGCAAATAAATAACAACAGTACAATAAATACAAGTGCTCGGATTGTACTTGGTTTGGCTCAGGCACATCTGTTATACAGCCTGATTGCTGAGGGGATGAACGACCTCTTGAAGCGCTCAGTTCTGCAGCGCAGTGACAGGAGCCTGTTACTCCGCTCACTTTTTTGAGCTGCAACTGTGTCGTGCAGTGGATGTTTGGAGTTCCTCAAGATACTCTGCATTAGAGCCCCCATCCTCCTCTCCAAGACTGCTCCAACAGAGTCCACCTTCCTCCCCATCACAGACACACACCTCCTGATCAGTCTGTCCAGCCGATTGCTGTCTCTTTTTTGTCATACTGCTGCCCCAACAGACAACCCCAAAGAAAACAGCACTTGCAACAACAGACTGGTAGAAAATGTACAGCATGTCACCACACACATCAAAGGATTTAAGTCTCCTCAGGAAAAACAGCCTGCTCTGTCCTTTCTTATACAGGGCCCGAGCCTGCTCCGACCAGTCCAGTTTGTGGTCAAGGTGCACACCCAAGTATTTATAGGTGTGAACAACCTCAATACTCTCTCCGTCGATGATGACAGGTTGATGAGAGGGCTTCCTGCCAAAGTCAATGATCATCTCCTTCATCTTCGAGGTGTTCAGAATGAGACCATTGTCCCTGCTCCAGGTGGTGAATCCCGCGATGAGCTCCCTGTACTCCTTTTCATCCCTACCCTTCACACATGCCACAATTGCAGTGTCATCTGAATACTTCTGCACATGACACGCAGCAGATCTGTGAGCAAAGTCAGCAGTGTACAGTGTGAAGAGAAAGGGGGATAGTACAGTCCCCTGCGGTGCACCAGTGTTGCTCAACAGGGTCCCAGATACACACCCCCCGAGCCGGACGTATTGTGACCTCAGAGTCAGATAGTTGTGGATCCAGCGAACAAAGAGAGGATCCACTCCCATCCTCTCAAGCTTCCCCTTCAGTAACTGAGGCTGGATGGTATCAAAGGTGCTTGTAAAGTCGAAAAACATCAACCTCACATAGCCTCCAGCTCCCTCCAGAAAGGAGAGCGCCTGATGGACCATAAACAAGACCGCATCGTCCACTCCCATGCTGTCCTGATAGGCGAACTGAAGGGGGGTCCAGCCCCCCCTCCACTTGAGGTTTGAGCAGCCGGAGCAGCAGCCTCTCAAAAGTCTTCATCACCACGGATGTTAGGGCCACTGGTCTGTAGTCCTTCATCCCTGCAGGCCTTGCCACCTTGGGCACTGGGACAAGGCATGAGGTCTTCCACAACGCAGGGACACGTCCAGTCTGAAGACTCCGATTGAAGATTGTTTGGAGAGGCACAGCCAGCTCTGACGCACACTCCTTCAGCAGCCGTGGTGATATCCCATCAGGCCCTGCAGCTTTCCGTCCATGGAGCCTCCTCAGCTCCACACGTACCTCCTCCACAGTGAAGGCCGGCGCGTCAGCAGAGGTGGAGCAGCCGCTGGGTGGTGAGGAGGAGCAGGTCACAGCAGCAGAGGTGGAGCAGCCGCTGGATGGTGAGGAGGAGCAGGTCACAGCAGCAGAGGTGGAGCAGCCGCTGGGTGGAGGAGAGGAGCAGGTCACAGCAGCAGAGGTGGAGCAGCCGCTGGGTGGAGGAGAGGAGCAGGTCACAGCCGCAGATGTGGAGCAGCCGCCGGATGGTGAGGAGGAGCAGGTCACAGCAGCAGAGGTGGAGCAGCCGCTGGATGGTGAGGAGGAGCAGGTCACAGCCGCAGAGGTGGAGCAGCCGCTGGGTGGAGGAGAGGAGCAGGTCACAGCAGCAGAGGTGGAGCAGCCGCCGGGTGGACATCCGTTAGTGTGTGCGTGCGTTTGTACAGAGTCAAACCGGTTGTAAAAACGGTTGAACTCGTCCGCCATGTCCACATCACCAGGAGCTACACATCCCTTCTCCTTGAAACCAGTAATGGTTCTCATGCCCTTCCAGACCTCTCGGGAGCTCTTATCCTGCAGCTTCCTCTCGAGTCCTGCTTTGTACTCCCTCCTGGCCCGTCTCATGGCCCTCCTCAGGTCATGTTGAGCAGTCCTCATTCTCTGCCGGTCACCAGACTTAAAAGCCTCCTTTTTACAGTTCAGCAGATGTTTTGTGTCACTTCTGATCCACGGCTTGTTGTTTGGGAAGCAGCGCACAGTTCTCAGGGGCACCACTACATCCGTGCAGAAATTTATGTAGTCTGTGACACAGACCACGCTCTCATTGATGTCATTGTCCACGTCTGAACCCACCCCGTGAGCAGATATAACGAAGCTTCCCGGTAAGCACTCTTGCACTTCATCAGGGCTTCCAGCTCATCGCGCTTGTTGGGCATAGAGTTTACGTTACCCATTATAATAGATGGCACAAAGGGCTTGTACCTCCACCTTTTAGCTTTTAGCTTAGCGCCGGCTCGGCATCCTCGGAAGGGCTTCTTGATCTCGCGCGGGATCGGATGCTTGATTCCCCTCGATGTGCGCCTCAGCTCAAGGAGCTCATCCCTCGAGTACTTGTACCAGCACATTCCAAAAACAGAACAACCACCAAAAACACAAAAACACAAAAAACACTAGCGCTGCTCGGACTTGCTGCCACCGCAGTTGGCACACTGCTGTTTCATTTCAAGTTCTCTGTCGCCCTCCAGGTGATATTCGCCACTTTGAAAACTCTGGTGTGAAATGACAAGAAATGATCAACTAACAGTGAGGTCGGTGTCTCAAACTGGTTCACCATCTTTTACGAGATTGGATGAGAACAGTTTTCAAAGATTAAGGCCCCGTTGACACAACAATAATTTTAAGTGAGAATTTAAAACTTTCATTGCCCTTTGAATGTCCATTTAGCTGACAGTTGTGCTCATTACCATTTCAAATGCAACTGTTTGAAAAAGGCTCCCAAGGGTGACCTTTTGAAAACACTTGGTTGGCATGACTCCTGCTCCATATTCTAGTTTTCAAGTTTGAATTGATAGTTTAATAGTTAAGCTTCAAACCTGATTGAGTCCATGTCGTCCTCTGTCCATACCAGTGTCACTGTACTCACCACTGGTTTTTTTATACTTCATTTTTCAAAGTTTTCAATTTTTAAACAAACAAACAAAAAAAAGACCTCAACAACACAGAGCATCAAGTTTACATGAGTGGCATTACAAAAGGTACACGTCAGGGGCAGACTGGGGGGTAAAAGTGGCCCGAGAGACATGGACACACCGACCCACTTCATGCGTGGTGTGGCAACCAACCAGTCAGCAACACAAGTTTCATGTTCCTGAGTTCCTCGCTGAAAAAAGAAGCAATTTGGACCATAATCGTATAATAATAATTAACCTCAAGCTTTAAGTAGCTTACTGTAAAGTAATTGCAGGTATATTGTGATTTTATAGCTTGTTGATACAATAGAATTTAGCTTACACTATTTGCCAGTCTGTTACACCACCTGTCTACACCATGAGTAAACCACTAGAGGGCAACTTAATTACAACAATAAGTTCATTTCACAAAGTTTGTTTGATTTAAAAATAGATGAACAATACAGATGTAAATATTATTTCTATATATATTATAGATAAATAACAAACTACACAGCAAGCAACTATACAAACAGCTATATACAATCATGTGATAACTTATACTTTATAAAAAATAACAGCTGTGCAGCTACTATACAAACAACTATACACAATAATACAATATAAAAACTTATAGTTAGTTATACCTTAACCTTTGTCAGTCACTTGTGTTAAAATGTTCACAACCATCCACAATGTGGATTACAGTCCTCTCCGGGTCCCCTCTGGAACACATGCTGGCCTATATGAGTGACAGACATAACATTGCATTAGCTATAATAACACATCATCCCGTCATGAAACCTGGGTTAAAACTAATAGGTCACATTTTACATGTTAGTTCAAGAGTCTGTAACAATAAGTCATTCACTAATTTAAAGATTGCTAAGTAGCTAAGTCACACACTAAAAGCAATGTGAACAGAAATATTCCTGGATTTTCGTGGCGATGGTGACCTTCATATAGTATTGGATAGTGGTGATGATGTAGTTGATGGTTGTTTGATAGGAAAGTGACAAGGGAACCTCTACCTCCTCTTGATCCAGAGTCAGACTGATGGATTTGTTTGACTTTTTCTATGTTGAGAGTGAGGTGTTCCTTGAGATGAGACATCATATTTTCCAAGTAAAAGAATGATCTCTAAAAAACAGCCATGATCAATAGTCTCATCATCTAATGTGTGTGCTGCTTCTGCCTGCTTTTGTCTGTGACTTAAACCCCTTTTACCGATGAGCTTGATCACATCTATGATGCGCTCCAAAACTTGTCTCCTCTTGCGTACTTGCTGTCTGTGAAGTGACATCTGAGGTCCCATGACAAGGTTCTTAATGGTCTTTTTAGGAGGACCTGAGAAAATATGCCTCAGCACAATTTCTGTGACTGTCACTTCTCTCATGCTCAACGAATCTCAGGTGTATGTGGGTGAAGGTGGTCATTCCAGTGATAAAGGAGCTGCTATCTCAACGTAAGCATTAGCCATGCAAAGAAAGCAGAAGAGTGTTTTGGTTTGTTCATTATATGTCAGCCATTTCTGATTTGTTCCATCAAACAAAATGCCCTCTGCACTACAGGGGGTCTTCTGCTTGTGAAATAATCAACTGAATGGGGGGAACCTGACTTCTTGTCCTTGGCCTTCTGTGTCAGCAGCAGGGACATCAGACTACAAAAATGATTGGCAATGTGAACTGTTAGTGCAGTTTTAGTGGTTTACTATCAACAGCATTTGATATTAGTGCATGTGGGTTATGGTTGGGCAAACAAGCATTATTGTCATCAGCCTTAACGTAACAAGTCCGGGATCCTCTCCTCTGTCCACATCTGGGTTATCTTCAATCTAGATAAAAGATTAATATTATTAATTATGCTAGTTTACCAATAATAATCATCATCATGCATCATCAGTAGGTATTTTACATAAAAAAGAAAACAATAATCAATTCTGGGATGGTATCACTGAATTATTCTGATAGCGAACTTGTATAGACAAGCAAACAATTCATTAATTTACGGTCATTAAGTATTAGAGTCAATTAATTGATAATAACAGGTTAATTTCAACCAGATGACAACGTGGCTACAAGGGTGAAAGACCCCATCCCATCGTTTTAGCAACAGTACAGCCAGGTTCACATCTACAGGAAATGTCTGGTAAGCAAATGGTGGCTATTTTGGACTCCAGAGGCTAGCTCGCACTGTGCTAACAGGCTAGCTAATACTGTGCTGAATTATCTCACTTTAACCAAATTGACATTTTCACCAAAGCATCAACAAGTACCAAACATAACTTACTTGCTGGTCATGAAGGGATTTTCTCTTTTTGCCCCTGAGCTTCTCAGCGCCACCTTTTCGTTTTGTTTTTTTCTCTCCATATTTTGCGCCTACTTGCATCCATCCAAAAGTTGCCGTCAGATGTCCGTCACGGCTGTGTGTGATTGACAGGTGACAGCAGCTGCAGAGTGAGGGAGTGGGTGGGACCTAACCACCGCAGGGATGAAATGTGATTGGCTATCAGCAGCAATCGCAGGTAAACCAGCCTATAGCATCAGGAGCTGTCCAGCTGACAGCCCAGCCTCCTTGGGGAGCGGACCATAGCGCTGTTGGCGGTGTCACATAAGATTTTTTTTTTTTCTCGTGGTCCAACCGGCCCACTGAGCCCAACGGGAAACCTCCCGGTGCTCCCGATGGCCAGTCCGCCCTTGGCTATATATTTGTTCCTGTTTTTCCAATATGTTTTACATTTTTTCTGAGCCTTGGTGAGGCGAGCCTTCTTTCCATTTCGTAGATTTCAAGTATAATGTGTTTCCAGTCTGTTTTAGTGGGAACATCCTCAGACAGCCATTTTCTTGTTTGGGCTTTCTTTGCTCTGGCCAGAAGTATAGACAGAAGATATTAAAATGGTAAATGGTCTACACTTATAAAGCGCTTTTCCTTGGCATTAGTGGACCCCAAAGCACTTTACACTGCATTAACACATTCACCCATTCACACACCAGTGGAGGCGGCCGCCATGCAAGGCACTCAGTCCAACCACTGGGGGCAATGTGGGATTCAGTGTCTTGCCCAAGGACACTTTGACATGCAGACAGGGGGAGACAGGAATCGAACTAACAACCTCCCGATCGCAAGGCGACTGTTCTCCCCACTGAACCACAGCTGGCCCGGTATTTGCCTGATCTCTTCAGTTGTTGAGGGAGATTGCCAAAATATCAACTCTGTGTCCCCAAAATTACGTTTTGAGAAAAGTAAACTGCATTCTCAAATATATTGCTCAGAGGAACATATTCTGTCCCTTATTAAGTTTATCTTCAACGTATTTTTTTTTTTTTTTCATAGAATTATGACACTTGGTCTGAAACTGATTTTCTTTCTTGCTTTTCCTTCACCATGTTGGTGGTTAAAAATAACCCTGTATATTCATCTGGGATGCATTTTACTCTTCTGAAAAGACATTATGGTTATTTACTCTTTTTAAGTCACTTTTGAAGGTTCCATGCAGTCTTTTTCAACTTATTCTTGCCGTTAGTTTAAATATGCACGCACACCTCTCACATTGTGTAGTGACTTGGCCTGTTTTGGAGCTAAATTTACTTCCTGATGTCGTACTTCTAACATTCCTGTTTTTTTGGGGTTTTTTTTTGGGGGGGGGGGGGGGGGTTACGAGCAACTCCAACACAATCTGCCACCAGAGAAGACAGTTGGAGCTTCTCCGATGCTGCACTGCGCATCTTGATCTCCATGGAAACCAAGACGCGGTTCTGCGATCATCTGGAAGTAATGACAACAATATGGTTCTTAGCTGTTGTTTATTTCTGATAAAATAAATGTGTATTTACCCTTACAGTGGTCTGCATGCTCCTCATTACTTCCACCTTACGACAAGTCAATTCAAACGGCCACAGTGCTCATTAATTCACGATCCAAATTACGACCAAGATCTACATTTTAAAATCAAGAATCTCCTATTGGTCTAATATCACGGAGCATCACGGACAGAAGGAGTGTTTTCTTTTTTTTTTGCGAGGGTGTTGCTCTGAGAAGTTTGAGCACAAATGCAATTCTCTGCATTGAATAATGACTTCAGGTAGACTTCAGGTAGACTTTCACAGATCAGAAGCCACAATATGAAACATTGAAAAAAAAGACAGAAAAATTGAATGGAGAAGTCTCTAAGTTCTAATTTACACAATGCTTGTCTAGCAGTAAATGTACATTTTATCTTCATATTTTCCACTCGGTTTATGGATGTGATCTGTAGTTGTTAGTTTTGATGCGCAATCTGTCTATTTTGCTCGATAAAATGCCGCCCGGCTGGTTGATAGGCTGTTGCTAAGGACTTTGAATTCCGACCCAGAAGTACGTCACAGACTGATTTTTTTTCACGGAACGAGTTTTTGCTCTGAAACTAATTATATTTGTCTACAAAGATGCTTCTGTGTATTATATAACAAGTTCTGTTTAATTTTAAAAATAATTTTTATTTTTAATCAGATGTGTGTATTCATCTTCATACATACATTTGCTGAAACAAGTTTGTTATAAATCAAGCAATCAATAAATCGATCACTCTGCATTTATGTGTTATAACATTACGATCATACATTTTCAATTGTTTCAATTGAATTCCTGTAGATTATTAAGTATTGACGTAACGACAACAAAAATGAAAAGGGTGATAAATCAACTCATTTCTTTCAGATAAATAGAAATTTATTCATCCCTTTGGTGTGTACCTGAGGATAAAAGTCCATCTAAAAGCAACACAACACCACCAGTGCCGTGTATGTGCGCAGAGGAGAAGTAGCTCCATCCTGAAAAATTGACTTTTCTGAGCTGTTAACATGGTTAGTGTGTGATTACCCCATGAAAACTTCTTTTTGGTTGTTGTTCCTCTTCATTCATGCATATTTGAGTATTCCATGAGAATAACTAGTTCAAGCTCTAGCTCCCTTCACATGACTGCCTTCCCACTGGTCTGTGTCAGTCTGTGTCTGGCACCAACCATGAAAAGCCAAATACGTGTGCGCAGCATGGTAGCGTACTTCAACATGAAGGAGAACCTCCTAAGATAGATGTGCTGCACTAGATCCACAAGATGGAGCTGCAGAGGCCTTCTCTCCAACTTCAGTGTAAAATATATACTATAATAATAATATTGGTTTTATATAGCGCTTTTCAGGACACTCAAAGACGCTTTACATTGCATTATTCATTCTCTCCATACTGGGTGGTGGTAAGCTACTACTGTAGCCACAGCTGACTGACGGAAGCGAGGCTGCCAATCTGCGCCATCGGCCCCTCCGACCACCACCAACCATTCACTGTCACAACTTTCATACTAGGCAAGGTGGGTGAAATGTCTTGCCCAAGGACACAACGACAGTTTTACGCCTTCCAGTTATAAGACGACCTGCTCTACCAACTGAGCTACTGTCGCCCCATATACTACAAGGCATAGGCGGATCTGGGGGGTGGCTACTTGGGCTCAAGCCCCGGATGTTTTGTCAAGAGCCCCGGATCGCTGATCCGAGCTGGTCTGAGTATAATGTCCAGTACTGGAATTCACCAGAGAGTGGCAGCATGCGCTGGAGAGCAGCCAGCAGTCTGCGCATGTCCAGTAGAAGACCAAGTGTTCACGTCTATGCCCTGCTCTTTGATTCTACTGCTAACCAGAGTCGACTCATAATGGATATCTGAAGCTTTTTCAAAAAGCGGACGTCGCCACCAGCAGCAGCAGAAGGTGCTACGCAGATTGATGTTCCCGGTTTGTGAAACTCTGACTGATTTTGCAGGCTGGCTATCAGTATTATCAGCTAATACCAACAACAATGCAACCGCACTGAAAATGAAAGACAGCAAGATCAATGTTGCATTCCAGGATAAGACTAAAAACCCTTTATGAAATATGAATGAAAAGTATTACTAGCAAAATGATTAAAGTATTCATTGTGCAGAAAAGTGCTCCCTGTCAGTGCTTTGCCATTATATAGGATGTTTTTGGATTATTATACAGTATATTACTACAGCACATGTTTAAGCTTGTCCTAATTTTAGCTAATATGTACACTTTTGGGTGGTTCAATCAACAGTTAATATGATGTATTTTTCAGCTAATCCAAGGGAGTTTAAAACAGTTCATTTATTTGAAGAAGAGGGAGAATTTTCTAATCTCATCAAGAAAGATTTCAAACATTTAAACTCAATATATCTGTGCCGTTGCGGACGTTATGGATGTTAACGCATTCCTCATATCAATGACTCTGCGGACTTAGCTGTGTCTCAGCAGGTTTACTGACACTTAGAACGGTGAAACTAAAAAAGGCAGGAAACAATACAATTAAAATATGCACCTGAGACAGCAGTAAAGCCTAACACAATGTACTAACACGTAATAAACACTGTAGTAACGGCCGAGACGTCATCTCGCCGATCCTACGTTTCAGGCGATCAACTCACAAAGTTAATAAAGTCACTCAGCCTAACCTTAGCTTCTAGAGAATATTACAAAGACTAAATAAACATGTTTTAAATATAACTAAAACACTGACCGGCGATGCAACCTCAAAATATAAAGACATTGCGATCGTTGGGACAGCACCGGGAGCTGATATCATCTGCTCAGCTGTTGAACAGTCACTTCAGCTAAACAAAGCTCTTTTCAAAATAAAATGCACACTACACATAAAGACCAGGATTGTCCACTAGAGGACACCAAAAACACATGAAATGTTGCCAAAACAAAAAGGAAATCATTTTACATTTCATAACATTTTATGCAAGACAGAACAATATCAGTATGTTTCATAGGTTTTATTTCTAAATATTTGTATTTATTTTGGTTCATGTGTGAGTGAAGAGGAAGACAGGAGATGACCCACATTTAACATTCCAAAAAAGTCATGACAAGACACGAGAACAGCTTTGAAATATTGTATACTGTAGGAAATCATAAAAAAATATGCAGAGAAAGCAAGAGAGAAGAGACATGAGGATTGAAGACAGGATTTGAGGACAGGATTGAAGAACAGAGCAGTAAAGGACAGCAGAGGTTCCAGCCACTATCACAGGTAGCCTGCAGTAAGGAAATACTGTAAGGTATTTTATTTCTTTAGTTTATGATCAGTCTGAATAACTTTTGCATGGTAAGACATTTGAATCATTAAAGGGTCTGATATTTTTAAGTGTTCTCAGCTTTAAGTGCCTTTCTCAGCTTTCAATTGGTGGTAGGTTGATGTAAAAAAAAAAATAAATAAATAAAAAAATAAAGATAGTTTAGTGTGCGTGGCACAAAAAATGCCGGAAAAAAATAGATCGGCATCTGCACCCTCAGGGCTAAGCCTCTGATCTCCTAGAATCCTAGAGCCGCCCCTGCTACAAGGCCTATTTTTTTCTTTCTTCATTGTATTAGAGTTGGATTATTGTCAGACAGTCCTTTAGAGGTGCCCCACAAGGTCATTAAACCCTCTGAGGCCTCGCTGAGACATGAAGCCTGTTCTGACCTTTGACCTCTGGTGCTCTATTGCTCTTATTTGACCTCTACAGCAAATACAGACCTGAAACTTGAACTGCAAGGCCTCTGGGAGTTATAAAATCATGACCTGTTGGATTTTTTTCATAAGCTCCTTCCAAACAGGAAGTAGCTTCAGGAAGGAGGTGGGGCTTCCAAATTCTACGTATGACTTTCTGGCAGACCTGTGAACAAATCCCATAAATCTCAACTTATTTGGAGTAAATCTGAACAAATGAAGATGCTTAATTGATTGTGTTAACTGGACACTGCTCCGCCCTGTATGGACAGCTGAAAGGACTTAGTGGAGTCAAACCACCACAGATGTGATCCTGAGGGAAGACAGAACCACATACTAACATTTCAGCTTCCTAAGTTGAATGAACTTTATGAGCTGATGTCACTGGGGTGGAATCATAGTCTGTGACCTTTACACTCTCAGAGCCTTTGTAAGCAGTCTGGAGTCGGGATCAAGTCAGACGCCTGAGCGTTGTCTCAGACAAAGCCCAACTCTAATGAGGAGCTCCTCAAAGCCCGGCAAAGTGTTCTCCTAAACTCCCCTCCTACAATTTCAATTTTCTGGGTAGAAAGGTAGAAAGGATTTGATCCTCCAGACTGCTCACAAAGGCTCTGAGAGTGTAAAGGTCACAGACTATGATTCCACCCCAGTGTCATCAGCTCATCAAGTTGCTACGTCAGGCACCGGGGGGGCGGTGTTATGTCTCCTCCAGCAAAACACAGAGTCGCCTTGTTTTTTTAATCAGAAAGCGGCAGTGGAGCAGCGTTTAATTTAGCAAAGAAATGGATATTACGAATAAGCAGTGGTGTGAACAGGAGACCCAGGGCTTCCTGGTGCTGTGGTCTGCAGCAGAAGTTCAGGAGAAACTTGGCGTGGCAACGCAGACCCAATTTGGGATCCAACGGGAGCATGAAGCAGCTCCTGTATGACTCCCTATCCTGTTAAGTTTCATTCATAAACTTTCACAGCAGGCTAACAGCTCGGTGCTTTAAAAGCACAGAGCTTATATATATAATTAAAACTCATATTTTTTGGTCCAGATTTTTTTAAGGCCTTCTGTGAAGGCCTAGAAGACCCTGAGGGTTCCCCTCTGATGAAATATAATGAACACTGATTGTCATCACATTTGTAACATTTTTAATAATAATACTAAAAACAGGGAGCAAGTCAGCTAAATACACCAAAAAGGACAGCAGCCCACACTGTGTGTGTCTGTGTGTGTGTGTGTGTGTGTGTGTGTGTGTGTGTGTGTGTGTGTGTGTGTACACGTTTTTCCATCCTTGTGGGGACCAAATATTTCACCAACAAATCAAAATTATATGTTCGGTCAAAACATGAAATAGGAAAATTGCTTGTAGATTGTTAGGTTAAGAAATTTCGATTTGAGACTTGTAAGATCCATTTCAGATCACATTTTGATTTGATTTGATTTATTTATTTCATTCATTTAAATAAAACAAAAAGTGAATGCAACATACTTGCATCTGCATACTTCAGCACAGATATGAATGAAAAGGTACAGAAAGAAGCAAAAGCTTATAATATCTGCCCCTTGTCAATTCAGAAATCCTTTAAACTTCCGATGTGCGCGCTACATTCAATACATAACAAAGAAACAATACATAACAAAAAAACAAGTTGTCATCATACAACACAAATTTCAAAGATGTCCTACATGGCGTCTTTGTATCTATCCATCAGAATTAGTTTCACACTCTTTTTGAAACAATGGATGGATTTTGAGGTTTTGATTTCACACTCAAGGCTGTTCCATAGATTTACACCGTGGACTGAGATACACCTTTCCTTTGGTTTAGTTCTAAACTTAGGTTTACAAAAAAAATCTGATCCTCTTAAATTATACTTACTTTCTTTCTTTTTGAATCTATTTTGCAGGTTTTCTGGTAATGTTTTCTGGTGAGCTTTATACATACATTTGAGAACGTTAAGTTCAACCAATTCATTAAATTTTAATGTTCCTAATTGTAAAGAAATTGGATTTGTGTGAGCTCTGTATCCACTGCCATTTACAACACGAAGAGCACGTTTCTGTAAAATGCAAATTGGATCAAGGTAGGTTTTACATGCATTTCCCCACACTTCTATACAGTAAGTCAAATGTGGAATAATTAAGGAATTATACAACAGTAATAAAGCATTCTTATTGAGAGACTCTTTAACCTTGTGTAACACAGCAACAGTTTGGGATAATTTTGTTTTAACACGTTCTGTGTGTGATTTCCATGTTAAATGTTCATCAATTAAAACACCCAAGAACTTTACTTCGTGCACTCGTTCGATCTCTAACCCTTGAATGGAAAGTCTTGCACCAATATCTTTTTCTTTACAAGTAAAGACCATAAATTTTGTCTTGTTAATGTTTATAGATAGTTTGTTAGCATTAAACCAATGTAATACTTTCTGAAACTCATTTTCCACTGTTTGTAACACCTCATTTATGTTTTTTCCCGTGTAAAACAATGTGGTATCATCTGCAAATAAAATACATTTTAGTACATTTGAAGCAGACACAATATCATTCACATAGAGGAGAAAAAGAATTGGTCCAAGGACTGAGCCCTGGGGTACCCCACAAGTTATATTGCAAAAGTTGGATTTTGTGTCATTAACTTCCACAAACTGACTTCGATCTTTTAGGTAACTTGCGACCCATTGATGTGCGACTCCTCTGATACCATATTTGTATAATTTTTGCAGAAGTATCTCATGGTCTAATGTATCAAATGCTTTCTGAAGATCGACAAAGATGCTTACTAAAAATTGCTTATTGTCCATAGCATTGGTGATTTCTTCAGTCAGCTCCATTAATGCTGTTGCAGTTGAATGATTTGCACGAAAACCATACTGGCTGGGACTTAAAATTTTGTATGTTTCAATAAATTTATTCAGTCTAATCACAAACAATTTCTCTAATACCTTTGAAAATTGTGATAGCAAAGCCACGGGTCTGTAATTTGAAAAATCATTTTTATTACCTTTTTTAAATAGTGGTATTATTTTAGCTACTTTCATATGGTCAGGAAACAGTCCGGTGGTGAATGACAGATTACATATATACGTAAAAGGTTCAATAACAGCATCTATAATGTTCTTTATCAGCAGCATATTCGTGTCTGTATAATCATTGGATTTTTTGTTCGCTAATTTATTCACAATTGACAAAATTTCGTTCCCATGCACTCTCTCCAGAAAAATACTGTTTACATTTTCTGCTATATTACAATCATTGTCTGTGTTTACCTTAGGAATATGCTGTGATAAAGTTGGTCCAGTATTCACAAAGAAGTCATTAAATTCATTCACTATTTCCTCTTTACCAAAGATATCTACATTATTCTTTGTGAAATAGTTTGGGATATATGATTTAGCTTTGTTTTTATGCAAGACTGTGTTTATTATACTCCATGTATTTCTAATGCTATTTTTATTTATGTCCAATAATTTGGTATAATAGTCCTTTTTTTGTATTCTTATAATTGATACAAGTTTATTTTTATATTTTTTATACTTAACCTCTGCATCTTTTGTTCTCAATTTAAGAAACAACTTGTATAAGTAATTTTTTTTCTTACATGCATTCTTCAATCCGTTTGTCATCCATGGACAATGAGTATTTCTCTTATCCTGACCACGAATTTTAATCATTTTGCAATGTTTATTATATAAGGTTATGAATGTAGTCATAAATGAATTATAGGCATCATTTAAATTACTTACATATACATGATCCCAATTTTGCTTTTTGAGGTCTTCTTTAAAGGCCTCTAAAGCCTTACTTGATTTATCTCTTATAACAATTGGAGTATTGTCTTGCACAAAATCAAAACACAATTTTTCATAGATTAGAAACACAGGGAGATGATCACTTACATCTACTATGAAGATGCCACTAATCATTTCACCGTATATATTTGTATATATGTTGTCTATGATAGAAGCGCTGTGACTAGTGATCCTGGTTGGTTTAGTTATCATAGGGCATAGGCCAGCCATTTCCATATAATTTTTAAAATTGTTGGTTACTGCAGGGTTTCCAATATCTATATTGAAATCCCCACACACGATTACAGATTTATTAACATTTTCAAACAATTCAATGATTTTATCTGTGAATGAGTCAATACCTGCCCCCGGCGGTCTATACACACAACTTACTAATATATTTTTACCCTTGTCATTAATGATTTCTATAGTTAATATTTCCATTAAGTCACTCACAGTTGTTTTCTGCTCCACAATCTTACATTTTAGATTTGCATCAACATAGAGGGCAACACCTCCTCCTTTCTTCTTTAACCTATTTAAATAAAACATGTTGTAACCGTCAATGTGTACCTTGTTAATATGTATGTCCTTTAACCATGTTTCTGTAATGGCTATTACTTTGAAGGTGCGTTTAAGATCACTGAAAAACTCCCTAATTTTTTCAAATTTACATGTCAGACTTTGACTATTAAGATGTATGATCGAAAATGCTTTATCAGAAACATCATCCGTTCTAGTAGAACCAATTAATGCAGAAAACCTTGACATTCAAAAATATTCACATGCATGTTTTCTGCCACTGTGTGTGTCAGGAGACGAACCGCAGCAGTGTGATGGAGTGGGGCTCCCTCTAGTGGAGGATTGTGTTGTCTTTGCTCCAAAGGTTTTAGTCCACAGTTGTGCTGTTTCCTGTCACTGTGGGCTGCAGAGCACAGTAGTACACAGCAGAGTCAGACAGCTCAAGCTTCTGGATCTTCAGAGGAGCTGATTTGTCTTTGAGCTCAGCACCAAATCTGTCTGTGGGGAACTTTGGAGAGTTTTGTCTTGATCCTTTGTTTCGTTTTAAAATGTAATCAGCAGAACTGTTTTCATGTTGTTTGTACCAGAACAAATATGGATATGAATCACTGGTTTCAAAAGTACAGTTCAGTATAACTGAGTCTCCTTCAGCAGCAGTAACATCTCCTGATGGCTGCATCACTTTTCCTTCTCCTTTACACTCTGGAGAAGAAGTGTAGAGCCCTTTTCCTATAGGGCTGCTACACTTTGAGTTCTTTTGAGGGTGTCGAGGGAGAATCTAGGACGCGTGCCCGCACAGCGCTTTAATCAAAAGGTTCCACGGTCTTTTTGCGTTTGGGTGCTGTGACCCATTTATTTCCATGTGTCGGTAAATCCACAGGTTACAGGGGTGAAGATTTGGTCGGGTGAGCTTACACAAGTTCCAATTCCACAAGCCACAAAAAACACCATCCACACGCCGCTTGGACACAGTGAAAAACTGTTTCCTGTCCCTCTATGCACACCTACACCCAATCACCTGAGTGCCTTATTTATGCCCTTATTCTGCTCCCCCTGGTGGTGAATGAAAGAAATCATAAATTGGCTCCGACAAGAAGAGAACATGCAGAGAAGAGATGAATCAATACAGACTGAAGGAGAACAATTAGTAGCATGAAGAATTTTTAATAAAGAATATGGTTTATGGTTCTTCATGTAGAGCTCAGTAAAATGTTCAAGTGTTTGAAGAGGAAACATGTTGAGTTTTGTATCTTACCAAAGAAAAGAGCAGCAAGAAGAATCCACAGTCAATGCTCCATGTGTCCAACAAGGTTTCAGTCAACAGGAGAAAGTAGCTGATGTTCAGCACTCAGTGTGACAATAGTTGTCTTCACAGCAGCTCTTCTTGTTGACACAATGGTTGAACTCAGTGCAGAAGTAGAGCAGCACCTGCTGGATAATGTGGCCCTCTAGTGGAGCTCCAAAGTTGACTTGAACAGTGTGAAAAAAGTCTTCCAGCAGCTTTTCAGAGAGTCACTGGCAGACTTTCTGCAGCACTTTCAGCACAATTTGTATTTCTCCAAAGTTAATTGTTTATTTAAAATTCAATATAAAACACATTTCCAGTGTTCAAAGTAAGAAGCTTAACTAAAGTAATATTACTTCTTCTGAATAAGAAAAACAAAAATCATCAAAGAGATGTCTGGATGGGAGCAGAAGTTGTTTTTAAACCTCTCCATCCTTTTCAACAGTGATGATTCCTCTCCAGATGTGTAAACTGTCCACACCATAGACACTAATGCAGCCACAAACCATGTGAGATTCACACTCTGAAACTGAGAGCTGATAACAAGCCGGACGGTTCCTCTCATCTTTAATCTGCAGGACACAACGTCTGTGATTTTAAAATGAATTTCACATGTAGATCCATCTGATCACAGAAGAGTTTTCATTCAGCGTCAGACCATTAAATGTGACTTGGTTCAGAGATGATACTGGTGTTTTAGGATTGTCTTCACATCTTGTTGCTTCTACAGTATTATTTTTTAATAAGTTATTTTAAAAGATTGCAAGCACTGAACAAAGCCAACATTGAACAACAACAGAAATCCCTGCGATAAGACAGGAAACAAAACAGAAGCACAACTTAAAACAACTCCATACGTTGCATTGTGCAGTTTTAACTTGCTTTATTTGTCCAGATGTTGATGTTTCCACATGGGATCATCAGAGTCTCAGCTCTTTGTTTTTTCTTTATTTTTTTCCTAATCAAACTGAAATGATTTCTTAATATTATTCCACAATCTGTAAAAGCAGTTTTTCACATTCCTTTACTTCTGATAAATTCTGCTTCACTAAATGTTTTTTTCTCCTCAGTTGAGTGACACTCGTATCTATTGAACCTGTCAATTTGTCCTTCAGCTTGTCTATTTTCTATCAGCAACATCTATCAGTAGTTTCAAACTTTGGCTCTTCTCTCAGTGTTTTTCTGAGATATTGTTTTGATCAAAATCAAAAGAAGCTATTTTCATTAAATTCTGAAACATTTTACTGTGAAGAAATCAGACCTTTCTGTTACTTCCTGTGTTATGCTGAGAATGAAATTAAAATAAAGTTTTGGAGAAATTCAAACCATTTCATCTTGTTTTATTCACATTTTGAACATTGACCTGTGTGTTTCTGTAGCAGGTCCCAGCTTGGTCTCCGCAGGCAGATGTCCAGATAACTGGCTGAAAGGAGTGCTCTAGAAATATTGAAAATATTGGACAGGAATCAGTGACGCACGACAACGCCATTCAAACGGATTATGTTTATTTACATTTTCATTTTGACTTTAACTGCAGTAATTAATTTTTTTCTGCTATCTGTGTGCTCTACATTTGCAACATCCACATTTGGACAACCTGAAGCCACATTTTCCTCAAGGATAGACTTGTCAAAAGTCGGTGAAAACCAAAACACACACATCTTCCTCCCAAATCACATTTTCCATCATCAATCACGTCTGTACTTTGACTTTTAAAAACTTCTTTGTTCTCTCATCAAAAGAGTGCTTCTTGCATTTTATAAGAGATAACTTCATAAAACAGAATGAATCTCATTTGCAGTTTTTTTTTAACACGAGGAACAATTACAAACATGGCTACCTCATCTCTTGGCACCAGATTCCATGAACCGAATCTACCATAAGGCATTAACATGAGCTGCACAATGAGGCCATAACCTATCTGCAGGGTTGTGGTAGTTACTGAAAAATAGTAACTAGTTATAGTTATTAGTTACTTCATGAAAAAGTAACTTAGCTAGTAACTTAGTTACTTAAACCAAAAAGTGATGCCTTACCGAAAAAGTAACATTTTAGTTACTTATAAACCTTTTTCCAGTCATAGCACTGACATGCACAATGTATAAGTTTAGACCTGGGTCCATTTGCTTTAGCATAAAAATAATTATTCCACAAAAGTCAAAGAATTCCACAGTAAGTTGTAAGTTATGTTGGTGTCCTCTTTAGAGTCTCGTGACAACAAGTGTTTGCTTTTAAAGATGAAGGGGATGGTTCGTTCATCTTACCTGTTCTCCCCTACATATTGTAATGACCCTGGGGGTCACCATGCCACCTCGCATGCCGCGGGGCATGCTGGGAGACACCGTCATGGACTTTGGGGACCGTTTTCTGGGGGTATGTGTGTTTAAGTGACTTTCTTTTGTTATTAGTTGCATGTGTTAGTTTAGTTCTTGTGTTTAAATGTCCATTTTGAGTTTATGTTATTTTATGTTATTTGTGTGTCGCACTGGGAACGGGGAGGGTTGCTGGGAGAGTGATGCGGCCTGCGTGCCAGCTTTGTGGGTGAATGCTTGAATTGTTGTGACGATGAAAGTTCTGGATTTGTGAAAATGAAGTCCTCCTGTCCTTCTTCATCTGCACGTGTCACTGCTGACGCCAAAATATATTTAATTATACATTTTTAAATAAACACATTCAGTAACGTCAAATCAAGGTTCCTTTTACTAAAAGGTGCACATAGTAGCAAAACAATTCCAGATTCACTCCAAAAAGCTGCAGAGTCTCATCCTGGTGCAGGTCCATAGGCAGGTTTTCTTCTGCTCTTCCAGAGGCAGCAGTGCTTCTTGTTGCTACTGGCTAAAATATACAGTTTAGTATTATAATGTCCTTAATGTACAACACTTTATGTATTCCTAAACTTGCAAAATGAACTTTACATCCTATATAAGGTTCTAACAGTGATCAGTTTGTTGTGATTCCCCAAATGCTTCCTGGCATCTTTCTGGGGAATTTACAACTGATCAGAAATTCCAGATATTGTCTCTCATTCAAAGCTTTTGAATAAATATTTATGTGTTACAGATGATGATGATGATGATGGAGAGTTATAAAACACACAGGGCAGTCCATTCATGAAAGAGCTGCAACAGTTTGAGGTGAGGCTGATAAGCTGCAGTTCCCTCTGTGTCCACTAGGTGTCAGTATGAAGCTGAACGCTGTTTGTGATCCTCCGGAAACAGTGAGAGAAGAAGCAGCTTTGGAGGCTGTTTGAAGCTGTGTTGTCGCGTGACTCGTTTCTCACAGAGGAGATATTTCATCTCGTGCAGCAACAATGAGTTCAGTTCAGGCTTTGAGAGAGTTTATCAAGCAACGACTAACTGCTGCTGCTGGAGAAATGTGAACAAACTGTGGTTCAGTAAGAAGTGGAAACCTCCAATCAAGTCTCACAGAGCAGGTTAGTAAAAGTGTGAATGAAGACATGAATGTGAGTGGTGGAGGATTGTTCCATTTGTTTAGAAGCCAGCAGACAGAAATGAGGCTGCAGCTGCAGTTGTTGTTCAAAGTGAAACAACAGGAGTGATTTGAAAGCAGAAAGCTTCAGCATTAAACAGCATGTGTGTCAGAAAGAGTGGAAACGGTGCTTGAGCTGTTTGAAAACAGAAGAAGTGATTTATTGCCACTCAGTCTGGGCTAACACGCTAACGTTACTGTGGTTTGTGCAGCTTTTAAGGCTGGATTCTACTTTGTGCGTGAACGTGAGGCGCGGAACGTGCACGAGAGAAGCCGTGTGTCTTTGTTCCTCGTCGCGCATCTGCTCCCAAACTGCAGGGGGCAGTGTATCGCAAACACACATGTAGCACAGTGCTAAAGTAGAGTAGAAGAAGTAGCTCTTCTTCTACTGCTCAACATCAGCGGGTGATCCTGTGAATGGAGACTAGTGGAGGGAGGTGGTATAGCAGGACACAACAACTTGTTGCACATTGAGCGTCTGAGCAACACACGAGCAACTGGGACTGCAAGTTTAGCTTGAAATGACTTGACATGAGAATGAGCTTAGAAAATGTCTGCTGAAGAGGAGAGAAGAACATACAGGACTGCACTGAATTAGAAATTCAACACTTTTTTAATGCAGGTGACATTCTTGAACCAGAAACATTATTTGTCAAAAACTGTGAAAAGGCAAATAAATTATCAAGAGAAGGATATAAAAATATTTGTGTTTGATTTCTACATGGCACATCAACTACAATCCATCTGGCTGAACTTTCTCATAAAGTAGTTGCTAAATTAAATTTTTTTTTCTCCCTTGTCCTTTTCGGCAGCTGGGGCGTGCAATATTGTATGATTGGAGCCTTTTACTGTCCCAACAGATTTCACTGTTAGCAGCAGGAGGAGGTTAAGTCTCCTCCTGCCTAAATTTAAAACCTAAATTTATGAAAAATTTAAAATTTACCGCTTTTCATAAAATGGTAAATTTTAAATTTGATCGCTTCCATTTGTTGTTTGGGATGTTTTCCAGTATGTCAACGACAGCAGAGAAAAATGTTTTTTCAGTTTCCCTATTGGTGGCTTTCCCCTTGTGTGTGTTTCTGGTAAGGCTGGACGATTAATTGAATTTTAATCTTGATTTCGATTTTGGTTACTCATGATCATAAAAATGTTATAATCGGAGAAAAACGATTAATTAGATGCACGGCGTGGCGTGTATGTAATTTCCTACGCTGCCAAAGTACCATGAATGCACCTTGTGCACGCAGCCGCAGCAAGGGCTCTATCAGCAACACGTGAAGGAAGCGGTTTACAAACATGGCAGAAAAGGAGCCTTTAGTTGACAAGAAAGGTAGGACTACTTCCTGTAGCGGAGCCAGAGTGGGGGCAAGGGGGCAGTCGCCCCAGGGCCCACAAGGTCATAGGTCCCCGTTTCGTGATGTGTTCACATTTAATCGGAAATTAATTATTATAATAAAATGTGCAGTGTGTGCGAGAAGGTATACGCATATGAGTGTGGGCTCCAATTTGCTAATTGTTAATTTACGACTGTCCGTGAATGCAACAGAGCTGTAAGCCAGCGCTGATTGGCTGATTAAACAGTATGCTAAACACTATGCTAGCTGCTAGCGGTACTACCCAAAACCTAACATCGGAGCCACTGGTGAGTCAGTGAAACCTTCAAAAATATTATCTTTATCAGAATGCCGTGGTCTTCAACACCTGCCTATTTGAATGTGCCTTGTGTTGCTCTCAACTATAAGAGACCGCCGAGTCTATTTTTTTTTCTAATATAAGTGAATTCCAAAAGATATAGATAGCTGTGTCTATATCTATCTGAATAGATTGTGTAATTTTAGACCAGCTGTGTTCATTTTATATTTAAGCTGTATCAAAGACAGTACAGATGTAGCCCGCGACTTTTTATCTGAGCTTTCAGCACCATGGACAGCGGACGCTCTGAGATTGACACCTGTAAGCTGCATTTGTGTGTGTGTGTGTGTGTGTGTGTGTGTGCATGCTTTTGTGTATTTGTTCTACAAGTTTGTGAACTGGTTTGTGACTTTATTCTGCTTTCTGAGGCATGTAGGTTTGCTTGGCTCAGTAAAAGTGAGCATTAGTGTGTTGTTTGATGGTAGGATGAGGTATTGTTTGAATGGTAAAATTACTATCATAAGGGCCCGAAGGCTCCGCCCCCTCTGGACTGAGACCCACGCTCCGCCTCTGACTACTTCAGTCATCTGGAAGCATTTTGGCTTCAACTCGTTGGACATCCAGCATCCCTGCCACAAGTGCTGCATCAGAGCGGGTTTTCAGCGCAGGTGGAAATGTTGTCACCTGCCTTCGTTAGTCGCTGAAGCCAGACCAAGTGAACAGACTCGTCTTCCTTGCCAAAAACCTGTAGGAAGTTAACTACAGGGAGTGTTTAACTATGCAGCCAACCCCTCTTTTGTTATTTAAAAAAGTTTTTGAGAGAGTTCAAAGAATATTTTCAGGTTGTGTTTTTGACTGAGTTATTAGTGTATTTTGCATATTGCTATTTTTGCAAGTTTTATAGAAATGCATGCAGATTGGTTATTTATTTTTATTTGTTTTATTGATATTATTTAAGATATTAATTTTTTATAAGTTTATTTTTGATTGTTCTTTCAAGTTGTAGTTTAATAAATACTCAAGTTTTGGAATTATGAATAATCATGGTTATTAATCGTGATTTCAATATCTATCAACATAATCGTTATTATTATTTTTGCAATAATCGTCCAGCCCTAGTTTCTAGTCTGTTTAAAATAAAATATTCAGTCCTCCTCCTCTTCAGCTTTGCTGTTTGTGATGTGCATTGTACATATTTTCTGAAGAATTTGGAGATGTGTTAAGCATAAATTAGGTGAGCGGTTGTAGTTGCAAAAATTTTATAATTTATCAGTGTGAAGCTGCACAGTCCTCAGACAGGTCAAGCATAAATCAAGCTTGACGGTATGTGTTCATAACAGAGACATTGTGAAAAATCTTCTGGAACTGGCTCGGGTTTGTTTGTGTGAGAACACTGTCCATCTCCTGAATTTTTGTTCACCTTCATCACTTCATGATGCTGATGCTGCTGCTGCATCCAGACAGTTTTTTCATTTATTCTTTAAAGTCCGTGTAAAGCAAAATCCGCTATTTTCTTCTAAACACCTTAAATAGGTCATAAATGTGTTTCTTTACACCGTTTATGTTTTAATTTTGGAGGTAGACTTCACAGACTTTTTCAGCGCTTCTGTGTTCAGGATTTAATGGGCGTGTCAGAAGTCAGGGCTGCGTTACGTAACGGGGCCCTCATTAGCATAAACCTGCCCCGAATGCTGAAGCGATATAAATACATCCAGCACATTAACATCGGTGGTTTTCCCGCTCGCTTTCGAGTCTCGAATAGCATCTCGTACGACATTTTGCAGCTAGCTAACCAGTCAGCCAGTCAGCTAACCAGGCATGTCACCTCCACGTCGCTCCTGCATCTTTCCTGGTGCCACAGTGTGCAGGGTAACAATGCCGTCAGCGGGAGACTCTGGAGGTCTCCAAGCCGGCGGAGGAGCGCTGCTCACGGGCCGAGGGGCTTGCGCACGGCCACGGCTCAGCTGCTGGAGCTCTCCCGTCAGCGGGAGATCTCCGGATCTCCGCTCCCGGATGGAGACGCGCTCCGTGCCGGCCGCGGAGCGCGCGGGTAGCTGCCACACGGCTCCTGGAGCTCTCTCCTCATGCGAGAGGTCCCGGTTCTCCGCTGGGGAGCGGTGAACCGCCGTGTCAGCCCCGCCCCCAGCGTTTCACAGCAGAGAGAAGTGTTGTTTTTCTATGATTTTGAGACCTTATTTTATGTACTTAGCAATTTTTTTAATCATTCAAATTTGGCTCAGTGGTTAATGACACATGTTTATTCAGTGTGACAAACTCTTAACACAAATTTATTTCTGCTTTACTTGGACTTTAAAGCCCACTACTGTCAGTTTTCTTGAAATGAGCAGATTATTTGTTTGTAAATGTTTGTATTTTAAATGTAGTTCATCCTGTCTCATCCATCCATCAGTGTAAAATCTTCCCTTCCATCACATCGGTGACTTTTGTCTTGTTTCCCTCCAGAGAATCCACAGCAACACATTGGTCAGCAGAAGATGAGCTCCAGTGTGGAGCAGGAGGAACATGAAGCTCCACACATGAAAGAGGAGGAAGAGCTTGTTGAGGTGACTGTTCCTGATGGTGAAAGTGACAATTCCCACCACTGTTTGAGAGACTTCAGCAGCCAGAGACGAACTGCTGCTGCTGTGGAAATATTCAGCGTGTTTGAAGAAACTGTGGTCCAGAACGAGATGGAGACTGATGGTCAGCACAGATACAGAACAGGTATGGAAACATGTGAATGAATCCAAATCCACTCTTCTTCTCCACTCTCAACTTCAATTCAGCCACACAGCGCCCCCTCTGCAGCATTACACTGAAGTAAACATAACATCTCCCTTTTCCCCAGAGGAAATATGTAGATTACATGTAGCTAGAGCCATATGAAATCCGTGTTAACGGAATCGCGGACGGAATCGCGGAAATGGCCAATAAAAACGGAATTGGAATAAAACGCGGAATATTGCGGAATTCGTCCTAATCTGGTCTGAAATTCAGTTTTCGGGAGAAAATGGAACCTTATAGTGCAAAGCAAACATGCCGGGGGGACCGCCCGAGCTGCTGCAACGTGTACGTCACTTCCACAGCGCTGCTAACATGCTAAAGCTGCGTTCACAACGCCAAATGCTTTCCGCAATTTTGCGTCAAAATACAATTGAAAACAAATGTGAACGCGCGTTCCAGCCACGACGAGACGCGACGCAACAACACGATGTCCAAGCGAGCTGCTCCCTCCCCTCTCACACATTCAAGAAAGTTATGAAACTCCACGCTAAGCGCTAAATACAGAGCAGAACAGTACACGGACTTTTATGCCTCACGGGAAAAGCTTTTTTCGTAAATGCTGTCAACATACTGTGGACTGGACTCGCAAGGACGCATGCGACTAATTGAAAATTATTTCTTTGTTGCAGGACTTTAAACATTAAATCGACTGTTATATCCTATTAAATTGTGGACATTTATTCATTTCCACTTACCAGACACCTTTTTTTATGGTAAAAATGAGCATAAAAAACAAAATACCAAATTCAGAAATATTAAAACGGAAAAAACGGAATTTGGGAAAAAATAAAACGGAATTGGGGAAAAAATAAAACGGATTTCATATACCTCTACATGTAGCCCACAGTGCTATAAATGAAGCTGGAGTTTCACAGCTAACTTCTCTACTGCTCACTGTCCCCGTCTTCCCTCTCTTGGCCTTGATCCTCACCCCCCTGGCCATGCTCCTCTGAAGTCAGTGTAGTGGCTGTTTGTCTGCAATAAAAAAAAAAAAAAAAAATCAAAACTTTACTTAAACTTCAAATTTCCACTGAAGCACCATGGGGGTTGTGGTTTACGCAGGCAAAAGAATCAGTGTGCGCAAAATTCCGTTGAAAATAATGGATCATTTACCCAAAAAAAAAAAAAAGCAAAATAAACAAATAATAAATCTGAATAAAATAAACATTGTATGCAATAATACAAACAAAAATGAATTAGGAAATATTAAGAAAATATACAAAGACTAATAAATAGCTCCAACAAGCCAGTTTCACCTCCAATACGAAGATGTGAGCGGAGTCATTTTCTTCCAATGCCATTATTCTCTCCAATAGCAGAGTCAATGAAAAAAGGCAAAAATCATCAAATCGGTCTTACAGCAGAGTAACAGAATACTACATGGGGATGTTCTATGTTCTGCTTCACAAGTTCAATATTCGACTGGCCCCTACACCAGTGTTTGCTAACCTGGACTCCATACATCCCAAGCCCTACACAGAGGCACTGCAGGGGTATCTGATACCCCTTTCCCACTGCAACTACCGGGTCGACCCGTGTCTGCGACCCGCTAACGATCGCCTTTTTAGACTCCTTTCCCACTGCCTGCAGACCTGCGTCTCACCGCCTGCTGGTGAGCCGAGTCGCTGCGTTTTCCTGTGCTGATGGTGTCCCAGGTTGATGACATCATCAGTGCGACAGAGCACAACGAAAGTAAACAATGCAGCGGAACACAGTCCCCGTTACCTGTAGACAACTCTCCTCTTCCCCACGGATCAGGGGAAGCTCTCTGGTCTCGCTTTCTTGCCAATGCTGGGTCATCTTGACGAAGGAAATCTCACGCTGTGTCCACAAACAACAACTAGTGCTCTAACGTAGCCACGCTGCGTCGACTTCATCATGCAAGTGCCCGGATGTGTCCCTCCCACTAAAAGCCGATACAAACTGACCCGGTAAATTACCGGGTCGATTGCAGGGTCGAACGACCCGGGTCGAAATGCCGGGTAAACCCTTTCCCACTGCCATGAGGAGCCGATAGTTAGCGGGTTTCAGTGGGTTTTTTGGCCAGTGAGAAAGGGGTATCGGAGAAAGGGGAGAGTGAAATCATCAGTGACTAGGCTTACTGAAATGTTAGTCCTAAAAGGTTCATTGGTCTTCCAAGTTATAATCCAAAACAAAGGTTCTTTTCCAAAGACCAGAGAGGTATTTTGTTATTTACCTGACGGTTTCGGCAGCTTTCAGCTGTCTTCTTCAGAGTGTCACGTGACACTCCCACGTAACCCTCCCATACATCAGGAGCATCACAGAGAAAGTACAAAGAGCGATGAAAAAACATAACATCAATACTCCAGTAAAACCATATAGAAAACTCAGACAAATACTTGTACACCCCAAAGACAGAATACAACCGGAACAAAAATGCAATATTATCTATGAAATCCCATGTAAGTTATGTAACAAAACATACATTGGAGAGACAGGGAGGGCTTTCAGCACACGAAAAAAGGAACACAAGACAGAATGTGAGAAAGAAACCACAACAGCACTAACACAAGCAACGAAAAGAAAAGCTGAACAGGAACAACTCAAGTCGGCCATTTCAGATCATTGTAAAAGAGAAAATCACATTATGGATTGGGATGGAGCGAGAGTCATCGGAACAGAAGAGAACGAACACCGACGCTGGATAAAAGAGGCTATTGAAATTCGGAAACGTGCCCCCGAGACAGTGAACCGGGATGAGGGGGCCTTTTTGCTTTCACACACCTGGGATGCTGTACTCAAGAAGTCGGACTGCAGATGGCGCTGTTCTCCCGCTTCCACTAGTGGGAGAATAGCGCCAAAACCTGTATAAATCAGCTGACAAGATACGTCACAACAACATCACGTGACACTCTGAAGAAGACAGCTGACAGCTGCCGAAACCGTCAGGTAAATAACAAAATACCTCTCTGGTCTTTGGAAAAGAACCTTTGTTTTGGATTACTGAAATGTTAGTGAAACCACAGCATTAGATAGTAGAGATGCGCGGTTGGCTTTTTTTTCCATCCGCAACCGCTTCTCAAAATCTCCATCCGCCCGCACAAACTATTTTTTATCAATTTTCAAAACCGAACCCGCCCGCCATCCGCAGAATAGTTTTTATGTCTTTACTCATGTATGTCTGTTCTTTACTGCATCAGTCCGAGCGAGTGTACATCTCCACGGAAGACTCCAACTCGACTACGAGCGCGAGCCGTCTTTTATCCTGTCAGACCCTCCCCGTGGTGTCATCTCGAGATTGGCCAGATCTCACATGAACCAGGGAGGATGACCAGAGTTCCCACACGCCTCTTTCTCCACCTGTCCCTACTCCCATATATTGTTACGGCAACCGGACATAACAACTTGTGGGAAGAAAGAGTCCCCCCCACATTCCGAACATGTCAGCGTAACTCTTACCGATAACGATATGAGAACATGTCACCCTGACCCTGCTTCCCGGACCACAGCATAAAAACATGTTTATTCCAAAGCATAGGCGCGTCTCACCTGCCGGCCGACACTTGTGTTCTGCGCCTGCAGCGAGACGCTGATCGCCCTTGAAAAGGCCAACAGGCCTGATCAAAAAGTGTTTTTCTATTGTTTTTGTCCGTTTCTTTGCGTTTGGAATAATATTTAAAAAATTATTTTATTTATTTATTTTTTTTTTTTTGAGTGCTTCAACCGCAACCCGCCCGAATGGAATTAAAATCTTAATTTTTCGACACGTCATCCGCCCGATTATCCGCGGACTCCGCGGTGCGCAATCCGCGCATCTCTACTAGATAGATCTGCTTGTGAGGCACTAATTCTACTTGACTCTTTTCTTATTGCATGTGTTCTTCAAAATAAGGGTTACAGGGTTTCCTGCAGGAAAAAAGTTTGGCCGGGGGGAGCGTGTTTTTTTTTTTTTTTTTTGGTGGAGGGGTGCCGCGGGGAAGGCCACTAATGTGAGCCGAGCCGTGTTGCCGAGCAAGTGGCATGAGGGTCCGTGGAACCCCATTTTGAATTACGAGGGGGTACCCAAAAGAAACCGGAATTTAGTCATAAAATACTAATAATAATGAGTTTCGACTTCTGGCCGTCAGATTGTGCTACAGGTAAGCGTCTTGCATATCTGTGAAAATTCTGGGATCCCAGAGTGACACTGACATCTGTCACGCGCTATTTGTAGTAACAGAGTGCAGCTCCCGTCTGCGATTTTCCACAATGGCGACATTGCTAGAGCAGTGTGCGAACATTAAATTCTGCTTTTTGCTGGGAAAAAACAGCAGCAGAAACACTCACCTTGTTGCAGCAAGCCCACAAGGATGATGCTCTGGGGAAGAATCAGGTCCATGAGTGGTTTGGGCGGTTTAAAGCGATACTTCAACATTTTGGCAAATTGGCCCATTTAGGGCAATTCCCTAGTCATTTCGAACAGCCTACTTACTTTTTTTTTTTTGTGAGGGCGATCTGTTGTTTATTCAGCGGTGGGTCTGAGGAGAGCTTCACAGCGGACATAATGGAAGTGGACGGTACATTTGCTTCCCTCGTCAAACTCATCAAATACACAATCCAACAACCCCAAAACAGTTTGGTGGACACGTTATAATCTGCACATTTGGGGCGACAGTAGCTCAGTTGGTAGAGCAGGTCGTCTTATAACCGGAAGGTTGGCGGTTCGATCCTTGCTCCCGCAGGTGTAAAACTGTCGTTGTGTCCTTGGGCAAAACACTTCACCCACGTTGCCTAGTATGAAAGTTATGAGAGTGAATGGTTGGTGGTGGTTGAAGGGGCCGATGGCGCAGATTGGCAGCCTCGCTTCCGTCAGTCTACCCCAGGGCAGCTGTGGCTACAGTAGTAGCTTACCACCACCCAGTATGGTGTGAATGAATAATGCAATGTAAAGCGTCTTTGAGTGTCCTGAAAAGCGCTATATAAAACCAATGCATGATTATTATTATTTACTACGCTGTGAAATATTAATGCAAAATTACGAGATTGAGTGGTTTTTGCGAAGATTGCTAAGATGGAACTACTTCCTAAACATGGCGTCTGGGCGTAGTGATTTCAAAAGAAAAAGTAGTTCCCAGTATTTGCTTCAATGTCGTAACGCTACAATATTATTTGTTGGTGTTCCACAGCGTAGTGAATGTGCAGATTATAACGTGTCCACCCGAGTGTTTTGGGGTTGTTGGATTGTATATTTGATGAGTTTGACGAGGGAAGCAAATGTACCATCCACTTCCATTATGTCCGCCATGAAGCTCTCCTCAGACCCACCGCTGAATAAACAACAGCTCGCCCTCACAGAAAAAGTAAGTAGGCTGTTCTAAATGACTAGGGAATTGCCCTAAATTGGCCAATTTGCCAAAATGTTGAAGTATCGCTTTAAGAAGGGCCAGATGTCGGCACGTCAGGTCCGCTCAGCCATGAAAACAATGCTGATCTGCTTTTTCGCTGTCCAGGGTATCGTTCACAGCGAGTTTGTCCCTCCAGGTCAAACTGTAAATCAGGACTACTACATCGAAGTCCTAAGACGGCTCTGTGAGGATGTTAGGAGGAAGCGGCCCGTGTAGCGGCGAAGTGAAGCCTGGTTGATTCACCACAGTGCGCCAGCGGACACGGCGCTGCACGTCACGCAGTTTCTGGCGAAGAATGGGATGACTCTACTCCCCCATCTGCCTTATTCCCCAGATGTAGCCTCGAGTGACTTTTTCTTGTTCCCCAAGTTGAAGAAGGAGCTGAAGGGACAGCGGTTTGCAGATGTGGAGAAGGTGACAGACAAATCGCAGCCGGCCCTTAAAGGCACAATTACGCACAGATGTGGCGACACATTCGTGAAGTGGGAGACACGGCTGGAGCACTGCATTAATGCGGATGGAGATTATTTCAAAAGCGACGGGGGTGTTTTATTTTGAGATGTAAGAAATAAAAAGTTACAACCAAATTCCGGTTTCATCTGGGTACGCCCTTGTGTCATCCTTTTAAGGGATACTTCAACATTTTGGCAAATTGGCCCATTTAGCGCAATTCCTTAGTCATTTCGAACGGCATACTTTCTTTTTTGTGAAGGCGAGCTATTGTTTATTCAGAGGTGAGTCGGGGAAGGTTTTCGGGACGGACATAATGGAAGTTGATGGTATTTTTGCTTCCACTCATCAAACTCATCAAATACACAATCCAACAACCCCAAAAGACTTTGGTGGACACGTTATAATCTGCACATTCACTACGCTGTGGAACACCAACAAATAATGTTCTAGCGTTACGACACTGAAGCAAATGCTGGGAACTACTTTTTCTTTTGAAATCACTACGCCCAGACGCCATGTTTAGTAAGTAGTTCCGTCTTAGCAATCTTCGCATGAACAACTCAATCTCGTAATTTTGCATTAATATTTCACAGCGTAGTGAATGTGCGGATTATAACGTGTCCTCCAAAGTGTTTTGGGGTTGTTGGATTTTGTATTTGATGAGTTTGACGAGGGGAACCAAAAATACCATTCACTTCCATTGTGTCCGTCCCGAAAACCTTCCCCGACTCACCTCTGGATAAACAATAGCTCGCCCTCACAAAAATAGCGAGTATGCTGTTCGAAATGTCTAAGGAATTGCGCTAAATGGGCCAATTTGCCAAAATGTTGAAGTATCCTTTTAACTGACCTTTTATCTTCTACTTTTTGTCCCTGCAGAGCTCCCACAGCACCAGGATTGTAGAGATGAGCAGCTCTTTCAACAGGGAACAAACTACTGTCAAGAGCAGGATGAACCAGAACCTCCACAGATCAAAGAGGAACCAGAAGAACCAGAACCTCCACAGACTGATGAACTGGGTATCAGCCAGGAGGCAGAGCAGCTTCCACTGAAGTTTGAAAGTATTGAGGAGCAAAGTTACCTGAGTGAACCAGAAGAAGTACCGGACACTAATCAGTTCCTCTTTGATGACTCTGAAGTCCACGATGTGAAGAAACATAATAACTTAGAATCAACGATAAATACAAAGGTAAAAAAAATCAGCATATTTCTTCATGAGCGTGTGGAAAGCTTTCCTGTGTCAGAGAAGCAGGCTGAATGTGAAAAGGTTTTCTGTGAGGAAACATCTGCTGAAACTGTACGTAAAAAAGGTAAAATATGTCAGAATTTAGAAACTGTTACTGATAAGAAGAAAGTTTGTGAAATCTGTGGTGAAAGTTACAACCGAAACAAAAAATTGTTAGTACACATGAGAACTCACACCGGAGAGAAACCATATTCCTGTGAAACATGTGGGAAAAGTTTCAGCAGACAGAGTCAGTTGTTGGTCCATTTGAGAACTCATACAGGTGAGAAGCCGTATTGTTGTGGAACATGTGGGAAAAAGTTGTCCAGTCAAAGTGCTTTGATTCGCCACAATAAGACTCACACAGGTGAAAAGCCGTATTCCTGTGGAACATGTAAGAAAAGGTTCAGCAGACGGAGTCACTTGTTGGTCCACTTGAGAACTCACACAGGTGAGAAGCCGTATTGTTGTGAAACATGTGGAAAAACATTCAGTGATCAGTCTTGTTTAAGAAAGCACATGAGAACTCACACAGTTGAGAAGCCGTATTCTTGTGAGACATGTGGAAAAACTTTCAGTTACCAGTCTGGTTTAAAAACACACATGAGATCTCACAGAGTTGAGAATCTGTATTGTTGTGAAACCTGTGGAAAGTGTTTCCTTTGTTGGAAAAATTTGTTGGTCCACATGAGAACTCACACAGGTGACAAGCCGTATTGTTGTGGAACATGTGGGAAAAAGTTGTCCAGTCAAAGTGCTTTGATTCGCCACAATAAGATTCACACAGGTGAGAAGCCATATTCCTGTGGAACATGTAATAAAAGTTTCAGCAGACAGAGTCACTTGTTGGTCCACTTGAGAACTCACACAGTTGAGAAGCCGTATTGTTGTGAAACATGTGGAAAGTGTTTCCTTCGTCGGAAAAATTTGTTGGTCCACATTAGAATTCACACAGGTGAGAAGCCGTATTCTTGTGAGACATGTGGAAAAACTTTCACATCCGAGTCTGTTTTAAAAACACACATGAGAACTCACACAGGGGAGAAGCCGTATTGTTGTGAGACATGTGGAAATAGTTTCAGTTGCCAGTCTGGTTTAAGATCACACATGAGAACTCACACAGGTGAGAAGCCGTTTTCTTGTGAAACATGTGGGAAACGTTTCAGTCATCACAGTTATATAGTGGTCCATATGAGAACTCACACAGGTGAGAAGCCGTATTCCTGTGGAATATGTAAGAAAAGTTTCAGCAGACAGAGTCACTTGTTGGTGCACTTGAGAACTCACACAGGTGAGAAGCCGTACTCTTGTGGAAAATGTGGAAAAGCTTTCAGTTATCAGAGTAATAAGGTGGTCCACATGAGAATTCACTCTGGTGAGAAGCCGTATTTTTGTGAGACATGTGGAAATAGTTTCAGTTGCAAGTCTGGTTTAAGAACACACATGAAAACTCACACAGGTGAGAAACCGTATTTTTGCGAAGCATGTGGAAAGTTTTTCAGTTACCAGTATGGTTTAAGAACACACATGAAAACTCACACAGGTGAGAAACCTTATTGTTGTGAATCATGTGGAAAGTGTTTCCTTCGTCAGAAAGATTTGTTGGCCCACATTAGAACTCACACAGGTGAGAAGCCGTATTCTTGCGACGCATGTGGGAAATGTTTCAGTCAACACAATCATAAACTGGCCCACATGAGAACTCACACAGGTGAGAAGCCATATTCTTGTGAAATATGTGGGAAAAGATTTACTAATCGTGGTTCATTGTCATACCATATGAAATCTCATGAAGTAGTCAAGTCATGAAAGACTCGATGGGAGTTTTCTTTCAGGACGCTTCATATTAGCCCAAAATCACAAGGTATCTTCCACTTTGATTTGAAAGCTTTATTTCAAACATGTAAAAGACAAATACAAAAACAGACATCCAATGATGTCAATAATGTCAATAATTCATATGACCGAGTCATCCCTATATGAGACTTTCACATGACCGAAACGGAGTAGAAAGAAGAAAACTTATGTAATCGTCCCTCTTTACATTATCGCTTATCTTAATATACAGAAAGAAAGAAAAAAAAGATAATTATCTTTATCATTCTTATCAATCCATTAATACTGTGGTATCAACAGTTAAGACACACCTATCACTTAAACATCACCATGACAAACAATCCTCATTGGCATACATTGGACAGTCCTTTGATCACCACACATAATTTTTTACACAGTTTTACACCATGAATTGTAACACAGAAATTTTTGGGAATTGTACGGACTTTATGAATTTGAAATTAAATCTCTCCTCTGAGATCATATCCATTATTTTTGCTCCAAAAGAGTTTCTGAATGTTACTGGGCAGTAAGTTATTGTTGGCCTTGTAGAAGATTTGTACAATTTTATACTCCGCAAGATCCATGAATTTTAAAACTTTAGATTTTGAGAAGAGTGGAATTGTATGTTCACAAATTCAGCATTGTGTACAAATAACCCTCACCAGGCCCTAAAATACTCATGTCATCTGCAAATAATATGAATCTCACCATATCAGAAACATTACTGAATTCACTGATGTACAGAATTAACAGTTTGGGTCCCAACACTGCGCCCTGAGGGACTCCACACAAAATATGCAGATGCTTACAGTAACAGTCTAACGGTTTCCTGTCCTCCAGATAGCTTATTTCCCAGTTCAGTACAACTCCTCTGACTCCATACTTCTCCAGTATATTGATGAACATGTCATGATTTATTGTATCAAATGTTTTTTTTAATCAATGAAAACTCCAGCTGTGAGGGTTTTTTTTTTGTTTGTTTTTTTGTCTACAGAATTTGTGATTTCCTTGATAAGTTCAGTTGGAGCCAGTGAAGTTGACCGGTTAGTTCTGAATCCATTTTGATCTCAACATGTCAATATCATCACAGTCTGTGGATCTTTTGTTGTTAAAATTATACAGTTTCTATTATTTCTTTTCTGTTAGTGATTATTTTTATCATTTTCTGGTATTTTACTATAATAGTCTTTCTTGCATGTTCTCATTATTTTAGTTAGTTTAGTTTTATATTTCTTGGATTTATTTTAATGGTTCTACATTTTATAAATGCTCTATATCATGTATTTTTCTTTTTACGTGCATTTCTCAATCCTTTTGTGATGTACTGATTATCATGTCTTCCTTTCCTGCTGTATTGTTTGGTTGGACAGGTTGAGAGTTGAGAAGATTGAAATAAAAATCTCCACAGATGAACATAAATAACCTTCTGATTTGCTTTTGAGACATTGTCCTGTAGCCATTCATTAAAAAAGTCTGTTTGAGCTCTATAAATGCAGCTCGCCATGACATTTTTCCTCGTCTCCAGAGATATTTCAACAGTGATTCACTCTGCTGACATGTTTTCCACCACCTTAAAGTTCAGATTCCTGTCAATGAACAAAGCCACACCACTCTTTTGTTTCTGTGAACCATTTCATACCTTCAATCACAAAATCACTGCCCTGTTTATTATTTGGCAACGTTTCTGAGATTGCAATAATGTTAAAATGACATTTTAACTGGCCGAAAAAGAGTTTTGTTTTCAAAGTTGGTGTTTAGGTTTCTGCTTTTGAGATTAATTTTTGATAAACTGTTCACTGTATTGTTGGTGTTACTGAATTGATCCAGAGTGTAATATCAGTTTTCTTTTAAATGAGAAAAGAAGTTATTATCTAAGTCAAAATCATTTCCTCTGGTGTGTGGATGGTGTTCAGTGAATTGAAATGTTTGAAGCTGTAGATCACTTTGTCTTACAAACTTATTTTGTTCAGGTTAACTGGTGTGTCAGATGCCCTGAGAAGTGGAGAGTGTTTTTATATATAATATATCAGTGAACATTATTTTGTCGTGCTGCTGCGGGGATGGATAATGAGCTTGTCATGTCTGAGGTTTGCGATGTCTCCCATTGCTCTGGCCGCTCCGAGTTCAGGCATCAGTTCTTTCCTCCTCCTCACTGCATCTGTGAAATCCTATAACATTTTAGAGTCTTTTAGTCTCCTGGCATTTTGCCCTTGTACCTAAAAAACTTTGCTACCATGGGTCTGGGTCTGTGGCCTCCAGGCTTCCCTGTGTGGTGGCCTCTTTCCATTTCAATGTCCTGTTGTAACTGAAGGTTTTCAGCTAGAACCTTTTTATTTTTTTCTTCTGACTTTGTCCAGGTCTCACTTGCCGACTCCACTATTCCATCAAAGACCAGGTTGTTTCTCCTGGACTGGCCCTCCAGATAGTCCACTTGGTCCGTTACAGCCGTCAGACTGTCACACACTTTGAAAACATCGGATTGCATTGATTTGTTGTGTTCAGAATGTTTGGAATGTTCTGATTTAAGCTCATCCTCCTCTTTCAGGGTAAATTCCAGGCTTGTTTTCAGTTCCTGTATGTCCTTTGTGAGCCCCTCCAGTCTGGTGTTAGTGGAGTCCATGATGGTTTTTACAAAGCCCTTAAAGTTTTCTTGTGGCATCCGGTCGTCCGTGGTACTTTGAGTCTGTCATCTTTTGTCCAGTCATGTGTGTGTTTGCTGCAGAATGTGGAGAAAATAGACTTGCTGTCGGATCACTTCACTCTGTTTTAGGTTTCAGGTGCGTCAATCTACAAGTAAAATGCTTCCATCGGAAATCCAGCTGGTGAATGTTTCTTTCTGCTGCAGCCAGTGTAAAAAGGGCCTGACTATTTTTTCCCCCCTTTACTTCCTGTCCTCATTAATTTGAATTTGACCAAAAATACACTCTGCATTGACTTCAGTTTGATTTTAGATTTTCAAAATGGCATTAAAAAAAAATTGAGAAACAGATTAAGGGATTTTCACCACAATAACTATAGTTGTAATCTCTGTATGATGATGTACTCAATATTGTAATTAGGGGTGTGAGATATGACGATATAAGATCGTTAAGGATTATAACGTCTGGAAGATCTCATAAAACAGAAAGATCGTTAAATCGTCCATAGGGCACTTTCTCCTCCTCGTTCTTTTTGCACCTATAAATAATATTTTTTGGAGTGATGATGTTACCTGAAAGCTTCAGATAATATCAACTAAACATTCCCTCTCGTGCAGTTATCCACATACATAATGGATACACAGCCAGTGCTGCATTCAGGACGCAAAGGCAGCTAACAAGGAGCGGAGCGCTGTGGAGCTTTTCTGACTGGAGCTACTGCTGGATGGAGGCTGTGCCAGGCAAAGCTGGTTTACAGCAGCAGTACGGGATCTACAAGAAATCAAGCACCATAGAAACACCCCGGAAAGCTGGAGGGAGAGACGCTGAAGCTTGCACCAATGCTAATGCTAGCTAGCGAGCTACCGCTAGCAGTTCACAAGCTAGCATGAGGGATTTTGTATACAACAAATCACAGAAATGTGAAAAGACACTTAGTAAACATACCATCAAGTTAACAGCTGAAACGGCCCTTTTGTCTAATAACTAGTGGAACGTCTTTGATTTAATGAGATCAAGAGGGCCTGTATTTCAATGGAGACAGAGCCCTCTAGTGGTCATATAGCGCAACTATTAAAACTATATCCCATTAAAACGGCTTAAAAGCAATTTGATAGGTTTAGTTTTTTGTGTTACAAAAGTGTACTTTATTGTTCATTATCTTTTACGTCATTTTTAGAGGGAGATAAAAACTTAGATCTCTGAACAAAAAATTGTTCTCAAGCAGCTGTATTCACTCAGGTTATAGATATTAAAGTTAAACTGTTTTTGTTCTAAATTGTTGTCCTTTAAGAGGTAACCAGCTAAGTTTGCATTTTATTGACCCTTTTTAATAATCTATTTGGTGTGTTTAGTTTTTGTGTTGCAAAAGTGCACTCTATTGCTGTTCTTTACCTAAATTGTCTTTTTTTCTTCTTTTAGGGTTTTACATGTTTAAATACATTTTATACGTTTTATATGTTTAACATTGGGGGAAAAAATAGTCAAACTTGCAAATTAGTCTAGAAAAATCAATTTAAAAAAGAATCGTGATAAAATTGTGATCATGAGCCTTCAAGCACGCTGTGGTGCAACCTCTTTTAAAAAAGCCCAACCTCGACCCCTATACCATGGCAAACTTTAGGCCCATTTCCAAACTGCCCTTCCTCTCTAAAGTTCTTGAGCGTGAAGTTTACACCCAGATGCAACTGTTTCTAAGAAATAACAACCTCCTTGAAAAATTCCAGTCGGGATTCAGATCTGGCCACAGCACAGAGACTGCCCTCCTGAGTGTCCTGAACGACCTGCTCCTGGCTGCGGACTCAGGTAGCCTTGTGGTCCTGGTCCTCCTGGACCTCACCTCTGCCTTTGATACAGTGGACCACAAGATCTTGCTGTCTCACCTCGAAAACCTGGGCATCAAAGGTACAGTCCTGGAGTTTTTCCATTCCTACTTGTCTGGTAGGACCTTCTCTGTTCAACTGGGAGACTTCACCTCTTCTGCAGCCCCCCTCTCCTGTGGGGTGCCACAAGGTTCCATCCTAGGCCCTATTTTATTTCTCCTGTATATTCTGCCCTTAGGAGATATCATAAAAAAGCACAATTTCTCCTTCCACTGCTATGCAGACGATATCCAGCTGTATCTCCCCTTTAAAGCTTGTGTCCGGAGTTTTGAACGAGAGAGGTTTTTTTTTAATCCAAAGTCTCAGGTTCCCCCTCCCTCTGCTTTCATGAGCGACCAAGCCACGCCCCTTTAATTGTGCATGCTATTATCCGTCGGGTGAAAATGAGAGCCTCCGAGTCCTACAGCATCCTCCATGTTGAGCTGTTTACGGTGGATGTTCAGCAGACAGTGGATATATCCGAGGTAACCGGGGCGGCTGCTGCGGAGCTAACTCTCCTCTGCCTGGGCGAGCGGCCGTGCTCTCTGGCTGCGTGCACATTTTGATTGACAACACGAGAATGCGGAAGCTCGAACCCTATTGGCTGACGCTGACCGGCGCTTTTTCGGATAATATGGGGGTCTATGAGATGAAGGCGGGGCTCATAAATACATTTTTATATTGCTTTATGCTAATATTATATTGTAGTATCAAACCAGACTAACACATTTAAGCTCTGTTGAAAAATGATACATACGTTGGAAACGAACGGAAACTCCGGACACGAGCTTTAAGGCCGATGACCCCACTGCTCTCCAGCCTTTGCTAAACTGCCTGTCGGACATTAAGGCTTGGCTGTCAGCGAATTTTCTCTTCCTCAACGAGAAGAAGACAGAGGTCATTGTGTTTGGCAAAACCCCTTCAGCACTTAACAACAACACCCTGGGTTCTCTGGCCAGTAACTCTAAGTCAGCGGTTAAGAATCTGGGTGTGATCTTAGACAGTTCTTTTAAGTTTGAGCAGCAGATTAGTGCAGTTGTCAAAAGAAGCTTTTTTAACCTGAGGACCCTGGCAAAGATTAAAACGTACCTTCCCCAGGCAGGGTTAGAGCAGGCCCTCCACGCCTTTGTCACATCCCACCTGGATTACTGCAATAGTCTATACACCGGCATAGGAAAAGCCCAACTTCACCGCCTGCAGTTAGTCCAGAACTCGGCCGCTCTACTCCTCACCTGCACTACAAAACACGATCACATTACTCCGGTTCTTGCTTCCCTCCACTGGCTCCCCATCCGCTACCGCATTGATTTTAAAATTCTCTTAACAGTCTTTAAATCTCTGCACCACCTTGCCCCACCATACCTGGCTGATCTTCTCCTCCCTTTCACCCCGACCAGAGGTTACGGTCGGCTGACCATCGCCTTCTTGTCATCCCCAGGTCGAGGTTGAAAACTAGGGGGGACAGAGCTTTTTCTATAGCGGCCCCTCGACTCTGGAACTCCCTTCCCCCCCACATCCGAGCAGCCGAGTCCGTAGGGATTTTCAAATCTCACCTGAAGACATACCTCTTTTCGTTGGCCTTCAACTAGGTCTTAGTTTGCTTCTCTGATTGTTTTTATGAATTTTTATGCACTTTTTATGTCTTTTTTTTGCACTATGTGAAACACTTTGATGCGGCTAAGCCGTTTGTAAATGTGCTCTATAAATAAAGTTGACTTGACTTGACTTGACATGATATTAATTTTAAAAAATCATGATATGACATTTTTGCCATATCGTCCACCCCTAATTGCAATTACAATATGATATCTGGGATATTATTTTCATGCGATAGATCTTATCAAAGTAATACAATAATTTTAAACTGGTTTGATTAGACCACAAACTATGTTCCATCCAACAAATTGATTTCTGCTGAACTTTCCAGACACAGTCTTACTTTTCCCTTCACTTTCCACTTCAGTATTCCACTCTGCACATACTGATGTTCATTCTTCTGCTTTACCTGCTGTAATAATATACCTGGAGCTTTATATGGACACTGAATTACTACCTCCACAGCCACTAATCATTCTGTGACTTGCAACAGACGTGCCACTGTATATATTCTGTAGGTAATGTTTAAAGGTGCATTAAGGAGTTTGCACGTTTTATGCGAAACAGTGCCCCCTGCAGGCCTTGGGCGTAATGCAGCTTAGTGAAAAACTCGTCCCTGTGGCTCGCGTGCACGGAAGAGGGGAGCTCCTTCCTCGCTCGTTTAGCAGCGCTCAAGTAAGATTTAAGTTTCTTTTACCTGGTGGAGTCTGTGCTGGAGTTGTGGCAGTGCTAGAAGCCAGTCTTTTCTTACTTTCTGGAAGCTCCTGCTCAGTTGTTGCTCACTAAGCATCTGGCGGAGTAATGGCGGACAAAATGAAACCTAACCAGACGGAGCGTGCATTACGTCATTCCTTTCAAATTCTCCCCAAAAAAATGCTGGTGCTGGACCGGCACTGCAACTTTCAAGTGACAATTTAGAGCTGTTAGAGGTACTTGTAATGAATATGTCAGGGCACATTGTACACATCATTAAAATGTGTAACATATTTATGGTGGAAAATAAGTATTTTTAAGGTTGTAAAACTCCTTAATGCACCTTTAACCTGTTGTTTTGCTCACCACCTTTTTCTTTAGTGTTTTCCCATCTTACTCTGCTCTTGCCCACGTACTAGCCTCTTGGAAAATAATAGTTTCTCAATAAAATTCTGCTTTATTTGTCTTTATATGTTTTATGTCATTTGTTTTCATGAATAATTTAGTCTGTATCTGTTATAATCATTATCTTTGCTCTGGTGGTTTTACTTCTTATGGCTTTGTCAAAAGACCATGGTTATTCTGCTTTATTGAATGTATCTTGGAGCTAAACCTCCAGTAAAGCAGTCAGTGGTTTTTCCAGTCAGTTGTTCATAAGGCTGCTCTAAAAGCAGGTTGAGACTAACAATGATGTTTGGACTGATCTTCTTGTATTTATCAGATGTGTGAATGAAAGAGCAGCCTCAGTAATGTGTGAAAGAACTCCAAACAGCAACAACAACCCGGCGCCTGCAGCTGACACATTTTTCATGGACTCTCCACAGACTCAGCTGTGCTGCTCATCCCACAAGTGCATGTTCCTTTCAGCCAGAGCTCCAATGAAAAGGTTCAGATCAAAACATATTCATATGTCAGAATGGACAAGCCAATGTCCAGACCTTCATCCAACTGAACATTTCTAACATCACTTGAACGTTTCTGTTTCCACACACTTTCCATCCAACCTGACTGAGCTTGAGCTGCTATGGAAAGAAGAATGTCAGTGTGTAGACGTGTAAAGCTGGCAGAGATGTAGGCCAAAACACTGGCTCCTGAAGGAGGCTCTAAAAAGTATGACTCAGGGGATCAATACTTCAGCAGGCCACATTAACATGATGGACATGGAACAGATGTGCATTGGAAAAGAAACGCATTAAATTTCAGTGGCTCTTAATAAAACCTGTCTGATGAAAATGCCAGCTGATGTTACCAGATATAAGTAGAGATCAAACATCAGAGAGACATAATAATCTTCCCCTAAAAAATACAGTTGTGGAATATTTGTTACCACGATTAGATAAACTGCTCTGATTTGATCTTTTCACGCATATGGTCATCGTTAGTGGTGTGTATCGCCTAGTATCTGGCGATACGATTCGTATCACGATTCATGGGTCACGATTCGATATATCCCGATATATCCCGATACCAATGTCCATGACGATTATTGCGATACTTTAGGAACAACAAATTTGTAAACTAGTAGTACTTCATGAGAAAACTTGTATGAAACACATTTTATTTATCCCAAATGCAACAGAAGCACTCAAGCAACTATATTTAACAGCAAACAAGTTGCAGGCTACTTTTTCAGTTAAACAGTAAATAAAAATAAAGGCTACATATACCTTCAATATGTAACATGTTTTGAGAAAATAAAGTGCAATCATTGCAAAACATTGAATTGAATTGAATTGAAATTCCTGTATTTGTCTCACAGGGGGAAATTGCAATGTTAAGCAGCACAGAGAAAAGAAATAGAAACAGAAAAGAAATGCAAAATATGAGAATTTACAAGGTCCAACCATACACAGAAAAATTAACTATAAATTTAGGATAAATATAATTAAATAACAGATACAAACTAAATTACATAATTTAAATATAGTTTAAATGTAAGTTTCAGACAGATATAAAGAAATAACAGATATACACTAACAGATATAAATCAAATATAAATTAAATATACATTTAAGACAGAACACATATGTAAAGTATAATATTAATAACAGATATGAGTTACATATTATTTAAATATACATATAGGACAGACATATGTACAATATTATAGAAAAATGTGAGAGACATGAGAAGACAAATACACAGGAGTGTCATTTAGAACAGTGTGGGGTGTGTGTTTGGACTAGTTGGAGAATCTGATGGCAGCAGGGAGGAAGGACCTGCTGAGGAGGCAACGCTCCTTCACACTCCTGGGGGGACGCAGCCTGTCCCTCACCGCTGTCAAGAGCCCTCAGGGTGTTCTGCATGGGGACATCCTGCTCAAATGCATGTGGGTTGGTGGTGTTTCCGCGGTATTTCACTTTTGCAAAGCACATTTTACAAACAGCGTGGCTCTTATCTGTCCCTCCGTCCTTGTTGTAAAAGCCAAAGTGCGTCCAGATTCCGGCTTTATAAATATTCCTCGGAGCGTCTCCCACTTCCTCCGCCGCGGGAGACTGTCGTGTGATCCAATTACCGCGAGACGGTAGTGTAAAGAAACCACTGGGGAGAGCTCTCGCGAGATGCTGTTCTTCCTCTGGCGGACTGGAGGCTCTGCAAAGCTCTTGGTGTGGTGTGCTGCCAACTAGTGGCCAGGAGTAAAAGTGCAGCACACAAAAAGACGCCGCAATGGATATTTGCCGGGTAAATACATAATTAAAAATCGATATGGACGTATTTTGAATCGATGCGAGAATCCCGTGACGTCATATCGCGATATATCACCGAATCGATTTTTTTAAACACCCCTAGTCATCGTCCTTTCGGAAGGTGAACCTCCTCCAGTCTCAAGTCTTATTCAGACTCTAACAGGTTCTCTTCCAAGACTGTCCTGTATGTCCATCCATCCATCCATTTTATACCGCTTATCCCAGCCACCCTACGAAGGAAACTCATTTCGGCCGCTTGTATCAGGGATCTTGTCCTTTCGGTCATGACCCAAAGTTCATGACCACAGATGAGGGTGGGAACATAGATTGACCGATAAATTGAGAGCTTCACCTTTTGGCACAACTCCTCCTTCACCACAACGGACCGATACAACGACTGCATCACTGCAGCCGCTGCACCGATCCGCCTGTCAATCTCACGCTCCATCCGTCCCCCACTCGTGAACAAGACCCCAAGACACTTAAACTCCTCCATTTGGGCTAAGGTCTCTCCACCAACCTGGAGGGGGCAAGCCACCTTCCTCCGGTTGAGGACCATGGCCTCGGATTTGGAGGTGCTGATCCTCATCTCTGTCTCTTCACACTCGGCTGCGAACCGCCCCAGTGCATGCTGTAGGTCCGGGTTCGATGAAGCCAACAGGACAACATCATCTGCAAAAAGCAGAGATGAAATCCTGTGGTTCCCGAACCGGACCCCCTCCGGCCCCTGGCTGCACCTAGAAATTCTGTCCATAAAGATTATGCACAGAACCGGTGACAAAGGGCAGCCCTGCCAGAGTCCAACATGCACCGGGAACTGGTCCGACTTACTGCCGGCAATGCGGACTAGACTCCTACTCCGGTCATACAAAGACCGGACGACCCCTAACAAGGGGCCCCGAACTCCGTATTCCTGGAGCACCCCCCACAAGACATCACAAGGGACGCGGTCAAAAGCCTTCTCCAAATCCACAAAACACATGTGGACTGGTTGGGCAAACTCCCACTAGCCCTTGAGCACCCTATGGAGGGTATAGAGCTGGTCCACTGTTCCACGACCAGGACGAAAACCGCATTGTTCCTGCTGAATCCGAGGTTCGACTACCGGTCGGATACTCCTCTCCAGTACCCTGGCATAGACTTTCCCAGGGAGGCTGAGGAGTGTGATCCCCCTGAAGTTGGAGCACACCCTCCGGTCCCCCTTTTAAACAGGGGGACCACCACCCCGGTCTGCCAATCCAGAGGCACCGTCCCTGACCGCCACGCAATGTTGCAGAGACGTGTCAACCAAGACAGTCTCTGCACATCCAGAGACTTAAGGTACTCAGGGCAAATCTCGTCCACCCCCGGTGCCTTGCCACCGAGGAGCTTGCCAACCACCTCGGTGACTTCAGCTTGGGTGACGGACGAGTCCACCTCTGGGACCTCAGCCTCTGCTTCCTCCATGGAAGACGTAGCGATGGGATTGAGGAGGTCCTCGAAGTATTCCTTCCACCGTCCAACAATATCCCCAGTTCAGGTCAGCAGCTCCCCACTTCCACTGTAAACAGTGTTGGCGAAGACCTGCTTTCCCCTCCTGAGGTGCCGGACGGTTTGCCAGAATTTCTTCAAGGCCGACTGATAGTTCTCCTCCATGGCCTCCCCGAACTCCTCCCAGACCCGAGTTTTTGCCTCCACAACCACTCGGGCGGCAGTTCGCTTGGCCTGCCGGTACCTGTCAGCTGCTTCTGGAGTCCCATTAGCCAACAAGGCTCGATAGGACTCCTTCTTCAGCTTGACGGCAGCCCTTACTTCCGGTGTCCACCATTGGGTTCGGGGGTTGCCGCCACGACAGGCACCAGAGACCTTACGACCACAGCTCTGAGCAGCTGCTTCGACAATGGAGGTGGAGAACATGGCCACTCGGACTCAATGTCCCCAACCTCCCTTGGGACATGAGCGAAGCTCTCCTGGAGGTGGGAGTTGAAAACCATGCTGACAGAGGGTTCCACCAGACATTCCCAGCAGACCCTCACAATGCGTTTTGGTCTGCCAAGTCTGTCCGGTTTCCTCCTCCGCCAGCGAATCCAACTTACCACCAGGTGGTGATCGGTCGACAGCTCTGCCCCTCTCTTCACCCGAGTGTCCAAGACACGTGGCCGGAGATCAGATGACACGACAACAAAGTCGATCATCGACCTCCGACCTACCGTGTCCTTGTGCCAAGTGCACTTATGGACACCACTGTGCTCGAACATGGTGTTCGTTATGGACAAACTGTGACTAGCACAGAAGTCCAATAACAGACCAACACTCGGGTTCAGATCAGGGAGGCCATGCGAACCAATCACCCCCCTCCAGGTCTCACCGTCGCTGCCCACGTGAGCGTTGAAGTACCGCAGTAGAACAATGGAGTCCCCAGTCGGAGCACTGTCCAGCACCCCTCCCAGGGACTCCAAGAAGGCCGGGTACTCTGCAGTGCTGTTCGGCCTGTAAGCCGAAACAACAGTGAGGTCCCTGTCCCCGACCCGAAGGCACAGGGATATGACCCTCTCGTTCAGTGGGGTGAACTCTAACACATGGCGGCTGAGCTGTGGGGTTATAAGCAAACCCACACCAGCCCGCCGCCTCTCACCGCAGGCAATGCCAGAGAAGTGAAGAGTCCAGCCCTTCTCGAGAGGTTGGGTTCCAGAGCCCAGGCTGTGTGTGGAGGTGAGCCTGACTATATCTAACCGGTACCTCTCAACCTCCCTCACAAGCTCGGGCTCCTCCCTCCCAACGAGGTGACATTCCATGTCCCTAGAGCTAGACTCTGTATCCAGGGATCGGGTCGCCGGGCACCCTGCCATCGACTGCTACATTGCACCCGGCCCCTACGGTTCCCTCGGTGGGTGGTGAGCCCACCAGAGCCCACCGGCTTACGAGCCCCAACCCCAGGCCTGCCTCCAGGGTGGGGCCCCGGCTGTGTCATACCGGGCGACGTAACGACCTTTGTTGTCTCTCTTCTCATAAGGGCTTTTAACTGCTCTCAGTCTGGCCCGTCGCCCAGGACCTGTTTGCCATGGGAGGCCCTACTGGGGGGCATAAGTCCTGTATGTGACTCCTCGTTTTCCAACACTCACTGCATTTTGCATTGAGTCCAGAAGGTTCTGTTTGTTCTCCTCTGAGCAGAACCCGTTCCTCCCCATGTTTGCTGTGTCTCCAACATGACTGATGACAAACTGCAAACAGGACTTCTTCTGCTTTGACTTTCAGTGACTTTCTTCATGCCTCTCTCCCACAAAGGTCTGATCTGTGGAGTGCAGACTGATTGTTATCCTGTGGACAGATTGTCCCAGCTGAGCTGTGGCTCTCTTCATGTCCTCCAGACTTCCCATGAGCCTCTGGGCTGCTTCTCTGATCACTGCTCTCCTTGCCCGGTCTGTCAGTTTAGATGAGCAACCATGTCATTAAACTTCTCCACTGTTCTGTCCCTGACCTGTCTGCTGTCTTCCTTTGTCTTCATCGTGCTGTTTCTTCACAAATGAACATCAAATAAAATGCATGGAGTGCTGTGAAATCAGATCATGAAAGAATGCTAAAAAAAAAATCTCTACAGAATGTTTCTCAAACTAAGAGCAAAAGAAGCCGAGGTTCGGTATAAAAAATAAATATAAACTGATATCAATCCTAAGACAACAGAAAAAGGATTACTACACAAAATGAATAGAGAAAAGCAAAAATAGTACAAAAAACACATGGGGTGTTTATCAACTCAGTCTTGCACAAGGGCAAGGTTAAACCTATAATTCCAAACTATATAGCCAAACATAAAATAGATATTTTTTTTAAAAAAAGGATATTGTAGAGGAATTTAATAATTACTTTGTGAATATAGGAAAAAAATCTATCTCAAAATATCCCAGACAAAAACATAGAATTGAATAATACAAAATAATGAAAGGAGCATCTTTCTTGAGCCTGTACAAGCAAGTGAAATATTCAGTATTGTTCACAAATAAAAATTCCAATGACTATATAGACATGAGCATGTCTACGAACGCGCAGCGTGAGCGGCTGTCTGGTCATGTGACCAGATCATGTGACCAGGTGGCGTTTGATCAAACCAGTCGCCTGCATTATTATGATAATTGTGCAAATCCTGGAGCTGATGGCTCCAGGATTGCACAGTTTACACAGTTGTACGAAAGATCTATACATATTTAAAGCTATATTGATTGAGCGATTAATGTCATATCACAAATGTAGAAGAAGCATTAAATATGTCTGCTGTCCAATTTGAAATGGGGGAATGTAAATGAAAGATGACCAATGAACCTCTCCCAAACAGTCAGAAATCAGAGGTTTAACAGCGTGAGTCCTTCTAGTGAATATAGTGGAGGACTGTTGTCTTTGCTCCAAAGGTTTTAGTCCACATTTGTGCTGTTTCCTGTCACTGTGGGCTGCAGAGCACAGTAGTACACAGTAGAGTCAGACAGTCCAAGCTTCTGGATCTTCAGAGGAACTGATTTGTCTTTGAGCTCAGCATCAAATCTGTCTTTGGGGAAATCTGCAGCATTATTCGCTGTTTTAAAAGCATGTTTTAGCATGTACTTTGGGTAACTATGTGGTTCTTGCTTGTACCAGAAACAAATGTGAATCACTGGTTTCAAAAGTACAATTTCAGTATAACTGAGTCTTGTTCCGCAGCAATGACATCTCCTGATGGCTGCATCACTTTGCCTTCTCTTTTACACTCTGGAGAAGAAGAGAACATGCAGAGGAGGAGAAAAATCAAAAAAGATAATTGACCAAAGGAGAACAATTAGTTGCATTAAAGAGTCTGTTTTAAATGTCACACATAAATAGATAAAATGTATTTACAAGGTAACATCAGCAGAAATGGTGGAGTGTGATTTAGTGGATCCTGCCTTACAGCCAAGTCGACCCCATGCAAACTAGCAGGGCTCTCAAGTCTCATGCATTGAGCGTGACAGTCGTTTAATTCGATCTTTTGTCACGCACTCATGTAGAGTTGCCAACCGTTCCTTGAAAAACGGAATCGTTCCGTATTTGGATGTAAAAGTGTGCGTTCCGTATTGAGCTGAAAAGGAACGCACTTTGTTCCGTATTTTTGTGAGAGTCAAAACGTGAGCAATGGAACTTGCGCTTTTTTTTAAAAAACTTACTGTAAATTGTTCACCGGCTCTCTGACGTTCTGTGACCAATGAGCTGACAGAGATGGCACAACAACACAGAATCACTCTTATCTCATTGGTCAAAAAAGGCCGTTCCTAGCAGGCTATGGCAGCTCATTGGCCAGTAGTCAGTTTGGTCACAGAGCACATGGGAAGAAGTAAATCAAAACATTACAGCAGCGCGCAGCATGGCTTCCAGAGACATGTAAGTTTGTGCCGTTTCCATATCAGATATATCATGTTTAGTTAATTGATTTGTGTCTGCTGCTGCAGACTGTGGAGTGTTTTCAGTTTAGAAACGGAACCTTGTTGGTTTTTCTGTTCAGAAGGTTTTTCAGTTTTGATTTTGCACTTTTTTAGTTGAAAATTAAAAAAAAAAACATGTTAAAATCCAGAAGAGACAGCAGCTGTTTATTTTGCACATTTAGCAATAAATATAGAATAGAATAGGAATAGAAGACTTTATTAATCTCACAGTGGAGAAATTTACAGGTGTATAGTCTTATAGAACACACAGCGGGGTGCAAAAGTAATGCATGGTGCAATAATTAACAAGTTATAGTGCAAATCATACGAGGATGGACAATAGAAGCTAAAGACAATGAAGATTTAACTGTATGTACTACCTGAATCTTAAAAATGTAACAGGATATATATATATATATATATATATATATATATATATATATATATATATATATATATATATATATATATATATATATATATATATATATACATATATATATACATATATATATATATATATATATATATATATATATATATATATACATATATATATATATATACACAATACAATATGCAATATATGATGCAGTATGATATAATACGTACAATATGTTTTAGCAGAGTGAATGGATGATAAAGCGTCGCTGAATTTCTGAAAGGGCGGGTGCAGGATATTATAATGTCCAGGATTAGGTTATATTCTGCACAGTAGAACTGTACAGTCTGACAGCGGCGGGGATGAGAGACCTGTGGTAGCTCCTTCCTGCTCTGAGGGTCTCTGTCTCCACTGAAGGAGCTGCTGAGCTGCTCTACCGTCCGCTGCAGTGGCTGAGAGCTGCTGTCCATGATGATGATACTTGAATGATAACTGTCTCGCTGTAGGCCTCAAATACAAACAGATCAAGCTGATCATGAGTTATTGTAGGTGTGATGCAGTAGCCTAATGTGTTTTTATAGTCTGTAATAGGTATAACTGTGGTAAAATGCTGTTATATATGCGTTTTTCACCCCCCAAAAACCTTGTTTTTTTCAGCTGCGCGAGAGGCGTTCCTTATTTCAATCTCTGGGAGTTGGCAACCCTAGCTGCAGAGCACAGTAGTACACAGCAGAGTCAGACAGCTCAAGCTTCTGGATCTTCAGAGGAACTGATTTGTCTTTGAGCTCAGCATCAAATCTGTCTTTGGGGAAATCTTCTGCATTGTCCACAGTTTGTAAAATACATTTCAACATGTACTCTGGATAACTAGTTGTTTCTTGCTTGTACCAGAGCAATGTAGCTCTTGAGTCAATGGTTTCAAAACTACAATTCAATGTAACTGAGTCTCCTTCAGCAGCAGGAACATGTCCTGATGGCTGCATCACTTTGTCTTCTCCTTTACACTCTGGAGAAGAAGAGAACAAACAGAGGAAGCTATGAATCAATACCGATGATTGACTGAATGAAAACAACCTCCACATTTAAATAGTTTATATAAAATGAAGAATTGCTTTGGAGCTCTTAATGTGTTTCTACAAGGTAACAAACATCAGCAGAAATGCTGGAGTGTGATTTAGATAGATAGAGATAGATAAAACTTTATTAATCTCCCAAGGGAGAAATTCCAGTGTCCAGCAGCACACAGATCATATACATGCAAATAAATAACAGTACAATAAATAAAAGTGCTCATAGTGTACTTTGTTTGGCTCAGGCACATCTGTTATACAGCCTGATTGCTGAGGGGATGAACGACCTCTTGAAGCGCTCAGTTCTGCAGCGCAATGACAGGAGCCTGTTGCTCCGCTCACTTTTTTGAGCTGCAACTGTGTCGTGCAGTGGATGTTTGGAGTTCCTCAAGATACTCTGCATTAGAGCCCCCATCCTCCTCTCCAAGACTGCTCCAACAGAGTCCACCTTCCTCCCCATCACAGACACACACCTCCTGATCAGTCTGTCCAGCCGATTGCTGTCTCTTTTTGTCATACTGCCGCCCCAACAGACAACCCCAAAGAAAACAGCACTTGCAACAACAGACTGGTAGAAAATGTACAGCATGTCACCACACACATCAAAGGATTTAAGTCTCCTCAGGAAAAACAGCCTGCTCTGTCCTTTCTTATACAGGGCCCGAGCCTGCTCCGACCAGTCCAGTTTGTGGTCAAGGTGCACACCCAAGTATTTATAGGTGTGAACAACCTCAATACTCTCTCCGTCGATGATGACAGGTTGATGAGAGGGCTTCCTGCCAAAGTCAATGATCATCTCCTTCGTCTTAGAGGTGTTCAGAATAAGACCATTGTCCCTGCTCCAGGTGGTGAATCCCGCGATGAGCTCCCTGTACTCCCCTGTACTCCTTTAGTGAATCCTGAACATTCAAAGTTCTTCATGCAGAGCTCAGTAATGTGTTCAAGTGTTTGAAGAGGAAACATGTTGAGTTTTGGATCTAACCAAAGAAAAGAGCAGCAAGAAGAATCCACAGCCAATGTTCCATGTGTCCGACAAGGTTTCAGTCAATAGGAGAAAGTAGCTGATGTTCAGCACTCAGTGTGACAATAGTTGTCTTCACAGCAGCTCTTCTTATTGACACAGTGGTTGAAGGCAGTGCAGAAGTAGAGCAGCACCTGCTGGATAATGTGGCCCTCTAGTGGAGGACTTCATATAAAATCAACCAGCTGACAAACATCAAATCCTCATGCTTTATCATCTATCCATTCTATTATTTTTGTTTGCATAAACATTTTGGCAAACTTGTATAAATGTATCTCTTAAATGTCAGACCAAAGTGAAAATGAGACCTCAAGTCTACATTGAGCTGTCAGAAGATTAAATGTATCATGAAATCCTCTCAGAGTTGAAACAATAGTCAACAACAGACTTTGTGTCATTTATTTCCATGGATTCAACCCAGAAGTAGCTCAGCATCCGATCCTGTGAGTTCCAGCATGTGTCCTGCCAGCTGTTGGATTTGACTTTGGTCTCTAAAACTCTTCTCTCCAGTGAAGTGGACAAAGACAACAGGATGGATGAGTGAATCTGTTGATTTTAACTGTTTATAATGTGAATCTGTCCAGTCGAGACTGCAGCCCCTCAACAGAACGGCATCCAAATGGATGGAGACAAAGTCCAGAGTCTGTTCAGGAGTGTGAAGGTCAGGAACAATCCTGGTCCTGATGGTTTCACAGGCTGGACTCTGAGAAAAAGCTGAACAGCTGCAGATAGTTTTTATTATATTGTTACTGTCTCTTCATTTTGTCATTTTGTGCGACTGCTTTTTATTGACTTTTCCTCCATTTTCAGTTCGATCCAGCCACATATTTTGGCAGATTCTTCAGTGAAGTCTTATAACGATGCTTAGTTTGCTGACTGAGGTTTTTTTTCTTACCTAATAAGTCACACAGAGAGACACTGAACAGCCTTTTCTAAAATGAGTTGTGTTGTCTTTGCTCCACAGCTTTCACTACACAGTTTTCCTTTTTCCTGTCACTGTGGGGCTCACAGCGCAGTAACACACAGTAGAGTCACTGACTGCAGCTGACATGATCTGCTCCTCCACTGGCCTCTGATCAGCTATTAATCTCGATCAAATCATTTTAAAATCTCATTCTTTGCTAGCCAGGATCAGGTAATCCATTTTCTATGCCGGTTGTTCAAAGCAATATTGGATTTGGATCACTCTGATCCAGATACACAGTTTTCAAGATCACCAAATCCGGATTAGCAGTTCTCTAATGGAACATATCACAATGTGGGCGAGCAGCAATGTAAAGAACAAGAAGAAGAGACAGTATTGACTCACTCTAAGAGTTTTGATGCTGAGATAAACACTAAAGCAACAGAAACATCCACTTCTATTGATAATTTCTTTATTGATCACCAACTGAGCTTCAACAAATAACACATGGACAGAAACAAGTACATTATGGATATTTTGAAAAAGAAACAAAAAAAGCCTAAATGTCCTATGGTTAGTGGAGTGAAGAACATTCAGGGTTCTTCAGCATGTTCCAGCCCTGCTTTCAGGAGGCAGATGAGATGTTCTCCCTGGTTTGCTGCAGTTTGTCCAACTTGATTTTTTCCTCTGAAGGAGGAAACCAGCTTCTGTTATTTCACTGTCTCCTTTAAAGAGTCATTCTGAGGCGTCTTTATCTCTGTTAGAGACACTTCCAGCCTCTTCTATGCTCCTGACTGCTGGTTCTACCAGAGAGGATCCAGGTTGTTCTTCAGTAACAGGGCTGAGATCCAGAATCAATGTTTCCTCTGCATCAGGAGGATCTGGATCACTTTCCTCTGCAGTCGGAGGCTCTCCGTCCCCGCCCGCCCCATCGAGGGTGAACGGGCGGCGGGCAGCAAGACATATATATAAATTCATGATACAAAAATAATCTTGTTGACGTATCACATGTAACAGAGAATGATCTGAAACCACTATCTGGACAGCATCAAACCAGAATCGACAACTAACACAGACTGACAAAACCAGTGTCGATAGCTAACGCAAAGACTGACAGAAGCAGAATCCACAGTTAACAGAGACTGATAGGAGATTTTACCAGACTATTGATAAGCTAGTTAACAATGGTTCCAATGATTGGAGCAAAGAACAGAAAGCAGATAGTAATATTTGAACTTGTCACTCCAGTTCAAGTGAAGGGAAAAAGAAAACAAATTAAACAAACAAACAAACAAATAAATAAATAAATAAATATAAAGGGGAACACCACAACTAAACAAAAGCAGAATCAAATAAGATAAAAGAGATGATGATGATGATGATGTGTGTGTGTGTGTGTGTGTGTGTGTGTGTGTGTGTGTGTGTGTGTGTGTGTGTGTGTGTGTGTTTGGAGCTTGTCACCTGGATATGATTGGGACTTGTGGGGAGGCTGATAGTGACAGCTAGGGGTGTGCCATCTAAGGCACCTCACGATTCGATTCGATTACGATTCAGGGTGCTACGATTCGATTATTCAACGATTATCACGATATTAATGATAAAAACGATTATCATGATTTTTTGTGCATTTTTTTCCCCCTCACTTAGTGCCCACTTCATACTTTGAAACAATGTACAGCTGTTTCTCGGTATACATAAATCTTTTTTTTTTTCCCCCTTGTCCTGTTCGGCAGCTGGGGCGTGCAATATTGTATGATTGTAGCCTTTTACTATCCGAACAGATTTTAATGTTAGCTGTACATTGTTTCATACTTTGAAACAATGTACAGCTGTTTCTTGGTATACATAAATCAAAGTAATCAAACAAATTCAAAAAAAGTATTTTTTATTGATGTCAAGTGGTCCATCAGCAACCATGGCATAAACTTTGTGCCTGTAGCTGTGGCCTAAAGAGCCAATACAACAAAAGGCTGCCCCTGTTGACAAAAGATCAACAGTTACCTCCCTTAAGTGCAAACAATAGCAGATATGTCATATATGCAGATATATGTTCAATTTGAATTTACTACTTGGCGTGCAGCATATCTAGACACCTACATCTAGATATCTATGTCTATATGTCTAGGCGGTAGTGGGACGTCAGCGGGAGCTACGGGAGCTGCAGTGTTGTTGTGTGCGTGTTTTTTCGACTGCCGATGCTAACGCATGTTTCTGATCCCTGCTCTTGGAATAAACATCGTCACGCTGCCAAACGCCTCTGGACTTCTTTCAGGCATATTACAAAGATAAATGTTTTGGTTGTTTTGTTTACCTCTGAACTGAAAGCTTTGTTTACGGCGCCGCGCCATGCGCAGTACGGCTCATTGTTTTCGGGGCGACATGAGGCTACACGGTGCTTTTTGTTCCAGTGTAGCGTTAAAATGGACGAATATCTATTGGATGAATATGTTGTGGACGAGAACTTTGAATGATTTTCTCTTTAGCAAAAGCAGCGTTGGCATTTAGCACTAGCTTTTAATCCAGAAGAATGAATCTCACACTCTGTTACTGTAGCTAAAGAGCTAGCTGTCGCCATATTAACCGGTCCGTCACTACAGATGTCCGGGTGGTACGCAGGAACAATACTTTGGTTCCGCAAGTGGCGTCCGTGCTCCTGGCGTCTAGTTATTATGAAAAATAATCGATTTTAAATATTTATGAATCGTAATCGAATCATTATGTGTCGCATCACGATTAATCTAATAATCGATGTATCAGCACACCTCTAGTGACAGCAGAGGCCCCCAGGCAGTTCACATTTTGACATCATGAGACCCAGACCACGCCCATCAACTGACCAACAGGACGTCGACACCGAGCTTGAAACAGGAAGTTCTCAGAGGAAGTGTCCACTGAGCTCAGAACCCTGGACGCAGTGGTGGGCCGTCAGGGCCTGCAAAGCCTTCTCTGCTGGCCTAAAAATTATCTGAATTACAGACTGATGCAAATTATATTTTGTCCATAAATAATTAATAAATGATTCCAAACGGTATGCTCCAGTTCCTTTCATAGTTTTCCCGTGGTTGCGCTTCTTCCAGACATGTTTTTTTCATATTAAATAATTTAACCAATCAGATTTCAGGCATCATCTGTTGCTAGGGTCAAAGAAATCTGCCCGAGGCCTTCGCTATCCGTTCCCGATGGCGCAGTGAAGTAAAGTGAAGCGTCAAACAGACAGCTGCTTCAGCCAATCAGACAGTTGCTTCAACCAATCAACAGTTGCTTCAACCAATCAGATTTCGAGTTGGTGACTCAGCGCCTTCTAGCTTCTAACAACCGCATATCCAGGCCCTCTGATTTACATTCACCAAGAGATACAGTAGGGGGCGGTATGCACCTAAGTTGTTGGTCGCCTACCGCAATTATTCCAAAGAAGAAGAAGAAGACCTGAAGAGAAATAAAACTTACGCCAGAAATCCCACAGGGCAAGCTGGACTTTCAGCCCTGGCTTTATGGAACTGAAACGCACGGATAATCTATATGACAGAGCAATTGAACTCTTTTTGAGGAAGGAAAGGAGGATGTATTTTGTTTTCAAATAATCGGGATTTTGGTGAGTAAAATGTTCCTCTTTTCCTAAATAATATTGCTGTTTTATTAAGTTGTTGATGCTCATTGTATGTGCACAGATGTAGTAGGAGAATTGTGCACTTCAGCAAAGGCATTTATTCTGGCTGCACAAGTATCTATCTGCTGTGCAACAACTCTTTATGTGCATATCTGCATAATAAGATTTTTTTTGAAGACAAAATAGTTATTGAGAGGAGGATTGGTTCAGGCAGATCTGTTCTGAAGGCCTTAATGTGAAATGCACGGTCCGCCACTGCCTGGACGTCACTGTAGGACAGCAGAAAGCCGCTACAGAATACAAAGTGTGTAAAAAGATGCATAATGCAACAGAATGTTGTTTTTTTACATTTCACTGTATTTTGGACCAGAGGGTTTCATTAAAACTGGCTTCATGTTGAAATTGTCATTATTTTCATAGAAGTTATTTGATTTTTGACATTTTCATCACTTATACTCTCCATTACAACAAAGAAAACTTCATAATTTGAGTGTAAAGGTTATTATGGCTTTATTTCACCATTCCACAACACTCAATTTGAATGCGGCCCCTGAACTAAAATGTGTTTGACATCCCTGATCTAATTTGAGAAGCTGCTGTTGCTCAATAAGTTGACCTTTGGCTCTCACTCTGGCTGGGGACCTTTGATCATCCAGATTCCCTGAAACAAATATCCTCCACTGCTCTCCAAACCAACCTGCGATCCGGACCGTGAAAATGTCTCCATGCTTCCTCTTCTGCTCGTCCAGGAACTTATAAGTATTTTTTCCAAACTCCAGAGCTTTCCCAAGGAACGGGATCCAGCCTTTGATTAAAGGCGGCTCGTCCTCTCTCCTGCAACACACAGCACAATCACACTGCAGCGCTTCATGTGAATGTCAGCCACAACTTGACACACAGTTACTGTCTTCAGTGTCTGCTGGAGTCTGGAATCGGCTCTGAAACTCAAAAACACTTTGCATTGAGCAAATACAAAATCTCACAAAACCTGTACAGACTAGGGCTGAACGATATATCGTTATCATATCGATATCGGGATATGAACATTCAGGACATTAGTTTGTCAAAATCAACCATATCAAGATTTCCCCTGCTTGCCCTGCATGTAAGCTCGCCCATGCACGTCAGGCCAGCCAACCACAAACCTCGTTTACTGGCTTACAGCTGATGGCAGCCAATGAGAAACATCAGTGGGAGGGGCAGGAGGGAGACAGAGAAGCACACTCTATGTGCGACACGCGGCGGAGAAAGCAAAACAACAACATGAGTGCTGAAGAGAGCGCAGTTGCAGAATCTGCACAAACGAATTTGGTGGTAGTGGCAGTGAGTTCTCATAAAAAAACTGCATTTTTTTAACATCCTTTTGTATTATCAGGGCGCGAAATTCCCTATAAAATGGCGGCGGGGACCAATTGAGATCGAATCTCCACCGGTTTAGGTGCCATATAAGTAGGTCCTTACCGCCTGTTGGCTTTATTTCATCATGAAATTGCGTTGCTTCTCTTTTAATGAATCAATCAAAACCAACACGCCTCGTAACTCTGGGATTCCATTTTTGCATTCTTCTTCTCTTTGCTTCACGCTGCACTGTGCATCTGACGATCACAATGCGCCCTCTGCTGGACTGAAGGAGGTACTGCTGGATTCAGGCGCTGCTGTGAACTCCAAACAACAAATCCTTCAGAACACGATACAGCAACGGGTGTAAACAGTAGTAACTGTAAATATGCAAATCTGCCAAAACAGTTAATGATTTACTGCGATACTACAGTTCTCCACCCCTGAATGAGGCAATCACAACTGCAGAACAACATCAGTGAGAGAGGTCCTCTCGGGTCTGATACATACAGAGACAAAACCTGGTCAGATTAAGAACTGAATAGAATCAGAATCTACACTAACATTCACAGCCATCAGCAGGATCTTAGCTAAAATACTTTGTTTCAATTGGGTGCAACTACATTATATGAAATGTGGTTTGTGCTGGTATGGATTCTAGGGTTAATTTGCCACCACCACCAGAGGAACTTGTCAAAGCTGGGATGCTTCAATCAGCAATTAGCAACATGCATACCTGCAACAAAATAAATAAAAATCATTTTATAAATTTGCAACTTAGGGTGGGCCATACAGCATAAGGAGACATACCATCCCAGACACAGTGCAGCAAATAGATATAAACAGAACTAAACAAGTACAACAAAATACAACAGTTAATTTAAAAATTATTGTTGGATCCTGTTCTTGATCAGCATTTTACAAAATTGAAAATTAAGGACCTGTTAAAACTTGTGAGGAACTGTTAAAATTTTCTGAGGACCTCAAAAAACTTGGAGGGCCTGTTAAAATTTTGACGAATTTCATGCCCTGTTTGTTTTTATTTTTCTGAAAAATGCTTAACTTTCACTGAATCCATTGTCATATATCGTATCGATATCGAGATATCTGGCATGGATATCGAGATATGAAATTTTGCCCATATCGTTCAGCCCTAGTACAGACACTAGACCAGGGGTGTTCAACCTGTGGCTCTGCAGCCACCTGTGGCTCTTCAGCTTTTCTGTAGCAGCTCCATGAAGCTTTCACTAAATTATTTGGAAATCAACATTTTGTTTTCATTTCCTATGAAGAGATGCTGATTTTCAAAGTGTTCTAATCGCTTGGATGAACTCATAAAACAGATGAAACACTCGGAGCTGGGATTGTGGTCAGGAAGCACATGTGTAAATTATTCACTGAGGTCAAATGCTGTTGGAATTGCAGTTTGTTATTTACCAGTTCAGGCCACCTGAGATCAAGCTGAGCTGATGTGTTCCCTGAAGAACCACCAGTTGGTGGAACGTCTCGTTTCTCACAGCTTTAAAACACCATTATGTCCAGTAAAGAACAGTTTTTACTGCAAAAGGCTTTTACCCAATTCACTCTCCTTTTTCTGCTTATTCTTATTCACATTGTTTTAATGTATTTTTATTCTTTCTAGTCACCAGGGTCCATGAGCATGACCTTTGGCCCCCACCAGCTCCCTGATGTGGATGCACAGCAAATGCAGAAGCACTGTGGATCACCTGTGGAGTGAATTCTCTAATGACAAAGAGACAGGATCAAATGTAAAAACAAGAAGAAAAGGTAGCAAACAACTGTAAAAACTGGATGTAAGCAAACAGGCAGAACAAAGAAGCTACAAAAAATGCCTCAAGCAAGGATAATGATAAGAAGAAACAGCTGCAAGGAAGACAAATAAGATAAACGAGCACAAGCTCACAAAGAAAACACACAATTCCCGCAGGAGAAGGAAACAGTGGAGCTTAGAATCTAGTGTTCTGTCATGCATAAAAGGTTCATCTAATGTAAAATATTTCCCCTTTTGTTTTCACGTTTTTGGTGTCCTCTAGTGAAAAAGCATGGCCTTTATAGCTGATGTTCAATTTATTTTGAAAAGAGCTTTATCTTGCGGAAGTGACTGTTCAGCAGTACAGGAAGCAGATGATGGCAGTACTCAGCTTGTGCCTCTCTAAAATCGCAATGTCTTATATGTTGAGTTTGCATCACCAGTGCATATTTTACTTACATTTGAAATATGTTTATTTAATCTTTCTAATGTTCTCCAGTAGCCGAGGATAAGCTAAGTGACTTTGACTCACAGGTTCCATGTCTACAATGGGCAGGCAGGTCACCACTGTGGGTTACCTTTGACCCTCATCAGGGCTTCAACATGGCGGCCTACCGAATACCAGAGGAAAAAGCTGTCCGTTTTTTGTGGCGTTTTTCTCTTTACTGAGACTTGTTGCAACATTTGCTCATTGCATCGCACCACTATTTGGGAAGCACTGAATTAACCTGACATGCATGTTTTTGGAAAGTGAGAGGAAGCCAGAGTACCCGGAGGGAACCCACGCGCACATGGAGAGAACATTCAAACACCACACAGAAAGGCCCTGAACTTCTTAAATGCAAAAAAAGATAGTTTTCGTACATGTTTGCGGCTCCATTTAAATTTGATTTGGTGGAAAATCACAGAAATGTCTCAAATATCTTAGAATTTGATTTGTTTCGATTATTTGAGGGTGATTGAACAAAAACGATCCAAATCTTAGCTTCATTCTGTAGGTTTCTAAACTTCTAATTCTGGTTTTGCAGAAAGCCTCCATCTCTGAGTCTGTTTTTTCAGAAAATCTCCTCTGAGTCTGATTCCGCAGAAAGTGCCTTGAAATGCTTGTGTTGTATTTGGTGATGTATAAATAACCTTGAATTAAATCAAGATAGGCTCCTAGATAAGCCAATTTATCAATATAAATGTCACCAGGTGTGTTTTCAACTACAGAGCTGTCATTGTGTCCAAAATGAATTTTCTATGATTTTCAGATCCATTGAGGGACCAAAGCTCTCTTATACCCCTTTTCTACCAAACTGGTTCCCGTGCTGTTTTGGGAAGTGTGCCCAACTTTGAACCACTTTTTGTTTTTACACCAACCGAGGCCCGGCTCCAACTCCCAAAAAACCGGGGCTTTTTCGGGCACCAACTCTTTGCTGGGCCTGGTCACGTGTCAACTATGTCAGGCGCTGGGGGCGGGGTTACGTCGCCTCCGACAAAACACGGAGTCGCCATTTTTTTTAAAGTCAGAAAGCGACGGTGGCGCAGCATTTCATTTAGTCAAGAAATGGATATTAAGAATAAGCAGTGGTCTGAGGAGGAGACCCAGTGCTTCCTGGTGCTGTGGTCTTCAGCAGAAGTTCAGGAGAAACTTGGCGGGGCAACGCGGACCCAGTTTCGGATCCTGAATGACTCCCGATCCTGGTAAGTTTTATTCGTAAAGCACCAAGCTGTTAGCCTACTATGAATATGATAGGTAGAAATGATTCCAGACTTTGCGACACAACAATTTCCGTTGATTATGTTTTATAGAGTTGTTGACCCATAGCGATGGGTCGCAGTTCACTGGAGTGCTCCCGCAGCTCATCAGCCCCATCAAACATTGTACCGGTACCATTCAGCAGCTCACTGATACCGTCCTGCATGGGGTTGCCAACTGTCCCGTATTATTACAGACTGCCTTGTTAGACTCAATTCAGCGATTCAAATGTGGTGAAAAAGATCCATCAGGGCCGAACCAAAGCAGCGATGATCACAATGAGCATGCTGGGACCCAAGACTGTGCAGGACATTTTGGATGATCTTTC